>NC_065570.1:43563414-44197164 GCF_937616625.2 Mercurialis annua | reverse complement strand
TTACAATCTATTTGAACTTCTAAAATATATGAAATACCAATTCTATTCTACTTAGATCTATTTAATTTACTTTTATTTTTTTATTAAAATTTAATTAAAAGAATTACAATCTAATTGGACTTCTAAACTATGTGAAATACGAATTGTATTCTACTATCAATTTATCGAAAATTGAAAAACTCAAAATCAATCAAGGTGATGAAATTAATTTGAGAAAAAGAAAAAAAATTACAGCAAAATTTATGCACACCAAGTGATCTAAATTAAATTGTTTTATTCATGTAAAATTGTTCTCTTCATACCGTGACAGTCGCATTGAAAAACCAGGTACTTACCACTGATATTATGATTTGTTAGCTACTTGATATGGAAGATTAGTTTATTACCTCTCATATAAATTATAATATTCACTTTTTTCTTTGATTTTCTCTTATTTCCAGAGTATCAAACAAAGAAAAAGTAAAGAATATTGTTTTTGGTTCCTTTTTATTTTTTATTTGTATATGAAAACATGAATCTTTTTCATACGGGTTTTTGATTTTAGAGATGGACTTTGAATATTATTATAAAAAAGTATTATCTTTGTTTCTTTTTCTTCCCAAAGTGATTAATTGGGGTCTCCGAGTTACCTGTTGAAGGGATATGCGAGCAATGGTAATCATCAAACAATCAAATATGGTATTCAGTCAATGATACAATATGTGTATTTTTAATTTTCTGGGTTTTTTTATGTTTGTTTACCATTGTTTTTTGGAATAATGGTATGCGTGCTGGCTCCTGCAAACGTATTTAAATAACTCCAGCGAATTTTTTTGATTCTAACGAAATTGTTCTATTATATTATCAGAAACAGGTAAGTTTATATTATGAAAAGTTTTATTTCTAATAAGTTAATGTATTAAACCATGTATGTTTTCTGCAATGCTTGCATAATATGGAAATTATGTGTGTATTTTCTATAACCATGATAGTTATCCTACCCTACTTTTTCTTGCCGATCAATTAGTTTATGTAGTATTTTCAGATAACATTTTATTTGCTTTGTAGTTAATATATTATTAGTTGAAATCTAATTTATAAATAAAATTGATATACATTAAATTTGTATTTTATAAGTATGTTTGTAAAATTTTAGTTGCGCTATGTCCTTTTTTCGTATTTATATAATTGAAAAAATCAACAGAATCCTTTTTTTATACCAAATAGAGTATTCTCATAAATTTTTATTTTATTTAAATTTTAAATTTTAATTATTTTTTATTTAAATATTTAAATATACTAAACAATCTATTTTTAATGAGATTCAAATGGATTTGAGGATAATTTATAAAAGCAATATCTCAAACTTTACTTTATAATTATCTAAAACAAAGTTTGAGAATTGAGATAATAACCAAAGAGTTGCAGAAAGTAAAAAAAAAATTATAACTATTATATAACTGTATATTAACTGTTAATCTTTACAAACCATTTATTTTATTGAAAATAATTTTTAAAAAATAAAACTAAGTTAAATTTTTGGCAAGCTCATATTTTGTACTATAAAATATTTATTTAATTTTTATCACATTAATATTATAGTTTATTTGCTTTTTACCCAATGTAAAAGTTATTATTAAAAAGAGAGTTTCAAATAATTTATTACTAAAATTAAAGTAGATTATTATTTTATTAGTTATATGAATTTTTTTTCATATTTTTATGTATTTTTTAATAAATATTTATTTGATTTCGCGTAAATACGCGGGACTTACGACTAGTACCATAAATAATAGCCAACTACAGCATGAAAAGACCCTTAATACTCTTATCAAAAACAAGAAAAAACCCTTATTATTTTCTTTCTTGTAACATTTGAATTTCACAAAGAAATTCAAGAAAATCTTGTTGTATCAAACACGTCAACAAACCAACCATTAATAAATCTTTATAAATACTCATATGTTTAACACCAATTTTTCAACCTCTTAATTAATTTTCTCTATATCACTTAAAATTTAAGATTCAAAAAATGTTCCAGAAAACAATGGAATTATTCTGTGGTCAGCCAGATGGGACGGGGAGACCAGGGAAAATAAAGATAAAAGGAAGCGTTGTGTTGATTAAGAAGAATGTTCTCGAGTTGAACGACATTAAAGCTTCGTTTCTAGACCGAGTTCACGAGTTACTGGATAAAGGTGTTTCCATGCAGCTTGTTAGTGCTGTACATCAAGACCCAGGTCAGCTCTCTTCCATTTTCTTTTTGCAAAATATAGGAACACAATGCACGGGATTTAGTATAATACGGTGGTTAATTATTGGAATGGCACCTAAATTTTACCCTATATTTATACTCTTTTAGATGTTATGCTAGCATTGCTAGAGGTGTGCAAAACCCAAACCCGCAAACTAGATCTCGCCGAAAACTAAAATGAACAACAATTGTAAAAATGGTTCGAGCATTTAAAAATTATAATTTCATTCCGTTCCTGGATAATTTAATAATTAAAGTAACCGAAAACCCAAACAACTAACTAAGATTATTTATTTCTAAAAATTAAGTTTTTGTTGTAAATTCATGTACGCATACCTTTTTATTGAATCCCATGTATGTAAACTTTATTGGTAATTACTATTTTAGTATATATATATGAATTGTGTTTAAATATATATAGTTTACCTTTTCATAAAGAATTCTGTATATAATAAATGCTCTCTGATATTTTATTGACAGAAGGTGCAAATAAGCCCTTCAAATTTTGATAAAAGAATATTATGTCCCGAAATTCTAACTCTGTTAAATCCGGTCCTTAAACTTATAAAACTGTTACCGATGACCTATTCCCCTAAAATTTAATTGGGAGCAACCTAATCGTTGAACTTACAAGATCGGTGCATAACAAACTTTCAGGGTAACCCTGTTTATTTTTCCATTAGGATAAGGTAATTTAAAAAAATAGGATTCTAAAGTTTATAGACATACAAATTTTTTTCATCAAAAGTTGAAAGGCTTATCTACATCTTAAGCCTATTTTATTTATAGTATGTTATTTCTCTAATTTATATAAATATGGTAACCTTCATATTTAATGCATGCATTACTTATATTTCAACTGTGAATGTTAAATTGTAAATTATTTGTTTATTGAATATGAAAAATTTATTATCATTCAGAAATTCGAATTAGTTAATATTTAGAATTTTGGTTATTGATAGTTAAATAAAATTCCTAATTTTGAATTAAGTTTTTATTCCGTAGTATAATATTTTTTGAGAATGATTTTTTATGCTTGAATTAATTTTAAAACTGACAAACTATTTCAAAAGAAAACCAAGTTATTTAAACCAAACCTAAGAGGCCAAATAGTTCGGATTGATTCATTCTTGGTCTAAATTGTATTTCGAGTTGGTTTGGTTTGGACATCTAACATATTTTGATATGATTGATTTCGATCAATTCCAGACCAAATCGGAATCATGCACAGTTCTAGACACGACAACTATGGCAGCAACATATTCTAAGTATTTACTTTATTGATAGAAAATACTAAAATATTATCACTCGAGATAAAAGTTAAAATACGACAATTTGAGAAGCTTAGGTATCATTTTAAAACACTAAAATTTTGTTAATGTGACAAAATTTTGATGAACCCTACCATGGCCGGGAACATCAAAATTTTGTTAATGTCGTATTATTTGATAGAAAATACTAAAATCGAAATAAAAGTTAAAATACGACGATTTGAGAAGCTTAGGTATCATTTTAAAACACATGGTATTATTCAGGTATGGACCAAATATTTTATTCACAATTTTGTTCATATTAAAACATAAGAACCTTAATTTCTCTATTTTGTGTTGTGTTTAGCAAATGGAATGAGAGGGAAGGTTGGAAAGGTAGCATACTTGGAGAAATGGGCGACCAAAAATAGTCCATCGCTAAAAGTTTCAGAGACAAATTTCGATATTAGTTTTGAATGGGACGAGAGTATGGGAGTTCCTGGAGCTTTGATAATTAGAAATCATCACCATAGCCAGTTCTATCTCAAAACGGTGAGTTTAGAGGATGTTCCCGGTCATGGTAGGGTTCATTTTGTCTGCAATTCTTGGGTTTATCCAGCGCACCGTTATAAATATGATCGGCTATTCTTCTCTAACAACGTAAGTCATCAGCTTATTAGCTTTTTTTTTATCTTTAATTCCCTTTAAATTGTAAGAGTAAAAACTAACATAGCCTTGCCAATTAATTATTAGTTGATCAATGTTTTTGATTTATACAGGAAAATATAATTACGAGAAAAGGTAACTTTGAAAGATAATGGTTAAAATCATATTAAAATTTTAAATAGAATAAACAAATGCATTTGGTTAAATAGACGAATAAAAAAATGAAAGGGGACAATTTTAATTTTTTTAAAATGTAGCAAACAATTGGTTTTAGCCGTTTTTGGTCATTAGTGTGCTAAAAAATCAAAAATAAAACTCATTTTTCCGTTACAATTTATGATTGTGTGTATTTAAAAAAGTCTATACACTTAATTCTTCCTCCTTTATTTTGTGGTAATCCATTATTTTACGACAAAGATGGCATAGTTTCTTTAGATAGTGACAGTTAAAATCCTGAATCGTACTAAATTGTTGTCCTATTTTTAATCCTTTAGTTGTCCTATTTTTAATCCATCATGCTTGGCGCCAATGAGTTTTTACTTGTGTTGATATAAAAAATTTAATCTGTATCAAAATAGTATCGATTTTTTAATTCCAAAGAAAAATATTTATTTTTCAAATCCAAATAAGTTAATGTGACAATAGGTGACAATATGTCCTAAATATAATACCATGTAAGGCGTCACATTAAGAAATAACTAAATCGACGACCACATAACAACATATTCCTAAAAATATGCTTCATCCGGTACCTATATTAAGTCGAAAAAGGACGAGATACGATTGCCTAAAGAAAATTAAGGATCCTTTTGACAGAATTAAAAATTTGCTACCAAATTAAAATTTAAAGTAAAAGTTTAGCAGCGTTAATCTGTCTAGCTAGTATTAATGTCAGTTTCTACACATGCAAAAGAAAGACTAAGTACTAGCTATCTTATGAAATGAAAAATAGAGCTACCTACCAAGGCAGACACCTGAAGCACTACGTAAATATAGAGAAGAAGAGCTTATAAATCTACGAGGAAATGGAAAAGGCAAGCTATATGAATGGGATAGAGTGTATGATTATGCTCACTACAACGACTTAGGAAATCCCGACAAGGGTCCGGACTACGCCCGCCCAGTTCTCGGCGGAAATAAACAGTTTCCATATCCTCGGAGAGGAAGAACCGGTCGGAAACCGACAAAAACAGGTTCGAAACATGGACTGATTTGTATGTAATATGTCTAAATGCATTTATTTTGAACAATTCAATCTGACATTTTCATTTCCTCATTGTACAACAGACCCCAATTCGGAGAGCAGATTGCCACTTTTAAGTCTAGATACATATGTTCCTAGAGATGAACGATTTGGTCACGTCAAGTTTTCGGATTTTTTAGGCTATGCTCTGAAATCTGTAGTTCAGGTATTGATTCCAGAGATCAAATCGTTATGTGACAAGACTATAAACGAATTTGATAGCTTTGAAGATGTTCTTAAGCTCTATGAAGAGGGTGTCCAATTACCTGATGGAACCAAATCTAGGAATCACATCACATGGGAGCTGCTCAAGGAACTTTTTCATATTGATGGCGACCGATGCCTCAAATTCCCAGTGCCCGATGTAATTAAAGGTATAAGATGATTATTACAAGCTCATATTCCATACGATTTTCACCTTTTACAGATACATTATGAGCTTTATTATTGCAGAGGATCAATCTGCTTGGAGGACAGACAAAGAGTTTGCAAGAGAAATGCTCGCTGGAGTTAACCCCGTCATTATCAGTCGACTCCAAGTAAAAAAAACATAGCTTCCATTAGAAATTTTTTGTCTAGATCGGGTTCATGTTGACCGCTCTCACATAAATGAACTCCACGATTTAAGGGTAATGGAGTTCTTATGAGAGGGGTCCAAAAAAGACCGGGTCTTGCCAAGAAATTCCCGAAATCTTTGATGTTTTAGGGACTCTACCTTGACTTAACTAAATAAAATTTGCAGGAATTCCCCCCAACCAGCAAGTTAGACCCTAAAGAATATGGGAACCAGAAAAGTAGAATAACAAAAGAGTTCATAGAAGGTAACATGAACGGTCTCACAGTAGAACAGGTAAACATATTGTCTTTATTCTAACTGAAAAACCATATACAAAATAGCATAGAAAATAAACTCAAAATAACTGGAAGTTTAAAACTTTTTGGTACAGGCAGTGAGAAATAACAGGCTATTTATATTAGATCATCATGATGCATTGATGCCATACCTGACAAGAATAAACTCTACAACCACGAAGACGTATGCGACAAGAACAATTCTTTTACTGCAAGATGATGGAACGTTGAAGCCGTTGGCAATTGAATTAAGTCTTCCACATCCACAAGGGGAAAGTCAAGGTGCTATCAGCAGAGTGTTCGCTCCGGCAAAGAATGGTGTTGAGGGATCAGTATGGCAGCTGGCCAAAGCTTATGCTGCTGTAAATGATTCGGGATATCATCAGCTTATTAGCCACTGGTATGAATTGGTGGCACAGGCAAAAAAGCTTGTCATAATTTACAATGCTAATGTGCTCCTTCATTTTCAGGTTGAACACTCATGCTGTGATAGAGCCTTTCGTTGTGGCCACAAACAGACAGTTGAGTGTTGTTCACCCGGTATATAAGCTTCTGCATCCACACTTCCGTGACACGATGAACATAAATGCACTGGGTAGGCAGATTATCATCAATGCAGGGGGGGTTACTTGAAATGACAGTCTTCCCAGCCAAATATGCAATGGAACTGTCTGCTGACATCTATAAGAATTGGATTTTCACTGAGCAGGCACTCCCCGCTGATCTGCTAAAGAGGTATGTCACAGAACCTTGAATTGTCAAATCATCCAATACCTTAACTTCTGATGCTTGATCGAATTCCAGAGGAGTAGCGGTGCCAGATTCAAGCCAACGCCATGGTCTGAAACTTCTAATAGAAGACTATCCTTACGCAGTGGACGGTTTAGAAATCTGGTCAGCTATTAAGACTTGGGTTGAGGAATATTGTGCTTTATACTACCCAACAGATGACGCCGTTGGAGATGATTGTGAACTTCAATCCTGGTGGACAGAGATTTGCAATGTAGGACATGGTGATAAGAAAGATGAACCATGGTGGCCTAAGATGCAGACACGAGCTGAACTTACCGAAACATGCACCATTATCATATGGATAGCTTCAGCGCTCCACGCAGCTGTCAATTTCGGACAGTACCCTTATGCTGGCTATCACCCTAACCGTCCAACAATGAGTCGCCGATTCATGCCCGAGCCAGGAACCCCCGAGTATGCAGAACTTGAGAAAGACCCAAATTTGGCATACCTGAAAACAATCACAGCCCAACTACAAACTCTCCTCGGCATATCAGTTATCGAAATTTTATCAACTCATTCAAGTGACGAGGTATACCTGGGGCAGAGAGACACGCCAGAATGGACATCAGATCAGGAAGCATTAGCCGCATTCGAAAGGTTTTCAGAAAAGCTGAAAGGAATTGAAAAGAAAATAATGGAGATGAACAAGAATAAGAAATACAAGAACAGAGCTGGGCCAGTTAAGGTTCCTTACACCTTACTCTATCCCAGCACCTCAGATGAATCAAAACAGGGAGGACTCACCGGCAGGGGGATTCCCAACAGCGTATCGATTTAACTTTTGTTTGTTAAAATAGCCAATCCTTTATTGTAAAACTATGCTTTGTTAGTTCAAAGTGAGACACAACCATTGAAACTTATATCCTTAAGAACAGCAACGCAATGAATAATTTTACTTCTCCTTTTAAATTGTTCTTCGGCAAAAGTTTACAAAATTAATACCGGAGTTTCGTCAAATGGATTATGATTTAGAGTGATCGAAAAGTTTAATTTGAATTCAATAGCTGCACTGTGAGTTCGAATAAATTAAGACAAAAAAGAAATAACTTTGCCTTGCTGGCTTCCTCAGATTCTTGAACAGGTACTGTAATTTGCTAATTTTCTTCATTTTGGGATTTTTTTTAACCAATTTATTTGCCAAATATTAAATTAGTATAGTTTTAAATTTTATTTATAAAACATAGTTATAAATGATCATTTTTCAAAAATATATAAAATAATTATTTGTATCGAAAAAAAAAATTATTTGAATAAATATTAGTTATTAAATAAAAATATATAATAAAAAATTATAAATAAAAGATATTAATGAAATATTTAAATAAAACCAATTGTTAAATATGTGAGATAAACAGAAAGAATGTAAGTTAAGAATGAAATTTAGGGGGCAGGGGGAAGCACATATCTATTTGCTGAAAATACTCCCTCCGTCTCTAAAAAATAGTTTATTTTTCTCTTTTCACATAGTTCAACAAATACAATTAATATTATCAATTTTGATAATTTTATTTTTATTTTTCTTATCATATCTTTATTAAATATTTATTTAATTTATTTTTTAAACTAATGACAATAAATGATATACATTAAATAAGAGTAAAATGGAAAAGCCACACTTTAAGTTGTGATTTACAAGGAATATGAACAATAATTTTCGACCAAAAAAACAAGAAAGTAGACTATTGTTTTGGGACGGAATTTTTTATTTCTTGGGTTTTTATACATAATCGGACCAGGCACACAGCCGGTCTTGGGTTTACCTGGTCCGACCGGCCGCAACAGTCTGATTTTCAAAACATTGCTCTTTAGAGCATTTTTAATTAAAAATTGTCAAACTCTTTAATTTAAATTACTTAACAATAAAATAAAAATATCATTAATTTTCTATTATTTAAATTTAGAAAAAAGATCATTTATACCTTTATGATTTGTTTACAAGACAAAAAGTGAACAATCATGTCCCAATTTTGACTCATAGATGAGACGTTAGGGTCTGGTTGTCAAAATCGAAGTGCATGGATGTCAACTTTTTAAGATGTTAGGACATATTTGAACCTTTCCGGACATTGAAGGCTTACTTGATCCTCTTGTCAAACGATAAAGGCATAAATGACCCTTTTTTTCTATATCGATATTGATGTTTATTATTTAATGTTGCGAGCTGAGAGGTGGAGTTTCGGTTCTCCCCCGAGCATTTGTATGTTGGTTTTCCACTTGAATGTATGTTTTGTCGTTTTCCAGGCTTACTACGGGTTGTGGAGCAACTACCCTACCTAGCGCCGGCTGCGATGCCGTGAAATTGGGTCGTAATAAAGTTGGTATCAAAACAATAGTCCAGTAGACCACATCATTGCAAACTAATTGGAAAAAGGGTCATTTATGCCTCTAAAGTTTGACTCGAGGATCAAGTAAGCCCTCAACGTCCGGAAAACTTAAAATATATGCCCCTAACGTCTTAAAAAGTTGACAGCCATGCCCTCCAATTTTGACAACCAGACCTCCAACGTCTTGATTCAAAATCGGGGCATGATTATTCACTTTTTAAGACGTTAAGGGCATAATTAAACCTTTCCTGATGTTAGAGGCTCACTTGATCTTATAGACAAATCTTTGGGGGTATAAACGACCCTTTTTTCTATCAATATATAAATAAATGTGGAAACATCCTCACGTTAGCATCAAACATCAGAGTATAGAAACATAAATAAAAATAAATACAACAGAGTCGATATATAATGATTACTGCAGGTTAGAATTAAAAAGTTCATACTTTTTTTGAAAACCAACCTCTGAAGTGAAAATAGAAGTCCGCTAAACTTACTCGATAAAACCTAAAAATGGAAAACAACAACGGGGGTCATTCGAAACTGAGTGGGTTCATAATATTATTTCTAAATATTAAGTTTAAAACCAAGAATATTTAATACATATACATAAAATCAGTAAAAAAAGATATGGAAACCTAAACCTCAAAATCTGTGATATATATATGACATCACAAGATGTAGTGACCGAGACTTCCGAGAACTAAATCCACCGAACACCTTTCACCGATCAACTCTAAATCCACAATCTGAATCCACAACCAAAGAGTTGCAATACCCGAGAATTTAATCTACCAAGCAAATCGCCGACTTCATTTAATCTATAAATTGCGAATTCCGAGAAGTTGATCAACCGAGTACTTCACTAGCGCATTGCCTAACCAAGTATTATCGCTCAACATGGCCCGAGAAATTAATCAACTGAGCATAATTCTATACAACTCCATAGCCATGTTATTACGCATAATAACTATAACTTTAACGATTATAACTGGTGCGCACGCAGTTCTACTGTCGCCCAATAGAAAGGCACGTTCCAAATTTCCAAATGATTATCGAGAACCATTTCAAAATCCATAATTAAATATTTTGTGTATTAAAATAATATTTACTTAATAATTTAAACATAACAAACAAACTCACAGTCCTTGCCCAACGCTTGAACCCTAGACAGACAGAGCAAGCCGCACTGCTACAACTCTTCCAACATCGAATGCCCAGAGTAGGCAGGTCTAACAGAAATAAAATATAAGAAACGATACTACGAAAGGACCAAACCTAACTCTAGAATTCTAATACACCAAACACAACATAACAACAAGTATGGCAAACAACTCAACCAAATCGCGATAAACTCAAACAATCGCGAGAGCTTTTAGAAGCTACACTTTACGGATTTCCGCATTTTGACTATGCTCCAGTTCAAAACATTTTCCGGATTTTTAAAACAATTAAATTATATTTCAAATAATATATTTAAAACTTTAAATAATTTTCATTGCGTTAAAATGCTCGTTTCGGCCAAATCCTTGTTTCTAAGCTCAAAACTGAAAACCCGTCATTACATAAAATCCCACGATTTCCATTAAAATTCACAATATCCAAAAATGTTTTTTATCCTTTTTCCATTTCAAAAGAGAACATCAAAATTCAATAAAATCTGGCATAAAACACAAAATTCTTGTTTTTCATAGAAACCGCCGAAATTCACTTTGTAGCGTATCTCGAATCTACGAAAAATCCTAAACTCATTGAAATACTTTTTCATGAAAATCACTTTGCAAAACAACCCTCTTGGCTCAAAAATTGTCAAATATTAAAGTACCAAAAACTCTATGTTTTAACAGAAAATGCCAAAAATGCTTTTCGAAGAAAAACCATTCAAAATAAAATCCAATTTCATACCAAAATATTTTTATCAAAATATTTTAAATAAACTAACCCTTATTTAAATATTTTTTAGAAATGGTCAGTTACAAATTGATCCCCAAATTTTGTGAGAAGTGCACATTAGTGTCTATACTTTTCAAATATACCCAAATCACTCTAAAATCAAACCAAAAGCAAAAAATACCAAATAATACCTATCAAACAGCCTCCAAAGCACAAAATTCTAGGATTTGGTAAAATTTACAATTAGGCCCTAATTTAGAAAAAAATGGAAAATTAGACCGTAAACTTATCCAACATGCCAATATCAATTTCACCACCATTGTAACATGCAAGAACACCAATAATATAGAATTTCCAGAATATACAAAATGCTCAAATCGTCTTGCATCCTATGCCAAAACTCTCAAAATTAACAACGAGCATGTAAAAATCATAATTAAACATACTAATCATGCGAAATCAACTTAGAATCACTTTATAACATATTAAATTTTTATACATGTTAGGTTCAACCACCTAAGACTATAATCATCGTCATGCATGTCAATTTTAACAACTTAAAACAAGGATTCAACATCTAAAGCACGGTCATCAAAACTTGAACGCAAACATCAACCAAAAACTCAAGTAAACCAAACCCCAAACCCACATGTAACTCCAAAATCATAAAAAACTGAAGTTCACTAACCTCTATTAAATTATATAAACAGGAAATCAAAATCTTGAAATAGAAAATCAAAACTTCATGAAAAATTCAAACTTTTAATCTTCATGAACACCAATGCATGTGTCAAATAAAATTCAATCCTTCAAAAGGGTGTTTGATTATGAAGTTTAAACTCACATCCTCTTAGGTTAGATTAGGATCAAGTGAAATCAGTAGTTATGGAGAGAAAAGAGTGTTTCCTTTAAAAAATTCGAGTGAAATAAAATTTAAAACGCAAAACTATTTATATACAAATTGTATTGGACAATTGTCCAAAATCTTGGACGATCGTTCGAAATTTAAAACACACACGATCGTCCAATGCTTAAAAAAGTTATAAACTTCAGATGAAACTCGTTATACACGATTTAAAACACGATTCAAAACTCAAATGCAACCATACATAATGACACACATGTAACCTCTTAGAAACTCACATCAAACCAAGAATCAAACATCGAGTCAAACAAAATTAAACAAGTGGCCAAAAACATTAATATGCACACATCATAAACTAACTAAAAACCTCGGAGAAACTGCCGGAAAAACCTAGAATATTACAATAACCCTGGGGTTTCTTTCGGTGAAACTATCTCAAATTTAAAAATAATGATCAAGGTTCATAGAGATTAGCTTTAGGATGTTTCATTCAAACTTTAAGAGAGAACTCGAAGGAAGATATGAGGATAACGACACGTAACCATCTCATTCAGATAATTCACTAAACCTCTTCTAGCAGGTCACTTATCCTTGCTTTGATTTGATTATAGAAGTAAAGCAAGAAAGGAAAAGAACTAACCTCGGCTCAGCTCTACAAATAAAAGAATCAAAAATGAAAGAACTATTAAGGTATAGGTTTCTTCTGCTAAATCCAGAGCTTCACCTTTAAACAAGTGCACATCATAATGTTATCGAAGAATTTCATTATCATGAAGTAGCTTTAACATCCTTGCTAGTTGAATAACACCACTGAATCCCATTTTGACAAATTGAGAACATTACAATGTTCTTTATAGCTAGCGAACAAAGTTGAAGCTGATTATCTTTTTAATAACCTGAAGAACTTCCGCTGCAAAGTAAGCATAAGAGACAACTTCAATTATATACAAATTATTTATAAAACATAATCTGCAAAAATAAGACAAAATGTTTTCTTAAACCAAAACAATTATCACATACTTGTTAAAGATTAGTGGCAGAACAAGGCATCTAAATAAAAAATCAATAGGGATATAATGGTATAAAAGCCTTTATATGTTATTCTCAGTACACATATTTATCTGAAATACCAAATACGAAATAACATAAAGCATAAATAATATTATAAATAAAGATATACATCAAAACAAATTATCTCCAATGTTTAATTGGATGATTTAAGGTTATCTTATATCCAACTTCATAGAGGCAACAAGATAAAAAGGATAAATAGTAACAAGTAAGGTTCTTCAGTTTTACCAATCCAACTCCATCAATCCATCGCGGTTGCTACATTGAAATGTCGTTTATATGGAGATTATTATCTTCTTTTCCAATTAATGAATGTGACACGTTCTCTGCCATCTATTTATAAATCAAACCTAAACAGAACTGCATTCACCAAGCACAATAACAGTCAATAAAATAACAAGAGAAAATGAAAAAATACTAAATATTTAAAACTACAAAAAATAATTAACTAACTCTATTCTCAGACTACCTAAGCTGTATAATACCATATGAATTACACATTTTAGCATATGGACTATCTTTATGACCTTTGATCACCAAACTCCACGAGTTACAATTTTGTTCAACAAACCCTTTGTTTTTTATTTTAAAGCCACTAAATTCCTTACAATCTATTTTTTGCTAACTGCGTTAGATTCAACTGACATATGTAGCTAAAACAATTAATGCACACACAACCATTTCCACGTTATCAAAAACCCCTAAAATCCAAATATCTTAAAACTGAATTAGGAGCAGCCACCGTTCCAAATCCAACAACTACCACTATTTCCATCCCTGAACCCTAGCTAATGGCGTCATTATTGTCCCTGATTCTCATCCGCTGAAGATAATTATCCAATGCCTAACTGATGTAGGAAAAATAATGATCACTGAAAATGCTATGCCCATCAGCCAAATAGACCAAAAGATCAATATAAATTGTCACAAATAACAATGAGTTCCTACGCAATCTGAATTGATTTTAGAAATCAATATTTTCTACATTAATTTTTTAAAATTAGTTGTTCTATCCCTAGCGGAGTCGCCACTGAAAGCGGGGCAGATGTGCTAGGTTTTGCTCAGCCTTACGGAAACCTAGTGACGTGAAATGGGATGGAGTCGTCACATAGTAGGATTCAAAATACCTTTTATACTTACTAGTCAAACTCACTTGCTTATACATCGGACCAAATGATTCGAGTTCGTGGACACAATTAACTTTTGTGATCATTTATATTATTAAGATTATTTAACAATATGCCCCAAGTACAAATATCATGTAGTACATGAAAAAACATATACATTCTCATACTTGCAATAGATGGCCAAAACTGAAAATAAACTAGAAAACCGAAAGAAAACAGGTAAACATCCATAAAGTAGCAAAGACTAGCATATGATTCGATATGACTTATCATGGTAAGAAAGTGATAGGAGTAAAATATTCCTATGTGCTTGAGTTGTTTTCGTGCACTTTATTGTATTTTATCATGTATTTTGAGGTGTTTGTGTGCCTTATTATATGTGTAAGCTTTTCAGGGACATTGGAGCGTTACAGAGCTTATTTGGCGTAAAAGCCTGAAGAATCAACAAAGAAACGATGCGGCATAGTCTTAAAGCGAGGAAAGGAATCAAGAAGACTGTTTTAGGCATATCACAATCGTGACATACACTTCTCCAAAGTGTCACAATCGTCAATAGGCCAAATTTATATACCGAGAGGATTGAGCTATAAGGCTCACGATCGTGACACTCACTTTTAGTGAATGTCACGATCGTGAAAGGAGTTATTTTAGCTTCTCATATTTCAAATGAAAGACACAAGACTTGAGGTCAAAGTTTTACAATTTCGCATGCCCAGAAGGAGTTCATGATCGTGACAAACACTCAGATTCATGTCACGATCGAGACATAGAGGATGGAAACCTCTCGGTACATGTCTCGATCATGACTGATATGTATCGATCATGAATGTTATGTCTCGGTTAATCCGAGGCCAAAATATTCCTTGTCTCGATCGAGACATGCTTTGTAGTTGAAAAAGATGATTTTTTTGCGAGTTTTGACAGTCACTTTCCATTCTGATGACCAAGATGAAGAGTATTCTGAGGGGGATGAACCAAGACCTGATAAGTTGACCAAGAGTGAGGGAATAACTCCCCCCCCCCCTCATCCGTTGTGGCACCAATTGTTGAGATGAAACCTTTACCACCCTATGAGCGGAGCGGGTTTCAGCGGCCGCTTGCCCAAGGCTTATAACTGATTTCTCGATCTGGAAATGGGTTTTGAAAAATGGAGTTGCCACCTAATTTAACTAGGAAATGCCTTTTAACTAACTAGGTATCCTTACTCGCTTATGGGTAAAATTACCGTGCATCGGACCAAAGACTATGGTTCGTGGACCTCCCAGAGACTCATGTACTTGGCTTATCTGTTGCCGGCTTTATTTACTAGACATATTCATTTTAATCTCATCTCAGCTGTACATGCAGTTCATAGGATATGAAAGCTGGAAATAAACAGGTATGAAAGCGATAAACACGTTGGACGCGCATATGACTCGATCTGGACTGGACATGCAAAGCAAGTAGTAGGTACCCCTAAGCATACATCGAAACCTAGCGGTTTCTAGCAAATAGCATAAGTCTTGCTGGTCTGGATTGATTTCATGCACAAAGCCTAAAACCGGATTTCTATGTGAGATTGATTGGTTTTATTAGGTGATCTTGAATAACCTATACAACCATTACTGCTTTTACGTATTAATCCTAAAATGTGTAAGTGACTAGTTGGAGTTGCATTGTTTGGCTAATTTATGTGACGAGTCCTATAGCCGGTTTATATTTGATTTGCATGCTTTTAGAAAGTAATAAATGGTATTGATTGGCCCATATACAGTTGGTATACATACAAGATTAGAGATATTTTTAAACCTCGTTGACTTCTTGAGTGTCTGGCACTCGCACGAGTTTGACCGTTGGTGTGGTCATGGCTCTCGGTCAGAACACGAAAGTTTTTCATCTCGTCGATACAGTTAAGTCTGTTTGAACCGCGGTTGATTCCGAGTTCTAGTGAACCTGGAATCTGCTCTGGAAGTTGCTGGGTTTGCGGGCCTCGGGCTCGTGGGCTTGGTTTATACTTTATGGTACATATTTGGGCTCATGGGACTAATGTACAGTGGGTTTGACCCATTACAGTGCATAAAAGTAAACTACATTAAATTATGATATTGTTCATGAGAAAATTCCTGCAAAGGGTAAGAAAAGAGAAAAATTTGAGTTCTCTACGTCACGGTACAAACCGGGCCTGAACATAACATATACACATATGATTTATGTTTAAATTATTTTGACATGCTGACGCGCGACTAACGCACATGTTAGACGTGTTCCTGACGCATGTTGAACGCGTTTTTGACTAGTTATGACACTTTTTTTTTACTCTTTTTTTGCTTTGAGTGTGTCATGTGTGTCCTATTTAGTGGTTTGATTAGAATATGTAAACTTTTGTCTTTTTTTTATGTCAATGTAAATTATTAGGTGGTGTGAATTTTTGTTATTTCCTATTTAAATAGCAATATTTTTGTGATTTTCTCAAACAAATGAGAGTGGAGTAATTAAGTTATATATAAAAAAGGCAAGTGAAAGTGGAGTAATTTTCATGTTGCTTTTAATGTGGGTCCGATTATATATATATATATATATATATATATATATTTGGCGTAATACATCATTTAACCTCTAAAATTTACACTTTTATTCTCCGAGACCTTTAAAATAATTTCATATTCTATTGGACCTCTTAACTTTATTTTTTGTTCTATTTAACCCCTGATTGTAAACGTGAACACAACTCGCGGTGACGTGGCTAAAATGTCTGACATGACTTTTACACATGTCAAATTTAATTAATTATCCTCCACCTCATTTACTCTTTACACCTAACACAATAAACACCCTAAACGACATTTTAACCAAAATTCACAATTTCAATCCTTAAAAATCTAACTGTCGTTCCATTCACTAAGAAAACGTTTGACTTCTTTCCCAACTCAGAACGCTTGATTTCTTCTGCAACTTAGATGTTTGATTTCTCAAACAAAGACGTTTGATTTGTTCTCTGATTCTATATGTTTTAAGCTTTTTTCTCTTATTCTATATATTGAGGAATCTGGTTCTCTATGTCTTCTCAAAGATAACTTTTATGTCTCTTTATTTTATTTTATTTAAATAATGGTAATGGGTTTAGTTTAGGGTTTGATTCGATATTTTGAAGAAGAGGAAGGTTAGTTTAGGGTTTTACATTTGAACAGTCCAAACAAATAGATTATGGGGTATCTTGGGTGCTGTAAAATTGTTTATTTAATGAAAACTTTAAGGTAGTGGTCCTGTTGGTTGCTTTGAAAATCAAACTTCAAAGCATTTAGTACTCTTTTTTACCTTATTATTTGCCTTAAAAATGCAGGATGTATGAGGAAAGGGTAATTGAAGCACAATGACACCATGGTGGGACCCTGATTAAAGTGCCAGAGCCTAACTATGTTGGTTGAGGGAGAGATCTATTAAGGATAGATTGTAACAAGTTTCCTGTTTCAATGGTAGTGTGTATGCCAAAAATAATGGGGTATATAGATGTGGAGTTTGTTTACTACAAGCCTAGAAATAGTAATGACTTGATATTATTTAATGAGGACCAAGTAATTCTTGAGGCATCTAATACTTGAAAAAATGGAGAGACAATTGATTTCTATTTGGTCCATGAAGCTTTAATTGATGATGGATCACAAGTGATTGAGGAGAGGAAGGCTTAGTTAGTGAAGATAGTCTTGTGGAGGGTAAAAGTGACAACAATATTGATAAAGAACAAGATAATGAAGGAGAGGAAGATAGTGATCTCTGTTCAAATGAGTATGGTGGTGATGTTAATGAGGAGGATGTAAAAGTAAGGGATGAGATAAGAAGATATAAAAAGGCTCAAAGGAACAAGTCTGAAACTGTACAACAAGTTTCTGTTGGGCAGACATGGTATGATACTAGCTTTGAGGATCTTGATAACCCTTATGGAGATAGTAATAGAGGAAGGATAGCTGGAGATGAAGCCTTCTATGATACTGATGATCATGGGAGTGAAGATGAAGCTGACTCTGATGAGGAGCTTCCACCAAGAAGACCAGGCACTCACCACCATTACAATCTTGCCTGTGTTGCACCAAGATGGCAACTTGTTATGATTTTCTTGAATGTAGTTCAGTTTAGAGAAGCATTTTCTAAGTATTCAGTTGCTAAGGGAATTTCTTTAAAGTTTAAACCTAATCAGAGTGATAAGTTGAGAGCAAAATGCAGAGAAAAGGACTGTCCATGGTTATTTTTGCAAGTCTGTATAGTATGACTAACAATTTTATTGTTAAATCTTATAACCCTAGATATATTTTCTCTAGGTATACTAAGGCAGTCTAGTGTAACTCTTAGTTCTTGACTGGTTATCTGAGGTCTAGGGTTAATTCACAACCAGGGATTAAATTAGTTCGGCTATAGAGGATAGTTAGAGAAGAGTTGAAAATATATTTGGGCATGTCAACAGTGAGGAGGGCTAGGCTTAATATTTTAGCTGAAGCAATGGGAGACCCAATGATTGACTATGGGATGTTGCAAGATTATGTGGATGAAATAGTAGGAGTAACTCTAGAAGTACATGCTTTGTGGATGTGAATCACAACAATGATGGGACTAGAACCTTTGTAAAATTCTACGTATGTCTACATGCAGTTAAGGAAGGGTTTAAGGGAGGCTGCAGGAAGGTGATTGGAGTGGACCATTGTTTTTTAAAGGGCTCTTGTCAAGGACAATTATCGGTAGCTGTGTCTAAGGATGCAAATAACCAGATGTTTTCCATTGCCTGGGCAATTGTGGATCTGGAGAACACAAGATCATGGAGATGGTTCATTAGTGTACTCAGGGATGATCTAGCCCTTGGACTTGGTGAAGGAGTGGTTCTTATAACAGACATGCAAAAGGTAAGTTGCTAAGTTATTTGTGTTAAGTTTTTATGTTAAGTTTTTGTATGTTGATATGCTTAAATTAGTTATGTTTATGTGATAAGGACTTATTGCTGTTGTGGATGAAGAGTTGCCTAACTATGAGAGGAGGAGGTGTGGAAGATACATTTGGGTAGCATGGCTGAAAAACTGGAAAGGAGATGACAGAAGGAAGAAATTATGGCAATGTGCATACTCCCCATTTGAGGGACAACTGACTGATCACTTGAAAGAGTTAGACACCATGGGAGATGGGATTGTAGAGGATATGCCATCTTATTCAAAGGAGTTATGGATAAGAGTTTTTTTCAACCCTGATACAAAGTGTGACATTGTGGAGAACAATGTGTGTGAAACCTTTAATGGATGGATATTACAAGCTAGGTATTTGACTGTGATCACAATGTTGGAAGAAATTAGAGCGAAGATTATGAATAGGATTAGGGTCATGAGGGAGTTTGTTCAGACATGGATTACAAACATCTCTCTAATGGCTCTAAAGAAGCTAGATAAGAACAAACAGAAGGGTATTTAATAAATGATTCAATTCAATGGTGATAAGGGGTTTGAGGTTCTGGATGGTGCCTTTGGACAGACTATTGATATGGGACACCAAACATGCAGTTGTAGATCATGGCAATTGAAAGGCATAGCTTGTGAACATGCTTGTTGTGCCATGGTCCATCTAAAGAAAAAGCCCGAGCACTATGTCTCTCCCTGGTATTCCAAAAATACATACATGAAGTCATATGCCAATGTCATGCAACCAGTGAGAGGAAGGAAATTATGGCCACAATCTAATTCCCCTGCAATCCTACCTCCAATTACCACAAAAAAGCTAGGCAGACCCAAAAATCTGAGAAGAAAAGATAGAGATGAACCACAGAGGCCAGCATTTGGGAAGTTATCAAAGAAAGGTGTGAAAATGACATGATCTATTTGCAAAGGTGAAGGGCACAACAAGAAGTGATGCCCTAGTAGATCAAGGGAGAGTGCACAGGTAATTTTTGAATAATGCTTTCTTATTGCCTTATAATTCTTGGTACGTTGGTTTGTAATTCTTGGTATGTTGGTAATTTTTGAATCATGCTTTCTTATTGCCTTTTATATACTGTGATTGGATTGCAGGTCAATGTGATTGGACTAGTTTCCTCAAAAGCACCTCCTAGGGTAGCTGCACCTACTAGGCCAATCACTTGTACTACGCCTTCTAGGATAGTTACACTTGCACCTCCAAATCCACCTCCACCTACTAGGCCGATCACTAGGAGTGTTGCATTTATTAGGACTGCAAATTCATTTGTGGGTGCAGCTGATGCATCAACAAGTGCACTGAGGGGAAGAGGTAGAGGTCTAGGTAGGGTTAGAGGCCCATGCAGGGGATGAGGTAGAGGTTCAGGCAAGGGTGAGGCAGCCAATGCACAAAGTGCTCTAGTTCATTCAGCCCAACCCACCAACTGAGGTCCAAGGTTCAAAAAGATATGCTGCTCCAACTCAGGCTTCTAATGTCAAAAAAGATTTTATGGGTTATGGTTTGCATCATTTAGAAAATGGTCTAACAATTGCAGATGTAAGTACCATTGACTCTTTCTGATTTCCATACTCAACTTAGTTATCAAGCTTTTTGTTCATAATTTTGTGTTTACTGTTAACATGTTGGAACACCAATTACTAGGGTTGTCAATCCTTCATAGATTTGAAGGTCTGCAGATGTTACTGGAGACATAGATTTCAAACCTCCTAGCTTAAGGTGGAGTGGCTGTAATGCAGTTAGTTCGCATAAGCTGCAGCAAGACAGAGATGCTATTAGAATGAATAGGCTAAGGGCAATTCAGCAAGCCTCCCAGGGTTCTACAAGCAAGTAGACACAAAAAATTTTGCTTGTTTTTGGTCAAGTCAAGTGGTAGGGCTTGTTTTGAATATTGCTAAATTAGTTATCTTTTACAAGCTGTAAATATTCAGACTTGTGTTCTGTTAGATTCAAGCTTCTTTTGTGTATTTAGCAATGTTCTGGATGTTAGTGGCAGGCTTCTTTTGTATATTCCAGCTGCTTGTTTTGGATGTTCAAACTATTGTATTCAAGCTTGTTTGCTTGCTTCAAATGTTAACTATTTCAATGTTAGTTGCAATTGACTTCTTTATTCTATATTTCTCTTGTATGAAATGTTAGATGTTTCAATTTTGTTTGCAAATATCACAACAATAGCCTGTAATCAAATAGCACTTCATTGGTCCTTTAAAATGTTACAGTCATATGCCAAGTTATAATAATTAAGAAGCCAAACTACACCCTAACTCAAATACATCAACTACTTCATAAATCCCACAAAGACAATGAACAACCCCGGAATTAAAACAAACACAGTCTTCTTCTACAAATGCTTCTTCTCATTTGCTTTATTGGCCTCTATTTCATACTCTTTAACCCTTCTTAGTAGCCCAAAATAATTGTTCTATATTGGTCATCAGCAGGATTATCAACCCAAAAAAATTTGCAAGCTCCAGTCACCTATAAAGAAAAGCATAGTAATTAACTCCCAATTCATTATTCAAACCAATATATCCACAATTAAACCCTAACTTAACTAAGTAAATCACCAATTCAATAAATTCCCAAATTATTAATATCAAATTCATTTAATCCCAAATTGATTAAATCGTAAAATTCAAAATTCATTAAACATAATTCATAGTAACAAAATTGAATACTGAACAACTGACTCCATATCGACCACAGCCTAGAAAACGTCTCCCTGGATTTGCATCTGTCCAAGCTGTCTTCAAACTTGCAACTTTACGACAACGGCAAAGTGGAAACTGAGTTTCGGATGGAGCCTCGATATTATGGGTGAACTAGTTGCCCACATGCGGAAGAAATTAGAAAGAAATGAAGAAGAAAAATTTGGAGATTACGTCGAAATCTATTTGAGAAATTGAGATTAGAACTGATTGGAGAATAGGTCCAAATCTATATGTATAATGACAATTAATAATAAAAAATAATAAACTTTTCCATGTCAGCACACAAAATGCCTTCACTTACTCAAAATCGTTTGGTCTCACGCGATTTGCCACGGTGTACAAATAAGGGTCAGACAAACATAGAATGTTAGGATCATGGGTTAAATAGAACAAATAAAAAAGTTAGGAGGTCCAACTGAATATAAAATGAGTTTAGAGGTCTCAGAGAATAAAAGTGTAAAGTTTAGAGGTTAAATGATATATTAAGCCTGTATATTTTGTTGCTTGTAAGCTCAAGTTTGTAGAGGTAAATGTAAGGGATATCAAACTCTGTAATTCACTGAGTTATTCAAATATTATATAAAGGGTATTAAGTTTCAAATCGTTAAAAAATGGTCACTAAGTTATCAAATTATTTTACGGGATATAACTCAAGGAAAAACACAATAAACTTTGGGAAAATCATTTGGGAAGTTATCAAAGAAAGGTGTGAAAATGACTTGCTCTATTTGCAAAGGTGAAGGGCACAATAAGAAACGGTGCCCTAGTAGATCAAGGGAGAGTGCACAGATAGTTTTTGAATCATGCTTTCTTATTGCCTTATAATTCTACGTATGTTGGCTTGTAATTCTTGGTATGTTGGTAATTTTTGAATCATGCTTTCTTATTGCCTTCTATATACTATGATTGGATTGCAAGTCAATGTGATTGGACTACTTTCCTCAACTACACCTCCTAGGGTAGCTTCACCTATTAGGCCAATCACTTGTACTGCACCTTATAGGATAGTTACACATGCCCCTGCCCCTGCACTTGCATCTCTAATTCCACCTCCACCGACTAGGCCAATCACTAAGAGTGTTGCATCTACTGGGACTATAAATTCATTTGTGGGTGCAGCTGATGCATCAACAAGTGCACTGAGGGGAAGAGGTATATGTCTAGGTAGGGGTAGAGGCACAGGCAAGGGACGAGCTAGAGGTTCAGGCAAGGGTGAGGCAGCCAATGCACAAAGTGCTCTAGTTCATTAAGCCAACCCACCAACAGAGGTCCAGGGTTCAAAAAGATATGATGCTCCAACTCAGGATTCTAATGCCAAAAAAAGATTTGTGAGTTATGGTTTGCATCATTTAAACAATGGTTTAACAATTGCATATGTAAGTACCATTGAATCTTTGTGATTTCCATACTCAACTTAATTATCAAGCTGTGTTCATAATTTTATGTTTACTGTTAATATATTGGAACACCAATTTACTAGGGTTGTCAATCCTTCACAGCTTCGAAGGTCTGCAAATGTTACTAAAGACATAGGTTTCAAACCCCTGGCTTAAGGTGGAGTGGCTGTAATGCAGTTAGTTCGCATAAGCTGCAGCAAGACGGAGATGCTATTAGAATGAATAGGCTAAGGGAATTCAGCAAGCCTCCCAGGGTTCTACAAGCTAGTAGACACAAACATTTTTGCTTGTTTTTTGTCAAGTCAAGTGATAGGACGTGTTTTGAATGTTGTTAAATTAGTTATGTTTAACAAGCTGTAAGTATTCAGACTTGTGTTCTGTTAGGTTCAGGCTTCTTTTGTGTATTTAGCAATGTTGGCTTCTTTTGTATATTCCAGCTGCTTGTTTTGGATGTTCAAACTACTGTATTCAAGCTTGTTTGTTTGCTTCAAATGTTAACTATTTCAACGTTAGTTGCAATTGACTTCTTTATTCTATATTTAGCCTTGTATGAAATGTTAGATGTTTCAATTTTGTTCAATTTTGTTTGCAAATATCAAAATAATAGCCTGTAATCAAATAGCACTTCATTGATCCTTCAAAATGCTACAGTCATATGCCAAGTTACAATAATTAAGAAGCCAAACTACACCCTCACTCAAATACATCAACTACTTCATAAATCCCACAAAGACAATTAACAAGCCCGGAATTAAAACAAACACAGTCTTCTTTTGCAAATTCTTCTTCTCCTTTGCTTTATTGCCCTCTATTTCATACTCTTTAACCCTTCTTAGTAGCCCCAAAATAACTATTCTATATTGGTCATCAGTAGGATCACCAACCCAAGTAAAAAATTTGCAAGCTCCAGTCAAACCATAGTAATTAACTCCCAGCTCATTATTCAAACCAATATATCCATAATTAAATCCTAACTTAACTAAGTAAATCACCAATTCAGTAAATTCCCAAATTATTAATATCCAATTCATTAAATCATAAAATCTAAAATTTACTAAACCTAATTCATAATAACAAAATTAAATACCGAACAACTCACCCCATATCGACCACAGCCTAAAAAACGTCTCTTTGGATTTGCATTTGCCCAAGCTGCCTTCAAACTTGCAACTTTACAACAACGGCAAAGTGGAAACTGAGTTTCGGATTGAGCCTCCATATTATGGGTGAACCAGTTGCCCGCATGCGGAAGAAATTAAAATGGAATGAAAAAGAAAAATTTGAGAATTAGGTCGAAATCTATTTGAGGAATTGAGAATAAGAACTGATTAGAGATTAGGTCCAAATATATATGTATAATAACAATTAATAATACTAAAAAATAATAAATTTTTCCATGTCAACACAAAAAATGCATTCACTTGCTCAAAATCGTTTGGTCTCAAACGATTTTTTATGGTGTACAAATCAGGGTCAGACAAACATAAAATGTCAGAATCCGGGGTTAAATAGAACAAATAAAAAAATTAAGAGGTCCCACAGAATATAAAATGGGTTTAGAGGTCTCAGAAAAAAAAAGTGTAAAGCTTAGGAGTTAAACGATGTATTAAGCTTATATATTTTGTTAATTGTAAGCTCAAGTTTGTAGAGGTAAATGTAAGGAATATTAAACTCTGTAGGTAGGACTGTACAGAAAAAATTCAAACCAATTCAACCAAATATTACGGTTTATAAGATTGTTGGTTTGATTTTAGTTTGGAAAATAGAAAAAAAAAAGTAATTATTGATCTGGTTTGCGGTTTCAAAAATTATAAAACAACATAAACCAAACCAAACCAACATATATACATACATATATATTTTTATTAAAATATAAATATTATAACTTAAAATAAAATTTCTATCATTATTTTTTAAGATAGTACTTGACAAAATAGTATATTTAAATATCATCTAATGAAATAACTATTTGTATATTTGTTACCGATTAATAAATATTATTTTTCTATATAATATATTATATTAGTAAAGTATAAAATAATTATAATTTTTTTATTTAATAGTCATTATTATAGTTTGTTATATAAATATAACATTTATTTTTATGATGAATAAATATTTTTAATTTTTTTTTTTTATCTTAGATGATAAATAAATAATTTTTTGATGATGGCTTAAACTGGCTTCAAAGAAAAAATTATCAAACCAAATCAATTTTGCTGGTTTATAATGTGTGTGGTTTGATTTTGGTTTGATATTTTACCAAACCAGTATAATTGGTTTGGACTAAAATATCAATGATAAACCAATCAAACCAAACCATGTACACCCCTATCTGTAGGTCACCGAGTTATTCAAATATTACATAAAGAGTATTAAATTTTAAATCGTTAAAAAATGGTCTCTAAGTTATCAAATTATTTTACAGGATATAACTCAAGGCAAAACGCACTAAATTTTTTGCGTTTTATTCTATGTGGCATATGATTTAATTATAAAAAGGTGTATAATTCAGTATCATTTAAAAAAAAGGCTTAATCACAAAAAAATGTCAAACCTATACGTTTTGTGTCAATTATAGCCAAACCTTTAAAAATCACCAGATTTAGCCAAACCTTATATGTTCTGTTTCTTTTTTAGCCATTTTTAAATCGAACCGGTTTTTGTGACACCGTGTCGTCCACGTCACTGCCAACTAAGCAATTGACTGGCATGGCAGCTGAAATATTTAAATAAGGTTTGGCTATAATTGACACAAAATACATAGGTTTGGTATTTTTTGGTGAATAAATCCAATTTTAAAATTAAATAATTAAATGATTAATTATATTATAATTTTATATATATTTAAAAATAATATTTTTATTTAACGCTAATTAAAATTATTTTATTTTGTTACTAAATTTAAATAATTATAATAATTTTTTTGTACATATTTGATGGATATATAATTAATATAAATTCTATTAAAATAAAAAGTGTCATATTCATCTTAAAATTTATTTTTCTTAAATTCCAGTCGTCGGTTCTTTGACACCGCCACCGTTTGAGACCGAATTGTTCGTCTTCCGACGAATAATCTGAGAGTAATATACACAACAAACATACGACAGTGTTCATAATTCAACTATACACACATAAACATAAAAATAATCACTGAATAGACTGCTTATTTAAAGGACGAGTGTAAATATTTTCTTTTTGAAAAAAAAAGTGAAGCTCATTGTGGTGTAATCAATATATATCATTATGTTTATAAGCATAAACGCATATGTCATTTTACTCGGTATAGTCAAAAACTTATTTTAATTTACACATAACTATTTTATTTATTACCTAAACCCAGTCATAACAAGATCTCAATAACATTAAAAATAGTTTTAATTACTTAAAAAAAACCACCTTAAACATTTTTTTCGTTTATATCCTTACCTTGTAAAAAAGTCATTTGTACCGAATTTTGGGTTTTTAGGTTTCATCTTTACCCAAAAGTACTAAAATTACCTCTTTTCACTTGGAAAAATATTTAAAATAATCCTTTAATTTATATTTATATACTAATTAGACGTATGATATAATTTTTTATTTAATTATTTTTAAATTTTTCATCATTTAATTCATTAAATTGTAAATTATATTATTGTATTGGGTAGAGATGAAACCTAAAAATCCAAAATTGGGTACAAATAATTTTTTTACAAGGTCAGGGTATAAATGAACAAAAAGTTCAAGGTGGGTTTTTTTAAGTAATTAGGCCTTAAAAATAATAAATCAAGTTCAAAATCATCATGAATATTAAACCCATTCACCAAATTTAATTCACCATTAATTCCTAAATAATACATTAATTCATTTTTTTAATTACATATTCATTAAAATTTATTATAATATAAATTTATTAGATTTAATTAGGTTTAATAAAAAATTAAAATTAATTTTAGTTAGTATTAAATAGGAAATATTAATTATTTTTAAATATATATAAATTTCATAAATGATATAATTAATTTACTAATTATTAAATTTAAAAATTAGCTTGAATTTAAAATTAGGTTTACTCACCCAAAAAATACCAAACCTATTTTTTTTGTGTCAGTTATAGCCAAACCTTATTTAAATATTTCAGCTGTCATGCCAGCCAATTGCTTAGTTGGCGGTGACGTGGACGACACGGTGTCACAAAAACCGGTTCGATTTAAAAATGGCTAAAAAAGAAACAGAACATATAAGGTTTGGCTAAATCTGGTGATTTTTAAAGGTTTGGCTATAATTGACACAAAACGTATAGGTTTGGCATTTTTTGGTGATTAAGCCTAAAAAAAAAATGGTATAGCTCAGTACCTTTTTGTAATTTGCGGTAGATTTA
The DNA here is from genome assembly GCF_937616625.2 of Mercurialis annua. Classification (NCBI taxonomy): domain Eukaryota; kingdom Viridiplantae; phylum Streptophyta; class Magnoliopsida; order Malpighiales; family Euphorbiaceae; genus Mercurialis; species Mercurialis annua. The sequence goes on along the minus strand of NC_065570.1, from coordinate 44,169,451 downwards.
ATGACCTTTTTTTAAGACGTTGATCTTTTTGAGAAATAATTCGATAACTTAATACTCCCTCCGTTCTTTTTTAGTTGTCCATTTAGCCAAAATTGCACATATTAAGATAGTGGGATTTTTGTCTTAAATAATCGGAGTAAATACTAATATAACCCTACTATATAATAAATGCTTTGTAAATTGAGTTATAGAGTCATTTATTAGAAAGGGTTAAATTTGGAAGATAATAGCTAATGTTATCTTGAAATTTTAAATGGACAACTAAATATAGACAAATTCATTTGGCTAAATGGACAACTAAACAATAACGGAGGGAGTAACTATTTTATAACGATTTAAAATTCAGTACTCTTTCCAAATGTTATAAAACGGCCAAACCTTTCATAAAAGTTTCACAAAAATCCTGACCTTTCAATTTTGTCGATTTTGGCCAAAAAAAAGATTATTTGGTTTCAATTGTGGCCAACTCTCAATTTGATTTCAATTTGCCTATGTGGCGCCTATGTGTCATGCACATATATTGAAAGGTCAGGACTTTCGTGAAACCGAATAATCTATTTTGGGCCAAAATCGACAAAATTGGAAGGTCGGAATTTTTATAAAACTAAATAATCAGTTTTTGGCCAAAATCAAAAAAATTAAAAGGTCAGGACTTTTGTGAAACTTTTATGAAAAGTTGCCTTTTTACGATATTTCGCCGTACTCTTTTGTAATATTAGAATAATCGAGTGTCTTAAAGAGTTTAATATCCTAAATATAAGCCGATAAAGAATGCAGAGTATGTTTTACTTTTATTAGACAATATTATTATTGGACGATGCTTTGCTATCATTGTCACTGTCAGGGCCTTATCTAAAGTGACACGTATCTCATAATCTCATGTTACGGATAAGAATAAAAATCCATAAACTGAAATTAAAATACAAAAATGAAATGGCCACTGCCTGTCTCTTTTAACTATTTCTAATTAAAAATGGAGATGTTGGACTTAAGTTAAATAAAATATTCTTCAAATTTGTATACCTCACATGAACAATTTATGTGATCTCCGTATATCAATTAATTTTAAACTCCAACTCCAACTTCAATTTTAATAATAAATTAATATTTTTAAATTGTTATAATTAAATATTCATATGTTGAAATAATTTTTTGTAATCACTTAGGAAAAAAATTAACATTTTTAGAAGAATTTAATCACACAATTTCAGTATAAATAAGTGTTAAATTTTGTGAAACATCGATCCAATATTTCACATAGCTAAATGATAATAAAGCTATTTGAAAACTAAAATAATCCAAAAAACATAAAATTGTAATAATATTTTTATAACGTTGTAATAAATTTTTAAATGGTAATAAAAATTTTATTTAGTAAAGAGACAATTTCCGATCGAAATCGAATAATCACCGTCTTCCATCCTTAAAATATGAATATCAAAAAAAATTAGAGATAAGGGAAAATTTTAGAAAAAAAAAGAGGAGAATAGCTAATAATGATTTAAGAACATTGTCTGAATATAATTATAAAAATTGGCCAAATTTATAATGATATAATGGTATTAATATTATCATCCATAAATAATATTCCATCCGTCCCATTTAAAAAGGGACATATCCTTTTTCACATAGATTAAAAAGATAATAATTTTTTTTGATTTTTTTTTTATCTTTATTAATTATTGTCTTGTATTTTGTGTGTAGAGTATTAACTTTAATTATAGAAAGAGAAAATGGGATATAACAGAAAATTTCTTATAAAATGGCACAAAAATTATGATTTGCCTAAAAAAAATTAAAATATGTCTTTTGTTAAACGTGACAGAGGAAGTACATTTTAGAGAAAAAATTTTAAAGTACATTTTTTATATTTTATTATTTTATTTTTAATTTTACATTATTTTCAAACATATTTACAGGTTGTATCTTTTTTTTACCAACAATATCTTCTTATTTTTTTTAATTTTTAAAATATCTTTTACTGATTTATGCTCTTTATTATGGATTTTTTTGAAGATTTTTTTCTGGTGTTTTTTATCGTATTTTTTAGCGTAACTATGATATGTTTATAGTGTATCTATGATGTTTTAGTGTTATTATAAGATGTTTATAGTGCATATATAGTGTATAACTATAATTTTTTTGTAGTGTTTTTATAGTGTATACCACAAAAACACTGCAAATATACTAGAAAAATATATGTACACTAGAAAAATCTTTTAATAAATACACTACAAATACACTATAAGACATGTACACCATAAAAACACTGCAAATACACCATAAATCAATTCATTTTTACAAAATCAGTAGCATCAAAATAAAACACAAATTTATGAATAAGAGAAAGACAAGAAAATTATATGAGCAATCGAAGAATTTTATAAACAAACAAATAATAGATTTACAACTATCTCTTTATAAAAAATCTAAATTATCGTAAAAAATCTAAAACAATACGATTTTTTTTAAAAACAACGTTGAGGAATATATCGAAAGAAACGCGGCGAGGAGAAAATCATTGAAAGAATTGCGACGATGAGAAATTCACCGAAAAATGCGACGGTGAAAAAATCACGATGAAAAATCCACCGGACTACGTGTGATAGTGAGATGGAAGAAAGCGGCAATCGGTTAAAAAAAGAGAAAGAAAAAAATTGATAGGGAGAGAAGTTAAGAAGAAGAGAAAAATTTAATAGGTACGAGAGAAATAGAAAGAACGAGAGAATTTATAGAGAAAAAATGTGATGGTTATGAGAATTAAATTACAAAAAATGAGATAAAATTCCAATATGTGTTAGAGTATTTTTAATATTATGTTTTAAATAAGGGTAAAGAAAAAAATTATGAAAATATGAATAAAAAACTGTAAATATGTTTTAAAATGGGATATTCTATTCTATAAATACTCAAATTATATGTAGCATTTAATTTCTCTCACTTGGTCAAAAAAAAATTTAATTTCTATCACAAATTTTTCCTTTTGATGATAAAAGAAGAAAATAAAATTCCTAGAAGTCAAAAATACTGAAAATTCCCCCACCTTTGAATTTCTTTTCAATTCCACCACCATCTAGAAGAATTTTTAATTGCACCCTTTTTAGGTTTTTCAGTTTTCGTCTGCACCCCAAAATAAAAAAAATTGATAATTTAAAGACAAAATTATTAAAACCAACTAAATAGAAGGATTATATCATTATTTTTTCTATTTGTAAAAATACAAATAAAGGATTAATTTAAACTTTTTTTAAATGAAAAGAGGTCATTTTAGTCAATTAAGGTACAGGTGAAAACTGAAAACCCTAAATAGAGTGTAATTGAAAATTCTGCTACGTAGTGGTGCAATTGAAAACAAAGTTAAAGGTGAGGGTTTTAAGTATTTTTGCCTTCCTAGAACGACAACTGAAGTTGAGTTTCACTTGATTCTGTTGGTTTATACTACCATTTCTCTCTAACAATTTTAATTTACGACAAACAATCCAAGAAAGATAGAGAGAGAAGATTATTCCTAAATTTTCTCGAGAAAATCTATTTTGATTTCCACATGTATTTTCTCTAGAAAATCTTACGACCCAATCAGATCAATTCCAAAGGTCAAATTACAACCACAATACCTATTATCTGAATCTCTGCATGTCCACCTCCTTAAATCAGCTCTCTCTTCTGAAAAAAAAAATTCTTTCAATTTTCAATGTTTTAATAACTCCTCTGTATAATCTGTTTTCCAATTCTGCATTTTTGATTTTCTACAAGAAAATTGCAGTAGCGATTGACTGAAAGTGAAAGAAAATAGAGAAAAAATATAAGAGTTTTAGAATTTGTTGATCGGATTGAAATTAGATTATTATTTTAGTTTTTGTTGAAAAGAAATTGAGTGAAAGATGACTTTAGAGTCATTACCGGGGAGTTCAGGGTATTTAGATTCGTTTCCGGAGAGGAGAATGTCATATTTTAGCAGTACTTATGTCTTAAGATTAACTGTTATTGCTGGCATTGGTGGTTTACTCTTTGGCTATGACACTGGTAATTTGATTCTTGTTTTTTCTACTGCTTTTAACTTCTTAAACTCACAAATAAAACAGATTGTTTAGTTGGTTGTATTTGTTTCTGATGTGATTTGCAGGTGTTATTTCGGGTGCCCTTTTGTATATCAAAGATGAATTTGAGGTTGTCAATCAGAGTAGCTTTTTACAGGTATTGCCAACATCAATTCCCTTACATATTCCCAATGGGTTTGAATATGCTCAGCAATTGCAAGAGTTCAAGTTAAACGAGATGTTTATTGTCATTTCTCGTGTTTGAAAAGGCGGTAGTTGCTAGAATTCAATTCTTTCCTTTTGCAAGATTTCGACTTTTTCAAACATGATTTCAGCTTGGTTTGAATTCTCATAATAATTTATCCCGAAGGAGGCCTTTATGAAAAAGGGATTTGCGGCTTTGATTGATTTCATTTATGTTTCCAAAGAAATGATTATATCTGATTTTTATAATAGAATCCAAGTAGAGATGATATCTTGTATTGTTACTATTACTAATTTATTTTGTTTGATTTGCCAGGAGACAATTGTTAGTATGGCCCTGGTTGGTGCTATAATAGGAGCTGCATCAGGGGGTTGGATAAATGATTCTTATGGACGTAAGAAAGCTACACTGATTGCTGATGTCGTTTTTGCTGCTGGATCAGCTGTCATGGCTGCAGCTCCAGATCCATACATTCTCATCAGTGGTCGATTTTTAGTTGGACTTGGTGTGGGTGTGGCTTCTGTTACTGCGCCTGTGTATATTGCTGAAGCATCTCCGTCTGAAGTAAGGGGAGGACTAGTCAGCACTAATGTTCTTATGATTACTGGTGGACAGTTTATTTCCTATCTCGTTAATCTTGCTTTTACTGAGGTCAGTTTTCTTTTCTTTCATTGCAAATTTTAAGGGTATTTTGGTAATTGAGCGATAGCTCATGAAGCCTACTCTGATTATCATATTCTGAAAATCTCGTCATTCATATCTGATACTCATTTTTGGATTTTCTACTACGTAATTTGATGCCACTATCTCAAGGAGGATCTCATTTGTTTTGCATGTGGAAAGGAATACAACAGATGATGCAGCCCTCTTAAAATCTCTATACATCTACAGAATTTTTAATTTTCAAAACTAGACTTGCTCCTAATTCTTGAAAGTTAACCGTTGTCGCATAAAATAGGGGTTGATGCACTTTTCTATTGAAAATGTTTTTAAAACATTGAACATATAGTTCTCTTTGGTGTTTGGTCATTGGTTGGTGCTGCAACAGTATTTTTTTATTATTATGTCACTTATTTTGTTCATTATGGTGAAGGTATCTTGAGGTCCCAGGCCTTTGGTACGAGCTAAGTGACATTAAGCCTGGTATAAAAAATGCCTTGTAGTTAGGTAACAGTATCAAATTTTCTCTGTTACCTTACTTTTTGGCTGGTGTTTTCTGTAACTTCTCTATCTTTTATTGGCCCATATTTTCTTGTTGACATAGCTGCAGCTTCTGTTGTTTCAGCTTTGCCAGCTTTTCTTTATTTCTCTGCTATCTTGGAAAATCTGTTCTGTCCGAATAAAAAGGTTACTATTTATTGGTAATCTCATTAATGTAGCATTACCATTTTAAATATATTCTATCTTAATAAAAGGTTACACTTTGTTGGTGGATCTCATTAATAAAATGTAGTATCATTATTTTAAACTTTCTTTTGGCATCTATTGGTGCTAAGGCAAGAAATGCTGTGTAGACGGTTTGATTTAACTGAGCTAACTGTTCAAAACTAAGTCATTGATTTCAAAATGCTAATTATTTTTATAAAATTTATAATATATTTTGGAAGAGATTAAAAATTCTGAGTAACATGTGAAAAATTTGTCATTTATCTCAAAACATTTTTCTGTGATTCAAAAGTTTCTGTGTTATTTAGTCAGGCTTTTTCAACCTTGTTGATTTGATAGGTCCCTGGAACATGGCGGTGGATGTTAGGAGTTTCAGCTGTGCCAGCTGTGATTCAGTTCTGCCTTATGCTCTGTATGCCAGAGTCCCCTCGATGGCTATTCATGAAGGTAAACAACTCAACAATGCTTATGTGAGGAAGTGCACCGAAAATGCCATCAGAAAATCAGTTCACAGCTTTCAATATGATATGCAGGATGATAAAGATGAAGCTATTATGGTCATGGCTAAAATTTATGACCTTGAACGATTGGAGGATGAAATCAATCACCTTACAAATTCTATGGAGGAAGAATTTCAGAAACAGAATACTGTTCGTTATTTGGACGTCTTCAAATCAAAAGAAATTAGACTCGCATTTTTTGCTGGGGCTGGACTTCAGGTAAGATGACTCACAATTTTATTCTTCCACGCTATTTTTTTTTTCAGTAGACCATTCTTTGCTTGGTTTTGAGAAGTAAGCTCCCTCACTGATATCGCAATTAAGATATATTATTGAATAGCTACAGTCCACTTGGAGAATCTATGATTTAGACTTTCTTTTACAGCAATGTAGTAGCGGTATCTCTTAGTTATTGTTTGCCTGGCAGCTGGAAATATTTTAATCTAACACTCATCTTAATCGTACCTTTTCTTAATTCAACTTGAAATTAAGTTTGACAGCCTAGAAGTTCACTTGGGTACAAATTCTCTGGGAAATAATTAGAGAGGCGCCTCAGGCAAGAGGTGTCTCACCGGGTGCCTCCCTTGCCAAAAGGCAGGCGAGTTCCTAGAGGCGCGTGCCTCTGGTGCCTTTGCTGCGAGGCGAGTTCATCTTCTGTTTCTTTTTGCTTTTTTTCCTTCTTTGTTATTTTTTCTTTCTTTCTTTAACTCTCACTATTTTTACTCTCCTTCAACTTTATTATTCTGTTTTAATTACTTTTATTAATTTTTTCTTATAATATTTACTCCATTTATATTCTAATGCCGCTCTTTTTTATACTTCAGTTTCTTTTTTTTCTTCCACTTTTACTCATTTTTCTATTATATTGTCACTATTTTTCTATTTTAATCATTTTTCTTCTCGAGTCTTTCGTTCCTTGCGCGTAAGACACTAGGATCCCTTTGCGCCTTGCCTTTTGCCTTTAATAACTATGGAAATAATCACATGGTCTTATAGGTTTTCTTTATGCAACCAAACATAAAGTTGGATCAATCAAGTCTTGGGCTGGTTTTCTGGTCAAGTCTTTCCAAGCCTTCTAGTCAAAGCCAAACTTATTTAATTTGTAATCTAATTGGTAAGAACTTCGAGCCTGGTAATGAAATTTAAGCATTTATATATTTTTGAACTAACGCATTCCTAATAAATTCTCTCCTTTTTCATTTTTTATTTAACTTTCTTCTCCTCTTTTTTGCCCGCCTTTTCTTATTCTTTCACTCTGCCTCTCTGTATGCTTGGTAGATTCTCTCTATAACTTTATCTACTTCTAGGCTAGCCTCAATGTAGGTGCCATTTAGATTTAGAGATACTACTTTCTGATCTTTCCCAGAAATGGATTTTTGAGGGTGTCGGGCTTGAATTCATTAGAAATCTGATTCTGCCGATTGGTGTGCTTTCAACCCAACTCTTTCTCCTGATATAGAGCTCAAAGATACAATGTCAATTGTTTTTGGCATGTTTTTGACATCTTGACAATGTGATTGTACAAGTTTTCAAGTGTATAGAAGATAGAATGAAAAGGATTTGTCTTTGATATGAGCAAACATGTTATTTAAGATACGGTAACCCTACTTTATTAGAGATATGATGATATCCAAAAAAAATTGTGATGTTGCAGGCATTTCAGCAGTTCACCGGCATCAATACAGTCATGTACTATAGCCCAACTATTGTTCAGATGGCTGGCTTTAAATCGAACCAATTAGCACTTCTCCTATCCCTCGTTGTTGCTGCAATGAATGCTGCGGGGACTGTTCTTGGCATTTACCTTATTGACCATTTTGGACGGACAAAATTAGCTCTCTCAAGCTTAGCCGGTGTGATTGTCTCTCTTTGCATACTCGCTGGATCATTTTTTGGTCAGTCATCTGGTTCTTCCGATGAATTCTATGGATGGGCTGCAGTTTTAGGGCTCGCTTTATATATTGCTTTCTTTGCACCTGGAATGGGACCTGTGCCATGGACTGTAAACTCAGAGATATATCCTGAATCATATCGAGGGATATGCGGTGGAATGTCTGCAACCGTGAATTGGATTTCAAATCTGATAGTGGCCCAAACTTTTCTTTCAATTGCCAATACTGTGGGGACTGGTACCACTTTCTTGATTCTTGCCGGTATTGCTGTTACTGCAGTGGTTTTTGTGATTCTGTTTGTGCCGGAGACAAAAGGACTCACTTTCGCGGAAGTGGAACAAATATGGAAACAGAAAGCCTGGGGCAGTAGTAATAACACAGAGAGCCTTCTTGAGCAGCAGGGAGAATGAGATTTGATCTGCTCAGTAAGATCAGAAATTAATAATTTGATGTGCTTGAAAATGTATATGCATGGACATATTCTGAAAAATCTAGCATAATCTTTAAATATTTAAGGGTTTAGTACATGCAGCTGGACCTGAAGCTTCTGGCTGCTGTGATAGCCCTCTGTAAGTAGTGGCGGTTATGACCAAGTTTCTTAGGGCTCTTTTTATGTGGCTCCCTAGGAAAGGCAGTTCCTTTAAAACTATGTAATATAATAATCTTCTTCTGTATGTAAGTTGTTTTGATCTCAAAGAGGAACTTCAATGTTCTTGAATAACTAATAAGCACTATGTAGCCTAATTGCCTTGAAAACTAGGAAATTAAATTTTTACATCCTGATGTGCATCGGGTTTAAACTGAGTTTTTAGTTTTCTTCTGAAATAGAAGTTGGTTAGTTAGGTGTTATATTGTAGGATTTAATTTAGGATTAGGATTCTCTAAAATTCACTTCAATTTGAGAGGGTGAAATTCACGATCTATATTATTCATTATAAAATAAATAGCATATATAAATTGAATTAAAATTACACTTTTTGATCTACAACACACAACCTTCTTAATACAGTTGGAATGACAAAATAGTATCCCTCATATGATATTGGCTAAACCCATCTAGAGGCCTTTGTACTATATCATTTTTGTTCAAAAAGCCATTATACTATTTTTTTATTCTTCAGGTCCCTCTACTTACATAATTTTTGATTTTCAGGTTCTTTTTAAGTTTTCTTCAGTCCCTCTGCTTACAAATTTTTTGTTCCTCCAGTCCCTTCAAAGGACCTGAAAATCGGAATTTTGCCAAGTACAGGGACCTGAAGAACAAAAAAATAGTACAAGGGCTTTTTAAACAAAAATGATATAGTACAAGGGCCTCTAGATAGGTTTAGCCTATAATATTAAGAAAATATAAATTATAGAAAACATATTAAGAAAATATAAATTGTCACATTTCACATTTAGAAAGTTCATTTGTCACATTACACGCATATTAAGAAAATATAAATTATGGTTTTTTTTATTCTTATTAATTGTACTTTACAACTGTACATATCATTAAATAATTTATAAAATATGTTTGACCACTAAGATAAAATAAGAATAACACACAAAACTAAACTAAAAAGGTATAATAAGATTTTTTAAATGAGACATAAAAAAATGATAAAGGGACTTTATAAATGGGATCGAGGGAGTTTTTTTTCCCTCTAATTTGAACCGAATTAATGTTATTAGAATTTTATTTTTTCTACAAATTAAAATAAATTTTTATTTGTTTGTTTTATTTCGTTGGGTTTTTAGCTATGTTTGTATTAAAAGTAGGCCTCTTCAGATAAATGTCTATAAAAAAATAAAATATTCTTGAAAATATAACGTTAAAGTTCTTTTACAATTTGTACTTTTTTTTTGTAAAAATAACTTTCTATAATCTCAAAAATATAATTTATGTCAACCAACGGTATATAAACAAGTTACTAACGATATATTAAAAAACAATCTATGTTTTAAATGCACAATTTAAGTTTATTAAAAATTATTAACGATATACTAAAAATTAATTAACTATAGATTTATCAGTGGTTTACTTACGGTTCGCTAACGGTATCCTAAAAAATGAATAATTCTGTTTAAAAGTACAGTTTGTTTAAAATACACAATTCAAGTTTAACAACGATTCATTAAGGCTTAAATGCACGAAAAATCACCAACTTTCGCTTGTTTTTGGTATTTAACACGAACTTTTAATTTTGGCATATAAATACACGAACTATCAATTTTTTTGCATATATGACCAAGTTTCCGTTTTAGGTGAAAAACGGTGCCATTTTAGGTATAAAACGTTACCGTTTTAGGTAAAAAACGGTGCCCGTGTTATATATGTAAAAAAAATTGATAGTTCGCGTATTTATTTGTGTTTTTAATTTTTGGGTTGGATTTGGTTGTCAGGAACTCCTATGCTGGTGGACTTTTTATCTACCGAGAACAAATGATAAAGAGGAAAAAACTAAAGAATTTGACTATGAAGCCTGAGTAGCTCAACTAATCACCAAATTACATTCAAATATTTAATTCATAAATGCTGATTTGGAGCAGAAACTTCTCAAATCTTTGGAAAATTGATTTTGTTTTTTTTTTTTTAAATCCTGAAAGAGACCATTTCTGTTTTCTTTGACTATTCATAAAAGTGGGAATGCAATGTCATCAACTTTTATGAATTGGCTCTATATAAAAGCCACTTAATTATGATCTTTTGACTAATTCAGCTCAATTAAAAAAGTATAAACATGTGATTAGCTTAATCCCTTATTTAAGTAAATTTAGTTAAATTTATAAGAAATTTTTAGGTAGACCGATTCTATCACGTCATCTATAGACTAAGCCATTCATAATGCAACACCTCATTAAAATGATAGCAATATCGTAATAATTGTGCAATAAATACATTCAAATATTAATGGTGATATTACGATATTGCCATCATTTTAATGAGGTGTTGCATTATGAGCGGCTTACTCTACGAATGATGTGGTAGATTCGATTTACTTAAAAATTTCTCTAAATTTAATTAATTGAGGACCGCGTATATGATGAATCAGAAATACCCAAAAGTATATGTATACATTTACCCTTTAAGTTATGCAAGACAAAAATAATCTCAAAATATTCGAAAGTATATTTATACATTTACCTTTTAGGTTAAAAGACTAAAATAATCCCAAAATGTCATCTTACTATATAATACTATATTATGTTGCACTTGATTAGCAATTGGGAAGAAGCTTCAATACTTCAAATTTGAACAAATATTCTAAATAATTCTCAATATAATTAAAAGAAATCATCTTCCTTAAAATTTTAAAAGTTAATAATTTTTATTAAATACAAATCAATTAAATATATCAATATTTCAAAGAAATAATTTTTTAAACATAAATTTTTTTTATATATTTTTTCAAAAATTAAAACCCGCCACACTGCTGAGGCTGGAGAACCGCCACACCACCGACGTCGGAGAACAGACCCATCACCAAAAATGAGTCTATTCCTTTGAAACGTTGAGCAGACCCAAATGTGTCTGTTCTTTTGAAACGTTGAGCAGACGCAAATGGGTCTGTTCTCCGAGGTTGACTGTTTCCAGCGTCGGCGGCGGTTTCCGGCATTGGCGGGATTTTCAGGTCCATTTTAAAGTAATTATTAGCCTTGAATAATTTAAAAAAGTTTAAATATTTTGTTTTAAATATAAAATTAATTATTTATAAACGATATATTAAAATTCTAAATAAAAAAATTAAAAATTTGATTTAAATTTTATAAATTTAATTCTATTAATAATATTTATTTATATTAAATAAAAATTTATTATTAAGTTTTATAATTTTTTAAAAGAAGATTTTTTTGTTATAAATATAACATTAAGTACTATTTAGAATATATGTTAAAATATAAAGTATCGGTTTAAATATTTTTCAAGTGAAAAGAGGTCAATTTGATAGTTGATGGTACAATTGAAACCGAAAGGTGTGAATTTGAGTAAAATTGATGATTTTGCAATATGAGGGTGTAATTGAAATGGAGGTAAAAGATGTAGGGTTTTTAAGGGGATTAGCCTATTTATCATTGATAGATAAACTTTAATTTTTTAAAATTATTGATAAAAAATATAAGGCGGTGAATCATTTAGGACACTAAAAACAGGAAGGTAAATTATCCATTCGAAAAGAAAATAGTGTTCTTTCCAATTTATAATATTTGTCATTTTTAAGCATTTATTTGCTCTAAAATACTTATCACTTTAAAATATCAAGAGTATTTATTGTTATTTTTTAAAAATTATTTTTATTAATAAATAAATCAGTAAAATTAAAAAGTCCATTCGAATATAAAAATTAATACGAATAATTTAATAAAATTTATAAATAAAATATATGTTTTATATTTTTAATTTATTTAAAATAGTCAATCACCATATATATTATGTAGCAAAAAAATAATATAACTCATAAAGAATTATGTTCATAGTTCATCCAAATACAAAATCCGATTTTACAGTTGACATAATCCTAAAAAGGGATTGAAAGTCTTAAATTTTATAATTTTATATTTAAATATAATTTAATTGATTCTTTTGAAGAGTATGAACTCATTTTTTTTATGTATTTGAAGATCAACAGCCGCAAAAGAAATCCTAAGGAGGCACATGGAAGAGCCAACTGACAGACTTATAAACTTTTTACTCAAAAAATTAGCTAAATAATTCTACAAAATACTGAAAATTTGAAGAATAAAATATTTGAAAAAAAAAACTAAAATCTAACCGAAAAAGAGAAACATCTAAGTTTTAACTAAATACAAAAACGGAGAAAACCCTCAATGGTTATTTTTGCTTTAACTAAATACAAAAACGAAAAAAACCTTCGAATAGGAAACCCTAACCGTCAAGAGTTCTCATTTTGTTTTTCGCTTCGGCTGTCGTCAATGGTTTATTTTTACCGTTGGCGGTACTTTTTTTTATTGCTTTAAAATAAAATAAATGACCGAATCCTTTTCATTTTTTTTATTTTTCTTGATAAATCTATCGACGAGGCGCATCAATTTCAATATATATACAAATCAAGAATCAGAGATAGATCAAGACCTTTTAAAAATGAAGATGAAATTGTTATAGATTATATTAACATTTTTTTTATAACTATATTTTACAACGATTGTCTTTTTTTATGAAAGTTTTGCTGTTCTTTTTTTATGAAAGATTTGTTTATTTTTTAATAAAAAATTTGTGAGTTTTTTAATAGACAGAGAAAGATTGAATTTTATTTTAGTAGAGCAGTTATATAATTTTGATTACATCTTCTTCCATGTCAGGTTATTAAAAACGATTATACCCTTTTTAAATTTTTACATCTATAATTATTTATTATTATTAATAAAAAATTAGTCTATTTTCAAGAAAAAAAATTACAAAAACGGAGAAGAAGTTAAAGAAGAAAAACCACAAATTATATGTAGTTACTGAAAGCTAAGAAGCACGGAAACTTCGACAAAGTTGCGTTTCCCGTTTCGGAAACGTTTCGGAAACCGGAAACTCTTGGACACCCGTACGAAACGTTTCGGGTCGTTTCCGTAAATAATAAAAATTAAAAATTTGTAAAAAAATTAAAATTATTACCCACAAATAAAAAAATTTAACTAGTTACCCATAAATTTTACATTCGCATTGCCCACAATACATGAAATATACTTATTTGTGTTGAATTATATTATATTTTTTTATATATTTATAAAATTTTAAATATTTAGTATATTAAAATGAATTATTTTATTAATTATCATAAATATTTAGATAATATTTTTATAAATATATCCCTACATTTTTGTTATTTACACGTTTCCCCCACGTTTCGTGTCCTTCATTTTGAAAAATTTTCGTTTCCCCGTGTCCGTTTCGTATCGTTTCCGTTTCCCGTTTCCGTTTCCGTGCTACCTAGACTGAAAGTGTTGTATATCGTGGGACCCACAAAAAAATACAATAAATGTGGGTGAACAGAAATGCTGACTCGTGTTTCCCGCGAAATTATTGGCTGATAAGACAAGCCACGTGGGTTGTTGGCCTGTTCTTGTCCTTTATTATTTTTCACTCCCAATCAGCTGGCCCTACGTGGCCATTGCCTGTCACGTCAGATACTACCGTGCATGCATGTCATGCGGTTGTATTACCCATGCATGCATGAATGCCTCATGCATGCATATGCGTATAAGTTAAAAAGTTGCCTGGCTTTTGCTTTGCCATTTCTAGAAAGCACTTTGACAAAACAAATTTCTAGCAAGCAGTATCTGGTTTATGCGCTAAGCTACATTCTTTTTTTAAGGGTCATTTTCAACCCATTCTAAAATAAAATTGAATAAATATTGATATTCTTAATATAAAAATTAAAACTTTTTTTATATATTCATTCTCAAAACAAATTTATTAATGATAAAATACAAAACATTTAATAATTCTTTTAGCATATAATAATATACTAAATAAAATTGAATAAATATTGATATTCTTAATATAAAAATTAAACATTATATTTACATATACAAAGATATTAAACATTATACAAATGTAAGAAATACAATAATAACAAAAGTATAATTATTTACTGATTTTCGAAATTAGTAAATTGCTCCCATATATATAATAATAAAATTATAATATTTGAATATATTATTTTACTATAGAATATAATTGTACAAATTAATGTTAATGAGTTAAATAAGTAATTTATAAAGTCGAAAAAGTACAAACAAATCCTTATACAATAACGAATAGTGAAACTTTACATGTAGAGTAAATTGTTCAAAACTCTAATAGAGTTCGGTTGGAGTTGATTTGTTGTAAGCGGTTGGACATAATGAATCCTAATTATAGAGTTGACTCTAGACACAACACATTATACATATAGAACATAAGGAATCTCAACATAGTCATATCTTTCTATTTTCGTCTTATACTTGTAACGTCTTTTCTTTACTTGTCTCGAACAACCCATAACTTGCTTATCATGCCACATTATTTCAATAAACCAATCATGTTTCAAATCATACATCTTTTAATCATTCGAAGCATCCTTGTTTATGTTTGCAAGTCCGTTTAAATTACATTTGAACCATCTTATCGTCATTCGGGGAAGGGAACGTCGTGTCGGGCCTTGGCACGTCGTGCCCTTTTTAAATAGGGTAGGGCGTGTCGTTCTGCCCTTCAAAATAGGTAGGCCATGTCTTGCCCTACCATGGCCCATTGCACCCTAGCAAAAATTGGCTAGGCACGACTTGCTGAGACGGGGCATGTCGTGCCCCCAATATTGTGCCTTTGGCACAACAATGGCACGTCCCCAGTTGTCCAATTCTGCAATTCCGACTTCTAAACATGTCGATTAAGCTATCTGGCACAAATCCATTTCACAATATCAAGGTATAACATCAATTTCATGCTTAAAATACTAAAAGCGCTCTAGATTCGATATACCAATTAGAATAGCTTAATTCAAACAAAATACACCAATAATTATCGAATCGAATCCAAATATGAGATTAGTACCTTTATTGTAAGCGGATTAGCGAAGAAATCAGAGTTAGAAACGAGAAATCGATCGAACGTAATCGAAACCCTAACTTCGCGGCCTTTGTTCTTCGTGTGAAAAGAAAGAAATGAAGCTTCTGGATTCATTTCATTTGCGCATGATATATGTAAATGGCTAAAATTATAGTTTAGTCCTTCGTGATTACTTAATCACTTTAACCTAAATTTTTAATTATCGTCTATAAATAGTTATTTAAAGGGATTAATAAATTTTTGGTGTCTGAACTAATTAAAAAAATGACAATATGGTGTCTCAATAAAAAATTTATATCAATATGGTGTCTGAACTTGTTAGATACTTACAAATTAGTTGTTCTAGCCGGCTTCGCTTCGTTAGTAGGTTGAGCTTGAAGGATCGCAGAACGAACAAGACGGTGGTACTGCTGGAACAAAAGAGCAACCATATCGGTGGACTCCTTCAATTGCTCCTCAATAGCTTGATAGGCAAGTTCAATCTGTTCCTTTTCACCAACGGACTCGCTCCTATCAAGGGTATAGTTATTGTAAGCCTTCTCCACATCAATTAGGTGATAGTCCCGGGTGCGAGCAGACTTGTAAAGCTCCTCAACCTGCTTGTCACAAAGGTCTGGTTGCTTCTCCAAATAGGAAGCAAGAGTAGTCTTATCATGGAGGCTGGCCTTCAAGGCGTCATTAGTAGCTTTCAGGGATTCAATCTCCTCCCCTGCTTCCGAGAACATTCTTGGATCTTCCTCATAATCCTGGACATATTCTCCAACTGGGCATTGAGGTCTGAGTGACTATCAACCCAGACAGACAAATGCACGCGCTCGCCCTCTAACAGGCCCACACCATCTAAGACATGAAGGGCATCCTCAAAAAGAGTAGGAGTAATCTCCTTGCCAAACATAGTATCATAAGAAGAGACAGGAATCTAATACCCGAGGGAATGGATCAGGGATAAACAAACATGGATAGCGTTTAGGGGAGCCCCCTTGGGCAACACAAAATAATCCATATCCACAAGATTTCCCTTGTATACTAGCGAGGAGCATCCCTCCTAGCAAGCTACTCAAGAGAGGGATTATAATCTAGGAGAGAAACGGTTGGATGTTTCTTGCCTGTCTTTCCATATGGAAAAACCAGGATAAAAACGGATGAAGCCGAAGGGACAGTAGAAACCATACTGTATCAATGGCAACTGAGATAAAAGCACCAATGGACAGAATTGTAGGAAGGAAGCAAGTAAGGAAGCAGCGATGGTGGGCGAAATGTCCTTGTCATCAAAAGGTACACGAAGTGTGTAAGGAGTAGAAGGACGTTCCATCATAGGCAAAGACATAATGACAATGTTATTGTCATTACTAAGTAAGTCAGTATCTACATCATCAAAGATATTTAGTGTCCTTTCTGCAAGAGAAGATACTGAAAGAGAGGGAACAAGGAAGATAAGAGAGAAAGGATGGGGAAACATAAAGCAAAGAAAACGAATGAAAGAAGTAAAAAAATATAACGGTGGAATTAAGGAGAGAACTATTTATAAAAAGGAAAGGAAAGAGAAAGGAAAACCAAAAGACAACGGCTCAAAATTTGAAATTCCAAACAATAAAATATAAAACGGAAAAAAGACGCAGAAAAACACCGCTGAAAATAACATGAAAAAAATAATAAAGAGAGGCAGTAATGACAGGCGCTTTATGTTCGAGAAACACCGAAGCACGATGTGAATGGAAACAACTGTATTGCAATAAAATGGAGTATAAATATCATCACAAGCAAAAGGAAAGAACCAGAAAGAAAAGAAAAGCAAATGGGGCGTCCCCCTTTTATTTTGGAGGTAAATTCAAGGTTGGAGTAACGTCCGAACTCTAGGTTACCTCCAAAAATAGAGAAGCAGCAATCTAGGAACAGAAGGAAGAAAAAGAAGACAACCATATTACTCTCTCTGGTCTTAGAGGTGACTTCGGGGTCAGAGTAACGTTCAAACCTCGAGCCATCTCCAAGATCAAAGAAACAAAAATCTAACAACAAACCATCGTAGAGGACGCATAAATCTATTTAAATTTTGGATGTGATTTCCGGATTTTGAGATTTATCTAAACCCGAAAATACCTTCAAAATCCAAACATATCTATAAGAATAAAATGTGGAAACGACACATCCTATATATGCTTCTCGTGAACTTAGTCTGGGGATATGCTTAAAGTTAAGAAAATCTACGATTCGAAAGCCAGAAGCGTCAAAATAGGAAAGTTACATCTAGAAAAATATGGACATAAATATCCAGACGGCGCAAACCACCATGGGGTATTTAATGATGGAACAGTACAAAACCTAAAAATCCTACATCACCTAAGAGAAGAGCGCCACACAGAAAAGCTTATAAAAAATAATAGTCTCACTACTCGTTCCCTTTTTTACGTACATTTATGATTGTATTAAATACTCTACTAACTTAAGCATCAGAGCCAACTCGGGCCCACATCCCAAAGTTCTCCTTTAGTCGCTTCTAGTATTTGTCTTTCATAGGATATTTGATTCATACTTAGACTACATCCAGATCCATTAGAAATCATACCAAACCGTCTCGCCGGATCCATCACTAAATAACCTCAAATTTTTAATATCCACCCAAATAATGAACAAATCCCGATGTTTGAATAAGAAATTAAGCCTGTTAGAATTATAAAATAAAGGCTAAATCCATTTTAAGGTCCTTAAACTTTCATTTTTTATTTCATCAAGTCCTTCAACTTTTATTTGACTTTCTCAAATCTTTAAACTTTCATTTTTTGGTTCATCAGATCCCCCAACTTCTATTTGACTTTCTCGGGTCCTTAAACTTTTATTTTTTTGGTTCATTAGGTCCTTAAACGAAGATCCATTTAAGGACCCAATAAATCAAAAAATAAACAATTAGAGACTTGAGAAAGACAAATAAAAGTTGAAGGACCTGATGAACCAAAAAATGAAAGTTTAAGGACCCGAAGAAGTCAAATAGAAGTTAAGGGACCTAATGAACAAAAAATGTATAGTTTATGGACCTTAAAATAGGTTAGCCTAAAATAAACCCAAGCGGTCAAAGAAATATACTCTAATGACGACCCACGCTGAGTAAAAAAGAACGTTTATTTCAAAATTCAAAAATACTCGTTTGACAAAAAGTTTATCCCCAAAGATGAGCAACACTAGAAAATTGAGAACTCACCAGCCTTAATAGACCAATTCAATTCCAACCGCATATAAGGCATCAAAATATTCACCCTCAACAAACAGTATAATTCAACTAATCCCTAAGTAGCAATTCAAGATAAAAAAATTCAATTCATGAGAACTTTAGAAGAAAAATCCCCGGTGGTGAACAACACTGAGAATTTTAAAATTTGCGTGACTCAATTGTCCTTATCAGTGAACATTTAAGCGACTCATAATATTATCTAAAGGAACCACAATTAGAGGAGAGATTAATATTAATCATTGTCATAAGTAATTCTCATATCAGTGAACATCTAAGCGACTCATAATATTATCTAAAGGAACCATAATATTATTGCAATTATTAGTTAATGTATTATATTGGTTAAGGTTTTAACTATTTTAAATGCATTAATTAACTTTTGTCGAGCGTTAATTAAATAAACCTAATTCAATTCGATTAAATATTAATTTAATCACTTTCGTTCAACTAATCAAATCTTACTATTAAACATAAATCAAATTATTAAGCAAGTATAAAAAATTGAATCAATTATCAAGATGTCTCATCAACAATCAATATTAATTGAATTATAGATCTATTATATTATTATCTTTCAATCAATAATACAAAACAAATGATCAACCAAAATTGATCAAGTTCTTATCAACATTAAAGCAATATAATTCACAAAACAATTGAATAATTCAAGACAAAGTGCTAGGAAAATGTTAAAATCCTAAAGGTGTTTAACTACACATAAATGTAATGAAATCAAATTCAAATGTAAAGAAAATATAAAAATTGAGATAGAAAATAGTTATAAATTTCTTCATGCTTTTCTCCAATCTCGAGCTTCTACCTATTAGTGATATGCATTAGGTCAATAATATTTGACCATATATTGACTTTATCTTTTTGTTATTAATAAGTAAGCACTTCCATTATCAATTTATATAATGATAAATTGCTTGAATGGTTAATTTTTCCTAAGATCATCAAGTATGTGATTTGATAGTAGAATCATAAGATTCAATAAAGAGTTATATTCAAACTATCTCTAGTCTTGATAGAATATTAAGACTAGTATAATGTTCACTGATGATATGTTTTACTAATCATGTATATGAGTTAGTAAGTCAAATCATTGGTGTTGTTTGAGAAATGATGCACTAGATGACCATCATGAGAATACTACATATATCATTGTCATAAGTAATTCTCATAACAGTAATATTAATCTAATCCTTTAACCTTAAAATCACCATGTTTTTTTACAAAACTATTTCATGGTCTGATACATCCTAACATTGTCTTTAATAGGATAATGGAGTATATTGTCGTTTGTAAGGGTGTACAACTTGGGTTATATGGATTATAAATTGTGCAGAGCTCATCTTTTTAGTGAGCCAAAATTTTAAAAACCTTTTAAATGATAAATTTTAGTCTTAATTGCACCAAAAATCACCAACTTCCGCGTGTTTTTGGTATTTAACATAAACATTTTTCTTGGCATATTTAACATTAACTTTCATTTTTTGGCATATATGTCCACGAGACCGTTTTGGATGAAAAACGACACCGTTTTGCATCGAAATCGAGACAAATTTTTATAGGAAACGTAACCATGGACACATATGCCAAAAAATAAAAGTTAATGTTAAATATGTCAAGAAAAAACGTTTATGTTAAGTAGCAAAAACACGCGAAAGTTGGTGATATTTGGTGCAATTAAGCCTAAATTTTACACTAGAAATACTATCTTGTCACGACCCAAAATTTCGGGCTGCTACCGGCGCTAGAGAATGGGAGTGGTAGCTCCGAAACCCATAGCAAGCCTATAACCACTCTAAATGTTTCGCGGTCAAATCAAATAAGCAATCATGTAAAACGTTTTTAGAAAAGCTTTTTAAAACGATATGATTACAAATATCTATTCATATTTTGAAAACTGTACATAGAAACTAGGGTCTTATGATGTGATGCCACACATAAAGCATTGCCCCATTTTGCACATCAAAAGCAAACGGTTTAAGCGCACATAAAACTATACAAGTTTATAAAACATCAGAGTATAGACAGTACATGAAACCGTTTGACAAAAACCACATAAACATCTAGGACTAGACTACTGCAACGCTATCGATAGAAACCTTCTTTGTACATACTTCAAAACACAGACTTCTGAAGCAAGGATTGAAGTCTGTCACGTCAAAAGAGTATTTACATGAAATGTGGTGATAACAACGGGGTCACTCAAAACAGAGTGAGTTCATAGGTTTACAAGTGAGTATTCTATAAAACAAAACAATGCAATAAATCATTCATTCGTATGCATCCAAATATAACTTCCGATTGAAACCCTAATCCTTGATACATTGAATCTTCTAAATGAATTCCTCTTTGCGATCGAGACGGTTAACTTAATCTTTTGAATCTTTGGTCCTGGGATAGTTCAACCGAGTTAACCAATACCATCTGGTATAGTCCCAGGATAGTTCAACCGAGTTAACTAGTACCATTACTCGATTCCAACGATCGATATGAGTCCCGAGATAATTCCATCGAGTTAACTCATTAGATACAGGTCCCCAGATAGTTCCACCGAGTTAACCTTGTATCTAAACACACGAGAGACGTCTTCATAAACAAACGAAGAAGAGTATATCTTAAACTTAACTAGTGATCACGTAGTTCCTATTGCAGCCCAATAGGAAAGCGTGTTTCATTGGATCTATGCTGGTTTCAAGATAATGATGCGTGTATTTCATACAAACCATATCGATAATAATCATGTTATTCCAAAAACTTTGATCACACGACACCCGTCAAGTCTCACGAGCTCCTTGTCCGGTAGCTGGTTGCCTCCCAGGATCTAGGAAACGAACAGGCATAACTCGAGTAAGAATCAAACTCAATAAATATTCTAGACTCGAGATATAAACATAAACGTAACTCGTCGAGTTCTAATCGCGTCTAATCTCATTTCGTTCCATCTTTACTTATAGATCTTCGATACTATCTCAATACGGCTTTAGGTTTACAATATAGACCTTAAGCCTAAACGTCTAACTCGATACTTCAAAACCCTAATCATAATCTTCATGTTCTATGTCCAAATTTCACGTTTTCAGAGTCCGTAGGTCAATGTCAAGCTAAAATACATCATGCGGGTCTCGGGATGGCATTCCCGTAACAAAACAGGCTTGGCATGTCATGAGTACGTGAAATCCGGCCCCAAACACGAATTCGACGTGTTTCCGACTCCATTGCGACCTAGTTCCACAAACCCATCAACACCACAACACATAGGAACAACAATAAACCATAAATAAACCCTAAAACGTCAAAATCGATTCCAAAATCATTAAAACGGCGAAACCTCTCTAAACCCTAACCTTACTAATTAAAAACCCATCAATTATAATCAAACGAAGGGCAAAATGAAATGCTCACCTTAATAGTCCTTCGATTTATGATCGTTTTGCAATGAGAATTGTCAAATTCGGACGAGAAACGAAAACCGTACGTGGAATCGAAGATGATCGTGAGAATGAGATGAAAAATGAGCTTGGTTTAGGTTTTTGATATCTGCTACTTCATTTACAAATGAAGATGAATTACATATTAATTGGCTAAAGTACAATTTAACTCAACCAGCTCAAACTCGTACTATAACTCAATTCCTAAATTAACGTCCGCGTCTAATTTTAAAACAGTCTCAGAATTGCACGAAAGTTTACCGATAAATTCTTAAAAATAATTTATGGAAGAAGGCATAAAAATTATTAGCTCGGGACCTACATTTTATTTTATATTATTTTTCTTGACTTTTACTTAGTCCAACTAATAGTCGCTCTAACAAATAATAATTTTCAATTAAAATTATTATTTTGCGATCAATCTTATTAACTTATTCTGATAATATTTCATAACACGAGACTGTGTGCACCGGTAAGTATGCTGGGATCGGCAAACTAATGTCTTACTTACGCTGGTGTATGACGAGGATTTGTTCCCGTCCACTCTGGGTAATTCAGTATGCTGTGTCATACTTACTTACGTTGGGATCATTTCAAAAATGTTATTCCATGATCTTATATATATTCGTATAAAAGGATTTGATTTAAAGGGTTTTAAACTTAATAAATGTAAATAGTATTGCGAACTCATCTCAGTATATCTGACCCCCGTTGTTTCCCCATTTTCAAGGTTTATTATTTTGAGCGAGTCTACTGATCTCCGAATCTTTATTCCTTGGAGGTTTATTTTATTGTAATAAATTATTAAACTGATTTTAAACTAGAAGTATTTATTATTCTAGTTTGTCTGTCCGTTTGGTCTGACTGGCTTTATTTTATACCTGAGCATATTTATCGTTTAACTCTGGTTATTTATTATTTAATGTAAGTAATTATAATTAAGTTTTTATATTATTTATGTGTTTGAATGTTTATCCGCGAGGCTTACTACGAGTTTTGGTACGACCATACCCATACCCTAGCGTCGGTCGCGATCCATGAAATTAGGTCGTGACAAACTTGGTATCAGAGCTTTGGTTTCAAACAAAGGCCATTAGCATGCTATGTGTTTACTCTGCTAAGTTTGTTATTGAGTCATAGGTGCTACTGCGGAATTAGGTTCACCTCTTGTCTTTAAAACATCATCTTTTGATTTTAAAACTTTCTACCTACACCCATAGGATTGCGTCAAGTGAGTTATTAATTATGCTTTGATTTGATGCTTTTATTTTGTTATGTTAATGTTATTTCACTTAGATGAATTAATTGTTTTTTATTTCTCGGGAAATCTTATGTTGGTAATTTTCTTTATGTCATATTTGGATATGATGTTAATTGTCTTATCTTGATGATGTTGGTTTCCACTTGGGTGATATATTTTGGCTATAATATTTTAAGGATGTTGTTGGCATTAAATTGTTTGAGAGTACTTTTGGTTTTGACCGAGAGCCTTGTTTTTTTTCAAAAAAAAAGGTATTTGTCAGGATTTCACACTGTTTTGAGTTTAAATGATTTTTGACCGAAAAATCTTTTTCACGTTTATGAACTATGTTGTTGGCCACGTAATAATTTTAAACTAACTTAAGGAAATTATTTTTGCCTAAATAGTGTTTTGACGTAAAAATTCAAATGGGTAATCTGGACACGACACCCTAAAATATTATTTTCAGTATCTTGCCAATAAAAAAATAAAATTCATATTTATTTCAAAAAATTTATATTTGACTAAGTATTGAAAAAGGGTTTGTTTTTTTGAAATAAAATGAATTTCTCGAATTCTTAAAATTAAAATGTTACGTCTAGCTTGGTGTTTTCAAAATGATTGTTTTGAAATAAAATTATTTTTAAAGGCGATACCGATTGACAATTTAACATTACTTTTGTAATTTTACCATATCTTTGGTTTGTCAACACTTTGGTGTTGTCGATCTTATGCTCGATTTACTAATTTTGATTAAAGATTGTGTTTCTGAAAAGATTGTTAAGGAATAATTGTTTTTTCACTTGGACGATGAGTTTGATGTTGTTATTTGGTGACGTCGATCTTAGTCTTTCGAAAATGTTGAAATTTGTTTTAAAGATGCGTTTTTTTTTCCGGATTTGAAAATGTGTTGTATACGTTTTATAAATTGTTATTGGGGGTTTGACTTGGGTCACCCAAATTTGGAGTTGATTTTGGAAGTTGTCACTCGGCTAACTCGATGATTTTAAATTGAGGCGTTGGGAACAAATTTTAACCATTGTCTTGTAATGAGATTTTCCGGAAAATAATTTTTAAAACTGTGAGACTCGACATGAACTTGAAATCTAGTTTTGTAAATTTTATTTTTTGAGATGGCTTTTGATGCGTACTTTCGATCAATATCTTTATTTATTTTGATCTGATTTGACGTTTTGAGCATGTTATATTATTATTTAATATTTTGATCATTTCCGGACTATTTGAGTTGTTACCATGTCGGTAAAAATTCGTTGATCATATAAGATGTCTATGCTCAACCCTTTGAGATTTATATTGTTTAACCATCCTAATGAGTAATTGTTTTACTGCGAGATGTTTAAGTGTTATTATTTTTGTCTCTCATGTTTGATTAAAGTTATGCCATATCAGTTTTTGTCCTCATTTGCCTCGTTGTGTGGAGTATCACGTGAGGGTTTTTCTCGCTAGTTTTTCTTTGGCTTAACTTTGGCGTTGGTGTCGATGTGCGATTCGAACTTTTATTTAAACCCTGTGATTATTTTAGGTGTTGTAATTGGTTTAGCCAAAATCTATAGTTTGAACTCTAGAGATTTTAGGTGTTTGAATTTGGTATCAAGGAATATGAGGAGCGAATTTTCGGATTAGTAGTAAATCCTGTTTAAGAATCTATCTTTGTTAGAGTAAGGTAATTTGAGTTATATTACTCAGCACCGATGGAATAATTCTACTCGTTGGTGTTTGCCTCCTGTGTTAAGCTTCGAGCATTAGGCATTTCTAGATCGGCTTCGTTGTGGAAATTGGAGTATCAAATTTTTAGGCTTTTGGCATTCTAGAAAAGAATGTGGAAACTGTGATTCGAGGTTGATCAGTGTAATAGTACACTGATGTTTACATCAGGTACATCCGTGAAATACCAAAACTGATGGTGGAGCTGTGAAGGCGGTCGTGTTGCTTTGGTAGTCTTTGAGACTTGAACTTGTTGTTTTGAATTATTTCTTTTCTTTTCCTCGAATAGCGTATCGGTTATTCCCGATTGAAAAATAAATTTTTAATTCGTTCACACGTGGTGTTTATAGAGTCGTTGAGGCGCCAAATTGCCGAACTCAAATAATTTCGCGTATGTGTGTGGTGATCATTTGAGTTTCATATCAGTTTTAAATTCGAGGTCGTATTCCTCTATGTTGGGGAGGAATGTGGCACCCCATATATTTTCAGTATGCTTTCGACTAGATTATGTTTCGTTTCGTTTGATGCTACTTAGTCTTCTTTGTGGGAAAAATTACCTTTGGGTAAGAGTTTGGTCTAATCTATTGATATTACAGTTTTGCTTTACTTAAATTGAGTTATGCGATATTTATTTTTGTTTCTGTTGAGTTGTCACTCAGTCGTCAGTGATTTTAGGGATTGGAAATTGTGACACGTTATTGTTTTTGCTCCGTATTTTGAGTTATGTGTGAATTCTTGTGTGCTATAATTGATTTTATAGTAAGCTTTGTGTTAAATTCGAGGACAATTTTTTTAATAAATTGGGGACAATGTAAAATCCCATAAAAAAATTAAATTTTTCTGATTCGTTTCCTGTACTTCTCGGGTCGTTTTAGTTTTCAAGTTTGATTTGAGGTTTTATTCTTGGTTCGGTTCGAATTTGATTTTATTGTGAGTCTATTCGGGTTGCGGTTCAACCAAATGGTTGAACCACGTGCATTTTACCTCAGGTCTTAAAAGAGACCTTAAATAAATGTGTGGTATCGTTTGAGACCAAGCAGTCTCGAACGAGATCTAAGGGAAACTTTGTTGGTCTCATTCGAGACCAGCAAAGTCTCTATCGAGATTGTGTGGCTATTGAAGGCACGTCTCTAGTTCCTTATTCTGGCTAAATTCCTACCCTGATTCCCTCACTATAACATCACGTTCTAATCCTAATTTCTTTCCCTTTAATTCCTCAAACCCTAACCGACATCTACACTCCTAAATTTATTAAAATCATTCACAGCAATCCCTCAAAACTCTTGTGATTATCGGTAAGCAATTGTTCTTAGCTTTTTCAGTTTTGCTTATTATCGACACTTCCGTAATTTGGATCGTTCTCTTTTGTTTTAGCGTTATTTTTGGATCCCTCTCGTTCTAGTTGAAGTAGACTCATGCCTCTACGATTCCCAACCTTTTTTTTCGCAAAACGGTACGTAAACAATTCTGTTTCAATCGCCGTCGTTTCACCGTTTTCTTTTCTTTGGTTGTTTCTCTTGTTATTTTCTTGTTGCGTTCTTCATACTATTCACTGCCAATGTTCTTGATTCATATTAGTGTGTTGTTCTCTTGATTGTTAATAGTTATAACCTATTATGTGTGGTTTTGGCGAAATCAAGTTGTTTGGTAGTAATGATTCCCTAGGTTACTCTTTCATGATTCTGCCGAATGATTGTGTTTTTAATGTTATTTTTGTTTGCTAAAGAAACCATTGTGGTCATTAGGTTTGATAGGAAATTGATGAATCATGTTAATTGATACGATTGATATTTGTGAGAGTTGTCTCTGTTTTGTTTCGATTAGTTGGATTTTTGACGGATCTGTGCCTACGGGCTTTTTAAAATTCCATTTCCGTGCCTCTGGGAATTTTAATCCCATTTTTGTGCCTGGGACCACGTCATCCGCGATTTAATATCGCGGATGACGTGGCCATCCGCGATATTAAATCGAGGATGCCGTGGCCATCCGCGATATTAAATCGCGGATGATGTTAAGTAAGGGATTAACCTTACTTAAATGCCATCCGCGATTTAATATTGCGGATGGCATTTACAGATTCCCTACCATTGGCAGGGAATCTGTTGACCGTTGGAAGCACAGTTTCCAACGGTCATAAATTGAATGCAATCCGCGATATTAAATCGCGGATTGCATTTTATATAATGGGGGCTCAGCGCCCTCATTCCTCACACCAAAAAAGAAACTCTCTCAATTATGTCTCAAGCGGTTTTAGAGCGGATTTTA
This sequence comes from Mercurialis annua, assembly GCF_937616625.2. Taxonomy (NCBI): domain Eukaryota; kingdom Viridiplantae; phylum Streptophyta; class Magnoliopsida; order Malpighiales; family Euphorbiaceae; genus Mercurialis; species Mercurialis annua. The sequence continues at coordinate 44,142,001 of NC_065570.1, read as the reverse complement.
TTTTTATGGCGGTTCGGTTAAAAATTTATTTTTGAAGAATTTTATTATTTTAGCACTATTGGAGGAGAACTACAAGAGGTAAATTTACTTTTCATTTTTTATTGTTATATTAAATTAGAAAAAAATAGATTAATATAATTTAAATGTTAGGTTTTTAATTATTTATTAAGTATTTGTACGTGTAAAAAATACGAGATGTTAGTATAAATTATTAATATGTTATATTTTTCAATTAGTCATTGTTAGCAAAAATGTAGGTGTTATTGTAGTTTATTGAGAAATTGTAATTTAGTGAAATATTAAGTATGTTGATTTTTTAAAAAAAAGTAAAAACTGTGAAAAAATGACAAAAAATAGTTTACACTATGAAAAATTGAAAAACGATATTTCTAAAAAAATTAGACTTTATTTAATGAATTTGAAAAAATGATAAAATAAGTTGGATGTATATTTATTTTGATAAAATTTGTAGCAATGGCGACTATGAACCTATCGTTTGTGATATGATGCGATGGCCGCATGATAAGCTCTCCGGCTAGAGTAGAATACCAGGGCGGCCGTCAGGTGGATATGCCAATTATTGATAGGATGAATTATGAAGAATTGAGGAATATTTGTATAAGGGCAGTCGCTACGGACTCGGAAGTGGAGATTACAAAAATCTATTTTCGGCTTCCAAAAATTGAAAGTGGTCGTAGTGTCTCCTACTCGTTGTACTCAGTGGAAAACAACGAGCATATTTTTGGAATTTTGAGAGAGACGATGCGGTACCGAGGGCTTGATACTTTAGAATTTTACGTTGAGTATGGATCAATTGGTTCTGAGTGAATCAAGTGGGTCGGAGAAAGGGAGTGATGAAGATGAAGATGATGAAGAGGATTTTTTTGGCTGCGAGGAAGAGGCTGAAGAGCAAGAGGATTGCAATGATCATGATTCTGGAGAAGACACAGTGTGTCAATCACAACTCACAGAAGGTTTTAACCATGTCAATTTGGATGATTTTGATGTGGCACCGGATTCTGATGAGAACCTTATGTGGAATCCTGGGATGGAGTTCCAACTTGGGATGATCTTCCCAAATCGTGCTTCTGTTCAGGCATGTGCTTCCGTTCAGGCATGTGCTACTGCTTATTCTGTTGAGAATGGGAGGGAGCACAAAATTCGTCGGACAACCAACTATACTATTGTGCTGGTATGTAGGTATAATCCTATTTGCAAATGGTGGCTGCGTGTAACTCTGCTTCAAGCAAATCATACGTGGATGTCACGACCCAATCTCAGAGCCGAGACCGGCGCTAGGGAATGGGAGTGGTTGCTCCGAAACCCGTAGCAAGCCTAAAAACGTAAAATAATTTTTCGCGAAACATAAACGTCATGCATGACATAAGCAAACACGTGTCATGCAGAAGCACACATGCCAGGCACACATATCCTCTGGCAGTCACAATATATATAACGCAGCAAGCGTAAAACGTTTAAAACGTTAAAGTAATATTTACAGAAAACTTTATATACAAGCTGACTGACAAAATACTTATCTACTGCAGCTCTAAGAGTAAAGTAATGTTTCTTTATATACTCAAAAATACAGACTTCTGGGAGTAGGACAGAAGTCCGTTGCTTCAAAGCGTCTTTATCCTGAAAGGAAATCTGTGAGGGGTCAGTATATTGGGATATACTGAGTGAGTTCATACATTTACCAATAAGTATTCAAATAAAACATAAAATCGTAATCAATCATATGCAGCCAAGTACAGGATCCGATTGAAACCTTAATCCTCAAACATACTAATGATCAATCGATCAACCCAATCATAAATATCAATTGCGAGTCCAACTCGCTGGTGGCCCAGCCACTAGATACGGGGACTTCCAGGCTACACCGTAGCCGAGTTCACTCTCGTATCGAAATCATAACCCAATCGTAAGTTTCATATTCATCATCAGCTCCCAGCTGAGTTATATCAAAAACTGGTGATCACACAGTCCTATTGTCGCCCAATAGGTAGCACGTTCCATCGGATCAATACTGGTTTCAAATCAAGCATATGCAATTCGTATAAAAGTTTCACATATAAAACATGCGGTTCAATTAATAAGCAATATAAAATAATTGCTTAAATAAATACTTTAAAAGCAAATCATATAAACTCACTGAAAACGCTTATCCAAAAATACGTCGGGGCTTTAGAAACGTCAAGCTTCCCGAACTCCTGGTCCAGCTCCTTCTTGCCTCGCTGGATCTAAAACAATTTCAAAACATATGACTCATATCAGTATCCTATTCTAAGATTGACTCTAGACTCAAGATTCGACACATTTTACTTTCATTAATCGTCGTGCTTCTCACGCATATCCCATTAAACGATATTAAACTCGTTTACGGATCGCAGATTACTTCTAATTCAATCTTCTTATAACCTCATTAGGTTAACTACTATTCGATTTCCGATTCAATACGTGAATTCCATTAATTCAATCGAGGTACGAAGATTCAGGGTGCGAGAATCGAAGGGTGCACGCTCGTGCAGGGAGGTACACGTTCGTGTACCTTGATGGTACACTTTCGTGTACCTTGGTACACGGTCGTGTACCACATGTTGGTACATGTTCGTGTACCTTGGTACACGTTCGTGTACCATTAATGGTACACGTTCGTGTACCACATGTACACAATCGTGCACTGTCGTGCACGATCCCCCAGAATCGATTTCCGGGGTTTCCGACCTGCTATATACGTAAAAACGCTCCAAACTCAACCAAAACGCGTATTCTAAGCTCAAAACGTTATATATTAATCCTAAACTCGATAAAACGATAAAATCGTTTCGTGGCCTAAAACTTTGAATCGATATAACTCAAAATATAATCAACGAAACGGTAAAACGTCAAGCTTACCGTGATTCGCCTCGAGAATACGATCAATTCGAGCTATTAAACGTCAAAAATAGACGAGAAACGGAATCGAGCGACGGAACGATACGGTATCGCCGTTTGTAAGAAATGAAACGAAGAAGGAGAAGAAGACTCTGATCCCTTCTTTCATTCATCTCAATCTTATATATATCCTGGCTAAAGTACGCTTTGGTCCTTGAAACTTTTCAAAAGTTTCAATTTAATCCAAAACTTACTCAATTAATCTTTCTATTAATTCAAATACGTATTATTTATCTCCGAATAAATAATATTAACTTAAAATATAGGTTTTCATCGAAAATCCTCCAATTTCTATTTTCGGGCTTAATTGGCTAATTTGCACTTTAGCCCCTAAACTTTTCAAAATTTAAAATTTAGCCCCAAAATACCTCCACATCCAAATTTCAAAATTAACTCCTTAAATTCCGCTAATTGACTCATTAAATTTTTATTCTGAATTTCCGATATAATTAAATTAAATTCTCCTTAATTTAATTTATCGGAAATCACGACACGTGGCACGACGTAGTTATCTTAAAATATTTTGGGGTATTACATTCACCCCCCCCCCCCTTAAAATAAATTCGTCCTCGAATTTAAAATTAGCCACGTACCTTGAGTAAACAGATATGGATATTTCTGCCTCATATCCTCTTCTGTCTCCCACGTGCACTCTTCTACAGATTGACTTCTCCAAAAAACTTTCATCATTGGAATTCTTTTCGTTCGCAATTGTCGTATCTGCGTATCGACAATCTGCACTGGCTGTTCTTCGTAAGTTAGTTGCTCGCTCACGTCCACCACTTGTGGTTGAATTATTCGAGAAGGGTCTGGTACATACTTCCGAAGCATGGAAATATGGAAGACCGGATGAACTTGCGACATCTCCTGTGGCAAGTCTAGCTTATAGGCAACTGAGCCTATACGCTCCACGATCCGATATGGTCCGACATATCTCGGAGCCAACTTACCCTTCTTTCCGAAACGAATTACTCCCTTCATCGGTGATACTTTGAGAAACACGTAGTCTCCGAGCTGAAATTCGATATCCTTCCTCTTGGAGTCCGCGTAACTCTTCTGTCGACTGGAAGCAGTATTCAAACGTTGCTTTATCAACGGTACTTTTTCTGACGTAATCTGGATGATCTCTGCTCCAGTGAGCTTTCGTTCACCGACTTCATTCCAACAGATAGGGGATCGACACTTGCGACCGTATAATGCTTCGTAAGGAGCCATCTCGATGCTTGAATGATAGCTGTTGTTGTAGGCAAACTCGACTAGAGGTAGGTACGTATCCCAACTACCTCCGAAGTCTAATACGCAAAGTCGAAGCATATCTTCTAACGTTTGAATCGTCCGCTCAGACTGGCCGTCTGTCTGAGGATGAAACGTAGTGCTAAAATTCAATCGTGTTCCTAACGCATCTTGTAAGCTTTTCCAGAAATGAGAGGTAAATACGGAACCTCTATCTGAAACGATTGACACGGGAACTCCGTGTAGGCTCACGATTTTATCGATGTAGATCTCTGCCAACTTTGCTGCAGAATACGTCGTCTTGATAGGTATGAAGTGTGCTGACTTCGTCAAACGATCCACGATTACCCAAATAGAGTCAAACCCTTTCTGCGTCTTGGGTAATCCGATTACGAAATCCATCGTGATCTGCTCCCACTTCCACTCCGGGATGGGTAACGGCTGAAGAAATCCGTAAGGTCGCTGATGCTCCAATTTGACTTGCTGACAAGTCGGGCATTTCGCCACGAACTCTGCGATGTCTTTCTTCATTCCGCTCCACCAATACGTTGATTTGATGTCGTGGTACATCTTCGTGGAACCAGGATGAACGCTATAGATCGTTCCATGAGTCTCCTCCATGATCTTTTGTCTTAGATCTTCCATATCTGGAACGCACATTCGATTGCCGTATTTCAAGATTCCGTTGACGATACTGAAATCTTGACTCTTTCTTTGTTGAACTTCCTCAATTAGATGCTTCAATTGAGGGTCGTCTGCTTGCAACTCTTTGATCTGATCTATCAACGTCGATCGTATCGTTAACTGAGCCATTAGGTTTCCGAGAGATGAGATCTCAAACTCAACCCCTTGGCTAAACATCGTATGAATCTCGTTGATTAATGGTCTCCGCCACGTCGTTGTAACATGCGCGAGACTTCCTGCCGACTTCCTGCTTAGTGCATCCGCCACTACGTTGGCCTTGCCTGGATGGTATTGTATTGTGCAGTCATAATCTTTTAGTAGCTCTATCCATCTCCGCTGTCTGAGGTTTAACTCTCGTTGGTCAAAAATGTACTTCAAACTTTTATGATCTGTAAAGATCTCACACGTAGCGCCGTATAAATAATGTCTCCAAATTTTTAACGCAAAAATCACCGCTGCTAACTCTAGATCATGCGTCGGATAGTTCGTTTCGTGCTTCTTGAGCTGTCGCGAAGCATACGCTATTACTCTACCGTGTTGCATAAGAACACATCCTAGTCCGATTCTTGATGCATCACAGTAAACTGTTAATCCTTCCGTTCCTTCTGGTAGTGCTAAGACTGGTGCCGTCGTTAGGCACTCTTTCAGTTTCAGAAAACTGAGTTCACACTGATCCGTCCAGCTGAACTTCGCGTTTTTCTGAGTTAGCTTCGTCAAAGGTACAGCGATCTTTGAAAAATCCTGTACAAATCGTCTGTAGTACCCTGCTAAACCAAGGAAACTTCTAACTTCCGTAACCGATTCAGGCCGCTTCCATTCTATCACAGCTTCGATCTTCTTTGGGTCAACCTTAATACCGCTTTGTGAAACCACATGACCTAAGAAAGCCACTTCCGTTAGCCAAAATTCACATTTAGAGAATTTGGCGTAAAGCTGATGCTCTCTTAGTGTCTGTAGTACTATTCGCAAATGTTGAGCGTGCTCTTCTTCTGTACTCGAATAGATTAAAATATCGTCGATAAATACGATCACGAACTGATCCAAGTACGGTTTGAATATCCTATTCATTAAATCCATGAAGGCTGCTGGGGCGTTCGTCAATCCGAATGATATAACGAGGAACTCATAATGTCCATATCGAGTTCAGAAAGCAGTCTTTTGTATGTCATTGTTACGAATCTTCAATTGATGATAGCCTGATCTCAGATGAATCTTAGAGAAAAACTTCGCTCCTTGTAACTGATCGAACAAATTGTCGATTCTGGGTAACGGATACTTATTCTTAATTGTCACCTTATTCAGCTGTCGATAATCGATACATAATCGAAGCGATCCATCCTTCTTTTTCACGAACAGCACTGGTGCACCCCACGGGGATACACTCGGCCTGATAAAACCACGATCAAATAATTCTTCTAACTGATCCTTAAGTTCTTTGAGCTCTGCTGGCGCCATTCGATAAGGAGGTATCGATATCGGCTTCGTGCCAGGAGCCAATTCGATACAAAATTCAATCTCGCGATCTGGGGGTAATCCAGGTAATTCTTCTGGAAAAACGTCTGGATATTCCGACACAACTGGTACGTCACTTAAATTCACGCTTTTCTTCTCCACGTCTCGTACTATCGCTAAGAATCCTTGACATCCCTTCTTCAACATATTACAAGCTTTAATAGCTGAAATGATACTCGTAGAAGATTCCATCTTATCACCCTGAATTGAAACCGCTTCAATTCCAGGCGTGTTAAACGTCACCGTCTTCTTCCGGCAATCTACATTAGCGTAGTGCTGAGCTAGCCAATCCATTCCTAGTATGACGTCAAAAGCTAAAACCTTAAGTAAAATCAAGTCAACTAACAAATCTCGTCCTTGAACTTTCACAGGACAAGACGGGTAAACGATACTAACTTCCACACTTTCTCCAACTGGGGTAGCTACGGATAAGGGATTCCTAAGATACGCTGGTTGCACTCCTAACTTACTAGCAAAACTAGGTGAAACAAACGAATGCGTAGCGCCCGGATCAAATAAAATTAATGCGTCTTGAGAAGCGATAGAAAAGGTACCTTGCACCACCGCATTGGAAGCCTGAGCCTCCTGAGGATTCAGTGCAAAGACCCTGGCTTGACGTCCGCCGGCCTGCGAAGTCTGGCCAGTTCCACGTCCTCCGCCATTTCTGCCTCCTCGATTCGCATAACCACGGCCTCTCTGGCCAGTAAAGGTACTTCCTGTCTGATCATATCCTGACGCTATCTGCTGCGCAGTTCTCTGCTGCGCAGTTCTCTGCTGCTGATAAGAAGGCTGTACTACAGTAGTCATCGAACCCTGGGGCATCTGCCTTGGACAGTCTCTAGCGAAATGGCCCCGTTGACCACAATTAAAACATGCTCCATTAGCAGTGTAACACGCGCCGTAGTGCCTCCTATTACAGTTCAGACATAAAGGAACTCCGCCTCCCATGTCACTCATCGATCTGGCACTAAATCCGGTGCCTGAAGTACCGACTCTAGTTCCATACCGAGCTCTCTTATTTCTCTGTTGACGTGATAGAGGTCGAGAATAACTCCCAGCATGTGATCGGGTAGGTGCGCTCTGTACACTGCGAAACGTATTATCTCTCACAGGTGCAACATTGGAAGGGTCAGGAATTCTTCCAAAACGGATCAGAGAAACTTCCATTTGCCTAGCACTATCAATCAGTTGCACTAGGGTTCTTCCTATATCAGACGTCAGACTCACAAATTCAGCTCCTAGACCCTCTACAAACCTCGAGTTCACTCTAACAGGGTCTGTAGTCAGGTCTGGTGCAAACCTACTCACTCTGGTAAACTCCGTTACATACTCTTGCACAGATCGATTACCTCTACTCAGGGTCAACCACTGACTACGATAACTCTCCGTCACCGCATATTATAAAAAGTATTCCCTAAAGTGGTTTGCAAATTCAGTCCAGGTCATAGTATCCATGGTTGGCTGGATATGTTGCTGAAACCAATCTTTCGCAGGTCCTTTCAATGACATTTCCACCATAATGATGGTCTGTCTCTCATTAGCTTGCAGGCGTCGAGCATTACGTTCTACCTCTTCGGGGAAAATCGAGAGCATCGCCTGTACTGTCAAACTTAGTTGGCTTGAGGCGCATATAAGCCAAAACGATATCTCGATCAGTGAAAGCAACATTGCGTAGCTGTTGCTGTTGAAGTTGTTCACGATGCATATTCTGCACCTCTGCCTGATTAGCTTGCATAGCCGCAATTCCCGTAAGGAACTGATTCAGATCAAAACCCACAACATTAGGTTGCTGGGCTTGCGCTTGCACTCCAGGTGCCTGCGCCTGGGCCTATTGGCCACCTCCTCCTCCCTGAACAGAAGACTCATCTTGAGCTTCTGGATGGACGTCATGCGCCCCTTCTATAACATTTCGCGCTGCAGCGGCAGCTCGCTCTACTTCTTGTCGTTGGTCAGACATCCTGACCGAGACAAACATCGTTACTTAGCTACATAATCGTATATTATCGCAAATGCATATCGTATTGAACGCGCATCTTATCACAAGCGAACAAACACGTATGACAGACTCACATCCTAAAGGGAAAGCTGGAAATTTGAAAATCAAATGAATACGTAACAAAGACAAGACTCGAGTCCTATGTGCTGCAGTAGAATCCTATGAAAATTAATCACTCTTCTAACATAAGCAATGGTAACTGGACCATGCTCTGATACCAACATTGTCACGACCCAATCTCAGAGCCGAGACCGGCGCTAGGGAATGGGAGTGGTTGCTCTGAAACCCGTAGCAAGCCTAAAGTACGCTTTGGTCCTTGAAACTTTTCAAAAGTTTCAATTTAATCAAAAACTTACTCAATTAATCTTTTTATTAATTCAAATACGTATTATTTATCTCCGAATAAATAATACTAACTTAAAATATAGATTTTCATCGAAAATCCTCCAATTTTTATTTTCGGGCTTAATTGGCTAATTTGCACTTTAGCCCCTAAACTTTTCAAAATTTACAATTTAGCCCCAAAATACCTCCACATCCAAATTTCAAAATTAACTCCTTAAATTCCGCTAATTGACTCATTAAATTTTTATTCTGAATTTCCGATATAATTAAATTAAATTCTCCTTAATTTAATTTATCGGAAATCACGACACGTGGCACGACGTAGTTATCTTAAAATATTTTGGGGTATTACAGTGGACATGCACAAAATATATCGGGTTGCATACGTGCAATGAGCTGGTGCCAAATGCTAATCATAGAAATTTTAGGGCACGAGAAATTGTGAAATACGTGCGGAAGGAAGTGATGGAGCAGCGTGACATACGCGTTAATACCCTTATTACTGGCATTTGGGATGAACATAGAGTGAGGCCTCCATATAAAAGAACGTGGTATGCAAAGGAGAAGGCAATTGCTTCTGTTTACGGGGACTGGTATGAATCGTTCGGATGTATTAATGACTTAATGCATAATATGGTTCACGTAAATTCGGGTTCATTATGGCATGCGGAAGGTATGTAATCATGTTTAACGGTGAATTAAACATTTTATATTCTAACTCTAAAACTTTCTATATTATTTGGCGTAGGCGATGAGGTTTACATTAACGGGATGCTTCAGCCGAATATTAGAACGTTCGCTAGAATGTTTTGGACTTTCTTTTCGATGGTTGCTGGATTTTGATTCTGCAAACCTGTTCTGTTTGTCGATGGGACCCGTTTGTATGGGAGATACAAGATGACGATGTTGATAGCGTCAGCGATAGATGGAAACAGCCATATAATGCCAGTAGCGTTTGCAATTGTGGAATCAGAAAGTACTGAAAGTTACGAATATTTTCTCGGGCATTTGCGGGAACAGGTCATTCTTGGACGGAAGTTTCCATTATTTCTGATCACCATGCTGGCATTTTAGCAGTTCTGAGGCGTCCTGAATGGGTTGATGTTCCGCACAAATTCTGCATAAGGCACTTGGCCAGTAATTTCAATACTTACTTTAGGGACAAGTCGTTGAAAAAGTTGATGGAGAAAGCATGTATTATTTCGAACATAAGATTGTAGTTTGATAACATTTAACTGTGCATTTACATTGATGTCAAATAATGTGTAGGTCGGGTATATCAGAAGAAAAAATACAAAAGATATATGGAATTCATGAGGATAAAAAGCCCAGAAGGTTATGCATGGTTAACTGACGAGTATCGACCGAAAGAAAAATGGTCAAGGGCCCACGACCATCGAGGACAGCAACACAACGTGATGACAACAAACTATGCCGAGTCTGTCAATGCGACCCTAAGGAACATTAGGGGGCTTCCAATTTCATCAATGCTTGAGACTTTAATTAAAAAGCTCGTCGACATGTTCGTAAGGCGTAGGACGACCTATTCAGAGTTGATTGCTCAGGGGGTTCAATACACTCCAATCCTGGACCACATATTAAAGAAAAGGGTTGCAAAGGACCGCCATCATACCAGTCAGACATATGACCGTACCACCATGACAGCTCAAGTGGTAACTGGGACGAACCACAGGACCAGAAGAGGAGGAAACACACATACTGTCAACCTCAGTAAAAAAAATGCACGTGCGGTAAGTTCCAGCAGCTGAAGTTGCCTTGCTCTCATGCGATTTCCCTGTGTGCAAAGGAGAAATTAAACCCTCACGACTACGTCAGCTAGCACTATGAAACGAAGAATGCAATCCAATGTTGGGACACCCCCTTTCATTCCATTGTGTGACCGCCAGCGCTGGAGGATCCCTAACATGCCTTCCTTCGTTCCAAATCTTCAATGGGAAAGACGGTGGGGGCGACCGGTTAATCGTCGCTTCAGGAACGAGATGGATCAGGAGTATAGAGAAGATCCAAGTTCTCTTTGGTGTAGTAGATGTTCTAGTTTTGGCCACCAGGCACAAGTTTGTATTAATGCTGCTAGGAATCTAGGAAATTAGAGTTAGTTGTAATGTGTAACTTTTCAATTTCATGTTGGTTGTAATTTATGTACTTTGTGTACTATTTAACTTGAATGAATGGTTATCTTGTATGAAATGTGTTTATTTTGTTTAGTTTGGAATGTGTTTACTTAGTATGAAATATGTTTACGTATTTTTGTAATTTGAAATGTGGTTTTTTGATATGCAGTTATGGCTGCCCGACAGGGGTACTACGATCCCGGTCCTGTAGAGCCCGATTTGTTGACCATGAAGGATGATCACGTTTCATCGGTTGTCTGGGACAACCCGGTAAGTAAATTTTTATATTGTACATTTCTATTTAGCATTTTATGTTAACACAATCTAACTTCATCTCATTTCTTATTGACAGGGGGAGTTGAGACCATTGGGATCGCGTATGAGTCTTGGACTTACGCCCTTCGACAGTATCCATCCTCGCATCCGGGAGGGGGTCGTGTGGACATGGTTGTCTGGTTTTATAGAGATGAGACAGTATCAGGTAGATATGTCTCTAGTGACTGCCTTAGTGGAGAGGTGGAGGCCGGAGACCCATACCTTTATGTTACCAGAGGGGGAGTGCACAGTCACACTACAGGACGTTGCCATCTTGACAGGACTGCTTGTAGATGGGTTTGCAGTTATCGGAGGTCCACATCACGACTACCAGGGCGTCGTCGTAGCCCTTTTAGGGAGAGAGTTAGAGTTGAGCGGGACGACTTCTGGTTCTTCGTGGGTAGGGACTGGGTGGTTATTCGAGCAGTTCCGTCAGTTTCGAGAGTTAGACGACGATGTTTCAGATATGGAGGTTGAGTGGGCTGTTCGGGCTTATCTCTGGGCCGCTTTGGATGGTCTGTGCTTCACTGATTTGAACAGTGGACATTTGGGGTTGAGGATTTTACCACATTTAGAGGATTTAGAGGATCAGCGATCCATCAATTGGGGATCAGCCGTGCTTGCCCACCTGTACCATAAGCTTTGCATTTCTGCGATGGCTTCACAATACAGACGTAACATAGGTGGCGCCCTTTGGATTTTTCAGCTTTGGGCTTTTGAGCGTTTGACGCCGTTACGTCCCCGTTACGCTGCGCTTCCCATCACACAACATCTTCCATTACGCGACAGGTATTTACTATAACGTTTACTTTATTTTCATTTGATAGTTATATATGAATTTAACATTTAATTTTATTTCATTTACAGATGGGCGGGTCCTAGGGAGCGTCGGGTCCGAGGGGCCCCCAGACACGATTTGTCTTACTTTAGACTCTTGCTTGACAGGCTGCGTTACGATGACGTAAGTTTATTTTTTTACAATACTTTTCATTTTAATTCAGTTTAATTCAGTTTCTATTTTGACTTAATTATTTCTATGCAGATTGTTTGGCAGCCATACACCGACGATTTCCTCATATCCACACCCTCCTTGTACCTTGCGGGTTCACAAGTTTGGCGTGCTCGGGTACCCTTGATTTATTACAACATTGTGGAGTGGCACCAGCCAGACAGAGTATTGCAGCAGTTTGGCCTTATTCAGCCTATCCCTCTGGCCCCAGTGCAAGATCACCGCCTCCATTCCCTGCTTTACAAGAGCAGCAACAACTACATGGAGATCCTCGGGTATTATGTACTGATTTGGATCCAGCAGGAGTCCCATGTCGTTGGCGGTTACCGTTTGGAGCGTCCACCACACTACCATTCCCAGTACATGGAGTGGTATCGGAGACACAGCCGGAGGTGGATTACCTGGCAGGGTGCAGCTGACGGTTCGAGTGTACGTAAATTTTTTATTTTTACAAATTTACAATTAACTTTTATATTTATTATATATTTACCGATTACTGTTTTCCCTTGTATAGCGCGATCTGGCGGAGATGGTCCACGTCCGGAGATCTAGCCGTGACTCCATGATTGGGTCCGCTGCACGCAGTTCACAAATGGCGTACATGGAGGATCGTCGGGATGTCACTTTTCCACCGCCAGAGCAAGCAGTCCCGGCATTTGTACTGCCTCCTCTCCCTCCTCTGACGGTTGACTTGGATTCCATTCACGGTCATCGTAGACAGCGGTCTACACCACGCCAGCCTCGCCAGCGTGCAGAGCAGCCTATACTGCCCCTGTGTACTATCATTACGATGCAGCAGAGAGCTCACAGACGCGACAGAACTATTACGGGCCTACTCAGTTTTAGCAGCCCCCTTTGGGTGACGCTTCACAGTTTCAGGGTGACGGTTCACAGTTTCAGCAGGCCTCGCAGGTATTGCGTACTTTATTAAGTATATTTCATATCTCGTTTCACTTTATTTTAAAATACAAGCTAATAAATATTTATTTTTATATTTTTAATTTCTATTCTTCATTTCAGGTCCCTCCGACCTCATCGTTTCCGGTACCACCATCATCCGGGCCGTTCTTTTACTCCTATGGACAGACGCCGCATACCACTCCTCTGACAGAGCCGTCTCAATATCGACTCTCATCATGGTTACCGGCCCGTATTTTCTTGGCTCGATCAACCGTCAGCGTCACATTCGCGTCCCTCCCCTTCCACCCGGTCGCGGATCCGTCGCAGATGTTTTTTTCGGTATTAGAGGCTTGGTTGAAAGTCCAGCTCTCGGGGAGGGGGGCTCTTTTGAGGAGTTACAGTCCGGCAGTATTCAGTTTACGGATCCGTCCTTCAGCCTCCTTCCGCAGTCACAGGAGGCACCCACTACTGCACCGGATGCAGATGATCAGGAGCTATCCCTAGACGACGATCACGAGAGCGAGGGCGCGCCAGGTGACAGACAGTATCGCGATCTTACTGAGAGCAGTCTGCGCCGCAGACAAGATATGGGGTACGATATGAGGACTCAACTGGAGAAGAACACTAGATATCGAGATTATTTATGATTTTGTTGTTTTTGTAGACACTTTAAACTTTGTAATCCTACTTTATTTTATCGACTATTCCGTATTATTATATTGTTCATCATTTCATATTGTTTATGCAATTTGTAATTTTTGTATAAACTAGTAAAAACAGAAAAAATAATATACAATGCTAACTAAAAAACGGTTTTTATATTTTATTAGAATTTTAACAAAAAATCTAAAATACGGAATTTATTCAAAAACGCTAACTAAAACAATTTTAGTGATTTTATAATAATTTTTTTAAAAAAATGGAAATAAAATGATTGGGTAAATAATACCCAATCATTGTCTCTCTCCAATCATTGGGGAGACAGATTACTGTCTCCCCAATGATTGGGGAGAGATGCAATCCGCGATTTAATATCGCGGATTGCATCTAATTCGGTTAATTACTCAGAAATGAGTAATTAACATCATCCGCGATTTAATATTGCGGATGGCCACGTCATCCGTGATATTAAATCGCGGATGACGTGGTCTCAGGAACAAAAATGGGATTAAAATTCCCAGAGGCACGAAAATGAAATTTTAAAAAGCCCGTAGGCACAGATCCATTAAAAACCCCGATTAGTTGATATTAGGATTGTGTATGGTTAAGATTGTAGTTGTTTGATCGTTCTTTGTTATTGATTCGTTGTTTCGAATCATTGTCTGTGATTTCCATTAAAGGGAGTTCTATTACTTGTTCTTGTTCTTGGTATTATGACTATGGTAGCTTACTATTTGTTTATTAATGATTCATGGAAGTTTGGTTATTTAAGAAGTATAGTTTCATTGTTTGATTCTGCATCTCTTCAATTGTTGAAGATGATACTTTGGGTGGCAAGACTTTGCTTCAATCCTATTAGACTTGCAAATTAATGGGTTTTCATAATCAAATGTTGAGTTTTTATTGTTCAAATAAAAAGTTTAATTTTCATTGTTTTGAAATACCGCAATGTTCATTTGCCGATGATGAAATTAGGCGGGAGAGTTGGGCTTCAATGCTTTTGGGTTTCTATTACTTAATTTCTATTGGTTTTTGTTTATCAAATGTTGGGTTATTCATTAACTAAATAAAGGGTTTATAAATTGGTTAATTTATGATCAAGGGTTGTCTTGGGTTTAATTTTCCTTTGGGTCCTTTAAATTGATTTTTTTGGTTCATAATTGAATTGATTCGGTAATTATAATTTAAATAGCATATTATTTGTAATTTTTGTAATTACTCGGATAATTATTTAAAATTAGGAATTATTGGCTAGACGTGTCAATTTGACGTGTTAAGATTTTAAACGTTTTCTTTATATATTTTTATTAAGTAAATTATTGTAACTTGTAACTATGTTACTTGAGTTTTATGTTATTGAGTCCCGTTTTAAATATTGATTATTATTTTATCAAAGTTGTTTCTATAATTATAAATTATAGTTTATAATTGGATATAAATGTATTTACTCATCAAACTTAATTTTTGGGAATTATAAACTCTGTTTTATATTTTTGATAAAATATTTTGGGTCGGGTTAGACTTGGGTCACCCGAAAAATGAGGTGATTTGGTAGTTATTGGTAATTTGGATAACTCAATATTTGAGGAAATGGATTTAAGTTATTATTTAAATGTTATTTAAGTAATATTTTCCGGAACGGATTTTAAAACGGAAACTCAATAGACTTGACTTATTAATTTTGAGTATTGTGTCTACTCAAGGTGGTTCGTATTTTGACTCGGGTCAATATGTAATTAATTGTTCTTTCTGCTTTGGCTATGCTTGTGCGAGATTTGGTATCGTGCTAGTCCTTTGTGATTTTAATATTGGTTTTATCCTGTCTTAGACTCGTCGACTACTGGTGTTTCGGAGTTAAATCAGATTTTAAGCTTGCCAGGTTTTTCACGTGGATTAGCAAGCAGTGAGTTTGTAGTGCTATTTACCGCTTTATTAAGTACCACAATTTATTTTATTATTATAAATGTTTTCGAACTGTTTTAAGCGATCATGGATCTGGATTGGAATGAGCTATTCGATAGGCTTGTATCGAGACTGTGTGCACCGGTAAGTACTTTGGGATCGGCAGACTAATGTCTTGCTTACGCTGGTATATGACGAGGATTTGTTCCCGTCCACTCTGGGGTTTTCAGTATGATGTGTCATACTTACGTTGGGATCATTTCAATACTATTATTCCATAATCTTATATATATTAGTATAAAAGGATTTGATTTAAGGGTTTTAAACTTAATAAATGTATGGCTTAATCACTCAAAAGCTCCCATATTTAAACTTTTTTTTCAATTACACCCCGACGAAGGAAAATTCTCTCAAAACCCCGCACCTTTAGATTCCTTTTCAATTGTACCCCATTGACCTCTTTTTACATATAAAAATTTAAAATAATCTTTTATTTTTAATCTATATTATAATTAAACGCTAATGTTATTAATGATGTAAAAAAACATTCTTTCTAAATTTATATCCAAAAACTTTTTAAAATCAAGATCATGAAAATTTCTAATTTGGGGTACAATTAAAAAAAAAAAACTAAAGGTGGGGGGATTTTGAGAGAATTTTTCAAAGTCAGGGTGCAATTGGAAAGGAATTTAAAGGTGAGAGGGTTTTCAGAGAAATTTTCAATGTCAGGGTGCAATTGAAAAAAAGTTTAAAAGTGGAGGGCTTTTGAGTGATTAGGCCTAAATGTATATATTACTGCGAACTCATCTCAGTATATCTGACCCCTTGTTTCCCCATTTTCCAGTTTTATAATTTTGAGCGAGTATCCTGATCTCCAAATCTTTATTTCTCGGAGGTTTATTTAATTGTAATAAATTATTAAACTGATTTTATTCTTAGACCGCAGTAGTAAACTAGAAGTATTTATTATTCTAGTTTGTCTGTCGGTTTGGTCTGACTGGCTTTATTTTATGCTTGGGCATATTTATTGTTTAACTCTGGTTATTTATTATTTAATGTGTTTGAGTGTTTATCCGCGAGACTTGCTACGGGTCTTGGTACGACCATACTCATACCCTAGCGCTGGTCGCAATTCATGAAATTGGGTCGTGACACGATTCTTATTATTTGACCTACTTGATCTAAATTTCATAATTTAGGGCACGTGTAACGATCTAATACCCTAACAATTTATGGGTTATTACATATCTCATCAAAGTTCATGGGTTATATAAACTATATTCAAAAACCCCTAATCATTGGATATGAAAATAGCTAAATGTGAGTGGCCGAGAAGGAATTTATCCCTCATTTATTTGAGTTAGATACATGTGGACCCCTTAAAAGTTAGATTGAAGGAAATGAATGGCCATTCTAAATCAATTGATAAATGGTTATCTTTTTCAGTCTATTTGGAATCACGAAACAAATGATTGAATAGTATAAGATGATATTATTATGTCTTATATTCAATCTTGATATCGTGAGATAAAGAGATTAAAATATTCATTGTAAAAGGTAAGCAAGATAATCGATATTTGTATGAGTTTGATAGTCATAATAGCTTACTAGAGTCTACTTATGACTTGTAGGCCAAAATAGGTATTTTGAACCCATTGTCAACATTGTACGAATCTACAAAACCTCACACTAAGAACATGCTCAAAACATATATGGGTTTTTGTAAACTTAATAAAATAAAATGATAAATAAATATATTTTAGATATATATGATTATGTAGTTGAATTGATTGTTAATTCATTTTAAATTAAAGAATCATCTTAATTATGACTATATATATTTATATATATAATTATTAGCTATTATTTAAGGATAAATGTTATTTTTAATAAGGTTAATTTCATATTAAATTACCACTTTTACACCTTTTTTCATTTTAGTTACGATATTTAAAAGTTTTCATAAAAAACTACCACCTTTCAAAAAAACAAAATTAAATATATCACCGGTTTAAAATCCGACGAATATTTGTTGCATATGCTAACGGAAAATGACGCGACAGAAAATTGTTGTAAGAGTTAATTACATATTAAATCAACATCTTTAAATTATTTTTCAAATTTATAACGATCTATGAAAAAAATTTCAAATCTATTACATATTTTCATCTGAAATTTGTCGGATTGAATTTTTCTAAAAGGTGGTGGTTTATATGACAACTTTTAAAAGTCGTGATTAAAATGAATAAAGGTGTAAAGATGATGATTTAATATAGAATTTAACCCTTATATATAATAACTATTAATTAAATTGATTTTGAAATTAAAGATAAGAGTTATATTTATAGTATTATCTTTTGAATATGATTAATTAAGTATACTATCAAAAAGAATTTTGATAAATTTAATTTTGTAGAGTTGTGAAATACGCAGTGTTTCAATTAGATTGAAAAGTACGCATTAGATTCAAACTCTAGTAGGTAACGTTCTATGGGCTGAAATCTAGAGCAAATATGACGCTCCAAGCACAGCAAAGCGGGACTTCCTGGCCCGGGTCCAGTAAAGCAGAATCCCGAGCAGCCTGACGATCAAGATCTCTATATGGTTCTACAAAATCCAAGATAGGCGCCATGCTTCCAACCGGAAAATGTTTACAATTTTGAGAGAAATGCAAAAGCTAGAAAGAGTAAATGGGAGGAAAAGTGAGTAAAAGTAAAAGGCTCCTTCCTAATGTTAAGAGGAATAATCCCATTCTTTAAATACCCCTATGACCAAAAGAATATGTATACATGGAAATGTTACCTCCAGACTGCCCAGAGCCCTGTGCCTCCGAATTAGACGCCCTAGAGGGCTATTAACAAACAATCCCGGTAACCAAAAATGTATGAATAAAAAATACAAACACCCTAGAGGATTGAAATAAGAAATACAGATACCCCAGAGGATGGAAATCAGAGATACAAACACCTTAGAGGATGGAAATAAGAAATACAAACACCCTAGAGGAAGGTATTACTGGCTATTTTGTTTGTACTTAAATTTCTACTAAAAAATTTTCGATGATCAAAACAACCCCAGAGGATAAGAACAGCCCTAGAGGATAAGAATAGCCCTAGAGGATCAGAACAGCCCTAGAGGATCAGAATAACCTAGAAGATCAAAACATCCCCAGAGGAATAAAATAGTCCTAGAGGATCAGAACAGTCCTAGAGGATTAGAGCAGCCCTAGAGGATCAGAATAGCCCCAGAGGATCAGAACAACCCCAGAGGATCATCAATAATCCCAGAGGATTAGAAAGTTTCCCAAAAGAAGGGATTGAAACGGCCAATGGTAGAAAGACACCATAATATTCGGACATAATAGAGCTAGACTCTACGTGCGAAGTATGGTATAAAGACGCCAAAGAATGGTAGAAAGACATCACAATATCCGGGAAATAGCAGAGCCAGACTCTACATGCGAAGAATGGTATAAAGACGCCAAAGAATGGTAGAAAGATGCCAAAGCTTGGTAGAAAGACACCAAAGAACGGTAGAAAGATACCGAAAAACAGTAGAAAGACACCAAAGTATGGCAGAAAGACGCCAAAGTCTGGTAGAAAGACACCAGCATCTCTTAATTATGGAATAATTATAAAATCTAAGCACCTATTCAATAGGGTGGCCCTTGGGACGGCCAAGGGGATGTTGTCCCTTCTACGAACCTAAGAAGTACTCGACATGATAATTACTAGGGACCGAGCCATCGGATCACACTCAGGACGGTTGAGAATTTATATCTCCATTCTACGGGGCATACAATCAGACAGCCCATGCTCAATGCCAACTGTGAAGACCTACTCTCGGCCAGGTGTGGAGTAGACAAAAACAAGGGATCTTGAAGTTAGAGTCATGCGCCACGACGAGTAATGCTCAGGCTAGGGAATTACCATACCATCGGGCAAGCGAGTACCTCCGATGATGGACAGTATCCTAATCGTTTGTCTCACAACAAGTCACTTTTTTAACAAGAATTTACCTACTTTGTCAATTCTCGTTAAAGAGGGGGCAAACTGTAGACACCTATTTTTCGGACAGGTAAAAAGTGATAAGGGGCTGAAGCGTCTAATGATGATTTCCAGAGAAATTCGTCCGTGTGACGAGCTACAGATTTGCTTATTGGAATCCAAGTGATAGCAACTACTTCGAGTCGTTTCTAAACGTCTTTAATCGCTTTTATCGTATTATTCATATATTATTTAGTGTTTTATGCTTTATGGTGTGTGTTAGTGTTTCAAGGATTATTTAGTGATTATAGAGAGTTTTGAGCAATAATGAGTATTAATCGTGGATTAGATCGAAGTCGTGAAGCTTGGGAATGAAGAAAGCACATTTGCACACATGAAACTCTGACCCCGACGCATTCATTGACTATTTTAGAGCAGTTAAAGATTTTAATTCACTTTATATCCTTCATAAGAAATAAGGTAGACATCCTAAACTTTCCAGCGGTTCAAGAACCGACTCATTTGGAGTTTTCTACATTGAGTTATTAAGTTTTGAAATTAGTGGTTTTGCGGCTGGAATTAGGTCTCGAACGAGACCTGAATGTCTCGAACGAGACCTTTGAATTTTGCTTACCGATATTTTTTTTCATACGAGAAAAGCACCGAAACCTTCAATTTAAGCCATGTCTCGAACGAGACATGCATTGTCTCGAACGAGACATGATAAAAAGTGCTCAATCAGTGTTCGAATTGGATTCTTCTCTTATTTCAACTTCAACGCAACTCCTAATACAACTTCAACTTGTATTAGGAGTAATATTATTCATGGACTACCTCCACTATATAAAGGCATTGTAATAGCATTAGTTATCAATCAATGAATAGATTATACATTAGATTACATTAGTTATAATTTAGTTTTTATTAAATAGCTTTTATTTTAGTTTTTTTCCAGCAGTTTATAAGTGTTTATAATTTGTTTCTGCAACACGATTGTTGAAGATTTCAAGCTTAATAAAGACGCTTCTTTCCGAAATTGACAACTCCGGTATTAATTGTTTAATTATGCTTTCTTCTTCATCATCCTTCTTGTTTTGTTTCAGTTTTAATATGAGTAACTAAAATCCTTGTTCGAGGGTTGATATGAACTTATAAATTGGTAATTACTTGGATTGGATGGATTAGTATTAATTCGTGTCTGAATTATAAATCTTATTGCTTAGATTAAATTAGCTACTTAGTTCATGAGTTTGTGTTTAGTTAACTAATTTAGAGATTGTTAATTAAATAGACATAGATAATTAAGAACTTAGAAAAAAAACGCCGTGAGAGTGGGTTGGAATTTAGATAGTCATTGCGTTTGCTTTATAATTATAATTTAATAATTTAATTCAGTTTTAATATCGTGAGAGCGAGTTAGTAATTGGTTAGTTAATTAGGTTGTGATTTTATTCGGATCTTTGAGGCTTGAGAGGGTGGATTCGGTGCTTTAGAATAGCTCGATTCGCGATAAAATCACTAAGAAATCATATTCCATAATTTTACTTATTTATTTGTCATTATCAATCCTTGAGCTTTAAATCTTATTGTTTTAAATCATATTTTATTATTTGTTTTCAGTTTATATAAGTTTAATCAAATTACAAAACCCTATAGATTTATCTAGCTAGCCGATTAAAGAATATTTGAAATTAGTGATTAAGTCCATTGTCTCTATGGGATCGATACTTGGTCTTTCAAGTTATATTACTTGCGGGATATCGTATACTTGCAATTATTTGCCAACAAGTTTTTGCCACCGTGGCCGGGGACAATTGCGTACTTAATAAATTCAGAGTATTATATTCTTGATTGTGTTAGCCTTTATTTTCTATATTTTATTTGATATTTGTTGGTTTATCCTCATTTTTTGGTGTACCTATTCTAGAAGGAGTAATGGTATGGAATCAAAATTATATGCAGTACCAAAATGTTCAGTATAACTATGAAATTTGTGGGAATTTTGGTCATATTCGAGCTGAGTGTCATGTACTCTATCCAGATTGGAATGAACATGCCAATTATGTGGGTGATCAATGGCAAGCTAGTGACACTTATGGTTGGAACGATACTTGGGAGAACTTCAATGCAAACTTGAACTTCAACTCAAGTTATCAACCACATCAAAATCAATGGGACTTCAATTCAAACTTTGATAGTGGACCACAACAATCACCGGATTTTCAGCAAAATCAAAATCAAGATGATGAGAGCAAGCTTGACAAGTTCATTGAGGAAATGAGAGCTAGCCTTAAGACCCAAGCGTCCGTCAACCATCATCTCGAGACGCAAATCTCTCAACTTGCCATCTTGCTTCAAAGTAGAGCTCAAGGTGGTCTACCATCTACAACAGAATCAAATCTAAAAGAGCAAGTAAAAGCGATTGAGCTTCGAAGCGGAAAATCACTTGACAATCCGCATGTTACGAAGGTGGTTCAAGTTGACGATGTGCCGATCAATAGTGAGGATGAGATGGCTGAAATTCCATATGTCAAGCCGCCACCTCCACCTCCGTATATACCGAAGGTCCCTTTTCTAAGTCGACTCAAGAAAACGCTGGACAGCCAAAAAGGACTATTATCCGCAATAAAAACTACTCCAATAGAACATGTTATGGCCATAGAGTTAGAAGATAATAATGTTTTAGTGGAACATCATCCAACAAAGGTACATGTAGAGGTCGAAAAAGAACAGTGTGAGCATGGTGAACTTAAAACTCCGATTTTCCACCCAATTACAACACCCATGAGCTTAAATGATGAAAGTGGAGAGAAATTTGGTACTACAGTACTCTACGAGGAATTTAATAAAACCTTTAATTTCAAATATCCATTCTTAGAAGAGTTTGATTCCGAGTATGATGGAAATAATACTAAATATATGAATATGCTTCATACTCCTCATGTTCCCTACTATAGAGTACAAGCATACTCTATATCATCCGAGTTTTATTTGAAGGATCCAACAAGGAAAAAGAGGAAGAAGATGATACCAAGACGGCTTCCTCATGTTAGGTTTTATTTTTAGCAATCTTACGCGAAGAGTCTAACTTTAGACTCTAACTAAAGCGCACTTGGGAGGCAATCCCAAGAGGTATTATTTTTCTTTCATCTTACAATCATGTTTTTTAATTTTTTTATTTCATTGCACTGAGGACATTGCATGAAATAGTGTGAGGATGGTGGAAAAACATATTGTTTAGTTAGAATTTTTATTTATTTATTATTGTTTATTTATTTAGGTTTTCTTAGCTTTAGTTTGTGTTTTTTTATTATTATATTGTTTTTCTTGTGTTTTTGTGTTTTAGTAGATTGTATTAAGGTGTTTTAGGATATCCGTAGTTTATTTCAATGCCCATCGCTTTAAATCTTTGTCTTTCAATAATGAAAAAAGTGTTAGTTGATTCGGTGTTATCTTTTAAATTTGTCAATTTTAGATTTTCCCGAATCGATGAATGTATGAACGCGACTTCTTAATTCGAAAATCGATAAGTGATGCTTGCTTAATGACTTAATAGTTCGTTGACATAATCCGATGAAACGAGGGTGAATTAAAAATTTAGACTTGTTCAAATCGTTGAAACATAATTGAATAACTTGATGCGGATTCATGACATGTCGATTATTTATTTTTATAGTCGTTTTTAAACTTTTGACATAAGTATCATAATTCTTGTAGGAATTGAGTTTATGGCATAACACTACACACTTTTGAGCATTTTGAGCCTAAATTCCTTGTTGTGAGTGTTGATTTCATGTTTTATTTCTAGAACTTGCTCGGTGTCCATTCAAAGTTACACAGTTGAGTTTTCGGCAATTAGATGATTATGGCAATTAGGTATACTCTTTCTTTTAAACCACTTAAATAGATTACCCTTTATCCCCTAATTGCACCAATTTGAGCCTTAATGCCTTTTTATCGTTTTTACCGTATTTTACCCTTTACCGTTCTATGTTTTACTTTATCGACTTAATATATTATTTGTTATGACTATGATGAATATAAGTGATTCGAAACTCAAGATTAGTGAAAAGAAAATGTGAACTACTTTGTGCTTAAAAAAAGATAAAGTTTGCACCTTAAAAAAAAGATTGAAAGAAAAAAAAAGAGATATAGAAATTTGCAAGTAATAGTTCAAAAGAAGAAAAAATTCTGAGATTGCAAAAAGCAATGAGTAAAGCGTAATTCAAAAAGAAAAGAAAGTTAACAGTTCACATAAATGCAAAAGCGGAGTTAGATCAACCTAGAAGTTAATAGTAGTAATAAATAGTTTATTAAGTTGATAATTAGCCTTTATTTTATCCTTTTTACCTACCCATTTACCTTAGCCATGTTACAACCCCATTAAATACCATATGATTTTTGTTGATTACCGAATCAAGTAGCGGAGTCCGGGACTATGAGCAAGCTTATGGTGAGTATTCATGTTTTCAATTGTGAGCTTTTCTTTGTTATATACCTTACTTATTGATATATTGATGCCATTAGCTCGGTTTTTACTAATTTGTGCTATGATTTGCCTAAGTGAGGAATCGATTATTTTCCATGTCCCGCAAGAAATAGTGAAGCTTGAAGTGTGATTCAATTTGACCTTGTACTAATGAGTTAGTAAATGTTGTTGTGTTGAGCTATATTATGGAATTATATTTGTTATTTGATTGCATCATTATTTAGTTGTCGATTTTAGAAGTTTTGTTTTTCATATTGATCATAGGTTTGGGGATTTCTATTATTGATTTATTTTGAAGATGCGAGCTTAAATTTTCTAACATATTTTGTAGAGTAAGATTTATTTCTTAGTTGAGGACAAGCAAATGGTAAATTTGAGGATGTTTGATAGGAGTAAAATTACTCCTATATTCCGAGTCGTTTCTAAGTGTCTTTAATCGCTTTTATCGTATTATTCATACATTATTTAGTGTTTTTATGCTTTATAGTGTGTGTTAGTGTTTCAAGGATTATTTAGTTATTATGGAGCGTTTTGAGCAATAAAGAGTATTAATCGTGGATTAGAACGAAGTCGTGAAGCATGGGAATGAAGAAAGCACATTTGCACACATGAAACTCTGACCCCGACACATTCATTCAAAATTTTGGAGCAGTTAAAGATTTCAATTGACTTCATATTCTTTATAAGAAATAAAGTAGACATACTAAACTTTCCAGCTGTTCATGAACCGACTCATTTAGAGTTTTCTACATTGCGTTATTAAGTTTTGAAGTCGTGGTTTTGCGGCTGGAATTAGGGTCTCGAACGAGACCTTTGAATTTTGCTTACCGAGAGTTTTTTTCGTACGAGAAAAGCACCGAAACCTTCAATTTAAGCTATGTCTCGAATGATACATGCATTGTCTCGAACGAGACATGAGAAAAAAAAATCCTAAATCAGTGTTCGAATTGGATTCTTCTCCTATTTCAACTTCAACGCAATTCCTAATACAACTTCAACTTGTATTAGGAGTAATATTTTTCATGGACTACCTCCACTATATAAAGACATTGTAATATCATTAGTTATCAATCAATGAATAGATTAGATATTAGATTACATTAGTTATAATTTAGTTTTTATTAAATAGCTTTTAGTTTAATGTTTTCCAGCAGTTTATAAGTAGTTTATAATTTGTTTCTGCAAGACGATTGTTGAAGATTTCAAGTTTAATCAAGACGATTCTTTCCGAAATTGACAACTCCGGTATTTATTGTTTAATTATGCTTTCTTCTTCATCATCCTTCTTGTTTTGTTTCAGTTTTAATATGAGTAACTAAAACCCTTGTTCGAGTGTTGATATGAACTTATAAATTGGTAATTACTTCGATTGGATGAATTAGTGTTAATTCGTGTCTTAATTATTAATCGTATTGCTTGGATTAAATTAGCTACTTAGCTCATGAGTTTGTGTTTTGTTAACTAATTGAGAGATTGTTAATTAAATAAACATAGATAATTAAGAACTTAGAAAAAAAACGTCGTGAGAGCGAGTTAGAATTTAGGTAGTCATTGAGTTTGCTTTACAATAATAATTTGATTAATTAATTCAGTTTTAATATCATGAGAGCGAGTTAATAATTGGTTAGTTAATTAGGTTGTGATTTTATTCGGATCTTTGAGGCTTGAGAGGGCGGATTCGGTGCTTTAGAATAGCTCGATTCGCGATAAAATCACTATGAAATCCTATTCCATAATTTTACTTATTTATTTGGCATTATCAATCCTTGAACTTTTAATTTTATTGTTTTAAATCATATTTTATTATTTATTTTCAGTTTATATTAGTTTAATTAAATTATAAAACCCTATTGATTTATCTAGCTAGCCGATTAAAGAATATTTTAAATTAGTGATTAAGTCCATTGTCTCTGTGGGATCAATACTTGGTCTTCCAAGTTATATTACTTGCGCGATATCATATACTTGCAATTAGACACGTGTTAATTCTCCGAGAACGCAGCACAAGCACAAGATTTGGAGCTGGATTCCGCATACACTTCGCCAGCAAACGAGCCAATGACGCAGACCAATAATTCTGAGGACCCTCTCATTATGTCTCTTTGATTTTCCATTGATATTCATGTCATTATCACTATTAATTGCTGAATTTACATGATTATGGTGCATGTTAACTAATTAGCCAATTTTAGCCATAAACTTTCCATGCTAGATTCAATAGCTAGCTCAATAAATTGTCATGAAATCATTGATAAGCATGTTAATTAGTTGTAATTAACTTTATTTATGCTCAAATCTAGAAAACAGTCAATTAAAACCTATACAATGCATATTTTCAGGTGTTTTTAGCTCTTTTTGCCATGAAAAATAGCTATTTTGGGTTGTTGTAAATCTGCAATTTATGGGTTTAAATCACTTTTAAACAATTCAAACCATTACTTTTTAATTTCTTATTCGATTTTATGCGTTGTCTACTATTTTGCACAAAAAACGGAGTTGAAACGGGTGAGAACCGAGCTGAAAACAGAGCTGTAAACTGCTGCAAAGAAACCAAAAATGATCCGCTGTACCTGCTGCTCAGTGCCGCCACCGCCATCACCAGTAGCACCGCCGCCAGTTACAACCAGCGACGCCGCCGGTCCTTCACTACCGGCACCGAAAGTCACGCCGGCTCTAAATTCATCTGTTTTGCCTCCCAGAATTTCATCCCCAGATTCCAGACTTCGGTCTGAGAACTTCAACTTAGGTTTTTGGGCTTATTCAGGCTCGAAAGTAGGCCCAATTCAAACCCATAAATAGGGTTTTTATGTACTTTTAATATCTTCACTTTAACGGGCCAAGATCGATGTAAAACGGACCCAGAAATCCAATAATGTAACATAAAGTATAAATCGGCCCCACGAGCCTGAGGCCCGACAAACCAGCAACATCCAGAGTAGATTTCGGGTTCTCCAGAACTCGGAATCGACCTCAGTTCAAACCGGTAAAACCAGATCGACGAGCTGCACAACTCTCGTGATCTGACAAAGAGCCAATTTTGACTAGACCGATGGTCAAAACCCACGCGACTGCTAGGCACTCATAGTCAACGAGGTTAAAAAGTATCATTGACCTTGTATGTATACCAACTGCACTTGGGCATGCCAGCAATGTTTATTGCTTTCAAAAAGCATGTCAATTAACCGGTTAAAGGACTAATCACATAAATTAGTTAATTACAATTCCATTCAATCACCTAGACATCATAGGACTTCCACGAAATGAGTAGTAACGGTTGTATAGGTTTTTCAAGATCACCTAATAAAATCAATCAATGGAAGTTAGACTTCCGGTTTAGATTTTGTGCATATAATTAATCCAGACCAACCATACTTTTAATACTTGTTAGAAACCTCTAAGGTTAGATGTATGCTTAGAAGTACCTGCCACTTGTTATGCATGTCTAGTCCAGATCGAGTCATATGCGAGTCTAAGTGTTTACCATGCTTTCAGACTTGTTTATTTCTAGTTTTTATATCCTGTGAACTGTATATACTATTGAGATGAGATAATGCAAATATATCCGGCAAATAAAACTGGTAACTGATAAGCCAAGTACACGAGTCTCGGGGAGGTCCACGAACCTGGTCTTTTGGTCCGATGTATGGTAATCTTACCCATAAGCAACTAAGATGACCTAGTCGGTTTAAAAGGCATTTCCTAGTTGAACTAGGTGGCAACTCCATTTTCAAAACCCATTTTCAAATCAAGAAGTCATCCATAAGCCTTGGGTGAGCGGCCCTTGAACCCCGCTTTGCTCACACCTCCATCATTACATTGGTTTGTGGATGCGCCATTGATGTAAATTGCATGTTTATCCCCAAGTGTTCATATAAACCTCTGAACGTATCGTTATCGAGCTGTTTCCTCTTATTTGTTACCAGCGTCTTAGGTATGCTAAACCGGCATACCACTTCTCTCAAAAAGAACTCCTCAGTTCTGGCTGCAGCTATCATAGAAACGGCCTCCACTTCCACCCATTTGGTAGAATGGTCTACTAATACAAAGATGAATTTCTTTTTGTTATTTGTCGTTGGGATGGTCCAGGATGTCTATTCCCCATTTCGCAAACGACCAGGGGCTGTGTGCTGGCTATGTCTCTTGGGCGGGTATGTGTGATCTATCTCCATGCCTTTGGCATTTATCGCAATTTTTTTACCAGTTCTTTTGCATCTAACTCCATGATTGTCCAGTAGTATCCTTGCAAAGATGCTTTTTTGACCATGGCGGTTGGTTCCTCTTGAGCTCCGCAAATTCCATCATGTACTTCGCTCAAGATGTATTTCCCTTCTATTTGCGATACGCACCTGGACCATGGGTGGCTTATTGACGTTCGGTACATCGTTCTTTGGTGGATTGTGTATCGGTTGTTTGTTCTTCTAACCTTCTCAGCTTCTCTTTCATCTCCTAGAGTTTCTCCCTTCTTGAGGTATTACCAGATAGGTTCCATTTACGGGTCTATCTCTTGTATGTGGTAGCTTACTGGTGTGTCGATTGTTGGTGCCAGTATTTCCTCTTCGAGCTCCATATGTTGGAATTTGTCATTTTTCTCTAAGGAAGCTTTTGCTATCAAGCTCGCTTATGCGTTTTCTTCTCTCCTGATTTTCTTTATTTGCCATTGTCCTCTTCTTTTTTCGATTTCTTGCAGAATTCATTTGCCCTTTTATGATATTTTATCAGGTTTCCTTCCTTTGTGGCGAATGTTCGCTCAATTTGTCCAACCACTAGCTGTGAATCGCAGTAGCTCACTAGTTCTCAGTCCTTACCTCGGCCATTGTAGCTAATCCAGCTATCACCGATTCATACTCGGCTATATTGTACGTTGATGTGAAGATCAAGTGAACAACTTACTCGATTCGCACCTTATGTGGGCCTTTCAGGATGACCCCGGCTCCTTTTTCATTCTTTGCCCCATCGACATACAGTTTCCATTGCTCCTTTACGACCGCTTCTGGTTTGGAATAGCAGTGAGTTCCGCCACAAAATTAGCAAGGGCCTGAGCTTTCACCGCTTGTCTTGGCTTATATATGATGTCGTACTCTCTTCCAGTTGTATTGGCCATTTGACTAGTCTTCCTGAGAGTTCAGGCCTCTGAAGCGCTTTCCTTAGCGGTTGGACGGTTCGTACGACTATTGGATGTGCTTGGAAATATGGTCTCTGCTTCTTCGCTATCGTTGTTAGGGCCAGTCCCATCTTTTTGATTTTCGGGTATCTATATTCCGCGTCCTTCAGGGTCCGGCTTATGTAGTACACAAGGAGTTGTTGGCCTTCCTCTTCCCTTACTAGAATCGTGTTGTGGTGTCTTTGCATACCAAAATGTATAGGTTAAGTGTTTTTGTGTCTATAGGTCTGCTTAGTGGTGGTGGTTTGAATAGGAATTTCTTCAAGTCGTCGAAGGCGTGGTCGCATTCTTCACCCCACTTGAATGTTTTTGTTTTCAACGTATTGTAGAACAGGAGGCATGTTTTTGCTGACGACGAGATGAACCTTCCCAGCGCCGTTACTCTGCCATTGAGGATTTGCACTTCCCGTTGGTTCTTCGTCGGGCTCATTTCCAAGATGGCCTTTATTTTCTCCAAGTTTGCTTCTACTCCTCTTTATGACACCATGTATCTGAGGAATTTTCCTCCTTCTACGCCGAATGTGCATTTCTCTGGGTTCATTTTCATGTTGAACTTGTCGAGCACTTCCATCATTACCCGTAGGTCTTTCGGGTGGTCCTCTTCGCTTTTTGTTTTCACAATCACATCGTCAACATATACTTCCATTGTCTTGCCGATTTGATCTTTGAATATGTACTTCATCAGTCGCTGGTTTGCCGCACCTGTATTTTTTAACCCAAACGGTATCATTGTGTAACAATAAGTACCTTCATCGGTGACAAAGCTTGTTTTAGTATGATCCTCTTTCTTCATCGGGATTTGATTGTATCCTTGCGTCATGTTTTCCAAACAGTACAACATATAGCACGCGGTAGAGTCGACCAGTTGGTCGATGTTGGGTAGGGGGAAGCAATCTTTTGGACACTCTTTGTTTAGGTCCGTAAAGTCGACGCACATGCGAAATTTTCCATTTGCCTTCGTCACCAAAACCACATTACTTAACCATTCTAGGTATTTAACCTCCTCAATGAAACCTGCTTCGAGCAGCTTCTCTACTTCCTCCGCTATTGCCTTTTGTAGTTCCTCTGAATGTCTCCGCTTCTTCTGTCGAACTGGGTTTATAGTCAAGCTGACATTTAGCCAATGACATGCTACCCCTAGGTCTACTCCCCTGATTTATGAAGCCTTGGTGGAGAAGGTTCCTTGGAACTCACGGAGCACCTTCATGATTTCACTTTCCATCGAACCCCTGATATTGGTGCCGATTTTTACATTCTTTCCTGTCGATTCTTCGCATGGTAGTCTGGGTATTTTGTCTATGGGTAGCAACTCAGCTAGCGCCAACAGATAGCACGCTTCTTCCTCATTTGGGCTTTCTGTGACCACCATGGTTCCCTTGTTCGTAGGGATCATCATTATCCAGTTTTTGATATCAACGGCCGCTCCTGACTCGTAGAGAAATGGTCATCCCAATATCAGGTCGTACGAGAGTCTCCTCATCACTATCCAGTTTGGGGAGGGGATCATCCTTTCCTGTCCCTTTTAATCTTTGAAAATCAATCGGATCTCTATCGTTCCTATCGCCGGGAGCCTTGCCCCTGCTATTCCTAGAAGATTTTTAGGTTGCTTCTTATTCAGATCAAGCTCCCTCTTATGGTCTGGTAAGCTTTCTTCGTGATTATATTGGGCATGTGCTCCTGGATTCATTGATATCCTTTGAACCTCACGTCCTCTAGCTTCCGCTGTCACTACAAGAGATCATTCTCGCCCCTCCTGTAGCGGTTCCGGAGTTATACTGCATGCAATCGTCGATAAGGCGGTTCTGTTCCGCTTGTAACCTTATATACGGTCATCCATACTCATTGCTCTCTTCCTTTTAATAGCTTGGCGTTCCTCTGGCGCATCCATCGTGGCTATGCTTCAGGCTGTGTTTGTGGGTTTGTTGGGTTCTCGTATTTTATTCCCGCTTCTATCAATAGAATTTATTTTGAGAACTGAGTTCACACAGACGACGCTAAATGATAGATGTGGGGATTTTACAAAAGGTTTACTATGAAGTTACTGTTGGGTTTTTTAGAATCATAACGCAGCGGAATTTCAAAAATTTATCTAAAACCCAAATCAAGATCCATGTCATTCGAATAAATAGATTAATAACATAATAAATACTTACTTGTATGTCGAATTCAAACAGCAATGTAGGAAGGAAGGAGTTGGTTCAGTTTGGTGATACCTGGCCTCGGATCATAAATGCCACCAAAAGAACACGTCCTCTACAAGTATCTACACGAACAGTCCTTAGCCAAAACTAGTGCTTGTGTGCTAGCACTATTGCTTCACAAAGCAATTTCGAATTTAGTGATTCTGTCTTGTGTTTATTTCGAAAAACACATTACTCAAAACCCTAGTCTTAAGAGTCTATTTATAAGAAAATAGGACATTTAGGGTTTACTCAAAAACGTGTTTTGCAATCGTATGCAAACACTATGTTTTTTTATAACTCT
This sequence comes from Mercurialis annua, assembly GCF_937616625.2. Taxonomy (NCBI): domain Eukaryota; kingdom Viridiplantae; phylum Streptophyta; class Magnoliopsida; order Malpighiales; family Euphorbiaceae; genus Mercurialis; species Mercurialis annua. The sequence goes on along the minus strand of NC_065570.1, from coordinate 44,110,256 downwards.
TTTGAGTTCATGTCTATCAAAAACTCTTTTCGATAATTATACACACACACACATATATATATATATATATATTAATTATTATAATTATTATCTTCAAAAGATAATAGCTTAAGGAAAACACTTATTCTTAAATTTCAAATTTCAATTAATATATATATATATATATATATATATATATATATATATATATATATATATATATATATATATATATATATATATATATATATATATATATATATATATATATATATATATATTACGAATTATGTATATATATAATAATAATCTATTAATCACTTATTTTTATTAGACTTGTACAATCCATAACTGTTTTGGGCTTGTTCTTAGTGTGCGACCCTGTAGGTTCATATAACGTTGTTAGTAGGCCCAAAATCCCTATTTCAGCCCACAAGTCATAAGTGGCCTCTAACAAGACATTATGACTACCCAAGTTATACGAATATCGATAATCCAATTTAACCATTTACAATAATATTTTAATCCCTTTGTCACTCGATATCCTGATTGAATATAAGGCATAGTCCTGTCATTCTTATAATATTCAATCATTAGTTTTCTGATTCTAAGTAGACTGAAAAATGATAACTTTTTGTCAATTCATTTAACATGGCCATGCATTTCCTTCAGTCTATCTTCTTCAAGGGGCCCATAGATATCTTACTCAAATAAATGAGGGACAAATTCCTTCTCCGTCACTCACATTTCTCACATAGTTACTTTCATATCTGATGATAATCTATTCCACTATCCTGTTAAAGATAGTGTAAGACTGTATCAAAACATGTAATAGATATGTAGAGATCCATGATGATTTCAAGCGCAAAGGATTATAGTAATAAAACTGTAATGAGAATTACTTATGACAGTTATCTATGTAGTATTCTCAAGGTGGGTCATCCAATGCCTTATTTCTCAAATAACACCCATGATTTGACTTTATATCTCATACATGATTAGTAAAACATAATCATCAGTCAACATCATACTAGTCTTAATGTACTATTAAGACTAGGGATAGATGAAATATAATTCTTTTATAAAACCTAAGATTTCTACTATCAAGTCACATACTTGATAACCTTAGAAAGAATTAACCATTCAAGTATTTTAATCATAATATAAAATGATAAAAACTGTCAATCAATAAATAACAAAACGATAAAATCAATACATGGTCAAATATGATTAACCTAGTGCATATCACTAACAGTTACTAGTACAGATTTATATCAAAGGTATGAACTTCAGATACAGTCACGTGACTTAGTGGTATAGCTAGATATCTTGGTCGAATATGGCCGCCTTATGGGACTAGCCTATTTATAGACGAGCGTGCATTTATTATTCTTTTTGGGCGATATGGGATTTGCGCGTTTTGTAATCTCATTCCATCAATTTTAATCCATAATTACTACATAAAATACAAAACAATAAACTTAAATATAAAGATTAAAAAACATATAAATAAAAGGTTTAAATGCAAAAAAAACACCAACTTTCGCGTGTTTTTGGTATTTGACACGAACTTTTGATTTTGGCAGATAAATACACGAACTATCAATTTTTTGCATATATGACCGAGTTTCCATTTTAGGTGAAAAACGGTATCGTTTTAAGTATAAAACGTTGTCGTTTTAGGTCAAAAATGGTGTCGTTTTATGTCAAAAACGGTGCCCGTGTTATATATGCAAAAAATTGATAGTTCGTATATTTATATGTCAAAATTAAAAGTTTGTGTTAAATACCAAAAACGGGTAAAAATTGGTGAATTTTGGAACAATTAAGCCTAAATAAAATACCAAAATAAATATAAATACATATATTTACTCATATACCTAAACAAATCAACCTTATATAAATGTTCTGAAAACACTAACAAAAAAGAAACGATAAAAAAATATTTGATGTATAAAAAATGGGTAGTATTAGTTTTTTGGCCAAATGATCAAAAAAGCCAAACGTTTATCAAAAAATTTACTTATATCCAAACTTTTTAAAAATGTCTGAATTGTCACGAAAAATGATTTTTGTTTCATAAATATCCAAAACTTTTAAAAGTGTTTATCGTTTCGAAATACGAATTTTTATTTATAAAATATTCATCCACTTAATAGCACACGCTATGGAGTTTATCTCTCAAATAAAAAAATAGATATTTTTGAAATAAAATTCATGATTCAGGACGATTTGGGTACTTTTAATTTGGACATTTGAAACAAAAATTTATGTTTTCGGATAATACAGACATTTTTAAAAAATTTGGATGAAAATTTATGTAAACTTTTGGTCTTTTTTTATGATTTGGCCTAATTTGTTTTGTTGATATAGACAGGTTATTTTCAAAAGATTTATGGGCAAGTGGGGAAAGAATTAAAATAAAAGATAATCACTGATACGTTGAATAATTGAACCCAATAATTTGGAGTAATAAAATATGATTAAATGTAAGATTTAGTGATGAAGACAAGTTGAAATCTTCTAACATTGTGTGATTAGCTCGAGGCATTATTCTGCCAAAGATACCGGATCAAGTACTTCCTTTACATGGAAGCCTACCAAAATACTTGTATCATTTGGGATGTCCAAAGATCTTTTAAATCTTTGATTACAAATTTTATATGAGCAACTTATTATGGCACTTTCCGTATTTAATAAAATTTACACTTTAATTTTTTTTTAAAAAAAATTAAATGACATAGTCTCTCGTTTTTATTTCTGTCAATGATTTAATCCTTCTGTTCTTTTTTGGTGCTAGTCAACGAAGTCAACAAAATTATATAGTTTCTCATTTTATTTTATTTCAACTATTTAGGCCCTCATTTTTGCTTGTTTTTGTCAACGGTTTCGTCTCTCCTATTTAAAAATTAATTTACTACTGAGTCCTTTGATTTCGTTGACAAATACTAAAAAGGGATGGAGGGACTAAACTGTTGACGGAAACAAAAGTGAGGAGTCATATCTTTTTTTTTTCAAATAGAAGGGACTAAAGCGTGAATTATGTATAATGTCAGGAGTCTCATACTAATTTGCTCATTTTATATTATTTATAACTTTACATATATATAAATCTAAAAGAGCCAATATATTAAAAATTTGGTATATGAATTATACTTGAGGAAATATTTTAAAGTCTCTCTTTTTATAACATAATTACCTCAGTATTTTTTAAAACTTATTTACTTGTTATGTATTTTTTTTTTTTTGCATGAGATACTTGTTTTAGTGTTTTAATTTCAAATTTTTTATTTTTTTTTACATTTTGTGTTTTTCTTATAGATTTTTTTGTATTTTTTGCTAGTGCTTTTTTATAGTATTTTATGGTGTTTTTTCTATGGTGTTTTTATAGTGTACTAGTTTTACATTACGTGCTACGCACGTGCCGCGTAATGTGACTCGTTAATTTATGTATTAATTAATTTTATTTATAATTATATTAATATCTTTTTATTTATAATCAATATTAAATTAGTTGGAAATTGCATTAGAATATATTTTTATAAATTAGATTAAGACTATTAATTATATTGAGTAACCATTACTAATAAATAAAATAATAATAAATGTATATTTTGTTGATTTAAATATTTATGGCATAATCAAGTTTTTATATTTATTAAAAGTATTATTCCATTTTACTCAATTGTATATATTATTTTTTTCTTAAATTTATATTCTGCGTGTAGTTTATTTTTCATTAAAAAACTATTAGCATACTGAACTAATTGAATATATATGGAAGTTAGCCATACATTCATGATTCATACATAAAAACCACATTTGCTATCATTTCATATAATCTAACATTAACAGTATCATTATAAAAAAAAGTTGGTACTGTCAATGTCATATACAAATATGAAGTGTGTTTATAGGTGATTAAAAAAAAATTGTTAGAGTTTTGAATATTCTTATTCCAATCAAATTGGAATTCGTTGTTAAAGTCTTGTAGTTTGCGGTGGATAAAAATCCTATTACTCCAGAAATTATTTTGACATAGATTATAAGTATTTTATTCTAACTCTAACTCTAATTGACTCTAATAATTATCTCAATAGTTTTAATTATATTTTATAAAATAAAAAGGACATTAATATAAATATGCCTACCCCCATCCGTGCTTACGTGCTATGCACGTGGCTCGTAACGTAACTCGTCAATGAACATATTAGATAATTTAATTTTATTAATAATATCTTTAAAATAATAAGATATAAATAATAATATATTGACCAAATATAGTATTTTAATTTGGGTTAATTGCAAATTAATACACAAACTTTACCCCAATTTGCAATTACAACACGAACTTTAAAACTTGGCAAATTGGTACACCGATTTTTATTTTTTGGTGAATTGATACACCGAACTGGAAAAACACTAACGTGGACATTGTCATATACAACCACGTGTTGTTGTATGATTGGTCGGTGTACCAATTTGCCAAAAAAATTAAAGTTGATGTATTAAATTGCCAAGTTTCAAAGTTCGTGTTGTAATTGCAAATTAGGGTAAAGTTCGTGTATTAATTTGCAATTAACTCTTTTAATTTTGTAGTTCAATCAAACTAAAAGATAAGTATTCCTACTAATTTGGAGACAATTTAGTTGTTTTTTACATATTAAAAATAAAAACTAAATTGGAGATAATTTAGCTACCTATTCTAATTAGGACTTTAATTACAATAGTGATTAATTAAATAACTAATTAGCTAATGACTATAAAACCTTTATTTAGTAGTAAACTGAAAAGGATTATTCAGTAAACTTGCCTGTTCCCCCCCCCCCCCCCCCATCCGTGCTTTTATATATAGTATAGATTTGTGGTGTTTTTGTATGTTTTTTTAAGAGTAAATACACCATAAAAACATAAATCAATTCATTGTGTGCGAAATCAGTTGTAAAAACACCATAAAAACATAAATCAATTCATTGTATACGAAATCAGTAGCATTAAAACAAGAGAATGAACAAGAGAACATTTATATGACAATAAAACAATTATGTCAACAAAAGATCAATAGATTTATAAGAATTTGTGTACAAAAAATTTAAAAAATCATAAAAATAACTTAAAAAATCTAAATAATCACGAAAATATTAAAAAAGACCGAGAAATCCACCATAAGGAAGTTGACGATGAGAAAATCAATGGAAAAAACACGGCGACGAGAAAACCAGCGGAAAAAACGAGACGATTAGACAATCAGCTGAAAAAACACAACGACGAGAAAATCACTGGAAGAAAGACGATCACCCGAAGAAAAACGACGTCGAAGGATATCAGTGGAAGAAAAACAAGGTCGACTATTTGCTCACATTGATTATCCTCTAATAAACAAATAAAGGATCAAATAAATTTTATGGTTTAACCGACTTAATCATTTTCTATATTTGCGGTTTTTTTGGGTAGACTGAGATTGAAACATTTTTTTAGTTTTAAAAATACCAGACCACACTGATTTTTGATTTTCGGTTGTTCATTTTGATTCTTAAAACACTGTAAATATTAAGTTATTAGGCAATATTTCTAGAAAAGGGATTTTTCTTTATACTATTTTATGAGTAACATCACGTTCAGGAGTTCAAGGAATTTGGTATAAAAATTCAATACTGTGAGGTGGGATTTGGTTGCTTTTATATTGTTAAGTGCACAGAAAGTATTTTTCTTTTGATGAGTGTTTCACAAGTTATTTTGCTCAAATTGTATATCTATAATATATGGGATCTATTATTTTGTTGGCTGGTTTCAGTTAGGATTTAGATTTTAAACTAATAATTTTAAAAATGGTTTTAATATTAATTGAGTTATACTTGACGTCCTACTTACAATTTAAGTTAAAGGTATGACTAATAACTCTTGATTACTTGAATAATACACGGAGATAATGGACAATAAGAGATATATACACAATCGAGTGTCTTATAATTAATATATTCGAAAGTGACAAGTATTATAAATCAAAAAAATTTACTCCAATGAGACAAAGATTATAAACCGGAGAGTATATGGTAAAGTGAAAATAACTAATACATTAAATATTATTTAATAATAATTACAAAATAAACAATTGATGTGCTATTTAAAGATTGATTATTTTCATTTAATAATGTCTTGTGTCATACATTTAATAAAAGTTCACAATCATTCATGTCGGATTAAGATTATTTAAGAATTTTTTTTTTCTATTTTAAAGTGTAGTCTCACCACGCAGAGTAAATCAACTTCAACCTAATTCTATAAATTTATTCTATTTTATATGTTTGGTCTTTTTCCTCTATACATATTAGAAAACGGTGTTTTAGCAACGGATATTTCCGTCGCTAAAAGGATGAAATCCGTTGCTATATCAAGATTTTTCGGTCGATATTTTGTTGTTTCTAACAGTTACTATTCACATCTCTCTAAGGACTTTGTTTATAATTTTTTTAAATTCATAAATTACTTCTTTAACCTATTAACATTAATTTCTACAACATAATGACATAGAATACATATTTAAATGTTGTAATTCCATAATTTTATATTTTTGTAGACCTAATGCCTATAAAAAACGCCGACCTTTTAACCCCTTTTCAATTTTACGCTGACGTTGAAAACTGGTCAATTTTATCCTTTTTTCATTTTATCGTTTCAATTGTACCCCAATTTTTTAATTTTTGTCAATTTTTTTACTTAAATGATGAAATCATTCAATTAACTAAGTTTAAACATAAAATTAAATTCATTTCCCTTTAAAAAAAAGTACAAATAGGTCCTTCATTTTTAATAAAATAGCATTTATTTTTTATTTATTTTATTTTATTTTTTGAAAAATTGAGGGTTTGATTTCCGTTTAATTATGGATGAATTCTTTAGAAAAATCTAAATATGTTCTACTTTTCTAGTTAAATAAATGCAAAATACAACTATACTTCTAAATTTAATTAGTTTTTTTTTTTTGAGAGAATTAAATTTAATTAGTTTAGTTTTTTTTTTATGAAAATTACTTAGTTATTAAGGATATTATTATTTTTAAAATTTAACTAAATATAAATAAAATATAACTTCCTGAAAATTGGTAAGTAAATTAAAGAAGTATTTAATTTCCGTATATTAACTTTTCGATAATTAACTTTTTAAAGTATATATTTTTAAAAAATTGTATAGTTCTGAACGAATTGAAGCATATATAAGAGGTTGCGTGTAATTGATAAACACATTGATGAACATACGTTGCTGAAATTGGGTCCACGAACGAACTATCTACATGGGACAATTTGCAACTTCAACTTGAACAATTTATAATTGTTCTCACAATAAGCATATTCTTTTTAAAGGAATTTTATTGTTAAGAGATTCTCTACCAACAATAATGTAGTTGATAACTATAACTAATTAAGATTGATCTGTTGTCTTGTCAAAGGTGGTTAGAACTAATCACTGTATTAAAGATCAAATCAGATTTGTTTAATCGAAAACCGGCCAGTTGCTAATAAAAGAGTTAGAGAATCGAAAACTATCTGGCTCGAATTTGATCAGTTTGATCAGAATTTACCAATCAAATCGAAAAATCTAGTTTGCTGTTAAAAAATTTAAAAACAAATTTATAAATCGATTAAATTGATCCGGCTGATTAAATTATGAACTAATAATCCATTTGGTTAGATGAAGGCTTCAGCTTTTAAAGCAACGAATCAATTGATTATGATAATGTAGCTAACTAATTTTTTAGGGTATTGCTATTCGCCGCCCCCTTTTGCTTACCACCGCACAGGCAAAAGACATTTTCTGCCCTTTTAGAAAAATTTCCAAAAAAAAAAAACCAAGATTCTCTCAACTTATTCGAACACATTCGGAAAAATATGTAAAAAGCGGAGTAAAATGACGGATAACGAGTATAATTCGTCGGGAAACGAGTATCGACATTCGGAAACAAGTTTTTCCGGCTTTTCTGGGGTAATAATTAAATTTTTTAAATTTTTTTTTAAATTTTTTCAAGGGGGACGATTGGATTTCACGTTCCCTCTAGAGGAGGGGACGATTGGATTTCACGTTCCCTCCAGAGGAGAGGACGTGAAATTCAACGTCCTCTCCTCTAGAGGGGACGCCAATTTTGGGCGTCCCCTCTTCTAGAGAGGACGCCGAGCGTCCCCTCTAGAAGAGGGGACGCCCAAAATTGGCGTCCCCTCTAGAGGAGGGGACGCCCAACTCCACGTCCCCTCTTCTAGAGGGGACGTGGAGCTGGGCGTCCCCTCCTCTAGAGGGGACGCCCAACGCCGGCGTCCTCTCCTCTGGAGAGGACGCCGGCGTCCCCTTTTCCGGCCGCGACCAAAACGTCGCGGCCGAAAATTAATTAACGCTAAAAAAAGTTTTTAATTAACTTTTAATAATTACAGTAATTTTTTATTCCATATTATTACGACTTTTTATTACTTATTATTTCGATTTGTTAAACGTAAGTATTTATGTTTTGCAGGTTGATTTAGAAGATTATGGCGGTGATGGAATTGATTACAGCGATTGGTTTAAGCTAGATCATGGGTTTGATAGTGATGTTGAAGCAATTACTTGGGCTAAGAGTACTGCTATAAAGATTGGATTTGAATTAGTCATTTCGTCACATAAGAACGAGGGGAAAAAGAAGCTTCTACGATGTGCTCGGGGTGAGCGTTACAGAGGTTCATTCACAGACTCTGATTCCTTCGTACGGAAAAATACGAAGACAAAAGCGTGTAAGTGCAAATTTAAAATTATTGTCAAATTAGGAAAGACTGCATGGTTTATACTTACAGATCCTGGTATTTCGAGTACACACAACCATGCTCTAGCTGTGTATCCTGAAGGATACCGTCAGATGAGTGGGCTGAGTGGCGAGGCGAAAGAAATTGTGCGAGATATGACTGCGGCACAAGCGAAGCCGTGTTCTATCATGGCAGCTTTAAAAGAAAAAGTACCATCTGACAACCCTAGAATAAAGCAAGTGTACAACTATAGAGAGACTTTGAGAAAGTCTAGCTTTGAGGGTAGAGATGTGGTTGGGCAATTTTATCACATGGCTCAGCAAAATGATTATGTACACTGGACTCTTGCTGAGGAGGATACAGGTGTGTTGACCCATATTTTCATGGCTCATCCTGATTCAGTGAGACTACTTCGTACGTACTATTGGATCATCGGCATGGACTCCACGTACAAGACGAACAAGTACAAGCTGCCATTTTTTGAGATTATTGGAATGACTCCTTGCAACAAGAACTTCATAATTGCATATGCAATTATGAAGGATGAGACTGAAGGGAGCTACAGATGGGTATTGGAGAGACTGAGGTATTCAATTATAATTATGTTATTTGATATTTTAATGATATTCAAATTCAAATTACTTATTAAATCATCGGGCAATAATGCAGGTGCTTGATTGGGGAACATATTCATCCGAGCGCTATTCTTACTGATCGAGAATTGGGGCTTATGAGACCAGTGTCAGAGGTTTTCCCACGTTCTTCTCATCTACTATGTACGTGGCACATAAATAAGGACGTAGAAGATAGAGTGTACAGAATTAGTGGGAAAAACCAAGAGTTTGCTGAAATTTTCAAGAATAGTACATGGAAGAAAATTATCAGAGCGCCAAGTTTTGACCAATATAACATAGCTGTGGAGCACTTCAGAGATCGGTTTAAAGGTTTTCCAGGGTTGATACAGTACATTGAGGGGACTTGGCTGGGACACAGAGAGAAGTTCGTATCTTGCTGGACGGACTTAGTCCTACATTTTGGAAACACCACCACATGTAGAGTCGAGAGCGCACATGCTCAGCTTAAGCAGTGGCTCAACTCTAGCACCGGTGCTCTGGACACAGTCTGGACGAAGGTCGACAAAGTTATACAGTCGCAGCTGATAGATATCCGGTAACATTCTTCTCTAGTAATATTAGTACTTATACAAACTATGTGGACATTGTTATTAACATAAATGTTTTAAAATTACTGCAGCAAAACACTTGAGGACTTCAGACGGACTATTGGCGTACATCGACGCGGTTTTCCATTTGACAAGCTCTCATGCAGAGTGTCGCATTACTGTCTGGATTTAATATCGAAAGAACTAAGGCGTATGCGAGAATTGAGTACCGATGTCTACGATCGCTGTGGTTGTGTGGTTAGATCAACACATCAGATCCCCTGTGCATGTGAGCTGCGAGCGGTGGTCGATTCAGGTATCACGCACCACTTTCATTGAATACTAATATTAAAAATATTAATATTGTTATTGAAAGCTAATATGTGTTATTTGTAGGTAACCCGATCAGCCTTGACAGTATACACCCGTTTTGGACGAAACTTGTTATTCTCGGCGATGGGTTGGACACATCTGCGCAACCCGATTTTGCTGGTTTTCAGACTGAGGAACATCAGTATTTTCACGAGGTCGCCGACGAGGTCATGACTAAGGATCCTTCAGTGTTGCGTGATATTTCTCGTATTGTTCGAGAGCGACTTCACCCCGAAGACTTAGGCTACATGGAACCAGAAGTTAAAATAAATGTCAAAGGTCGACCAAAGGGGAGCAAATCAACGAAGCGGGATCCGAGTCGTCATGAGTACAAGGACCGTGTACCTGGTCGTCCTAAATCTTCCAAAGCTCAGAAAAATCGTACATCCGCGTCAGGTAATTATCATCCACTAATATTCGTTATGTACGTCTACTGTAGTAGTATCCTTGTTATTTATAATAATATTTTTTTTATTTCCCGCAGCTGGTTTGCAAAATGCGGAGGTTATTCCAGGATTCCTTTTACCATTCGTTGACGAGCTTGTGGACGTGCGTGGAGACGGCAACTGTGGATTTCGCGTGGTGGCAGACCACATATATGGTGACGAGAAGATGTGGGGAATGACTAGAATGAACATTGCAAACGAAATCTCCGCCCACCCTAATCGATACGAAGGTATTTTCATTGATGGGTTGCAAGCGGCCATTACACGTATTAGCTGGGAAGGCGGCGAGTGTGGCCCTAGCTACTGGATGCAGGTATTTAATTGAATTATATAAATTTATCACAAAGTTATTATATTTTTTTTAAGAAATGATATTTATATTCTGACTTATTAAATGGATGCAGGTATTGGATGACTTGTTCCCTATTGCCACTATCTTCAATGCAGCTGTTATTTACATACAAGGCGGGACGCTACAACAGACGCGGTTCTCTTCGTTTACTGTTCTGCCTTTGCATTCCTCTGAGGTTCACTCACGACCATCGCAGGAGATAGTGATATTGTATATTAGTGGACGCGCACATTTTGTTAGGTTGAATTTGCAGGATAATTTTCCTGTCCCACCAATTCCCACCCTGTGGTTTCAGCACAGGGACCATACTGTTCAGTCTTGGCATACTTTATATGCTAATAGGAGAGAGCAATGGGATAGTTTGATAGGTATGGCAGATTGAGTTGATTGTAAAATGTTTATTCGGTAATTATGCTGATTGTGTGTTTTATTATTATACGTGTAATATTTTTGAACTCCACAGTACGTAATATTTAAAAATGTTCATGAAATTGCATAAAAACAAACACGTACATAATATATAAAAATTCTCTAGAAACTAACATCTAAAGAAAACAAGTCCATAATCAAAAAAAAGTACTAATATTATAAACATACAACATATACTGACAACACTCAGTCAGCAATGCGCCAAGCGGCAATGATTCTCTCCAAGTCCGTGCTGGCCTCCTCAGTCTCAGTCTCCAACTCCGGAATGCCGTCAAAGTCGCAGTGCTGTCTATGTTGGCCGGTAATCGTGCTGACTTTTTGGATGAAATGCTCGTACCTCGTGGTCACCAGTGTCATCCACTGTAATACCACAAATAGACAAGTAAATTCAATATGTTAAATATATGTAATATTCACTAAATTATAAAATGAAAACTTACATAATCGTTGTTGCTGCGGGGAGGATGTCGTCGTGGAACATCTCTGCCAGGAAGGACACGGGGGTGCGAATGGCGCTCGAACCAGTCAAGGTAAGCTGGATGGCATCCTCCAGCAATAACGTGGGCTTCCTCAAATCCCATTAACGGCAGCTTGTACATGACCGGAAAAGCGTTCCACATGTCAACCGCAATCGTCACACTCATGTCCACAGAGTACTTGATTGACTTCCAGGACCTAACAGCCCCTATTGGCCGACAAATTGGCACAGGTACAGTCTGCACATAACCCAGCTGTCGCAGCACCCTAGACGGCATGTACGGCTCGACAATGTCCCGGTACGCTATCCAGCCATAATATGCAGTGTGCTCTACGGTGGCAGCAGGCTCGCCGCCAAAAGGGAGCCATGTGATCTGTTAAAAAATTACAAAACAAAAATTAAAATATAGCGATCGTAATAAAATAAAATTTAACTAATAGATTAACAAATTTACATACCTCCTCAGCAGTCAGCGTGTCCAAACGAGCTCGCAAGGACCGAAGTCGGGTGGCTGAGCAATCAGACGCAATAGCACTCCAGCTAGAACATCGAGGAAGATGAGACTCGATCAACAACCGCTCTCGCTGGGGCCGGAAGCATGGAAAGTACTCATAAATCCATGTCTGCAGCAGTGTCAGACAGCCAGTCAAACCGGAGCAGTCTCCTCTCGATGAGATTCCAAGCTGCCGATAGAGATAAGCTAGTGTAGCTGATCCCCAGGAAACTGTACTCGTATCTGAGACTCCTTCCCGCACCTCCCATATGGTTGCAGGTCTAATCCGATGGCCACTCTTGTCAGTGAATAGAGTGCAACCTAACGTCAACCAGATCCAGGCTATTGCCTCCACCTCTGCAGTACGGTCACGCCTACATAAGCTGATGATCGACTCAATCAGCACACCTCCCTGGGCAAAATGCTTGCTCGTCTTACTCACAAGATCCTCTGGTGAAATACCTAAAATCTGTACGCAGTAAGCCATCAGCTGAGCCTTGTTCGGCTGACCTGAAAACATAATTTCGCAATTTAAATTAATATCACGCAATAAGTACAGTAAATTTCTAGAAAAAATTGGGCAGCACTTCCCCTAAAAATGAGCATCACCCATTTTTCAGGGAAGTCCTGCAAAGAAATTACAATTGGCAAACCAAAACACAATCCACATTAAACAACTAATTTGTCTAAATATTTTATTAAATAACCTAAAACAATTAACTTATTCTAAATAACATTAAATGTAAAAAATATAACAGAATATCGCACCTGAAACCATAGCCCCAGCAACTGGAATCCGAAGAATATGCCACACGTCATGTAATGTGATGGTCATCTCCCCGAATGGCATGTGAAAAGAGTTTGTATCTGGCTGCCATCGCTCCACAAATGCAGAAAGGAGCGGGATATCCAGATGATCAAACATGATAAACGGGAGATGTGATATCTCAGTCCCGTCTATCAGCACCTTAACCTCCTCTGAGGCCGTCTCATACCACTGCCTCAGCTTCTTCAGAGCTCCATGTCTAGTCTGACACTTCAGCACGCCTCTGTCCGCCCCATCCCATAGCCGAGAAGCGACATGCCCGAGAAAACTAGGAATAACAGTGTCATCCTCGGGTCCACCAGGTACTGGACCAGTAACGGTCCACACGTCAACCTCTTCAGGTCGTCTGTTCGACCCTGAAAGTAACAGTAAACATAATTAAATTACATTTAATTTTTTAACAATATTATTAAATTAATTATAATCATTTAATTATATTTACCTGATGACGAGTCGCCAACGAACCGACCACCTGCACCCTTTTTCCGTTTAGAAATGTAAATTTTTTCACTTGGCTCGTCCTCTGGCTCGTCCTCTGGCTCGTCCTCTGAGCTCACAAAATCATCAGACTCTCTAAGATCCTCAACAGAAATGCGGACCTCATCGGGAGAAGTATGCGCTTGTTTCTTCCGTCGAGCCGAGGCAGAAACTTTACGCGTCGTAACGTGACGGGCTCCCGATCCCCCTAATTCTGGGGCCAAAAACGTCTTCCCCATACGCTTTCTGCCCTGCAATTATAATAATTTAAATTATAGAAATAATATATATTAAATTAAATAAATTTGTAAAATTATTTAATAAATTTTAAATAATTATTTATTTTAAATTTAATTTTTTTTTTTTAAAAAAAATCAATTTTATTAAATTACGGAACGGGCGTCCGGCGTCCCCTCCTCGGAGGGGACGCCGGACGCCCGGCGTCTCCTCCGGAAGGGGGGACGCCGTTTCCGGCGTCCCCCCTTCCGGAGGGGACGCCATTCGTCCCCTCCGGAAGGGGGGACGCCGAAAACGGCGTCCTCCCTTCCGGAGGGGACGCCAGCGTCCCGTGTCCCCTCCGGAAGGGGGGACGCCGTTTCCGGCGTCCCCCCTTCCGGAGGGGACGAATGGCGTCCCCTCCGGAAGGGGGGACGCCGTTTTCGGCGTCCCCCCTTCCGGAGGGGACGCCGCACGTTCCCTCCGGAAGAGGGAACGTGGGAAATCCACGTTCCCTCTTCCGGAGGGAACGGCGGATTTCACGTCCCCTCCGGAAGAGGGGACGCCGGTTTCCGGCGTCCCCTCCTCCGGAGGGGACGTGAAATCGCGTTTTCTATTTTTGGCTTTGCTTTTTTAAAAAAAAAATTCGAAATTAATAAAAAAAAATACTTACCGGAGGTTGTCGGTTTCTATCTCGTTCCAAATCCGACATTTTCGTAAAATATGAATTTGTGAAAAGTTGAATGAGTTGAGAGGATTTAGTTTTTTTTTTATGAATTGGTTATCTATTGAAAATGTAAAAAGGGTAAAATTGTCCTTTGCCCGTGCGGTGGTAAGCAAAAGGGGGCGGCGAATAGCAATCCAGATTTTTTATTCATGATCCCTTGATGTTAAATCTTTCCATGAAACAGAAATATCTACATAATTTAATTTGGTTATAGTCATATAAAAGGGAGTACATATCTACCTAAAATATTTATCAGCAATAAATAAACAGTTGTGGAAGTGGTTTGTACATTAAATATTTTAGCAACATAAACTTAACTTGAGCAATTGTTAGTATTAATTGCTTACCTTTTTTTCCAAGATATTATGGTATTAAATAATCAATTTAAATGAAAAAATATGTGTCTCCTATTATATTTGGCTTTTTTGAGTTGTATTATTAATTAGCTTAGCTGTTTTTGTTATTTTCATATATAATTTCATTTGATTGTAATTTTTCCTGTTGCTTGGAAGAATTAGAAACCAGCCATGTGAATGTATATACTTGCCAAGTGAAGACAAATGTTCTATACTTCACCTATCTCATCTTATAATCAAATCAAAATGTTGTATGTATATAATACTTCTTCTAAATATTTACGTAATATTTTTTTGGAAGAACTTTTGGATTTTTCTTTTACATGCCACATGATTTTGATTCCATTATTATGGTATGGTGCTTTCGAAAGTTATTTTATTTTCGACTACCTAAAAGAATAGATAAATAAATATTTGTGTATATAATAGATTGTGGTGCTTTTTGTTTGTATTATTGGTTTTGTTCTTGATTGAGTTCTTTGGGTTTTGGGCATATGGACCACTAAGTTAAGTGGTGGTTGTCTTTTTTTTTTGTTCTTTTAATTGTAAAAATTAGTGTGTCCATGTTTTATTCTCTAAATACTATGTCCAATAACAAAACCAAAATGTGTGATTCAATGGCATTTGGTCTTTATACTAATTGTTTCCTAACCACTAAACTATAATTTTTTTTAAACTGATATTATAAACTAGTGGTATATATAATTTAGGTTAAGATCGGTTGCTATTCTATTGGAATACATTGTACTTATATCACATTAAAAATATTAATTAGATTTGTAAGAAGATAAAAACATTTGAAAATGTTGAAACGATCGAGTTTTTCTATTACAATTCAAGTGTATAGCTTGTTGTGAATACATAGATAGTCAAATAAATAATCAAATGTTGCACTATGTATAGATGAATCAGATAAAAAAATTCCAAATGGTAACAATATAAAACTACAAATTACAAATTTGTGGATCAAGTATCATAATATTTTCTACAAACAATTGATCAAGATTTAATTGATCGTCAATTAAGCATTATATTCAAAATACACTTTATCAAGAACACAGTCTGCAGTTATGACAGATTGAACCTGCATTGCTCACTGAATTTTGAAAATTTTTATTTTTATTTTTCAGCTATTTTGACGGAATTGTTTTGATGTGCACTTTGACAGTTTGTCCATTCCACTTGATAGTTTTATAACCACCTATCAACTTTTTCATCTTTACATGAACCTGATGGAAAAACTAAAAACAATGATTCATATCTGCACTGCATTAGAAGATCTATAAAAAGGAACATCAAATCTCATAAAAGAGAATACAAAAATTTTGACAGAGAAAAAAATAAATTTCATGAAGAAGAAATAAAATAAATGATAAACACAAAATAGCAATAAAATAATCACCACGTCTAAAAGATATAAATAAAAAAAGTTAAAATAAAAGAAAATGAGACCACCTCCGATCAAAATATTGATCGGCGGTGACTTGAACCATTAAGTCTTAGACTAAAGGTTTAATTATTAAAAAATATCTCATATTTTCGATTTTTTTCATTTATGGCTATAGTTTTAAAATCATCATAGCCCATTTTTCCATTTTTAATTTTAATTGTAGCTAATTGTTCAAAATAGAATGAACGAAAGTTTAAATATGCTCTTCATATTGCTTCGTATTGTTTCAATTATTATTTACCATCAAAATTCCAAACATAAAAGACATATTTGAACCTGAAAGACCCTATGAGGTATGGCAAACCGGATTTTGAGTTGTGAATCGGAAGATTTAAATTCTTTAAAGCGGAAATAAGAATTTAAAAAGAGTTAAGGGTTTAGAGGATTGACACAAGAGATTTAGAGTGGTTCGGATCACAAATCGATCCTACTCTACTATTCAATTAAAGATTGAGATTTAGAATCCACTAAAAAGAATTCACAAAGAGTTTACTAAGCTAACTCCAAACTTTGTGCTTTTTAGCTAAACACCAACTGTGAGATTTTCCAAAACTAATCTCTAACTTACAAGGGTTGAGTTTTTCCAAAACTAAACTCTAACTTACAATGATTTAGGAGTTTACAAGCTTACTCCAAAACTACAACAAAACAAATGTAATTTAAAATTGTGTGTTTGTTATTTCAAGATTTGCAAATCACTAACCTTAAAACATTGCAAATGGGTTTATATTTATACCCAAAGCAATCTACAACAAAAGTAAAAACAACAAAAACCTTTTGCTGTCAGCTTCTGGGTAGCGCCCGCTACCAAGAGGAGTCGTGCTCGCTACCAAGAATGAGGACAAAATCTTTGAACGGCTCTTGTCACATGTCAACGCTTTATTGGGCCATTCAGAATATATCCGTTGAGCCTTCAACGAATCTTTGGGTCGCGCCCGCGACGACCTTTCTTCGTGCTCGCGAAACCTGGGTAGCACTCGCTACTCAACTTGGTCGTGCTCGCTACCATTAGTAGCACTCGCTACCAAAACTGGGTAGCGATCGCGAAAACCTTCTGGACAGCCTAAATCTCAAAAAGTTAATTTTCACTAGAGAGCTCCGAATTGACTTCCGATTGTTTCTATGAGTTCCTATACACTAATAAACAAGACTAGATCAATAATAGTTGATTGTCAAAGTCAAGACAAAGGAGTTTGAGAGGACAAGGGTCCAACATAACCCTTTTTATAATTTAAACTACTGACTACAATTGAAATTACAATCGAGAAATGAACTAAAATTGATGATTTTAAAACTTTGGAACATAAATGAAAGAAGTTTGAAAAGTGAGATAATTTTCGATGATTAAGTCAAAAATAAATATCCAAATATTTTGTTAATTTTATTGGAGAAAGGAGATTTCAGCATTTGTAGGAAAATTTAAAATTATAATATTAGTTAAATTCTGTCTAGCGTACATATCACTTGAGTTGCAGTTCATTTATCAAAATACTTTTGTTTTGTTAGTAAATATTATAATTTGATTTGATATACTATTTTTATTTTTGAAAATATACCCAAAAATGATGTGGTGTGTTTTTTTATATAATTAAAAATGATGTATTGTGTTTTTTTATATAATTAAAAATGATGTAGTATATTTGATGAGGGATCATTTAAGGGTAAACGTCATTAAAATTCACCAATTTTACACGTTTTTTTATTTTAATCTTGCCGTTTAAAAAATCGTTATTTTCGAAATACTAGTTTTTCTCAAATTCATACACCGTTCAAAAATCCGATGAAAATTGCTGAATTGGCAACCAGATAGTGACATGTCATAACGAACCAGATAATGACACGTCAGCGATTTTTGTCAGATTTTTGAACGATGTATGTATTTGAGAAAAATTGGTAGTTGGTGTATAAAAATGTCAATTTTTAGCGTGATTAAAATGAGAAAACGTATTAAATTTTTGAATTTTTTTTGCATCACCCCAATATTTAATATTGGCTTGGGATTTAAAATTGGAGATGCTAGATCTTGATTTCCTTACATTTGAAAAGGAAGGTTGAAATAGAAAGTAACAAAAATCACATTGTACATGTGGTGAATGAAAAATGGAAATGTCACATTTAGATTGAGTTAGCTATTTCATTAAAGAGTTATTTCCATTTCCAAAACAATTCTTACCAAAGCAAATAGAGCCGAATATGGAAATGGAAGGCTATAGACGTTTTCTCATTAACATTGCGTTCATACATTATATGAAAACGTGTTCTAGTTTTGGCCTTTTGGGTAAATTTCCATAAAGTCCCAACTTTGAATTACTAGCCCCTTATCTTAATACGGAAAGTTTTATGTTCGAGTTTTCACGGATGACATTCACATAAAATTCATTATTGTTAAATTATTCAATGAATTCAATAGAGTATGAATCAAAAAAAAATTGAGGATTCTACAATTACTTTATATTAAATATATTTTATTATTTAATCATTGATGAAAGTTATAATTATGGATCAGGATTTTCTCACATTAGATTGGACATGGCTTATCAACACTTTTTATCGCAAAATAAATAGTATAAAATGAAGGAGTTTAAAATATATCAAGTCAATCTATCCGATTCATTTGTAATGGAGAGTGTAAATTGATTGGATACAATAGGTCTTTTTCAATCAACTTAAAAAAATTCCGATCCGATTTTTGTATGATGATAGATGGATAAGATAATATTTATTTGGCCAAATGTTGTAAAAAGGCCAAACCTTTCATAAAAGTTTCACAAAAGTCCTGACCTTTCAGTTTTGTCGATTTTGGCCAAAAACAAATTATTTGGTTTCAATTGTGGCCAACTCTCAATTTGATTTCAATTTGCCTATGTGACGCCTATGTGACATGCCAAATATTGAAAGGTCAGGACTTTTGGAAACCAAATAATTTATTTTTGGCCAAAATCGACAAAATTGAAAGGTCAGGACTTTTGTGAAACCAAATAATCAGTTTTTGGTCAAAATCGACAAAATTGAAAGGTCAGGACTTTTGTGAAACTTTTGTGAAAGGTTTGGCTTTTTTACAACATTTAGCCTATTTATTTTGTAAAAAAACAAAATCACCATTTAAAAATATTGAAAATTATTGCATTTCTGTCTATTTTATAAAGAGTATTTGAAATTGATTTATTTTTTTAAGGTTAGTAAACTTTAATTTGCTGAATTTTTTTAATAATTGGGAGAGGGGAGCGCTTGTGGAAGGAATCGAACTCATGATCTAACAGTTTGCTACTTAGCGTTTATACCATTTAAATTACAGCTCATTGGTTAATTTAATTTGTTGGAAATTGTAGCTTCATGAATATATATATATATATATATATATATATATATATATATATATATATATATATATATATATATATATATATATATATATATATATATATATATATATATTGGTTAAGTTATTTCTACAAGTAATTTGTTCTGCTACATATATATATATATATATATATATATATTGGTTAAGTTATTTCTACAAGTAATTTGTTCTGCTACAGTTTTTGTTGCTTTTTAAACTGCAAATACTTCTTCTTGCTCAGTTGACAATCCAAGTGAAATGAATCATTTGGAGACTTGGTTGATTAGCCTTGTGATTAGAGAAAACACATTTCATTTTAGCTTAGCTAGTATTAGAGTAATGTGTGAAACATGAATTTCTTTTTTTTCTGTACGACGGCAATTTTTTTTAGATCATTCGTTACTCTATAAAATGAATGTTGAAGCTTTATTTTCAACTTTCAACTTTTATCAATTTCTGAATCTGTTTTATATTTTCTTATTATTCATTTTCCTCAAAACAGCCATATCACTAAATTGTTGCGTATAAATTTCTAAATAATTATTAACTTAAATTGTATGAAAATGATAATGTTAAGAATAAAAAATCATATATTGATATGTAAAAATAATAATATGAAAAGCTTGCATAAAATTAATTTTAATGGTCACCTCCGCCAACAGGTTTTCATAAAATTAATTTTGATGGTGCTATTGACCTGAATTTCAGGATAGGTGCGATTGGTTTTGTAGTCAGAGATTTTGCAGGTAACATTATATTGGCTGGTGCAAGACGTTTTCTTAGCATAGTGGCACCGATTGCAATAGAGGCATTGGAGCTTCGGACATTAATGGAGGAGGTGTTACTAACAGGGTATAAAGACATAATCTGTGAAGGGGACTGTCAGATTCTGATAAATATTGTTAATTCCTCCTCTAGTAACAACAGAGATGCCGGGGTTGTTTTTGAAGATATTCTCAACCTAATTTTCCATTTCTCGGAAATTAGATTTCTATATGTAAACCGCAAAAATAATTGGGTAGCTCATTTGATGGCTAAAAAAGCCTTTGTCGATGACTGCTTCTGCGGGTCTCATTATTATGTTATGGATTGGCTCACTCAAATGTGTTGAGGAGTCATTCATTTATATATTTCTCACGTTATATTTAATGAAATTCAGCCTTTGATAAAAAAAAAGCTTGAATGTCCTGGAAAGGTTTAATTTTTAAAATATTTTTGAAATGTATAATATTACAATTAGAAGAAGATTGAAGAGAAAGATTGAAGAAGATGAGAAATTATCATTAGAAATGAAAAAGTTACAATTCAGCATTATGTATAAGCAATGTACTTGACACTTGTCATTTCCTTATTGCTGCAGATTCCTAACAGTCCAACGGCTATAATAAAACATAAACGGTTTATAAAACGATATTTTTTATGTCTATAACAAACTTAACAAACTAACTAACTTTGTAACAGAATGTAAATTGCTAAGGTTAGCTGAGCTGGACATGAAGCTGATCTGAGGTGCTGAGATGGACATGAAGCTGAGCTGGATATTCATCTAATATCCCCCCCCCCCCCCTCAAGCTGGTGTGTATAGATCATAGAGCCCCAGCTTGTTGACAAACTTTATGAACAGAGAAGGTGGCAGCGGTTTTGTGAAGAAATCTGCTAACTGGTGTTCAGATGCAACTGGAAATAGATGAATTAGACCAGATTGAATTTTCTCCCTGACTATGTGACAGTCTATTTCAATGTGTTTCGTTCTCTCACGAAACACTGGTTGTGGGCTAAATGACAAGCTGATTGGTTGTCACAGTAGACTGAAGCTGGTGTTGAAAGTTGAACATTCAAATCTTTCAGTAAATATGTCAACCATTGAAGCTCACAAGTTACATTTGCTAAAGTTCTGTATTCAGCTTCAGAGCTGGATTTTGAAATTGTAGCCTGCTTTTTAGTCTTCCAAGATATTAATGAATCTCCAAAAAACACACAATAGCCTGTGATAGACTTCCTTGTATCTGGACAGGTTGCCCAGTCTGAGTCTGAGAAGGCTCTCAGTGTGAAATTACTAGTGGAAGGAAATAGCAGTCCTTGTCCTGGATTCTTCTTCATATATCTTAACACCCTTGAAATTGCAGCATAATGATTCTCTGTTGGACAATCCAGGTATTGAGATAGCTGTTATACTGGAAAGGAAATGTCAGGTCTTGTATTGCAAAAGTAAATTAATTTTCCAACTAGTCTTTTGTAGGCTTGTATATCTGAATAAGGAGGACTGTCTTCTTTTACTAACTTAGTGTCTGAAGTCATTGGAGTAGATGTTGGTTTGGATCTAATAAACCCAGTTTCTGTCAACAAGTCCACAGTGTACTTTTTCTGACAAAGGTTAATACCTGAGCTGGACCTTGCTACTTCCAATCCTAGGAAGTATTTTAAAGATCCAAGATCTTTTATCTTGAATTCCTCATGAAGAAAAGCTTTAACAAGACTGATTTCATTTGCACCATTCCCTGTTAAAATCACATCATCTACATACACTAAAAGTGATGTAAATGATTGATTTTCTCTTTTGGTGAAGAGTGAAGAATCTGAACTAGCTTGATGATATCCTTGAGAAATCAAAGCTTCAGTAAGTCTGAGGTTCCACTGTCTGCTGGCCTGCTTTAATCCATAAAGTGATTTGTTGAGTCTGCAAACCATATCTGGAGCTGATGCCTGAAGACCAAGAGGAACCTGCATATATACTTCCTCATGCAAATCCCCATGAAGGAACGCATTATTGATGTCTAATTGTTGTAAAATCCAGTTTTTTGATGCTGCTAATGCTAAGACAATTCTAATGGTAGTCATTTTTGCTACTGGTGAAAAAGTATCAATATAATCTATTCCATTTTGTTGTGTATAACCTTTTGCTACAAGTCTAGCCTTATACCTCTCAATTGAACCATCACTTTTGTACTTAATCTTATAAATCCACTTGCATCCTATACGAGTTTTTCCTTGTGGTAACTTAGTCATAGTCCAGGTATTATTTTGATCTAAAGCTTTTATTTCATTGTTCATAGCCTCCTGCCAACAATCAAACTTTACTGCTTCACTATAAGTTTTTGGTTCAGTGTTCATGTCTAATTTAGCAGAAAAAGCTTTATGATGTATGCCAAGATTTTTATATGTAAAAACTTTACCAAACACATGAGGTGTTGTTGTTATAACAGCATTAGACTTTGACTTGTTACAAACATAATCTCTTAAATATGCTGGCTTAGTTACTGTCCTAGATGACTTTCTAATAGATGTTAAATTAGGATTTATTTCTGAAACACTACTGACAGGTAGATCTCCTAGATTAGGTTCAACAAGTATACTTTGTGTTTCATTAAGGTTATTAATGGATTAAGAAACATCTATACTTAATGAATCAATCCTAGCAGGTAAAACATAATCAGAACAATCAACAGATTCATTCATACAATTTTTATCTTTATAATGAAACAAATGTTCATAGAATCTAACATTTCTGGAAACAATTACTTGTTTTGCCTTAATATCATATAATCTGAAGCCTTTAGTATGAGCTGGAAAACCAAGAAATATGCACTCAGTAGCTCTAGGTGAGAATTTACATCTATTATTAGAAATAGTTGAAGCATATGCAACACAGCCAAAAACTTTTAAATTTTCAAATGAAGGATCTTTATTATAAAGAATCTGAAATGGTGTTTTATTTTCAATTATTGGAGATGGAACTCTATTAATCAAATAAACTGCATGAGAAACACAATCAGACCAAAAACTCAAAGGCAAAAAAGCTTGAAACTTAAGAGATCTAGCAACATTTAAAATATGTTGATGCTTTCTTTCAACTACAGAATTCTGTTCAGGAGTATATACACAAGTTGTTTGATGAATAATTCCTTTAGAATCATAAAAACTAGGCATGTGAAATTCCAAACCATTGTCAGACCTAATGCATTTAATTTTAGTATTAAACTGTGTTTCTATATGCATACAGAAATTTTGAATAACAGTTCTTGCTTCAGATTTTGCTTTTAAAAGAAAAAGCCATGTAAATCTACTCTTATCATCAACAATGGTTAAAAAATATTTATGACCATATAATGAATAAATCCTTGCTGGCCCCCAAATGTCAATATGAATAAGATCACAACAATTTGTAACTACAGACTTGCTAATGGGAAAAGGAATTTTCTTTTGTTTTGATAAATGACAAGTTTTACAATGACTATTAGCAGGAGTTTTAATAGAAGAATCAATGTTCTGAAGACATTTCAACCTATCATTTGACAAATGTCCTAGTCTAAAATGCCACAAACTATTAACATCAATTGTCTCAATCAAACCAGAAGAATCTAAGCAGCCAGAACCAACAGAATTAACACAAGCAGAAGCATTATTTTCTCTGAATTGATCTTTATCAAGATAATAAAGACCATAAATTTGCTTAGCTAATCCAATCATCTTCCAATTGATGATGTCTTGTATAATACAAACATTCTTATGAATAATTAAACATATATCATGCTGAGAAGTCAACTTACTAGTAGAAATTAGATTAAAAGCAAATTCTGGAACAAATAACACATTATGTAGAATGAAATCTTTGCTAAACTTGACAGTACCAACATGAGTAACAACAATCCTTTGTGAATTTGGTAACGTGACAAAGATATTATGAACAATTGTGTAAGATGTAAATTGATTCAAAGAACAAACAATGTGATCAGTGGCACCATAATCAATAATCCAAGACAAATTTTCATGCACAGGCTTTCTAACATATGAACATGCAGTAAAATTCTTAAAATAAGAATAAGATAAGAATTGCGTACCTTCATGTTCCACTTTGTTTGAAAAATTAGTTGAGACAGTATTGATCCTTGGTGATTCTGAATTTTGATTGTTATTGTTCTGCTGTAGCATATTCATTATTTGAGAATATTGCTCCTGAGTAAAAACTGGATTGTGCATCTGATTGTTTGTCCCATTCTGAGCCAACTGACTACTCATTCCACTCTGAATCATATCCTGATTATTGATTCCAGTTTTTACTTTGGTATTTACCCCAGCAGAATTATCATTATAATACTTAGAATTATTATAAGTATTCTCATACTGATCCATAAACTGATCTTGATTCATGTAAAAATTACTCTCTTGTGCTTCAGTTATAACTTCCCCAACTTGATTAACAAAATTCTGAGGTCTAAATCTAGGATTAAATCCAGGAGGATAACCATGTTTCTTAAAACATATATCAATTGTGTGTCCAGATACACCACAATGACTGCAAATAGGTTTTCCATTATTAGGTGTATAAAATTTCTTTTGTTCCCCCTGTGGCCTGAAGCTACTACCAACTGATCCAAAATTATTAATTGGTGGCCTAAAACTTCTATTATTGAAAGAATTAAAAGTAGGTCTCCTTTGATAAGAATTAGCAGCTTGAGCAGCAAAAACAGAAGGTTCTATGATCTGGCCATTAACACCACTTAATCCTAATTGTCTTTCATGTTGTAGAGCAAGAGAAAAAAGTCTATTAATCTTAGGTAGTGGTTCCATCATAAGCACTTGACTCTTAACTACTGCATAATTCTCACTTAGTCCTTTCAAAAATCTAATGACATAGTCACTTTCTTGATAATCTTTGACTGTTTTCAATGCATTACAACTACATTGTGGATGACAAGAACATATAGGCACAGATCTAAGGTTAGTATACTCATCCCATAAAATTTTTAGTTGAGTAAAGAAATCAGTTACCGACAGATTGTTTTGCTTGTATCCATATATCTCTTCTTGTAATTCAGCCACTCTAACAGCATTGCCTTGAGAGAATCTGTCAAAAAGGTCTTTCCATATATCCATAGCATTGTCTAACCATAGAATACTATGTGCAATAGAAGGTGATAATGACCTTAGTAACCAGGAAAGCACCATAGTATTACATCTTTCCCAAACTGGATAAATTTGACTATCTTTAGGAGGTACTGTAACACTGCCATCAACAAACTTAAGTTTATTCTTGGATAGAAGACACATTCTCATAGAACGGTACCAAGAATGATAATTTTGCCCATTCAAAGGTGGACTAACAAGAATCAAAGATGGATTTTCGCTAGGATGAAGGTAATAAGGACTAGAAGTGTTATCTGAATCTAAAACTGGAATTGACATTGTTAGGGTTTAATCAATAATTGATTGAGAAAAAAACAAAGAACCCTAATCAAGAAACTGATCTGTAACTAACTGAATCAAGAAATTGAAGTAATTAACTTTTAAGAAATTGAAATAGAAATTAAAGATCAATTGATTTGTATAACTCTGAATTGATTTGAAGAAAGAATTATTTTGCAATTTATCGCTATGATACCATATTACAATTAGAAGAAGATTGAAGAGAAAGATTGAAGAAGATGAGAAATTTTCATTAAAAATGAAAAAGTTACAATTCAGCAGTATGTATAAGGAATGTACTTGACACTTGTCATTTCCTTATTGCTGCTGATTCCTAACAGTCCAACGGCTATAATAAAACATAAACGGTTTATAAAATGATATTGAAGAGAAAGATTGAAGAAGATGAGAAATTCTCATTAGAAATGAAAAAGTTACAATTCAGCAGTATGTATAAGGAATGTACTTGACACTTGTCATTTTTTTTTAATATTAAAAAATACTAATAAATGTTCCCATTTTATATAAAAAAAAAATGAATAACACAATCATCAAAGCTATGCAGCACATGGTGGTCCCCAGAGAAATCCCATATCATATGCCGTTTCAGTTAGTCTTCGACCATAACTTCCACACCACGTGTCCTCTTTCTCTTCCAATCATCATCACCCACTACCACCTCCTTCTTCTTCCTTGACAGCTGTCATCCGCCACCACATCCCTGTAACCACCATCACCACATGCCCATTCAATTCATCATCTATGGAAAATGCATTTTCACCCAATAATTTCATGGTATTTCAGAAAACATTTACGTTTTGAAAATTAAAGGTATTCTTACTTTAGTTTATTAAAATTAAAATATATAAATTTTAGCTATTATGATTATTTTCATCCTTATTCTTTTTATAAAAGTAGAATTCAATTACGTTAGTGGCTAATAGTTAAATTTTCAGATTTTAAATGGTCTTAAATCATTAGCCATACTAAAATCCAAAACCGAACTGGAGAGTTTTAGTCATTTGGATTAGGTCTCATCAACTTCATTCTCATTTAACTAAATAAATTTTAACGTTTTATTTTTTTGGCGATTTAAGCTTAACGTTTAAAATGTTACGTAACAAATTCCAATATTTCCAATTTTTGCATTTTGTAGCCTGAATCATTTTTCGGACATATTTTTGCATATGTAATAATCATATTATTGATATATTAAATCCCAACATCTAAATTTTTTGCAAATAAGCCATATTTTTCTAATAATTTTTTGTAGTAAAAATATAGTAATATTTAATGAATAGTAGGTAATTTTACGCTAATTTAATTTAAAATGTTTTTCTCTTAAATTGATAAATGATATAAGCATTTAAAGGATATCCATCCATCGTTGGGTGGTTGTACTTTAAACTTTTTCCGCATAAGATCCTAACACTAAAATATCCATCATTAATTTCATAAATTTTCACTTCTATCAATCAGAGATCCCTCGGTTAAGGCGAATGTTGACGTTGTTAGACTCTTTTTATTTTTCATGAGTATAATTCATTCTCAGGTTCCTGCACTTTATATTTTTTTTTAATTTTAGATCCTTGCACTTTTGAATGTAGAGATTGCAAATAGATATGTATTAATTTTTAGTTTAATCAAATTAAAATTAAGTACACAATGTCATAATTTGCTGAAGTGGTACCCAAAAAATGACCTCCACCTTAGCAAATTACACCAATAAATGAGTGTCGCCTTGGAAGCGTGTATAGGTTTGAATACAAATTTGAAAGTTTGTATATTTTATGACACATTTTAAGAGGCGCGATTAAATTGAGAAAACGTGTAAAGTTTGTGAATTTTTATGATATTAACCCATATTTAAATAATAACATCAAAAGTTTTCAAAATAATAATAATAATAGTAACATTCAAAATTAATATCTTTTAACTATTATTTTATTGAGTATTTAAATTTCTCTTATTAAATGTTTAGGTTATTATTTTTTAAATTTAAATCAAAAATGTATTTTATTAACTTTTTCCTTATGTTAGAAAAACAAGTGAATTTAATTTTTTATTTTAAAAAATAAATATTAATTCAGGAAATTAAAACTAGTTTTAATATTTTTTTTTTGATTAAATTATTAAAATAATATTGTACACTGATGATTCTTCATTTTTATAATAATATAACAATATCGCACTTGAAAGTGTAAACAGAACTTACCCTGATATATGTCAACTTCAAATTTGAATGTGGTATACAAAATTACAAGTCAGAAATGGCTACTTTCATTTATAGAGAAGACATATAAGGCGGAAGTCTACACTAGACCAGAAACTTCTCAACCTCAAGCTTTTACGGACTTAGAAATGAGGAACAACTTGAAAAAATAACCTAGAGGGATTTCTAATTCTTTTTATTAATTTTTTTAGTGGCCTTTAATTTTTTTAAAATAATATTTTAAGTAAGAACCCCATTTACAACATATACTCTAATATTTAAATTATATTTATTTTCATAGAGTGATTGTTAATATAATTTTACAAAAAAAAAGGAAATAAGTTTTTAAAAAACTTAGTCAAAATATCCTTAATAAATTTATAATTTCTGTATTAATTTGTTTTTGTATCATAATCGTTAATTTAAACATTATAAAAAAAATTAATAAAATTGCATCAACATCTTGTATTGTTGATTAAACAAAGAGATAATGTAAAAAAAATCAGGAACTTTACATGTTTTTTTATTTTAATCATGCAGTTTAAATTTTGTCATTTTCATACACGAACTATCCTTTTTTTTCAAATTAATACACGATGCTGAGGTGTCACAGCTCCATTGGTGTAATTTGCTGAGGTGGAGGTCATTTTAAACCAATGAATGAGTGTCACCTCAGCGTCATATATGGATTTGAAAAATAACTGGCAGTTCATGCATGAAAATGATAAACTTTAAACTACGTGATTAAAATGAAAAAACATGTAAATTTCGTAATTTTTTTGACATTAACTCTTAACAAAATTATACATTTTTAAATTATATATATATATATATATATATATATATAATTATAAAATAAATTCAGGAATTATGGATTGAAAGTCATGGACTTTGTTTTTATAAAATAAAAGTGCAAGAGCCTTATTTGTATAAGTTAAAAGTGCAAGGATTTAATCGTTATATATCAAACTATAAAATAAATTTATAGTCTCATTAACAGCGCGTGTATTACGTACACTCGCTAACATAAGAATTTACGTTAAAGACAAAATCAAAGTGTAAGGATTTAATGATGGAATTTTTTAGTAAAGGGACTTTAACATGCAAAAAATTCAAAGTGTAGGAAATCGACAATGGGTTAAGCCTTATTTAAAATAGGATTAATGTAAAAAAAAAACATGAACTTTACACGTTTTCTCATTTTAATCACGTAGTTTAAATTTTCTCATTTTCATGCGCGAACTACCACTGTTTTTCAAATTCATGCACGGTGCTGAGGTGACACTCACTCATTAGTGTAAAATGACCTCCACCTCAGCAAATTACACCAATGGAGTCGTGAAATTTCAGCACCGTGCATGAATTTGAGAAAAAGTGGTAGTTCGTGTATGAAAATGAGAAAATTTAAACTGCGTGATTAAAATGAGAAAATGTGTAAAGTTTGTGAATTTTTATGACATTAACCCTTTAAAATATATAATATTCATTTTTCTTATTTTCAATGAGACTTCATTTATATTTTTCTATTTTTGTAATATTTATACATTATTTTTATATTATCTTTATTTTGTATTAAAGAGCGTTACTGTAGAAAATAGTATATGAATAACATTGATATCTTATAAATTCATAACGAGGTATCTAAATTTGATAAAATAAAAGTATTGCACTTGATTTTTTTTATAAAATAAAAATATTTAATGTTCATTAGATATTATACAAACACCTTTTTTTAAAAATCAACCGAAAGATATCATTGAATAAAATTTGAAACAATTAAATTTGTAAAATATTCTAAAAAGTGATAAAACTCCTCTTGATGACTTAACAAGAAACGAGTATGTTGTGCGAGAATATGCATTGTATGATTCGAAGATCAACTTCCGAAAACAAAAGATAAATTAAAAAATTGCTTTCACACAATCATCAATCAAGATATATTTCTTGATATAACTTGAATCCAGATGTCCAAGATAAGTTCTAAAATGTCTGACTTGATAATAAAATTCACATTGTCTTTAATCCAGCTCTAGGCCTCC
Source organism: Mercurialis annua (assembly GCF_937616625.2). Taxonomy (NCBI): domain Eukaryota; kingdom Viridiplantae; phylum Streptophyta; class Magnoliopsida; order Malpighiales; family Euphorbiaceae; genus Mercurialis; species Mercurialis annua. The sequence continues at coordinate 44,079,954 of NC_065570.1, read as the reverse complement.
CGAATACTCATGATCTCAGCCGAGAGAGAAGCTGCCTCAAATATTAGAACCTCGAGCTTGCACCAACTGCAACTGTTTTCCCGAACTACACTTGCAGAGCTGCTATCGAGATAGTAGACTTCGTCTATGTTTACCTTTATCTTATCATCATCGCTCTCCAAAACAACAAGTTTATTAATATTTTCCCCTTATTTGCACAAAACCAAGTAGTCAGATGAGATCTAACATCGTTTAGCACCGACAACACAATACCCTTCTTACCCGATTAGACGGTGTTGTTTTTGCTACTGGATATCCTAACATACCGTAACTGCTAAGCTCGTAGTTTATGAAATTTGATTGCTGAGATAAAATGTGAACTTAATTAAAATACTTGAAATTTGTTTTTAGTTTTCAACATATCATCAGTCTTTGGATCGTTCTACTGGTCAGCGAAGAACTAACGTAATTTGATCATCTTTCAGCAGAGGAGGTTGATTATAATTTGAGCTAGACCCTTTCGCCCATTGCCATTGATCATTAAAAAAGATTTTCGACAAGGCATCATTGTTCTCCCCAAATTACATTATTCTTTCATCTTCATTATTCTTTTTGGTTTACTATAAACTCCTCAAAACAAAATCAAAAATTGTGTGTGAGTAAACCATATTTAAAAGTGAAGACTATCTCCATATGGCCATTCCCCAATGATTCTAGTGTTATATTCCTAACCAAGAATCCATTAATTCTAATTGACATCTTAAATACAAATTTGGAAATCTTCTGATGGGTAGCTCTCCATGGTTGGTTGTAGTTTTAAAAAGGGAAGAACTTGGTGAAAAATTGCTAAAAGATTTACAAATAAAAATTGATAATCATTGTAAACATTAAGGTTGTTTTTAATTTTTTAATTTATCTGGTCATGAGAGATACGTCAATGAACTAACAGTTGTTTATAATAGAGTTTAATTGAAAGAGTTATTTGCACCACTTTAAAAATTTATAGAGTTCATACCATCCTTATCTGCATAAGGGCATAAGTGAAGTCAAGTCCAATTAACAAGGACTATCGACTTTTCCCTTTCCTAATCTCCATTTTATATTTGAAGTGATAGTGTAGTTCCTTATCTAGTCTTTATGTATTTCCTTCACCATAGTACGAGTTTTGCCACTGAATAAGCTCTAAAATTGAGCTTTAGTTCGTTTCCAAACCTAAGATGCTTTGGTTTGAAAACAATAGCATATATGGTTTTCAAAAATAATTCAAAGAGGTTATGTCTTTCTTTTGAGATACTTGAAAAGTTTTTGTATGCCTTCGGCTTCGGAAGGTGGAGATTGCTTTTAGGAAGTGTCAAAGATGTTGCGATCTTCTTGCTTGTTGTGAACGCGTTATCTAATTCGTTCCCATGCGAGAGCCAGTTGCTTCCAAAGGTCTCGGAAGACACTTTGGCTGTGAAAGAGACTGTTCACGGAATAAATCTAGTTGTGGTTGTTCAGGTTGACGTGAGACGATCAGTCGGGTGCTTAGTGGAGCCGGGGAAAGTCCCGCTATTCCATCACTAAGAGAGCGTTTAAGAGGCAACAGCTCGCCGAACCTAGCTGTAAACATTAAGCGCTTGAGTGCAGATGGTTCATATCGATATGCCCTTGCCATGATGAATCTCTGTCCTATAGCATCTCGCGTAAGGGGAAAAAACATAAAGACGAGAAAGAAAGACGCTATACAAAGGTGTCATTGCCACCTTGACACTAACCACAAAACGAACGATACCAAGATATTTATTCCTAAACGAAATCGGAGCATACTGTCTATGTGGTCCAACAAACTTGAGTGGAAGGGTTTGTCTACCCTGGTCTTATCAAACTAGCATTTTGAAACCGGGGCGACCTCCTTACTATTCAAACCTCAAAACGTGCTTTGTTGACATTCTATCTCCTGCACAGGACAAAAGATCCAACTTATATTCACCCTGTGTGTTTTCTTGAGGTACCCCTCGTCTCTCTGAGAAATCCTTTATTTCTCGTCCACTCTTCACCAGTTCCCATAGTCTCTTCTCTTCCATCTTTTCCTAAACCAGGGGATTCTTCTCCATTGCCTGCTTGCCGGCTCGATTCCATCCGATCTTAAAAAATGACCAATTAATATAATATAAAAAATAATATTTTATAGAGGAAATTTCCTAGAGTACACTATGTTGTATTTTATTTTCAACTTTTCACCTTGTTTTTAAACATAATTACAGGTCGTATTTTTTTTATTTACAAAAATACTTTTATTTAATTTTTAAATTGTCTTTCTTCACTTTCTAATAATTTATGTTCTTTTTTATAGATTTTTTCCTGCTGTTTTTTATCGTTTTTAGTGTAACTATGGTATTGTAATAGTATATTTATGGTGTTTTTAGTGTAATTATGGTATTTTTATATTATATCTATAGTGTATCTATAATGTCTTTGTAGCGTTTTTACAGTATATACTATAAAAACACTGTAAATACACCATAAACACTGCAAATATACAATAGATTTACTACAAAAATACAAGAAATACACCAAAAATACATAGATACACTAAAAAAACCAAAAATACACTATAGATACACTAGAAATATACTATAACGTAAATACACCAGAAACACCAGAAATACACTATATACACACCATAAATATACTATAATGTAAATACACCATAAAAATACTGCAAATACACCATAAACCAATTTGAAGTTTATAAAATTAGTAGCATAAACAAAAGAACAAATCTAAGAACAAGAAAAGACAAAATAATTATATGAATAATAGAAAAATTTTATAACAAAAAAATAATAGATCTATAATATTCTATTTACAAAAAAATTGAATTATCATGAAATTTTTTTTTTAAAAAAAAATTTAAAAACAATATCGAGAAATCCATCGGAACAAACGCGGTGACAAAAAAATCAATGGAAGAATCGCGGCAATGAGAAATCAACCGAAAAACGCGATAACGAGAGATACGACGAGAAATTCACCGAAAGACGCATGACGGCAAGATAGAAGAAAGCGACGTATGACAGAAGTAGATGAACGAAAGAAAAGTTAAGAGAGAGAGAGAGAGAGAGAGAGAGAGAGAGAGAGAGAGAGAGAGAGAGAGAGAGAGAGAGAGAGAGAGAGAGAGAGAGAGAGAGAGAATTTTGAGAGAAAAATGAATAAAAAAAGAGAAAAAAAGAAAAGTGTGGCTGTGTAAAAATTAGGGTTAAATGTAAATTCATACACCAACTTTAACCTAATTTGCAATTACAACATAAACTTTGAAACTTGGCAATGATAATAACCAACTTAATATTTTTAGCAAATCGATACACCAAACTCAAAAAACACTAACGTGGACATTGTAATAAACCGCCATTTGTCATTTTGTGATTGGTCGGTGTATCAATTTGCCAAGAAATGAAAGTTGGTTACCAACATTGCCAAATTTAAAAATTTATGCTGTAATTGCAAATTAGGTCAAAGTTGTATGAATTTGCATTTAATTCTAAAAATTATGATCTAAAATAAGTAAAACCTTCTATATATAATAGAATATTTTTATAAATATATTTGTAATTATAATAGCGAGGGTAATTATAGAAAGATAGGGTGTAAATAAATTTAGAAATTAGGTATTTAAAAATATTTTCTATTTTATATGTGAGATTGATAAAAATTAAATTGAAATATAGAATTGACCATTAAACATTAAATACAATATTTATTTATTTATTCTAAATTATTATATCTTATATAATAACTTCTTCTTTTTTCGGAAGTTGAATATTTATTGTTTGTGTATAAAATGATAGTAATACGGTGTATAAATCTATTTGGAGGACTGCTTAATGTAATCACTGTGAGGTCCTTGGACCCTACTATTTTTGTATAAATATGTATATCGAATTGTCTTTTCTATTACATATTTTAATAAAAAATAGCTAAATACAGATATCAAGATATGTTTTTAGCGGTTTAAATTTCTTAAGTTTTAATAAAAAAATAGTAAAAATATTTTAATTTCATTTTTTTTGTTGGGAGTAAAATAAATCATGCATAAATAACTCTCCAGAAGTAAATTTTTGAGAAGTATAAAATTTATTTAATTTATTTTATATATTTAATTTTTAGAAAGTGTAATAATTAATTTTTAAATTAGAACACATAAATATTCTTTTACATTTTCATATTATGAAAATCAAATATTTTCTTTTTCATATAAAACTAAAAAATAGTTAACCAATTAATAGAAGATGAAAATTTATACCTTCTGATCTTATTGAACTAATTAATAGAAGATGAAAATTAAAATTTTATGTGTGATTGATAAAGTTGAAATTGAAATATAGAATTAACCAATTAGTCACAAATTTGAAATGTAATATTTTTTTTATTTATTCCAAATGAATAATATCCTATATAATTAATTTTTTTTGGAAGTTGAATATTTTTTTTTTATTGTGTGTACAAAATAATAATGATGGTATTTAGAGGAGTGATTCATGTAATCAGCGTGGGGTCCTTGGACCCTAATTTTCATTTTTATATATATATAAAATATTTTTTAATAAAAATAACGTAATAGAGATATCAACATTTATTTATTTTTTGTTATGAATTTCATAAATTTTAATAGAAAAATAGTAAAAATATTTAAATCTCAAATTTTCTTAGTTGGCAGAAAATAAATTAAAAAAAACTTTCGTAAAGCAAAATTTTCAAGAAATTTTGAATTTATCTAGTTTATTTTACATATTTTATTTTATAGAAAGTGTAATGATTTTTTTAATCTATTTATTTTAAATTAAAACACATAAATATCCTTTTATGTTTTTCTTATTATGAAACACACACACACACGTATATATATATATATATATATATATATATATATATATATATATATATATATATATATATATATATATATATATATATATATATATATATATATATATATATATATATATATATATATATATATATATATATATATATATATATATATATATATTCATTTGTCCATATAAAAATAAAAAATAATTAGCTACTATTTACTGATAAAAGAATTATTACATTTTCTATAATTTTACTTTTTACATTTATATTATAAGTAAGACATTGTTTTAAAATATAACCAAATATTTAGTTTTCTTTAACCATCTACATGAGCAAAAAGAAATTGAAATAGTGTCTACTTATAAAAAAAGTATAATGGAATTGTTGTAATAGTTATTTTCTTCTAATCTTGATTTGGAAAAATATTAAATCTTTAATGTACCAATTTAGAAAACCTTCTCTTAAAATGGCATTGAAAGAAAATAATGAGATGAAAAAAAAAAACTTTTCATAATATTAAAAAAAGAAAGAAAAAAGAAATATTTATTAATTTCTTGAAAGTTGGATGCAGCTTTATAAGCACCACATCTCCAAGTCCTAGAAGCACATTTGAGAGAGAGAGAAAAAAAAAAAAACAGAGATGGTAGGCATTTCTTGTGAACAACAAAATTCTTGGGTTTGTTCAAGAAACCAAAAACTAAATCTTGATCAACAACATAATAATCATGTAGATGTTGAAGAAGCTGAAGAAATATGGCAGAAGCTGAACCAAACCAAACCCAACTTAACCACCACAACCAACAGCTTCAACTCCAGCAGCAGGAGCAACAGCAGGAAGAAGAAGAACCAGGTTTTGCTGGAAGGGTATGTGGAGGCAGCTAATGAGGAGGATGACTTAAAGAGAACTAAAAGCTTGACAGATGATGATCTTGATGAGCTTAAAGGGTGCTTGGATCTTGGCTTTGGTTTCAGCTATGATGAGATCCCTGAGCTTTGTAACACCCTGCCTGCTCTTGAACTTTGCTACTCTATGAGCCAGAAGTTTCTTGATGAGCAACATAAATCTCCCGACAGGATGAGTAATAATTCTTCGCCTGCTGCTCTCTCTGAGCCTGCTTCTAGTCCTATTGCTAGTTGGAAAATCTCCAGTCCTGGTAAATTTTCATTCTTTTTTAGTTGCTTGATTTGTCTTTGGTTTTGTGTCTGTTTTGTTGGGTATGTGTTTGATTTTTCTTGATGGTTGAAGCTTGATCTGGTTTTTATGATCTTAGCCTGGGGTTTTTGAGATTACTTTTTTGAACTCAAGATTTGGGTAGATGGTTCTAGTAATTGTTTACTTAGTTTTTGGATCAAGATTGAGCTGAGATCATTAAAAGATGAACTGTATGGTTAGGATCTAGGTAGCACGGACAGTTTGTTCAATCATCGTTTTCTGTTTCGGAAATGTGTTGAAAACTTGTCATTTCGGACACGAAACTTCTATAGGAAACCTTATAATAGCATCTTTTCGCGGTGTCCGTTTTCAAGTGTCCTGTTTTCCTGTGTGTGTACGTGCTACCAGTTAGATCCTTGATCTTCCTTTTGATGTAAATTCTATTAGCTTCTTTGCTTTGATATTTGAAATTGCTTTTGAATTATGCTTTAATTGTTGCTTCTTCTTTTTCTCTTCCTATAAAGGTGATCATCCAGAAGATGTGAAGGCAAGGCTTAAATACTGGGCACAGGCTGTGGCATGTACTGTTCGATTATGCAGCTGAATCGAATGAGAAAATGATTGCGCATTTTCTCGACAATGGAAACCAAAAGCTCGGACCTTTCACGAACCGTTTGCGCTCCATTATCCTTCCTCATGTGGAATCACTTGCAGGAATTGAAATGGATCGGCGCAGATCGGGGTTAAACTAGGGAGAACAAGAAGAGAAATGCTTCAGGTTTGGGATTAATCGAATACTCATATGAGTTTGAGTTAACACAGCAGAGGCAAAGACTATGATTATTGTATTCGGTGCATCAAAATAAGATTTAATAAGAATAAAATGAATCTTTTATCACTATGTATGTGTTCCGACATGCGCCGCTGGTTTTATGCAGTGTTGATTGATACTATTATTACCCTTCAACTCAGCCTTCACTAACTATCTGCACACCTCTGCATTTGCTGAGGTAACTAATCTAACTGGATTAACTGTGTTTTATTCCTTTTGTTATTATTGCTAAGGCATAGTTGGGACGGTATGCTAAATGCTAATCATGATATACGCGTGCTAACTACTGACTCGATACCATCCATCCCATGAATAGATGATCAACTACCTCGTTCCGGCTCGTATAATGAAGGAAGCTGGAGAGGAGGTGGATTGAAGTGTAGAAGATCTGCAAATTTGTACCTCTACGGTTCTACTCATCGCTAACTGGATTTTGTTTATAACATCAAATTATTGTCATATGAGACTGCTGTTGCAGCAGGACATTGAGTTGTGAGTTGTGATAAATGAAGTATAAGATGTATCTCACTATTTCCAGTTGTGGAAATTCATTGTGATTAGTCTAACTCTTAGCTTTGTAATGGTATACGATAGGTAAATGGCAGATTCCGTAGCCATAGTAGGCTTAAGCATTTTGTTATGAAACATGTTGTACATATACTTGTCGAGTATTACACTTGGGCGTTCCATTTGTGTGTTCAGAAACGCTTCTGAAATTCATAAACTTTACATTTATAGCTTATTCTTATGTAAATATAGTTTCTCCGCATAGGTTACGAAAGACCAGCTTCAGAGGTCTAGCACAGAGCTATCAATTTTCCTGCATCTAGATGCTCTAAATGAACGACTAACGAGCCCTCCTGGTAAAAACTCAATGATTGAGTATGAAAATCCAGGAAATGAAGACCGAAACAACGTCGAAAGGGACTTGGAAAATCCATTTCTGTAAGACCCTAGTGCTTGAAAAGTAAAAAAGATGAAGAAATTAGGAATCTTTGAGTGTTCTTATTAGAAAATTCTTGGCAGCAGCCCAATTTGAATCTAATTTTCTAGAATTCTTAATCTGAAAATTAACACCTGTCCGGTTATGGAAGGTTGAATACAGATTTGAAGGACTTTTCAAATGCAAACAAGCAATTGCTTTTGGTGTCCATTCAGTACACATCAGCTTAATTACCATACTGATAAGTACTCTCATGCTTATCTATAACAGTGATACAACTTGATAATGATATGATAAAAGAGGAACAATATAAATTATCATCAGGTATTGCCAAAAGATGATCTCATAAATGTGTCATTTTTAGATTATATCTAGGGTACACCGATTGGTTTTTTGAGCTACAAAAAAAGAAATGAAGCCGGATTAATTCGGTTCGACTTGGTTACCAAAAATATACTAATTATAAATGAAAACGAACCAAACGAACCAGTTATTTCGGTTCAAAAATTTGGTTTATATCGGTTGTGGCACACCCTTAATTAAATCCTGAAAAATACAAGTCCAACAGTGGGATCAAACAATTCTGACAACTAAGTATGCAGCAAATGAATGTGAACTGATGAACTTGCCAATGTGGGCCTAGTCTGAATGGTTAAGGCGTCTCTAAGTGCATCGAGAGGTTGTGGGTTCGAACCACGCCTCGGTAACTAACAACTAACATGAGACTTTAAAAAGTCGATTTCCACCTTTGATAAAAAAAAAAAAACTGATGAACTTAAACAGGATATGCAGTTGTAGTTGTTGTCAGAATTAACCAAATGCTAAAATTTAGAAATCACAATGCTGATCCATACTCAATGTGTAGCAGATTTAAACACAAACATGCAGTCGCAATTTTTTACTTGTTTTCTTATCCTAAAACTAATCACAACCCTACAACAACATAATTATTGGATTAATTTAGTGAACTACTATTTACCGCCCCAAATTACTACCCACCGCCCAACTTTTTACCAAAATACCCCTAAGCCATTTTCAGTTTTTTTTTTAATATTCAATTCTCTCAATTCAATTAAAAACCCAACGAATATCCGAGTGAATTTACAATAAAAATGTCAAAATTGACTAAAAATAAAAGACGGAACTTCCGGTAAATAATCGGTTTTTATTTACTTAATTTTTTAATTTTTTATTTTTTTTTTATTTTTTTAAAGGCCATCGCCCGGCGATGGCGATGGACCTGTGCACCATCGCCTGGCGATGGCGATGGTGCACTGGGACAATCGTCCCTCGGGGACGATGGTGCACTGGGACCATCGTCCCTCGGGGACGATTGTCCCAGTGGACCATCGTCCCAGGAAGACGATGGTCCCAATGGACCATCGCCAGAAGATGACGATGGTCCACTGGGACCATCGTCCCTCGGGGACGATTGTCCCTGTGCACCATCGCCATCGCCAGGCGATGGTGCACAGGGCCATCGCCATCGCCGGGCGATGGCCCTTAAAAAAAATAAAAAAAAAATTCTTTTTTATTAAAACAGTTAAAAACGAAAAAAATTAATTACCGGAGGTTCCCATCTTTTATTTTCCGTTGATTGCGACATAAATCGGCTCCGGTTATCGTCAGGATTTTAGGTTGAGTTTGAAAGAATTTTGAGTTGAGAGGATTTTTGTTTTTTTGTTTTTGAATTGAAATTATGTTAGGGGCATTTCAGTCAAAACTTGGGCGGTGGGTAGTAATTTGGGGCGGCGAATAGTAAACCCCTTAATTTATTTCAAAAAAAATACCCAACTTTATTTTATTTCTTTAAGATAACCAAACTTCAATTTTTAATTTTATAAAAGTTTGTGTGATATTATTTTATGTCATCTGAGTTGACAATATTTATCACATCAGCAAATCATACTAAATTATTAGTAATTTATTTAAAAAATAGATATTAGTTTGCGTAGCGTATTATATTATTGACGTGATAAATATAGTTCAATTTGGACCTTTTTGAAATAATATATGAAGTTTGGTGGCCTAAGAGAAATAAATTGAAAATTGGATGACCCCAATGTATTTGCCATGCCCAAAAAGCCATTGTCATGCTCTGATACAACACAACATGATGCAGCATAAATTTTTACTAAAATAATTGGTGTGTTTAGAACTAAATATCTCCGAACTGTAGCATTGATCATCATCAGCCTCAGATATTTAAACCAAACACATATCTCGTAAAAATTGAATTGAGTGAAATTTATTTGAACCAAATAGACTTTAAATTTGCAAATATTATCAGAAACCAGTTACCATTTGGAAATTTCAAATTAGTATATAAACTTCCAAATCTCTTGTTTTATTCATCTTCTGCAAAAACACAATGGAGCAAATCGGCGAGGACATAGGAATAAAAATGTACACGACCTCTCCAAAAAACAATGAGAACAAGCCAACCACCACGCCATTCTCACCACCCGAAAACCCTAAAGAACCAGGAAGAAAAAGGAGAGCAGTGACAAAAGGAGTGCAAAAAACACTCTCAAAAACATCAATGCTCGTAAATTTCCTTCCGACAGGAACCCTTTTAACCTTCGAAATGGTTCTTCCCACAGTGATCGAGAACGGGGAGTGCAGTACTCACGTTTCCATCCTCATGCTTCTCCTCCTTCTCGGCCTCTGCGCCGTTTCCTGCTTCTTCTTTCACTTCACTGACAGTTTCAAAGGCCCCGATGGGAAAGTGTACTACGGATTTGTTACCCCGAAAGGATTGGCTGTTTTTAAGCCGGGGCTTGGCGTTGAAGTGCCTAAAGATGAGAGGTACAAAGTGGGATTGACTGATTTTGTTCATGCTATGATGTCGGTCATGGTTTTCGCTGCCATTGCATTGTAAGATCATAGGGTGACTAACTGTTTGTTTCCTGGATATGTGGAGGAGATGACTCAAGTGATGGAGAGATTTCCGATTATGGTTGGTGTTGTCTGCAGTGGACTGTTTCTTGTTTTTTCCTAATACCCGATATGGTATCGGTTGCATGTCTACCTAATTACATATGCTTTTAAAAAATTGTATGTTGATTGTTATTTTTTTTGGCCAAATAGCAGTTGTATTAATTTCGGTAAATAAAAGTACACAATGTTTGTTTGTCAAAACTAGATAAAATATATTACAATAATTACTCCTAAAAAAGAGGCTTTAAGAACTTTTTAGCCACTTCATGGGCCATCCAATTACACATTCGCTTAACATATGCAAAGTAAGCGAACGGTATCAAAAATTATGACTTCTATTAATGATGGTATATCTTGCTCTCCTTATGCCAGTGTCTCAGCAATTTCAAGTGATATTATTCCTGAAAAATAATGAGAACTACAATAAGTGATAAAACTCGAATTATCAATACAAATCATACCAACAACTACAAAATTGTTATTAATATTTAAAACTACATCAGAACTTATTTTGAATATTTCAGACGGTGGTGGCCTTCATCAATATACTACCTTATTACGATCTATTTTTCTTTCTTTTATACTTCAATTGATTACTACGCATCATATGCGTATTGTTAAATTCTTTCTTACTATCACATGATCTTCCTATGGCCCGTATTCTCTTCGGGTCTTTAGCTTTTCTTCTTTTCAATTTACACTTTCTATTTTAGCCTCATGTTGTTGCTAGGTAAGTACCAATCTTAGGTGTCTTACCTGATATAACGACGGTTAACCTTGTCATTGTCCCTATGAATCTCAGGAACTACTCGCACCATATGTAAAAACTCCTCAATGTATGCCTCAATAGACATCATAACTTTCGAATTGGCATCTAACTGTACCCTAATGCGAGTCATGGTAACCTCAGCCTGAGTCTCCCTGATCCTCACGTCCTCTCTCATATAATGACACTCAGATAAATTGGCCCCAAACTGCTCCATATCAGATTCCTCTGACAGATCCTCCTCTAGGTCCTCACTTGACGAGTCAGAGTCACTCTCCTCATTGTATAAGATCTCAAGGGATAGGGATCTAACCCTGGGTATAAAAGATCAAGCACTATGATCTGACACATACCCATTTCCATAAATCTCGGGTAGCCCACCATTTTCGGTAGGAAAACCATTCTCTGGAAGAAAACTGTGAAAACCATTCTCCATTCGATACATGATTTTTGTGAAAACCATTTTGATAAATAGGAGGCACTTCCTCCTTTCCTCCTGCAGCATGCGGCTGATCTCCATTTTTCCCAGACATGATGTAAATGAAAATAATTTATTGTGAGATTTCATTCTCACATTATCCCATTTTAATATGCATATAGCTTATGCATATTTTTATGAAATGTAACACGCATCCTTTTTCTCATCATGTACTTTCCATAAAAAAGCTAACGTTCATAATTCTATAGATAAATTTAAACACAAAATAATTAATCAATCAATAAAATTTAATTTCAGGTACGACTCTTTTCTATTGCTGTAGTAGTTCTTAGGTAACTTAATAACTGATCACTTAGGTCAGACATACACTTTTCACTGACTGATAGTGGTATGCCGGACCAACTGCACTCAAGTCATATACTTGCAGTGGTAACTGGACCGACTTCTCTGATACCAACATTGTCACTGTTAGTAATATATGCCCTAGGGCCATTTAATTATGTATATTTGTAGAACTAATCCCAATGGTAAAGATATATATGTTTTATTTGAACTAAGTGTCTTATTAACTAAGTGTTCATTTATTACGTATTGTCCTTATCACATTGTGATAGAATCTATGCTTAAGGTGTTAAGAATATGAGTGACATATTCTATTATACAAGTGATCTAAATAACCGTTCACGATCGATGGGATCCTACGAAAAGGGTATCGCATTATCCCGGAAAGATCGTCACCTCTGTTTATTCTCCTGATTGGCAAAGAGTTACTAAATTATAGGAAGTAGTGAGTCTCATACTACATGATGGGGATCAGAATAAACATGTGGACATTCAAGGTGTTGAGTGAGTCGAACAAGTGACGCTAGATTACTTATACATGGTAATTCATTAAAGTCAATTTAATGTCATCTAGTTCATAGTTGTACATATGTCCTTTGACTTGCAGTGACACTATCTTGTATATAGATGATTAGAGTTTGATACTCCTTAACCCTAGATCTTTCATGAGCTAGGGCCGCGGGATGTGTTGGCTTTAGTTAGTTGTATATGGAGATAGGGGTTTAACCTAGAAAGGATTCATCACTCTGGATGAACGGAGACAAGATTCTATGCTATCTCGAATTGTTCTTGATGGATGATAAAACCTACGCAGGTGTATATGACTTACTTAGAAAGTTGTTTCTAGTGGAAGTTATATTTATCAAGAATTAGAACTGAGAGATGAGGTCATATGATCAAGACAAACAGTGTTTGACTTAACCGTGACACTAGTCGAGATTGGAATCTTAGATGAAGGGAATTTTTAGTGTATGGTATTATGAACATTGGTTCCTTAAGAATGCATCGAAACATTCATCTCTATTTGGGGGTCGTGATATGTTGCTAGATGTCACTCTCGATCTACGAGAATTAATAATTAAATGGGATTTTATTATTTAATATAAGAAAGGCGTTTCTTATGACTCTCGTTGCCATATAGATATGAACCTAGTTAGTCACACACAATAGAGTGTGCACCGATTGAGTTTACAAAAGATCAATTTCATATAGATACTAGCATATCTCGGAAATTAATCTAAGATGAAAAACAAGTATAAATTAGGGACTAATTTATAATAGTTATAAATTAGTAGGAACCTAATAGTACTATATCCAAGTTAATTAGGGACTAATTTATAAGATTTATAAATTAGTAGGAACCTAATTATATTTTAACCATGTAATTTATAATTCTGGGGGCTTAATTTTTTTTTTCAGAAACGAACAAACGCTATTGTGATATTAATTACATTTGATTAAATTCTGTCTAGGAGATTGGTATTTAAGTGGTCCGCTCGTGACCCTCCAATCTATCCTGAGAATTTTTCTAATGGGATCATTTAACACAATACGTGATTCGCTTGTGAATTATGTTGTTATCAATGAAATATGCGGAAAAAGCGAAACTCGAAAAAAAATAATAACATTTGTTTTTCATAAAAACCAAAAATGTTGAAAAACGAGTTTTACACCCGGGAAAAGTTCTCAGCTCGAGAAAAAAAATATTGCTTTTCCGTAAAAAAACCGAAATGCTGAAAAAGGGGTTTTACATTCGAGAAAAAGTTCCTGACTCAAAAAAAAACCGTAAAAAAACCCGTAAAAAATCACTTTTTTTAGGATCAGTGATCGGTTGAGGCTTTCAGAGGTTCTAGGATGATTCCTCGATAACTAAAGAAAGTAGATATTACATAGTGAATGATTAGAGAATCATTTCCGAGATACGTAATAGTTTGCTCATTCTTTTGTGGCTAAAGAATGAGACCTAGAAAGTCCATTATCATACATGTGTGATTGCATGATTCATTTTAGCTTTAATATGTATGCTATGCATGCTAAAATGTGTTGTGTGCTTAGTGAGACCGAAATAATTTAAAACCCTAAGAAATCTTCCTAAAAAGTTGAAAGATTAAGTTTATATTGATTAATCATTAAATTGATTTATCAATGGCTCTCAATTGGAGCAATAAACTAACACATTTTGAGTTATCATCTTGTCGGCTATGGATACATGGGGGTGAGATGATATCTTCAAGAGGCCGTTGTTGAGATTTTTGTTAAGCATTAGATATTACGGGTGTAGTCCATATAATTAATGGCGAGAAAGGCAATTAGGTGTACCTGAGTCGTATATTATTAAAATGGCTTAATTACTTGAAAACACCCCACCTTGTATTTTTTTTCGTTTATACCCCGACCTAGGAAAATTTTCAATTGTACCCTATTTTGAATTTTTCGTTTTCATCTCTACCCTGAAGCATTAAATTAGTCTTTTTTCATCCAAAAAAAGTTAAAATAGTCCTTCATTTTTAACCTATATTCTAATTAAACATAAATGTTATTAATTTTACAAAAACACCATCTCTTTTAAACAAAATCAACTAACTATAAAAAAATTAAAAAAATCCCGACAAAGCCATCGTCCGCCGCCGTCCTCCTTCCACAGAAGGAGGAGCCGCGTGTTCCTCCATGGAAGGAGGAAGACTGTTCCTCCTTCCATGGAGGAACAGATCTGTTCCTCCAAAATGGAGGAACAGATCAATTCCTCCATGGATGGAGGAACAGATTAGTTCCTCCATGGATGGAGGAAACATTCCTCCTTCCATGGAGGAACATAAAGGAGGAGCGGCTGCTCCTCCTTTTCCGGAAGGGGAACGACGGCTCCAGCGAACTCGGGCAGAGGTGTACAAAAATAAAAAAAAATTAATTATTTTGTTTAAATTTAGTGACGGATCAGAGAAGTATGGTGGTAGATCGAAAAGTTTTTTTAATAGTTTAATTTTTTAATAAATTTTTAAAAACAATTAATTATGTGGATTTATTTAAACTTTTTTAAAGTTGAAGGACTTATTTGTATTTTTCCAAATAAAAAAAAATATGGTAAAATCCTTCTATTTGATTGTTATTAATGTTTTTATCATTAAATTATTTAAATTATCAATTGTACCCTTAGTTGGGGTAGAGTTGAAAACGAAAAACCCAAAATAGGGTACAATTGAAAATTTTCCTAAGTCGGGGTATAGACGAAAAAAATTTACAACGTGGGGTGTTTTTAAGCAATTAGGCCTATTCAAATCGATACATCTTAGTTGATTCAATGGGTTAAACTTAACTAATGTGGAAACCCAAGAATAGCATTAAGTACTTGAGGGTGAAAGCATTAAGAGCCGAAATTGATTGAACCTCATATGAGATATAAGGAACAAGTAGTTGTTCACTTATATATCATTTTGATCCCAAGAATAGCATTAAGTACTTGAGGGAAAGATAAATGAATATAAGTATTCAATCACCCGCTTGAAATCTTTTCCAACAAAGATTCGCGTTTCCTATTATGGAAGTCTAGGATTCGAAAAAGATAGTGGGAGGACATTTTGATAAAAACCAAATCATTATGGTTAAATATACAAAATAACATGAATACTAATTAGAGATCTTTGCTATCTAAGGGATAATAAGGTTAAATAGAATCCTTTAAACTCACATTCACGATAGTAATCGGCTAGTGGTTTAAAATCATTTTTGATTGATTAAGATATTTAGATGCCTCCAAGGCTATTGCGGAAAAGAAATACACATCGGTTAACAAAGAAAAGTGTTTTCATTTGATAAGATGTAAGACATTATAAATCATTGCCGCAAATATTTGGAAGACGGTTCGGTCAATGAAAGAAAGTGTTTCTTTTGTGAAACCAAAAGACATTGAAATGGAAATTGCATTAAGTATTGTGAATACTTAAAGGGCAATGACGAGAGGAACGATAATTCCATCAAGAATGTGTCTATCTCATGTTCCAATGTCAATTGCTCATTTAAAAGCTTGGGTATTGAATAGCTATGCTAATTTTCACATTTGTTTATCATTTACGGATTTAGTAAAAGTGAGATAAGTAGGAAAAAGATGAAGTAATCTTAAATCTCGGAAATGACGCAAGCGTTGCGACAAGAGCTATAGGATGAACTTAAATTTTCTTAAATAAACATAAGTTGTACTTAAACAAGATTTTTCTACATATCCAATATATATAGAAATATCATGTCCGAATTTATTACAAATTCGGTAGTTGATTTTCTATTACAAAGGATGTTTGTAGTTTTATGTTTGATGATATGGAGTTGGGTATGGATATGTACAAAATGGTCTTTATTATTTGATTAATGATGTTTAATGCAAAAGATGTTTTGGAAATTAATACCATAAGTTACCAAACCTTTAAACAACTTTGGCACTTATGATTAGGACATATTGCAAAAGATAGACTTAACAAGTTAGATAGGATGGAAATCTTGAGCAATCAAGATTTTGCATCTCTTCTGATTTGTGAGTCGTATCTTAAAGGAAAAACGACCTGGTCATTCTTTGTGGGACAAAGTGGTAGAGCCAAATCTGTTTAAGAGATCATACATAGTGATATAAATGGTACGTTCAAATAAATGGACCAAGGTAGATACTTATACTTCATTTTCTACATCGATGATTTATCATGATATAGTCAAGTTTGTCTTATGAAGAACAAACATGAAGATTTTGAAAAGTTCAAAGACTTCAAGAATGAATTAGAAAACCGAATTGGAAAAATATTAGGACTTTACGATGTGATCGAAAAGGAAAGAATACTTGGGTACAAAATTTGGTACGTTCCTAAAAGGAATGTGGTATTATTTTTCAACTTACTCCTTGGGAACACCATGGTTGAATGGTGCGTCTGTCAAGAAGGAGGTATCGTACATTGTGGGACATGATACGATCAATAATGAGCTAAATATTGACTTATTCAT
Source organism: Mercurialis annua (assembly GCF_937616625.2). NCBI lineage: Eukaryota > Viridiplantae > Streptophyta > Magnoliopsida > Malpighiales > Euphorbiaceae > Mercurialis > Mercurialis annua. The sequence continues at coordinate 44,062,729 of NC_065570.1, read as the reverse complement.
CTTGTTATGGAGTCATGTACTTCTTATTGCAAATAAAATTCTAAATTGAATTCCAACTAAATTCGTTCCATACATACCTTATGAGATATGGTATGGAATAAAGTCTTAAGGATGCTAAGATTTCAAGGTGTTCGGAACATATCAAGAAACTGATATCCGATAAATTTGGAATCAAAATCAATCATGGAAAGTTTATGTTGGATATCCTAAAGACAGTTTAGGATATTTTTCTATATAACCGAACAAAGAATCATTGTTTATTTGTGGTAGTCTTTCTTAATAAAGCGTTTATTCAAGAGAAGACTAAGAACAGAAAATAGAATTAGATGAGGAGTCATCTAGTTACCAACAAAATAATGAATCAATGAAGATTGATCAAACTCACTAAAAGCCGGAGATAGTAAAAGATGTATCTACATTAACATCTCGAAGATCAAGTAGAGTATCTCGTCCACCGGAGAGATATGGTTTTCCCACATGATAAACAAGAATTGTTTATTCATGGAGAAAAAGATCAAGTGTTGATCCCTCTACTTATAAAGAAGCTATATGTGATATAGATTCTTCAAAATTGGTTTGAAGGAAAAAAATCTGAAATGGATTCCATTTAAAGCAACAAAATTTTGGGAGCTAATCGAACCATCCAAAGGTAGTATACCGATAAGGAATAAATGGATCTTCAAGCCTAAAATTGATGCTAATGGAAATGAAAAGTCCTTTAAAGCTAGGCTTGTTGCAAAAGGGTTTTGCTAGAGGCAAGAAGTCGTATTGTAAATACACTTTCTCGCTGGTAGCCATGCTTAAGTCCATCAAGATTTTTCATACCAAGGCTACACATTTAGATTATATGGATGTAAGAACCACATTCCTTAATGGTTAAATTAAGGAGTATATCTATATAGAACAAGCCGAGGATTTTGAATCCAAAGACGATTCCAAGGCATGTAAGCTATAATGATCCACAATGGATGGAAAGAAATCTTCGAGATTCGTCGTCTTGATAAAGCCAGGAGTTACAAATTTATTAAAAACGATGATTAACCCAATGTTTACAAGAAGGTTAGTGGGACTAGACTCACTTTCGTGATCTTGTATGGATAACATATTACTAATAAATAATAATATCAGAATGTTAACTTTTGTAAAACTTTGGTTTATATAATACGTACTTTATCAAAGACCTTGGAGAGGTAGCCTAAATTCTCAGTATTAGACTCTATGAAGATAGATCTAAGAGAATAATCGGTTTCTCCTACAGACTCTTCTTAGAAAAGATATTGAAGTAGTTAAATATGGAAGTTCTAAGAAGGATTGATACTAGTTAGGCATGAAATTCTTCTTTCAAACGTAATGTCTTTCGAGACTTCTAACGAAAGAAAGAATCTAGCAAAGATACCATAGGCTTCGGCAATTGGCAGTCTGATGTATGTGTTGTCATTTACAAAGCTAGAAATTGTCTATGCGATTAGTGGGACTAATCAATTTCAATCCGATCCATGTTGAGAACATTGGATGGTTGTTAAGGATATCTTTGAGTACATTTGAAGAACTAAAGATGTGGTATTAACAAATGCAGAACGAGATTTTTAAGTAAATCGTTTTATAGATTATGATTAATAATCAATATGGATAATAGAGAGTCTTTCTCCGGATTCATATTTATCTATAATGAAGGAGTAGTGAGCTAGAAGTATTCTAAGCAAGAATCAACTTCATATTCAATTATAGATGTCGAGTATAATATGACATGAGATGTCGTAATAGAAGGTGTTTGGATAAATTAGTTCACAACTGAACTAAGTACGGTTTTATTCCATTAAGTCGACATTTTCTCTTTTCTGCGACCACAATGGTGCTACTGCCCTAGCAAAAGAAACCGGGTCTCACAACTTATCCAAACATAAGGAAAGGCATCATCATATTATCTAAATAAAATGTTGGAGAGAGAAAAATGTTTCTCTAAAAGATAGCATCAGCCGATAACACGGCTGACCCACTGACAAAGCCCATGACTTAGAGTCATTTAGATTTACATCTTGTGAAGATGGGGCTTAGATATAGTTGTCAATGGAACTAGTTCAAGTGGAAGATTGTTAGTAGTATGTGTCCTAGGGCCATTTAATCGTGTATATTTGTAGAACTAATCCCAATGGCAAAGATATATATGTTTTATTTGAAATAAGTGTCTTATCAACTAAGTGTTCATTTATTACGTATTGTCCTTATCACATTATGATAGAATCTATTCTAAAGGTGTTATGAATATGAGTGACATATTCTATTATACAAGTGATCTAAAAATAACCGTTCACGATCGATGGGATCCTATGAATAAGGGCATCGCATTATCCCGGAAAGATCGTCACCTCTGTTTATTCTCGTGATTAGTAAAGAGTTACTAAATTATAGGAAGTAGTGAGTCTCATACTACTTGATGGGGATCATAATAAACATGTGGATACTCAAGGTGTTGAGTGAGTCGAACAAGTGACGCTAGATGACTTATACATGGTAATTCATTAAAGTCAATTTAATGTCATCTAGTTCATAATTGTACATATGTCCTTTGACTTGCGGTGACACTATCTTATATATAGGTGATTAGAGTTTGATACTCCTTAACACTACATCTTTCATGAGCTAGGGCCGCGGGATGTGTTGGCTCTAGTTAGTTCTATATGGAGATAGGGGTTTAACCTAGAAAGGATTCATCACTTTGGATGAACGGAGACAAAAATTCTATGCTATCTTGAATTGTTCTTGATGGATGATAAAACCTGTGCAGGTGTATATGACTTACTTAGAAATTTGTTTCTAGTAAAAGTCATATTTATCAAGAATTAGAACTGAGAGATGAGGTCATATGATCAAGACAAACAGTGTTTGACTTAACCGTGACACTATTCGAGATTGGAATCTTAGATGGGGAATTTTCAGTGTACGATATTATGAAAATTGGTTCATTAAGAATGCATCGAAACATTCATCTCTATTTTGGGGTCATGATATGTTGGTAGATGTCACTCTCGATTTATGAGAATTAATAATTAAATGGGATTTTATTATTTAATATAAGAAAGGCGTTTCTTATGACTCTCGTTGTCATATAGATATGAACCTAGTTAGTCACACACAATAGAGTGTGCAACCGATTGAGTTTACGAAAGATCAATTTCATATAGATACTAGCTTATGTCGGAAATTAATCTAAGATGAAAAACAAGTACAAATTAGGGACTAATTTGTAATAGTTATAAATTAGTAGGAACCTAATAGTACTATGTCCAAGTTAATTAGGGACTAATTTATAAGAGTTATAAATTAGTAGGAACCAAATTATATTTTAACCTAATTTTATAATTATAAGGCTTAAGTAGTTAATTAGTGTAATTAATGATACTTAAAGCATTAATCATAAGTTAGTGGAATGATGATGTCATGGTGATGATGAGATAAGGTCATGTCATATATGTGATGTCATATGATGACATCACCTATATGATGTCACCACATGAAAGGTGTCATGTGGTGGCAACACCTTTGCTTGGTGTGTGACACCGAGCATGCAAGGTGTTGCATTCTTAAGACATGCTCTAGCCTATAAATAGAACTTGTCCTTGCTCGTTTTATGACACCACACAACACACATCTCACCACAAAGTTGTAGAGAGAGAAAGCACTTGAAGGAGTTCAAGTAGTCATCAATCACGGGAAAAACTTGGCGATATTTTTCATACATCCGAGCAAGGACGTAATGGCGGTGAGAGTTTGAGCTTAGGGCTGTTCGGCAAGAGGAACTCTTGCATATTACTTCAATGCGAGGATTCAATCAGACGCATACTCGTGTGGACGAGCTTGAGGTTGCCGTATTTTCGGGACTACAAGAATCGTTGGAGAATCGACATAGGTATTCTTCTTACGATTCCTAGATGCGTGCTTTATTACTAAATGATACGACGATCCATTTCTTGTTGATATGATCAACTTTAGGATTCATATTGTTGGAATTTCAATTTTGAATTGAAATATACGATCCGGACCGTCGCGTCCCGCTGCGCCAACAGTCACGACCCTATTTCTCCAACCGAGACCGGCGCTAGGAAATGAGAATGGTAGTTCCGAAACCCGTAACAAGCCTAAAATTCAATAAAACGTTTTCGCAAATCAATCAGTTAACAATCATATACTGACCTTATAAACTGAAGCATTTTGACAAACATACAATTATATAGTAGTTAAAATAATACCATTTATTTTGGGTTTATCGTTTCCGTATCTCGTACGTACTAACCCGGCATGAACTACTAGTGTTTAAGGTCATTTCACGGGAATCTACCTCCGTGGAACGAAATACAAATATCATATCCAAATATACATATATATTATGACAACAACTATAAACAAATGAAAACATGTTGTTGTACAAGGCCATGACACTGATCAGATATACACTACTGCAGCAACTAAGGAAGTCGGGAATGTACATGCAAAATTGGCATCCAGTCAAAATAGACAATTATGGGGTCTAGGCACCTGAATAAAACATTTAAATTAAAAGGGTTAGCTTTAAGCTAAGTGAGATATACGTTACTTAACATATTATCAAAATAAGCATCGCATTTAAAACATTTTTACATATATACAGTCACATTGATTTCAATCAATTCATTTAGACAAATAATTTGATCTGATCTTAACCTTAATCCTGGATAATTCTTAACCTAGATATCTTCCTAGGCTTAGCGAGAGTACTGCTTTCTCTTGTCCTTTAAGGTAAGGTGTCGAGATATTTCGACCGAGTGCAACCTATAACCAGTGATGCAGTCCAGAGATAGTGCCACGAAGTTCAACTCGTATCATACTCAATCCATTCAATACAAGGTGTGTCTCGGGATAGTTCCACTAAGTTCAACTCCCTAGACACAGGTCCCGAGATAATTCTACTGAGTTTAACCTTGTCTCTATCGCTGTCAACGTCCTATTTTGTATTTCAAAGTCCTTTCGATTCCGTATTAAAGATACCATTCAAATTGTCCGAACATTTTTGGTTCGGCGCTCAACGTGCGAATGCACATCAGAAGTGCGCGCTGGTGCAAGGTCTGTGCGCCCGCACAGTGCCCCTATGCGTGCGCACCGTCGAGTTACTACGTCGTTTTCAATCCGAAACACTAATTCACACACCAAACAACTCGATTTCGAAATCGAAATGTAAAATCAATGCGTATACGTTCGATTCGATACAGTAACCTTTTATATATTTGAATTTAATTCAATATCTATAGAAACGAATTCAAAATAACAGTTATTACTTCGACAAATAACAAATTACCAAAGAAATTTGGGTTCGGAACGAGAAATAGGATTGAATTCGTCGATCCAGTCGTCGTCGTTCTCTGAAACTCAAACCCTAGCTATTATAGCTTCTCATATCAAATGAACAATTCATTTGATTTGTTTGTTTATGTTGTTTGGCTAAAACTCAAACTAGTCCTTAGGGATCCACGCGTTACTTTAACCCAAATTATTAAATACACGTTCGTAACTAAAACGGACAACAAACTCCGAATTTTATGAAATTTTAACCATGAATTCCATAATTCGTAAATAGAATAAAACCGTAACTTTTATTCTCAGAGGATCTATATTTTATTTTTAATAAATCATTTAACATTTATTAGGGCTAAATTAGACCCACTTAATAAAAAAATTATTCCAAATTCTATAAAATTTTAGGGGTAACTTTCTAAAAATATTATATGAATATTGACTTCAAAAATATTCACACGAAACTTATAAATTATTTTATTTTAATTTATAAGTATTTTTTAATTCCTGTTAGTTAAAATATAACTATCCAAATTTTATATTTTAACTTTCATAACTATTTTATATTTTCGGAAACTATAAATTAAATTTATCCTCAAATTTAATTTACGTTCTCTCGGTCCTATTAATTATTCCTTACGTGAAATAATTTGGTATTTTAAATTTACAGGGCATTACAAATTTCATATGAAATTTCAATAATTTATCTTAACCATACTTCAAAACCTATGGCTCATTTTGATTATATTCTCACAATCAAGTTCTAGCATCAAGAATCAACACCACAACTCTCAATTAAGCTCACCAACTCACTTTGATCATCAACTACATATAAACATCATAAAAGCTCCTAAACCCTAACTATTTCTTATCCAAAATTTTCCAAATTAAACCATTAAAACTAACAATTGATGAGCTTACCTTGATTATACCTTGAGTTGTGATTGATTTGCAACAAAAATGATCAATTTTGGTGAAGAAATGGTAGACCTTTGGTGATGGAGGTTGGTTCAGCAATGGTGAAGAAAATGAGGGTTTGTTTTTCCTTTTGTTGTCTTAATAAATGAAGGTTATGATGACTCCCTTAATCAATAAGTTTATGATGTCATTAAGTGGATAAAAGTCCACTTTGACTCCGTTAAAATATATTTAAACTCAATAGATTAATTGACGTGCTTAACTTTCAAACGATCCATAAAACCTTTGCAAATCAATTCTAATTTTTTTTCACGAACATTAACGTGAAATTTATTAGCTCGGAATTTATATTTTATCTTTATTATTTTTATTTTCTTTAATCCCGCTAATAATCAATTTATCGAATAATAATTTTCAATCAAATATTTTTTAATAATAAATTTACTCAAATTATTTCAACTATACCTCTTAATTGAAATCTCATTTCCGACCTACTTAACCTAAATTTCTTAATTTAGGACATGTGGTATAATCTAATTTCTTAAACTTTTACGGGTTATTACAATAAGTAATTCTAATATCAGTGCCGGTGTTTACGCAGCCATATTGTTGCCCAAATGTAGCTCGTTCCAATGGATCTCTCTTTGCTAAGTTTCATACTTAATGCGATTTGTGGATTTAAAACAGTTATATACTAATATTCAAACGTAAACATTTAAACTCACAACACTGCTATGTCTACTACTTAGTCTCGTGGTATGTGTGATAAACTATACGTAGACCTAGTCTGACTGCTTAACAACTGTCCGAATCAAACACAAAAAAAAAAACACCAGATAAAACATATATTCATATTTCTGGTACAAATTTCTAGGTCCGGTAACCTAGTTCTAGACAAAGCATGCAAACACATAAACACGTAGAACTTATGATCCTTTTTTTTTAAAACTATATGAACCGTTCTCGCCTCGAGAAAACGGTCAAACGTCTCGTTAGAAGTCCTTTTTAGGTATTGTAATACCCTGAAATTTGGATATTTTAAAAATAAGCATTGTGTCTCATTTTAAATTGTTAAAACGAGAAAAATAAGAAATAGCGGAATAATTAAATAAAAGAGGACTCAAGTAGGTCGACATTGAAATTTTAATAAGAAAATTTCAATATCAATATTCCTTAAACGAAATGGAATTTGATTCAAAAAGGAAAAATAAGAGAAACTGGCTAAAAGTACATTTAAGCCCAAAATTGAAAAATAATTTTTTAATTCCAGGAAAATATAAAATAAATAGATTATTGATGGGAATTAGTATTTATAAAAATGATATCAATAAATTGGTTATCGATAATTGTTAAAAAAAAGTTTTGACGAAAAAGTGAGAAAAAAGTGCATCTTAGCTTAAACTGGAATTAGCCGAAAATCGCTAAAATAAATCATTGGAAAGTGAAATTATGAGATACAGGAATTTTATTTTTATGTCAAAATAAATTATAAGGAAATTATCGGACCTAGAGGATTTAGCATTCGACAAATGAAATTGGACGATTTGTAAGTTAGAACCGAACAGTTTAAGTTGATTTCTCTAAGGACCAAAGGAAATTCATTTGAGTTTTAAAGTTAGAATTTCATATACCTCAGCTCATCATCTTTTCCATTTTGAAGATCATCACATGAAAAAATTGAAGGCAAGAAAATTAAGGCAAGAATCTCCATCTGAAGTTAGGGTTTTTGAACCAATTTTCTGTTTTGATTAAGTTTGGTGGAGTTGATGATTTAAGAGTTATAAATGGTGTTTTTGGCATGAATTGGTTAAGAAAAACTAAGTCTAATGGTCGGTGAGTGAGGTGTGGGGGTTGTTATGGGGTTTAAGCTTGAGGGTTTGGTCTTGAAAGTGGCAAATGGAGGTGATGTCTACTGGACCTAATGGACTGACTGTCCAGCAGGTAATCCAACATGCCGTAGCACGGTGGAGCTGCCAAGGTTGCACTAGAGCAGAAACAACCCTCCCCTTACCAAAACAGGGAAGGGCAATAGTTAAGAAGAAAGGGCTGATGCCAACCCTTTCCCGAGGTCCAAATGCAATCAATTTTTGACAAAACGCGTAGCTATATGAGCTAGTTTCGGTTTGAACGTAAAAACAGTTTTGAAAACCAACTTTAGACTAAGGATTATTGATTTAAAATGGATTAGTAGTGCCTGTACTAGGGATTTTTTTAATTTTGTTTTTTAAACGTTTAGAACACTAAGAAAACGAGTTAAGAATTAAACGTTTTAAGTTTAAAACGTAAGATAAAATATTGACGTAGAAAATGTGATCAAAGAGTTTGAATGATTGAGGTTATTAGGTTATAATGACCATTGCTATAAGGTAAAGGTTTTGATATCGGAATAATAATTGAGCATATTTTAAAATGATTAAATACATATCGGCTTTGAAGTAAAGTCGTTAAAGTTTAAAGTTTAAAGCCGATGTTTAAACGATATCAAGTTGAAGTCGACATTCAGAACAATATGAAGTAAAAGTGATATCAGATTAAAAAAAAGATAGTAACTTAAGTTATAACTTGGGTTTATCGATATTAATTATACTTTTATTTAATTTAAACGTGTTTATGTGGTGTTGTGATAGACGTATCGACGAGTTACGGATTTGACGGTTTTGGCTTAGAGGATTCGGCCAAGAAATTAAAATTGTGAAAATTTGGATAGTGAGGCGTGAGTATATTTTACTTACTCATATTGTTGTATTGAAAAATTGCATCGCATGAAATAAATGTATCGAATTGAATTATATTGAAATTATTAATTGAATTGGATTGATTATATTTGAATTGTTTGGATTGTATTGTTTTGCTTATTTGATGATTATTTGTATACGATATGAATTAGTTATGTGATCACACAGTCAAGTCGGTCTAGACGATAGAAATAGACTAACTTATATCGCGATTGTAATAACCGTGAAAATGATACGATAATTGGATCGTGCCAAGAGTCCTAAATTATGGAATTTAGGCCAAGTAGGTTTGGAAAGAGGACCCGAGTAGGTCGACATTGAAATTTTAATAAGAAAGTTTCAATAATAATATTCCATAAGAGAAATGGAATTGGGTTAAAAAGATAAATAAGAGAATGTGGCTAAAAGTACACTTTAGCCTAAAATTTGAAAATAAACTTTTAAATACCGGAAAATATAAATTAAATAGATTATAGACGGGAATTAATATGTATAGAAATAATATCGATAAAATGGTTGTCGGTAGTTATTAAAATGAAATTTGGACAAAAAATAAAAAAAAGTACAAGTTAGCTCAAAATTGAAATTGAGCGTTTTTGGCCGAAACAATTGCCAAATCAAATCATCGGAATAGAATTATGTGATATTAAGGTAATATTATTTATTTGGAAAATAAATAATATAAAATATATCGAGGTGTAAAAATCGGGTATTTAATCGATGAAATCGGACAAGTTTAAGTTAGAAATCGAAGTGGTTTGAGTCGATTTCTTTAAGGATTAAAGATGGCTCTTTGCATAATTATATATACAAGGAAAATGAGTTAAATCACCAAGAACTCATTTCTTTCAGCTGAAAACGAGCATCCCGCATGTCTTCTTCTCCATTTACACCAAAACTTCAATCTTCCATATCTTTTTCGTTTCTCAATGGAATTCAGCGATTCTTGCGGCCATAGAGTGAGGAAAGGATCCACTACTTGATTGTGGCTTCAATTTGAGATAAGGATGAGTGAATATGATTTCAGCTGAATTTTTTCCGTTTTGGTGATTAAGTTGAGATATTGTGATGCTTATAGATGATATGTAGCTTGTTTGAAGGATTTGATGATGCACCTTCGGCCTAGAACCTATTAATCAAGGTGAGGCTTTAATTCAAAAAATTTTTGATTAAGGAGATTGAATGAGAAATGGGTTTAGAGTTTGGTCATTGTGTATAGATTTTGATGTTGATTGTTTAATAATGTATGGCATAGAATTGGGTTGATTATTGGATGAAATGTTGAAATGGATTTGGCTAAGGGCATTCAGCCATGGAGCTGAGATGATAATGTGAGGATCAATTGTTAATAATGAACTTTAATTTGGATAATTAGAGCTGAATTTAAATTGATTGAGATTGATAAATTTTGGATTGAGTGTTTGCTGGAATTGTTGCGCTACATAACAGGGATATTGCGAGGGCAATATCTCGAGTTATACAGCTCTGAATTAAGTTCCATTTGTTGGTACTGAAACTTATAGGTGTTATCTGCAAATGTTTAGGTTTGAGTTTCTGCAGATTCATCCTCTAAGTGGCCCAAATGAGGCAGAACATTAAGTTGACAGTTCTGAAATCAGGATAGCCCCATGTTATTAACTTCCGGGCTGGTTTCTGACACCTTCGGGTGCTTATATTAGTCCGAGACCTAAACATAAATTGTAGAGGACATTCTGAAATATAAGTATGTTGGTTTCATTTAGAGGTCGGACTATTTTACAATTAGCAAATGTAGGCAATTACGGGGTCGATAATGCAACAAGTTATCTACTTGTTCAATCTCGAGTCTATGTGTCTATTGAATTAGAATCTCACTCGAGATCCATTTGATAAATGTCCTAGGTAGGATAAGGCGACCTACTAGCGGACAAGGAGCTCAGAGAGCTTACACTATAGTAAACGAAGCTTTTTGGAATAGCAAGTTGTGAGTATATTTTACTTACTCGCATTATCGTATTAAACTTATGTTATATACTATATAAATAGTATTTAAATGCATCGCATATATGAATTGATTGAATTGGATTGGTTTGTATGTTTTTGGATGGTATTGATTGGATTAAATTGTTTTTATTGAAATGTTTGAATTGAATTGTTTTGGATTTTAGATTTGAGTAATTGTATTGGCTTGAATGGTTTGATTTGTATTGTATTATTTGTATTACTTTGTATATGCAAATTATTAATGTGTGTATGGTTCGAATTAGAGATGTGATCACAGAGTCGAGTCGAGTATAGACGACGAACATAGAACGAACCCAACTAACTTACCATGGAACCTCTCATATGTGTAAAGTTGTGTGAAGGTGTGGATGTTTTGTGAAATTGTGTGGTGTGAGCTCGGTTGAATTATGTTGGGCATTTTGTATTTGTGTCTAGTTGATTGATTCCTAAACTTTGTGTCTATCAGAATTAGCCCATAATTTGTGATGGACCAAAAAGGCATTACCTTCGTTTAGACTAAGCAATTATCTAGAGCGATATAAGTTTAAGATTAAGACTTGCTTGAATTGCCTATTTTGCCTATTTGAATTGATTGAATGTATATGTATATGAAATTATTGTGTTGCGTAAAATGTTATCAAAAGGGCGATGCCATTTCTTATAATAGGGTGAGTAACGTATAACTCACTCAGTTTAAAGCTGACCCCCTCATAGTGTTTTCTTTCAGGTACCTTGACTCTGGACTTGTCTAGAAGTCCATTCTTGATCGAAAGTCATCTTGACGTGTACAGTCCGAACTTTCGTAGTTGCTGCAGTAGTGTCTTGTCTGCAGAGTTGTGGTATAGTACATCATTTTAATATAATGTCGATTTTCATTTGTTGTCTTTGTAGTAATATATGTTTTGTACACGGAAGGTGAATACTCGTGATGATATGGTTTTGGAACTTTAGTATTTATCGGGCTAGTACGTACAGGATACGGAAATAGTAAGCCTAAGTAGTTTGTATCAGTAAGTTACTAGTGTATAAAGATGTGTGTAAATGCTTCCGCTTATAATGTCAATGTATGATTGATGTTTTGCAAAAATGTTTTAATGATTTTTGGCTTGCTACGGGTTTTAGAACTACCATTCCCATTCCTTAGCGCCGATCTCGGCTCGAAATTTTATAATTTGATTTCGAGAATGAGAATAGACTATATACGTTATACGTCTATTAATGCTATAAAGTCTACTCCTTAGAGTTAGAATTCTTATTTCAATTGTGATTTAACTAGATCCGACGAGCCAACGAGCTACCGGATCAGAGGAGTAGAAGGTGTTTGAAAACTGTTTAGTGGATAACAGTTTTGTGAGTTCGCATCTTTACTTCTGAATATTAATGCAAAAACATTTATAACTCAAAATGTGATTGAAATTGCATCGCATAGATTATATTTGAAACCAATATAGATCTACAGGAACGTGCTATCTATTGGAAAAAATAGGACTATGTGATTACCGGTATTAATAAATCATTGCATTGTATTGCATATTGGTTGGGTCATGTGGCCAGATGCTTGCTAAGCGGCCTAGACCTAACGGTTTGTCCTGGGGAGCCAGTAATTCAATTTACGGCCCAGCAACCTTACACAAAGTTAAGATGGCTGTGACGTTGTGAGTTCACAATTCATCTTGTAAACAAGTGAGCATAAACTATGGTGTAAATTATAGTTAACCAAATGGGGATTCTTCTTGGGTTTCATTTGGATCGGTTATTTGGCTGCACAAAGTGTGTTTACATGCGATTCCAGTTTTTATTAATATGCTTAAGTATCTATGTGAATTCACTCATTTTTGACCACCGTTGATTTCCTTTTCACAGAGAAATGACATTTTGACGTGACAAGACTTTCAATTCTTTCTCCGGAAGTTGTGATTATATAAAGGTCACTCTAGAGCTGCAGCGTAGTTCTAGCATCGCACATTAGTTTATTTGTAAATATTTTAAGTCTGATGTGAAACTACTGCTAGTATCAACTATTTGAGAAAAATGCATGTTTTATGCAAATAGGGCTTTTGCCAGTTGTTTATAAAGAAACCAGGTTTTCATGAGAGCTTTATGTTTGTACTACACACTTTAACCGGTTACTTGATGTGTTAACTGGTTTGTACTGCTGGCATCGTTTTCAGACAGGGTTTTTATAAAGTACGTGCTGCGTACGTGTACTACCTTGAGTCCAAGAATGTAATCGCACGGTTTTGATTACATGTTGTTAAAGGTTTTCAAATACTTGTTGAAAGAGATTGAGACCTTTTATGTTTTCAAAACGTGAAAAGTTATTACTGTTTTTTCATAGGATAGCTACGGGTTTCGGAACATCCATTCCCATTCCCTAGTGCCGGTCTCCGCTTGAGTTTCAGGGTGGAAATTGGGTCGTGACAAAAATTGGCTCAGGGTTTGGCAATTGCATGAGATTTATGGTGTTTCACTAATTGATGTTTGTAGAGTGTTTTATGAGGAGAGATGAGAGTTGTGATGTTGAAATTATGTGTTAAACCTATAGGTACCGGAAGAGAGAGCTCCGTCCAGCCATGCAGTGCTCCGGTGAGCAGAATTCTGCTCGCCAACGCAGAATTCACTGGTCGGCAGAATGCTGCCGTGAGTACAACTCAACTCTGCTCACACCGATAAGAGTTGGTCAGTCTTTGGGGGATGTGTGGTCATTCCCCAATAGACAAGGGGGAGAGCTTTTTGGTTGGTAGGTTTAGCTTGACGAGAAATGATTAGAATTGAGTTTAAGAGCGATAGTTTGACGTTTTGTGATAAAAGGATAAATTGTTTTAAGCGGAGTGTAAAACGTTAAATGGTTTTAAGTTAAGCTTAAAACCAATTATAAAGAGTACTTTTAAATATGGAATGGATAAAATGAATGAGGTTAAGTGAATACATAATAATGATTTATTTGATACAAAAATCAAATAAACGATCCGAATTAAATACGAGATTAGTTATTTGACGAAATAAAAATGCTTTTACAAGTTAAGTTTGAAATCGGACATAGAAATAGTTATTTGATAAGTAAATCAAATAACATTTTGAAATCAAGGTTTAAGTAACAAACCTAAAGACGTAAAAGGTATAAATTGTTATACCGATAAATAAATAAATAAATAGAAACGTATCGGACTAGACGACAATAAAAAATGACGATTTATGAATATGTGCATACCTCGAGTTTAAAATATCTGTAGAAATAGATTCTTACTCGAGAGTTATTTGATAATTGTTTTAGATCCGGCAAGTGATCAACTAGGGGACAAGAGCTTAGGAAACTTGACGAGAGTTATCGTTTAATCAAAGTTTTTTGGAAATAGCAAGTTGTCAGTTTATATTGATGTTTACATTTGAAGTATTTAAAAGTGCAGTTCTTTTTACGCAAAATGTTTATATAATTTGCATAGCATCATTTATAAATAAAATGTTTTATTTGAAATGTATACATCATTGCTTTGAAACCAGTATGAGAAAGTGAAAGATATCTTCTCGAGAATATGACAGACACAAGGTTGAACTCGGTAGAATTATCTAAGGACATGTGTGTAGGGAGTTTAACTCGGTGGAATTATCCCGGGACTCACCTCGATTAGTTGAATATAAGAAATAGTACGAGTTTAACTCGTTGGAATTATCTTGGGACTGTACGATATTGTTTTCACGACCCAATTTATGAGCCGAGACTGGCGCTAGGGAATGGGAGTGGTAGCTCTGAAACCCGTAGCAAGCCTAAAAACACTTATAAATTTTTCGCACTTTATAAAGCGTATTTCATATATCAAAATACATGTGACCCCATTTACAATAAACATCAGAGTTACAAAAATTATACAAAAGTATAATTAACAAACTCTATACTACTGCGTACTGTTAAAATGAAAACTTTCTTTCATGTCTTTTACAAATGATTTCCGAGGAATAAAACTTCGGAAGCTTGACTCTCCAAATTATAGTTCACTCTTCTTGCAAAATGTGAGGATAACGGGGTTAGTATAAAACTGAGTGAGTTCACCAAATTACAAGAAATATTACATAAAGGGTGAAAAAATTTTAAAACCGCTTTATGTAGAAAGTATTGCTTTTTCTCAAATCTTACTTTATATATTATTTACTCAATTCATATATGTTTCAATAATCGTATATACATTTCATAAACTTTATGTTTATGTTATATTCGTACTTAACATCTTTTATTTCTCGTCATCGTTTGACATTTATTTTTTCTCATTTTGTTTCTTTAGTTTTCGACGGATGTTTTAAAATTTGGATCGTATTATCCTAATACATCCATATCGAGATGCACTTCTGACAAGTATCTATAACTTATTCCTTATGGCTTGGTTCCAAGATAATTCAATCGAGTTTAACCATAACCATATTGTAGCACCCCTCTCGAATTTATATTAAAAATTAACTTAAAAACACAATTCAAAATTTAATCTCAAAAAAAATTCTCAGTTCAAACATTTATTAACGATCTTAAAATAATACAATTTCATTAAATTTACAATTGTCAATTCAAATCAGAATGTCAAATGTTTATTTCAAAAATAATAGTTAATTGTTCGTATAAATTAAATTAAATTTAAAAAAAATCTAAACTCAGATGACACTGTTGACCCACCTAATCAAACCAATTGACTGATTTCACGAACCTAAATGGAAGAGTCTTTGCGATCTACCTCCTGAAAAATAGGTGGCAAAGGGGTGAGCTGCCTACTCAATAAATATAGCTAATTATACTTATATATACGTAACAAACAACAAGCAAAACAAATAGCAAAGTCTTATTTAATAAACTAAAGATCCATCAACTCACACATTCATATACATTCGTACGATCAAACATTTTAAATCATAGTTTATTATATTCAATTAATTAGGGTCCTGCTTAACCTAACTGAATCATATCCAATAGTTTGTCGGCCATCACAATCCCATTAACAATATTTATCGCACAAGATACCAAACACATTAGTATCCCGACACCACCCCAGTGTCTAGCAAAACGCACAGGATATTCTATGCTTCCGAGAATATCCCGGCACCGAAGTGCCTAGCAAAACATTTATCACATCTTTTATCTCATCATATCACAATCTAAATCGTCGCATCTCTAAACCATTAGATATAACCAGTTCTAGGTAAGCAAACAGTTAACCTTCATTATTATTATTTAATATCAACCTTCATTCTCAAACTGTACTTATCACACATTATTAAATACAAATAATCGTATACCTAACATGCTTTTATCCATAAGTTTCACCGTCATATAATCTAATTATATTACCCTCAGAACAAATACGACAAAATATAGTCAATGCACCAATTAACATATAATTTATCATATATCAAAACGCTAATACTAATGTCTACCACATAAAAATCCACATTTAGCAATCAATAAATATACATAAATATAATTAACTATACTTACCTCAATCGCATAACGACCTAATTATCAGATAATGCTATCCCGCAATCTACTTATCCGCGTCTCCTAACATTATTTATAATACGTATATCCATTAAGTTAGCTCTAAAAATTATAAATAAAAATAAATTAATTAATTACTGTTATTTTTATTGTTATTAATATTTTGATAATGCATTTGAAACTGTAACATATCCCAACAAATTTTTTTAAAGAAATACATACATAATTACTATATTATAATTTTTATGGACTAAAGTGTCATAACTTAATCTTTAAGAGTTAAATATGTTTTCTGAAAAAAATTGAAGAGTTGGATCTGAACTTATTAAATTGACAAAAGAAAAAGGAAAAAAAAAAAGAATAATAATAGCATCGTGAAACGTGAAAACAAGAAGTTTATTCATGTGTATATATGTTTTTATTTTGTATTATCAATACCGATTTGAAAACAATTTCTTAAATTCCAACATCAATTTTCGTGTACACAGTCCTCTAATAGAAATAAACCTTCAAACTTAAATCACACTATACATAATCTAATAGTAGTTTCTTTACACAGTTCAATTTTCAATTAGATTATAAATTTCAAGAACATAATAAAATTTGCAGTGTTAGAAAATAATACCTTAGCATGAAAGATGGAAACCCATTGAACGTTTATGTATTGTAAATCTTAATTTGTAAAAGACGGCTAAATTTTTGTTCTCTTTTTTTTTAACCTCCATTAAGTTTGGTTAGCCTCCTCTAAATAGGCTGAGATTCAATTAGGGTTTTATTTTAGAAAAACATAAAATTACCATCTTATCCATTATTTTATAATTATATTACTAAATATATTATTTTTATTTACCGGATGTTACATTTCTTTCCTCCTTAAAAGAATTTCGTCCTCGAAATTCATATATATACTTAAAATTTTAATTACGGATATTGGCGCCCATATTATATATTTTCACTTACACAGTCTTGGGCTGTCATACAACAAATTCCAAAACAACAACAAAAATTTATACTCCTCCAACCCTTTAATAATCATCTACTACGAAACAACTATTTTCATTTAATTTTTTATACATTTACTCACTAGACTTCATTAACTAGCATTTCCCCCAAAAGACAAATGAACAATTTAAATTTAAGCTACCAAAACTTATAACTACTCCTCTTAATTTTAGCCATTTTTGTTTTGTTTTTGCACTAAGAAAATAAAGTTTGAAGAAGAATCAATATTTTAATAATGTATACAGTTCATCAATTACTATGGTATAGTACCACTATATAAAATGAATCCCAAGTCACGTAACAATCACCTTGATTTATACATTTTAAATCCCTCCGATCTAAATGCAGCTTATGGCGCAATGAAAAAAAAATTACCAATATAATTAATGAAATTCAAAAAAAATTACAATTTCAAATAAGAAAAAAATTTAAATAAGTTGGTTAAACAAATAGAAAGGTTCATACACATAAAACTCTAACACCCAATAATAAAAAGAATTAGATTATATAATTCATCAATCATAATAAAATGCAAAATATACCTATAGATAGAGATTATTCAATTTATAAGGTAATACATATTCGTGCTTGCTCTCAGTTCATTTAAATTAATACTTTTTTTCATTGACTTATTAAATTATTAAGGGAACAAATAAAAGTGTACTCTAAAATTTATAAGATAATCAATCGTCAAACTAGTGATCTCTCAGACATACAACCATTCTTTGCTGCTTACATCGTGAAATTATTTTCTCGAAATTATATTCAAAATCCTCATAACAATTCATAGTAAAAGAGAATCAAATCTATAAATTACAAACTCACTCAAAATAAGAGTTGATACAACTTCACAAAAAAAAAATATCAAATTAATCAATTTAGATAAAGAGACTATCAAATAAATCGAAATTTTATATTTACATATCATAAAGATAATGAATCTAAAATAACAGCTTGTTTAAATTACACTAATTGTCAAGGATGCTCACTAAATCATTAACCTATTAAGAAGATATCAACAATCTATCATTTAACACATCAATTCGACAACGACAAAAACAAAAACAAACATTAGCATAATTTACAAAAGTTATCAGCCGCATTTAGTTTTCAAAAATCATCAATGGAACAGGTGACAATTTATACTACTAAATTAACTTTATAGAGCTACTAACCGACAAACAAAGTAAAGAAAATATGATTCTTGCTTTCTCTATATGGGTAATTGTTAATTTTCATTTTGTTTGAAAATATATATATATACAATTTGACTTGCTAAGATAACTATATAAGCACACCTCAACTTAAAATGTGGTAAATATTATTTGCGCGTCAATTTTTTTTTTCTTTTTCGGAAAAAAAAATCAGAATTTTACTGTATTTCAGCTAAAAGAAAATATCAGCTTGCATTCTGCTGTATTTCTTATAAGCTTAAATGTTTCAATCAAATATCCTCCTATCAATATATTATAAATGTTATACATGCTAGCAAATATTCCAAAAAGACCCTGCTTTTATAAATATATCAAAAAGGCGATGCGGAAATATTGCAAGAGTAATTTAAAACATCAACATCATCAATCTTTATCATAAATTGATATTAGTAAAATCATGAAACAAATGTTCATTTCACTTTCTTAAAAATAAAAATAAAATAAAAATTAAGAATTATATAATTGACAAAAGTACACATATTTTTTTTTATTTACATATTACATCACCTTGTATGAATATTTTTTTTTAAAGTGCAATGATCTTTTTTTTTTTCTTATCTACATAGACACATACAAAAAAGAAAATAGAAGTATTTAACTTATTTTCATGACCACAATTTAATTAAATAATCATATGCTAAACTTCATTAATCACGATCATTATTCTTTTGAACAACAAAAGTTGACTATAGTAGTACTATATAAACGATCACACTCAACGTAATGCTACAAGTAACAAAACAATTATGGATCGAAGAAAATAATGTGTCATAGTTTAATTCAAACAAAATCAAACTTTATACATACCAAACCAAACAACACAATAAATTAACGGATTCTTTATCTACTCAAAATAAGTTAAAAGAATACTATAGAGACAAACAAGCAATAATTAAATAATAATCAATCTTCCTTATTTTGTTGTTATTGACTTATTAAATCATTTAGTATCTAGCAAGACCCGGTTATAGAAATAATCAAATTAAAATAATATAAAAACGATGGTCATAAACTAAGTGAAATAAATTACAACTCATAAATGTTTGACTCTCTTATTTTTCAAAACATAATTTAATATAATTATCTTTATTTTCAAATCAATTTTTAAAATTTTAAATATTAAGACAATCAATCATGAACTAACCTAAAACAAATTCATACTAAATCTTATTTTAAATAGAATATATAATTAAAAGAAACATATACTGACTTACATCAATAGTGATGTAACAATTAATATACTCCAAACAACCAACTCAAATTCCGTCACAAGGATAAAGTTTTTTTTTTTTATCAAATATATTTCCATTCTTTAAATTTCATGAACAACACAGGAGAAATCAATCAAAACCAATCAAAATAGCGACATATATTTTTAGCTCAACAATATTTTTTTTTTTTTACTACTACAGAATATAACAAGGAATATAGATAAGTATAATCTTTAAAATCTAAAATTTAAAACAAGAGGCTACATAATTAATATAATTTATTCAAACATCCAAAAAGTAACCGATTTTTTTTAATGCATTTAATGCGGTTTAAATTAAGAATTGTATAAAAGCCATGTGTCGAAATATGGTGTCATCAAGGTTAAAGGTTTAATGCTATGCAATTTTTTTTTTTACAGGACACTATAGACTAATCATTATAAATATTTATAAACTGTATTTTAAAAAAAAATGATCATCTAAACTTGACATTATTCAAAAATAATAATGTGAATAAGATGCAATTCCGATAAGTAAAATATATCAAATGTAATATATCATTTGAAAGTTTCTATATCTCCATTTTTTTTTTTGCATTCCAATTTTATATATAATAAATAGAATATCAATTTTAAAGTTTTTCAATTAATAATTAAAGATTCAACTGTAAAAAAAAAGAAAAAAAAACAATATAACTAAAAACATTCAACCATTTTATATATATATCTCAAAATTTAATCATAATTATCATCATTTTTTTTTAAGTCAGCTACTAAATAATCTAACAATTTTTAAAAAAAAAAAATTTAAATCAATAAAAATACTACTATATTTTTTTTTTCTTCTTCCAGAAACTGATAGTGAATTTAAAATTACAAGTACATTAACAACTTCACGTTTTTTTTACCAGTGCAAGGAATTAATCATCTTGCAAAATAAGAATATCATCAATAATTACACGTTGATCAATTTAAAAAAAAATTCCTTGATCCAAAACCAATCATTAAATCAACCAGTAGAACAAAATTATACATCACTAATATATTTTTTTTTATCACTATATCTCTTAGTCTCACTAACTATTGCAAATCACAGGATGGCAAATTTATATTCTACAATAAAAAAAAAGTTTAGTGATTTTTAATAATAAAATAAAAGAGTGTAACCTTATACATAAATAAAAGAATACTTTCATAAAAATGAAAATCAATTATAAACAAATACAATATTAGAGCATATTATGATGTCAATCATATAATTAGATACTACTATTATAAAAAGAAGGCAAAATCCATACAAAGACCCATGTACTATACTGTTTTTGTTCAGGAAGCCCCTACCCCAAACTTGTTCACGACCAGATCCCTCTACTTACTATATTCCGATTTGCATACCCTCATTTGGACGGAATTCAGCGCGTAATATTCAAACACCGTTACCTAGAGTAGAAGTAAATATGAAATCAATGTGGCAAACAAATTAGCCACTCATGCTCCACATGGCAGACACATAGAAAGTATTAATTTTGTTAAAAATACATCATCAATCATCTGTCACCCACCAAACCACTCCTTTTCTTTTTCTTTCGTTTTATTTTCTGTTTGGTTCATAGGAAAATCCTTTAAAATTTTCTCTCCACCAAGTACAACCCATTTCTTCTTTAATTCTTCAAATGGTGACCACCCACAACACCCATCTTCCTTCTCCAGCATCCCGTGTTTTAATTGTGGGTAATTACTACCACGACGTTTTCATTCAAAACGACATTATTTCTGGGTGAATCTCTCAGCGGTGTATCCTTAATGGGCTTTCCTTACCTTCATAGCCATCGTTCTCAATGGGTTGTCCTTACCTTCTACCTTTATTGCCAAAGTCGGCAATAATTTTAAATATCAAGTTATTCACGCCTCAATTGTCGTTTCTAATTTCAAAACAACTATCTTTCATACCCATTTTGATTCTAGTGGTGGTATTCTACATGAAAATGGAAATCATGATCGAGTATTGAACGAGTCTGCACTTGTGACCCTATTCGGCCGACAGATCTTCTGGGTGTTGGAGGAGAGATATTACCTGAAATCGCTAAAAGAATGATTGAAACATGCGAGGTTGTTCGGCTTCCATACGATCTTCCAAATCAAGGGCTACAAATTTGAATGATTATCCGACTCTATGCGCTCATCTAAACGAATTGGAATCGTCCGGTTATTCTTTTTGCATTCTTGAACTTACGATGGTGTTGACTATAAATTCTGGCGGTAACGACATACTTCACTTTCTCTCTCGTTATGGGTTTTGATTTTTTTGACTGGTTGTAATAAATTGCAGACCAGCATTGTAATGGATTTTGATTATTTTTTACAGTGTCGGCGGCCGCTGTAGAGGTGGCGGAAGGGCCGTCGTTTTACCTTTTGAGCACTGTTTTGATGAAGATAGAGTATCCTATGCGGTGGAGGTGCAGAATATGAACAAATTCTCTTACTTTTACTTCTTTTTTTGAAAAAATAATGGAAATGTGATGGAGAAGGAGGAAGAGAAGCGGAGATGATGGTGGTAGTGTGGTACGATGGATGAACGAATGTGGTTGAGAATGAACGAATTCATGGTTGTGGTAAAAAAATTGTTCTGTTTCTTTTAGAGAAGTGAAGGAAATAAAAAAAAAAGATAAAATGGAAAAAGGTTGGTACAAGTAAAAGAGAAAATATCCAACGTGGAAATTTTTATAATTAGGTGTAAATTTCAACAGTTAGTTAACGGTAATGAACAGTTGGTTGACAGAAAGTGAGAGTCACGCTCTGAATTTCGTCCAAACAAGGGTATGAAAATCGAAATATAGTAAGTAGAGGGATCTGGACGTGAACAAGTTTGAAGTAGGGGCTTTATGAACAAAAACAGTATAGTACAGGGGTCTGCGTATGGGTTTTGCCTAAAAAGAAACTAACTCTACCGACTCTACTGACTCATCCATACTAACTATCGGGTCAACAGGTTCATTATAAAACATCATCCTTTAATAACTCTCTTTAAAATATGTCGGTTAACCTGAAACGTATACCCGCTTTGATACCATTAAATGTAGCACCCCTCTCGAATTTATATTAAAAATTAACTTAAAAACACAATTCAAAATTTAATCTCAAAAAAAAATTTCAGTTCAAACATTTATTAACGATCTTAAAATAATACAATTTCATTAAATTTACAATTGTCAATTCAAATCAGAATGTCAAATGTTTATTTCAAAATAATAGTTAATTGTTCGTATAGATTAAATTAAATTTAAAAAAAAAATCTAAACTCGGATGACACTGTTAACCCACCTAATCAAACCAATTGACTGATTTCACGAACCTAAATGGATGAGTCTCTGCGATCTACCTCCTGAAAAATAGGTGGCAAAGGGGTGAGCTGCCTACTCAATAAAATATAGCTAATTATATTTATATATACGTAACAAACAACAAGCAAAATAAATAGCAAAGTCTCATTTAATAAACTAAAGATCCATCAACTCACACATTCATATACATTCGTACGATCAAACATTTTAAATCATAATTTATTATATTCAATTAATTAAGGCCCTGCTTAACCTAGCTGAATCATATCCAATAGTTTGCCGGCCATCACAATCCCATTAACAATATTTATCGCACAAGATACCAAACACATTAGTATCCCGACACCACCCCAGTGTCTAGCAAAACGCACAGGATATTCTATGCTTCCGAGAATATCCCGGCACCGAAGTGCCTAGCAAAACATTTATCACATCTTTTATCTCATCATATCACAATCTAAATCGTCGCATCTCTAAACCATTGGATATAACCAGTTCTAGGTAAGCAAACAGTTAACCTTCATTATTATTATTTAATATCAACGTTCATTCTCAAACTGTACTTATCATACATTATTAAATACAAATAATCGTATACCTAACATGCTTTTATCCATAAATTTCACCGTCATATAATCTAATTATATTACCCTCAGAACAAATACGACAAAATATAGTCAATGCACCAATTAACATATAATTTATCATATATCAAAACGCCAATACTAATGTCTACCACATAAAAATCCACATTTAGCAATCAATAAATATACATAAATATAATTAACTATACTTACCTCAATCGCATAACGACCTAATTATCAGATAATGTTATCCCGCAATCTACTTATCCGCGTCTCCTAACATTATTTATAATACGTATATCCATTAAGTTAGCTCTAAAAATTATAAATAAAAATAAATTAATTAATTACTGTTATTTTTATTGTTATCAATATTTTGATAATGCATTTGAAACTGTAACATATCCCAACAAATTTTTTTAAAGAAATACATACATAATTACTATATTATAATTTTTATGGACTAAAGTGTCATAACTTAATCTTTAAGAGTTAAATATGTTTTTTGAAAAAAAATTGAAGAGTTGGATCTGAACTTATTAAATTGACAAAAGAAAAAGGAAAAAAAAAGAATAATAATAGCATCGTGAAACGTGAAAACAAGAAGTTTATTCATGTGTATATATGTTTTTATTTTGTATTATCAATACCGATTTGAAAACAATTTCTTAAATTCCAACATCAATTTCCGTGTACACAGTCCTCTAATAGAAATAAACCTTCAAACTTAAATCACACTATACATAATCTAATAGTAGTTTCTTTACACAGTTCAATTTTCAATTAGATTATAAATTTCAAGAACATAATAAAATTTGCAGTGTTAGAAAATAATACCTTAGCATGAAAGACGGAAACCCATTGAACGTTTATGTATTGTAAATCTTAATTTGTAAAAGACGGCTAAACTTTTGTTCTCTTTTTTTTTAACCTCCATTAAGTTTGGTTAGCCTCCTCTAAATAGGCTTAGATTCAATTAGGGTTTTATTTTAGAAAAACATAAAATTACCATCTTATCCATTATTTTATAATTATATTACTAAATATATTATTTTTATTTACCGGATGTTACACATATGGTACAGTCTCGGGATAATTCCACCGAGTTTAACTCGTAGCATTTGTTACGTCCATACTAGTCTATGTGAGTCCCGAGATAGTTCCACTCAGTTTAACTCCTTAGACACAGATCCCAAGATAATTCCACCAAGATCAAACCCGTGTCTGTCTTTGAATTCTGATATTGCATCTTCTCTTATCCCAATCGATAATCGCATTGTTCCTTTTATCGTCTAATAGGAAGGTTTATTTCACATCGTAGTTATCGTTCTTGTTTTGTATTGATTCTCGATATTTTATGTCTGACTTTCTTATTGTATGAGTCTCGAGAAATATTATCGAGAATGGAAGGGATACAATTCCCAGGATAGTTCTACCGAGTTTAACCTCGTAACTCAGATTTTAGTATGGAATGTACCATAGTATAATTCTCTTGTAACATACGTTCATCATTTCGATAATTTATATTTGGTTTTCTTGATCCTTTATGTACTACGACATGCACATTTATACTACACTATAATTCTGAGCTTCACAAAAACTTTTAACATGGCTCTGACAAGTGACACTCTAAAATTATGACATGTGGACTCTACGTACCCATTGACTATCTCAATCAACTTTGCCAACATTACGCGCCCTTCAGGCTTCTCCAACAGCTTCGTCTTCCACAACTCTTCAAACCGTTGAACGACAATACAATCGATCAGCCTTCTCTAGAAGCTTCATCTTCCATCACTCTTCAAACTGTCACATGATAGAGAAATCAATCAACTTCTATCAAATCTTACCTCAAATATGCGGCACCGTATAAAATAAAAAGAACAATCGGCTTCATGATCACAAAAAAAAACCTTTTGCCTCTTCAATCTTCCAAAGAAGTCAGATGTACCACAAACACTCAGGTAACGTTTGATTATGAAGTTCAAATTGTGTTTTGTATAGCTCTAAAATAATGTTTAACACAATTTTGACAAATAGGAGTCCCCTAATTCAGACACTTGGAATCTCAAAACTCTTCAAATTAAAAACGTTTGCTCCTTCACCTGAAAAAAAAACGCATCACCAGCAAATCGATCTTTCGTTGTCGTTCGCCTACATCAAAAAAATTGGCAGCTGTATCTAGCCCATCTTAACAGATTCAACTTCCACATCCAATAATCGTACATTCTTCAGTTTACCCATCTTAAATCTTCTATTTAATTCAACTTCAATAACCCAAAATCGGAATATCAAAAAAGTTGACATGTTACTAATACTCTGAAACTCGGAAACTCAGGTTACTATATTTAATTTATATTTTTTAAATATTCATGTAGTGCCAATGTTCGAATACACCTGAATTAGTATACTTGATTACCAGTATTTTATCCTCCGATCTTCCAAGGTTGAACTCCAGCTTGATCACCTGAAATCCAAAAGATAACCGTTAAAGACACGTTAGAGAAATATTCCGGCATACCCTCTCCAACGGTCAAGTTAGTATTTTAGTGAGAGAAAGAAGAGAGAAGTGAAAGATTAGAGTGATGAGTGAGAGAAAGAATATTACCCGTTTATGTTTGTGGTCTCAGGTTATTTATATCTGTTGACTTTGTTGGGATTTGGTACTAGGTAGGTCTGTTTTGTCCGTACCGTCAGACAAATTTTGGGGTTAGGTGTCAGTACCTTTTATGTCTGCTTTTGTCAGTGGATGTTTTATATCCGTTTGGATGTGTCTCCCGTACCACTGATGGAGGTGTGATGTCCGTTTCTGCCAAACACTGATCTCGGGTAATACGTTGCTTGGTTTCGTTAAGTAAGCTCGGTTAGTAGGTTGCTCAGACTTGTCTACTTCTGAACTAGGTTGACTGGTTTTGCACTAGACGAGCATATCCGAGAATAAGTGTGCTCAAATACTCGTACATTTGGCTTAGTATGATGGTTTATTCTTGTCTTTGGAGATATTGTCGGTTATGCAAGTCGATTGTATGCTCGGTTATTGGTAGGGTTATTTAGGTTGTTATCACAAGCCCTCCCCCTACGAGACCGAATATTTATGTTCATAGTTTCCTGGATCCTGTTTGAGTGTATTTACTTAGTCGAGGTTGATTTCGGGTACACGTGCCTTGTCTTTTCAACTTTTGGCGGTTTCTTCTTGGTGACGCCTGGTGCAACTTTTTGACACCTCTCGGTTAGATAGTAATGGTTGCCTTTAATGATGTCTCTTTGCATGTTTGTGACTGTTGGGTTGCACCTACTCGGCATTTATATATTGTTTTATAATTTTTTTCGTTTTTCTTTCTAGCCTTGATTTTCTCTTTTTTTCTCTGTGTTGCGCTTTCTTGCTGTTCTTGTGTTGAAGCTTTTTTCCAGACATTATTCAATCGTTCATCAGTAAGTTCTTAATTTTTCTTCTTTTGATTTGTTGTTTGGTTTTGATTTTCGTTTTTTTTACTGTTTCTTTTCGCTTTTTCATGTTTTGTTCTTCATTTTTTTGGGGTAGGATAGCGGTTCTAGATCTTTGGGTGGGTGTGTTTGATTTAGTTTTTTGTTTCTCGCCTTGTGACTTTTGAATACCTAGCTAAATGAATATGTCTGGTGAAGAGGATTCTCAAAAATAGGGTAGAGGTGGCATATTATGATGAGGGGGATGATGTTACAGATCAAGTGGAGCCGGATTGTTTAGATTCCGAGGCTACTTCGTCGATTAGACCCCGAAAGTTGTATAAAAGTAAAACCGAAATTGCTGAGAAGAGGCAAGTGATGATGGAGACTAACTTTGCTAATGTTAGATTGGCCGACTTAGTATACTGGGTAAAGCGTTTTAAGAAACCTGCCGAGTATAAGCTAGAGTTATGTCCGTCGTTTGTTACTCTTAATTCTCCCGTAGAATCCGAGTATATAGTTATTTGTTTATAGCATTTGCAGTCGGGTGTTAGGTTTCCTTTGTGCGACGAGTTAAAGTCCCTACTTAGGTTTTATAGGATGCCTCTTAGTCAGTTTCATCCTAACGCTATTAGGCACTTCTTTACCTTTTTAAATCTTTGTAAGGCTAACGATATCCTCTTCTCGGTAAGGCTGTTTGCCAGTGTCTATAGTATGATCTTTCCTGGGCCTTATGAGTTTGCTACTTTCAAAATATTGAGGAAGGAGATGAAAGTAACCGAGAATGTAACAACTTCTTTAAAAAGATTTAGAGTGGAGTGGTTTAGAGTGAGGCACCCTACTGAATTTGCCGATTTTCCCCAATGTTGGCTTGCTAGCTCACCCGAGCATAAGTTAGTTAGGGGAGAGGCTGCTGATCAAGGACCGTGTGATCTTCTCCGGGCTGTTTTGGAGAAGAATGGGTCTGTTGATACTTATAAATTTGTTCCTAAGGTGGAGTTGGTGACTGTTGACCCTAACGCCGAAGGTTGTTTTTAATTAGTGATATTGTGCTCGGTTTTCTTATAGTGTCGTCCTTTGACTGATGTGTTTTGGTATGTTTGTGCAGTGTTGGATCTTACCGTGATGGAGGATGCTCGGAAGTCTCGTCCAGCGAGCAAAGAGAAGTTGAAGAATATTGGAACTTCTAAAACCGGCGCTATTCCACCTACTCCCATTGTTGTGAATTCGGGAGCAGGCTCGTCTGAAATTTTAATTAGCGCCGTTCCTGTGACGAGTGTGTCGGTCAAGGACGGTGCTCCTAAGAATATGTGTGCTGCTGGGGAGGTGTTAAGATCTCGTACAAAGACAGTTGTCCAGAGGCGTCCTGGCATAAAAAAGGACGAGGATAGTTTTCGGACTGAAGAAGGTGAGGCGGACCGTGTTCCGTATGTTGTTGCTCTGAACGCTACTGGGCCGAAGCAAGCTGATGATGTTACTAAGAAAAGGAAAAGGGATGGGAAGAAAGTAGTGGATGAGATTTTAGTTGAAGTTCCGTCTGCTGATTTTGATATTTCTCATGTAACTGTTGCCGCCTGGTTGAGGAGGAAGAGTATGATTGCGTCCGTGGAGAACCCCAAGACGGCTATGAAATTGGCGACTATTGCTTTTCTTCCTCGGGATAGGACTTTGTTAAAGCATACTGAACCTAAGGAGTTCACTGGGTTAGGAATGAGTTGTCTTCTCCAGGTTCGTTGAATATTTTCTTTGCTCGTCTTTTCATGGTTGGTCTATTTTATTTTTGTTCATCTTTTTGCTTGGATCTAATTTATTTGTCTTGTTTTTTCTTTGTAGGCTATGAACCATTATGTCTGTGCTGATGTTTACAAATGAGACTTGGTGAACCAAGCTGATGAGGATCATGTTGCTGCGACAGCGGCTTTGTCCTCGTTGGAGAGTGAACAACTTGCTCGGAGCAACGTGGAGTCATTGATGGCTTATCATACTGGGGAATTTAAGAAAGAGATTGCCGAGTTGAAGACTTCTTTGTCGGCTGCCGTTAAGAAATTTGAGGATCAGGACCAACGAATTTCATCGTTTGAGGATGAGAAGAGCAAATTGCGGGCAGATATGTCGGATCAGAAGAAAGAGTATGAACGCAATCTTAGTATGAAACAGAAAGAGGTAGATGATCTAGCTCGTCAGCTAACTGAGGCCAAATCGAGTGTTGATGCTGCCAAAAAGGCGCAGTTAGCCGAGTTTGGACAGCTGATTCACTATATCGAGGAGGATTTAATTAGTCGAGTAGGGCCTTTGCTGCCGGCCGATGTTAATTCTGATGTTTTGCATTTAGATATTGCTGGTTTGTATCCGAAGATGGTTGCTGCTCAAGAGAAAGAACTAGAGGAAGAACTTGACCGAGAGTTGCAAGAAGCTCCTGATGCTGATAAGGTTTCCGATGAGCGAGTGAATGTCTCTGTGGATGATCAGCCTCTCGAAGTTCGTGATTACAAAGAGGCAGGGCTGAGCGAGGGTGTTTCTATTTCGGGTACCGGTGTATCGGTGCCTAATGAAGTGAACGATGCCGAGATTAGTCCTTAAGGTTTTTTATTGAAAATTTCTGTTGGAACAAGATTATTGATGATTTCAGTTGTATCTAAATCTGGTTGTTTGTTTGAACTTTTGCCTTTTCTCTATAGCATGTTTGTGAATTTGTGGCAATTTTTATGCTCGTGAGAGGCTATAGTTGTTTTTGTATGTACCCTTGGAGAAGGCTTTGGCCTTGTATTTTTTGTCTTATGTTTTGAATTAGGAGATTTTTAATTAGGCGTTCATTTTGCCCGAGTAGGTGATTATCTTGTTTTTGTTTTACGAACTGTCTATCTCTTTTGATAGGGTGTAAAATTTATTTTTGTTCGAGCAAGTGATAACCTTAATTTTTACTCGAGTTAATAACCTGATTTTTGGTCGAGCAAGAGCTCGTTTTACAAGTAGGTAGTAACCTTACTTTTTATTCGAGCAAGAGCTCGTTTTTCTCAGTAGGTAATAACCTGATTTTTGTTTGAGCAAGAGCTCGTTTTACGAGTAGGTAATAACCTTACTTTTATTTCGAGCAAGAGCTCGTTTTTCTCGGGAGGTAATAACCTGGTTTTTGTTCGAGCAAGAGCTCGTTTCTTCTGTCAACATTTGTTTTACTCTTTTTAATTTATCTTTCTTTATTTTTGGGGGAAAACCGGCATTCTTGTCTACAAATGATGTTTGACTCGAATGCCGATGAAGAAACCCCCGACCGACTCGACTAATTTTACTGGTAGAATCGCTTAAGGACATTAGCGTTACATGTTCTAGGTAGGTCTCTTCCGGATAGATATTGTAGGTAGTATGATTCATCGTTTCCTACTTTTTTGACTGAGTATGGTCCTTCCCAGTTTGGCTAGAGTTTGCCTACGCTCGCGTTACCCCTTGTGATGTTTGCTCGGCGTAACACTAAATCCTTGATATCGAACGTCAGGTGCTTTACTCGCTTGTTGTGGAAGTTTGTCATTCTCTGTTTGTAAGCTTCAATATGCGTTAAAGCTGTTTCTCTGCGCTCTTCTAGCATGTCCAAATAGATCTTCATGTTTTCTTCGTTTTTCTGCTAGTCAAAATATATCACCCGCAGCGTCGGCATTCCTATCTCGACCGAAATCATTGCTTCGCAACAGTATGTTAGGTTGTATGGTGTTCTCCCTGATCCTGCGGTTACTGTGATTCTGTATGACCATAAAATGTTGTGTAGTTCTTCTGCCCATCTCCCCTTGGCTTCGTCTAATCGCTTCTTCAAACCACTGACGATTGTTCGATTGGTTACCTCGGTCATCCCATTAGTTTGTGGATGGGTTACCGAGGTGAATCGTAAATCGATTCCTTTGTGAGCGCAATAGTCTTTGAACCCCTTATTATCGAACTATTTCCCATTATCAGTTATTACTATCTTCGCTATTTCGAATCTACAGATTATTTGTCTTCTAAAGAATTTCAAGATTCCAGCCGCTGTGATCTTGGAAACTTCTACTGCCTCCACCCATTTCGAAAAATGGTCTACGGCAACTATCAAGAAACAAACTTGCCCCGCTGCTGTGGGGAAGGGTCCGACGATATCGATTCCCCACGTACTGAACGGCCACGGGCTAACAATGGGGGTTTCCTCAGTGGTGGGTTGTTGGTTGACATTTTGATGGATCTGACATTTTTCGTACCTTTTTACTAGCTCGGCTGCGTCGTCTGACAGGGAAGGCCAGTAATAGCCATACCGGACTTCCTTGTGACAAAGGGCGAGGTGGGTGATGTGGCTGCAACATGTTCCTTCGTGAATTTCTCTGAGGACGTAGTGTCCTTCTTCTTTGGTTAAACACCGAGACTGCGGGTACGTGTATGACTTTCGGTATAGCACTCCGTCCTGATAAGCAAAATGAGGTGCCCTCCTCTTTACTTTCTTAGTCGCTTGTTTGTCTTCTGGCACGGTTCCGTTCTCCGTGTATGCTACTATTTGCTGCATCCATTCGTCCAGTGGTCGGGTGAGGAAGATTGCTTCTGGGTTTTGTATGCTGTTATCGCGCTAAATAAAGAATGGTACCCCTTGTATCTCATTTTTTGCTACTCCAGCCTTAGCTAATATGTCTGCCTTTTCGTTTTCTGCTCTCGAAATTTGATCTAATTTCCATGTACCTCCATCTTCGCTTTTCTTTATCAGTAGTTCCTTGACTCGCTCTGCATATTTTTTCATATCTGTGTCCTTAATTTCAAATTTTCCTAGGACTTCATTGACTATCAGTTTGGAATCGCTCTGGATTTTGATTACTTCGGCCTTGACAACCGTAGCCATTCGTAGCCCTGCGATCAGCGCTTCGTACTCTGCTGAGTTATTTATAGATGGGAAGTTGAAATGGATTTATTGTTGTAGTCGGATTGAATGCGGTCCTTCGAGCACTATCTGTGTCCCTGATCCGGAAGCA
Source organism: Mercurialis annua (assembly GCF_937616625.2). Classification (NCBI taxonomy): domain Eukaryota; kingdom Viridiplantae; phylum Streptophyta; class Magnoliopsida; order Malpighiales; family Euphorbiaceae; genus Mercurialis; species Mercurialis annua. The sequence goes on along the minus strand of NC_065570.1, from coordinate 44,030,545 downwards.
TTCGACGCTCCGTCTACCTGGAGATTCTAGGAGACTATGTTCGTGTCTTTTTTTTCTGGTTGATCGTGCGATGTTGTCTCAGCAACAAAATCCGTCAACACCTGGCCTTTCAGCGCTTATCTTGGTTGAAATTTGATGTCATAAAATCCTAGTAACACCGAGCATTTCACCAATCTTCCCGAAGTTTCTGGTCTTCTCAGTGCCGTTTTTAGTGGCTGATTTGTTCGGACTATGACTGTATGGGCTTGGAAGTATCTTTTCAATTTTTCCACCTTTAGGATCAGAGCGAAAGCAAATTTTTCAATCTTGTTGTACCTTAACTCGGCTCCCTTAAGGACTTTGCTAGTGTGGTATATTGGTTTTTGCTTTCCATGATCTTTTTTAACCAATACCGAAGCTACTGTCTCGTTGGTTGTTGATAGGTATAGGTAGAGTGTATCACCGGTTTCTGGTTGACCGAGCAGAGATGATGTTGTTAGGAAGGTTTTTAACTCTTTGAAGGCTTGCTGACAGTCTTGATTCCATTCGAAGTTTTTGACGTTCCTTAGGGTTTTGAAAAATGGGAGACATCGTTTAGCCGAGCAGGATACAAAGCGTCTGAGGGCTGGTGCTTTCATCTCCAATATTGCTTGTATCTTTTCTATGTTTGCTTCAATACCTCTTTGTGAAATGAGGTAAACTAGGAATTTTCCTGCCGGCACCCCGAAGGCACACTTGTCTGGGTTCAACTTGAGTTTGTATTTTCTCAATTTCTGAAAGACTTCTTCTAGGTTCTTTTGCGTGATCTTCTACATTTAACGACTTCACAATGATGTCATCAACATATACTTCCATGTTTCGTCCGATTTGTTCCTTGAAGACAAAGTTCATCAGCCTTTGGTATGTTGCCCCAGCGTTTTTAAGCCAAAAGGCATCTGTTTGTAACAGTAGGTGCCACCGTTGGTGATGAAACTAGTTTTTTCTTCATCGTCCTTGTGCATAGGTATTTGGTGGTAGCCCAGGGCTGCGTCGATGAAAGAATAAACTCCGTACTCGCTGGTGGAGTGTACTAATTGATTGATGTTTGGTAGCGGGTAGCTGTCTTTCAGACATGCCCGATTTAAGTCTGTGAAATCAATGCATAATCTCCATTTACCATTAGGCTTCCTAATCAGCACCACATTGGACAACCATTCCGGGTAGTACACCCGTCGTATGAATCCGGCTGCCAAGAGTTTATCCACCTCATTCTGGATGGCTATTTGTCTGTCTACCGCGTAAGCTCTCTTTTTCTGCTTTACTGGTTTGTGTGCAGGGTCGACGTTGAGCTTGTGTGTAATGATATTTGGATCAACTCCCTCAATGTCCCCTGGGGTGTTAACAAAATCGACTTCATTCCGAATTAACATATTCGTTATGTCTTTCTTGGCTGTGCCTGGTAGATCTACTCCAATCATGACCGATCTCGGGTTGACACCTCCTAATTCCACCTTTTCTAATTTTCCATGGGGCTCTAGCTTACCTTCATCGGAGTTGGGTATTTCTAGTGTTTCGATTGCTAGCGTCTCTGAGACTTTTTCCACTGATACCAGATAACACATCTTGGCTATATCATGCCTGCCCTTTATTGTCACTACTCCCTTTGTCGTCGGTATTTTCATTGACAAATATCGAATACACGTCACCGCTCCTGTAGCGTATAGCATCGGACGCCCAAGAATGGCATTGTATGATAGGGGCATATCGACCACCATGAATAGTGTTTTGAATTTGGCAGTGAGACCAGTTAGTCCTCCTGATGGGTTGCCATTATCTTGTCCGAGTTCCACTGTGAGCTCGTCTACTCCCTCTGCTAGTATTGGGGATCCTCCAAGGCCGACTAGTGGCATGCTGACCTTTTTCAAGTTTACCACTGTGCAACCAATGTCGAGATAAGCTTCTTTGGTGATCAAATCAACTGGTGCATTGTTATTCTATATCCACATCAGGATATGTGACCGGGGAGTGTTGAGCGGGATGAAAACTTGATCTTCTAGTTTCACCGGTCGGTGTGGTTTTGTCCGAGGTGGTAGGGGCTGTCGTGGTTCTCTCGGCCCAAACCTGTCTGGCCGAAGATTCTGCTTAATAGGTGGCCTCGGTGTCGAAGGATGACTCGTCGTCTAAGCGGCTTTTCTCCGTTGTTCCTCATCCAGATTTATGTAATTCCATGCTCGGTCCATGAGTTGAGCGTAAGTTTGCACTGGATTTGTGATCAGGTTATCCGGGAACGCCATCATGGTTGTGTTATCCTTCACTGCATCTATCACTGTGTCATCGTTGAGGTTTCCTACCTCCACCTCTTTGGCGTTGAATCTCCCTATGTAACTTTGCAAACTTTCTCCAGGTTTCTGGTAACAGAGTTTGAGATGGCTGGACTTTTTTTTGTGATGTATACTCGGGGCAAAATGTGTTCGGAAGGCTCTCATTAGTTCGTCAAAACTTCAAATGGATACCTCTTTTAAACTCCGGTACCATATTGCCGCGGGTCCTTTCAGGGTTTTGAAAATAGCTTGCAGACTACTGCTTCGGACAAACTTTGTACCATCATGACTACTTGGAAGCAGCTCAAGTGGGTGATGGGATCCCCTGTTCCGTTGTAATCGTCCAGCTATGGTCTTTTGTAATTCAGAGGGAAAGGCGCATCTCGGAGTTCGTTCGACAAAGTATTTCCAATATTCAGGAAACTCGTGCTTCTAAGCTCCCGCCTTTTGAATTTTTCCATCTCGGTACGCACTCTTTCTGTTATCTCTTGTTCTAGGTTTTTCTTCTAACCGGAGCCGGCGCCTGAGCTGTGCACACTTTCCTCGATTTCTACTTGCCTCGTAATTTTCTTTGGCTCCTCGGGTACTTTTGGGCCGATGTGATTCATATGTTCTTCTCCCGGGTTTTGATGGTTTGCTTGATTTTTCTCGGGTGTGGATTCCTTGGGTGTCGTTTGCGTTTGGTAGAATTCAGGCGGATGACGGGAAGGTCCTCGTATGTAGGGTGGGGTAGCAGTGTGAGGTCGGGAGTGGTTTGGAGTGACGACCGGGCATGCCCTTGCTGGAGAGCGGCCAATTGTTTAGCGTGGAATTCGATATATTCCTGTATTTGGGTTGGGGTGGGATTTTGGTTTTCAGTAACCGGGGTGGACATGGGTGCCGAGATGGTGGTTGGTGTAAATGTAAGGTTGATAGGAGCTATCCCGGGACGTAGAGAAAGGTTTTGAGTCATCCGAGGTGTGGACGTAAAGTAAGAGGTCGGTGGGATGGTTCCCTAGAAGGGCATCCCCCACGGATGCTGAGTGGTGACTCCAGAAGGTTGTGGTCGGGCAAAATGAACCGTCGCCGGCAGATCTTCTGGCGGGGCATTCACTCCCTCACCAATAGTGTTCTCTTGAGTGTTCGTTTCCCTTATCGGGAGGTCGTCTCCTTCTAATGCACTCATTCCTAACATCCTCTATTGAGTTAGAAAGGGGGGAATCTTTCTTGTTTCTCTTTCCCACAGACGGCACAAAATGATAACCAGTATTTTATGCTCCGATCTTCCAAGGTTGAACTCCAGCTTGATCACCTAAAACCCATATGACAACCCTTAAAGACACACTGAAGAAATATTCCGGCGTACCCTCTCTGACGGTCAAGTTAGTATTTTAGTGAGAGAAAGAAGAGAGAAGTGAAAGATTAGAGTGATGAGTGAGAGAAAGAATATTACCCATTTATATTTGTGGTCTCAGGTTATTTATATCTGTTGACTTTGTTGGAATTTGGTACGAGGTAGGTCTGTTCTGTCCGTACCGTCAGAAAGATTTTGGGGCTAGGTGTCAGTACCTTTTATGTCTGCTTTTGTCAGTGGATGTTTTATATTCGTTTGGATGTGTCTCCCGTACCACTGATGGAGGTGTGATGTCTGTTTCTGCCAAACACTGATCTCGGGTAATACGTTTCTTGGTTTCGTCAAGTAAGCTCGGTTAATAGGTTGCTCGGACTTGTCTACTTTTGAACTAGGTTGACTGGTTTGCACTAGACGAGCATATCCGAGAATAAGTGTGCTCGGATCCTTGTATATTTGGCTTAGTATGATGGTTTATTGTTTTCTTTGGAGATATTGTCGGTTCTGCAAGTCGATTGTATGCTCGGTTATTGGTAGGGTTATTTAGATTGTTATCAATACTCAAATTGTTGTGCACATAAGGTGTTCGATTAAATGAAGTTAACATGTTTTTTTTTTAAATATACTTCGAACCTTACCGTTGATTTTGTTCTATTTCTTTTATAGAAAATAAGAGTAATTGGCAAGCAACACATTGTTTTCTATTAGCAAAAGTCTGCTCATATTAATGCTTTTAATTTTACCATTCCAACATGCATTTGAATTATTGGGTTATTCATGATTTTGTTTGGGTTATTTTAGAGTGCCATTTGGTTGAATGGAATCATGTTCAAAAATGGTTATAGTTGATCCCTGATTAAGCTTAATCTTTATTTTTTTTTTATAATTTTCTTCATATATGCATAGTTGTCTTAATTCTTGCACTAGAAGGCCGAGATAATTGATTGCTCGTGTAAAGACTAGGGCTGGGAAACCTTTGGCCTTTGGATCCCGCCTATTAAACGTCGTACCGAGGGTGATAAACAAAGTTTTAATTTCCACTTCTTATGGTTCTGCAGTTTGATAGTATGTTGACCTTGATGTGTTTTACTTAAATCTTGTGAATCTGCTGTTTGTATTTGATTTATCTGCTTTCTATAAAAAAATCATGAAATTATACTTTCATTGTAAATGCAATAGTATTTGATGTAATTATAGTTAAATATTTTTCCGGTTTCATATCATCTATTAAAAATATGATTTATCATTTTCACTTTTAAAACAAATCATTCAAATTTGTATTGCATGATTTAACCTCTATTGCAAGACTTTATCAAAAGGTTTTTTGAAGACAAACTCTTATTGGAGGAAACTATGGTCTCCTTAATACTACAACCTTTGTTACAAATCTCGATTATTATGGGTAAGTTTGTATATATTATTTCATTAAAAGTAACCTTTTGATTGCAGATTTTATTTTTACTTAGCTAATTAAATTTATTTAATTTCTATGTCATGGTTTTATTGTAACAGTGCGCTTCTATGGCACCGCCTCATAAAAAAATGTGCATGCTGCTAATCGTGTACAAATTTAGATTATTATTGTTTGCACCGGCGCAAAAATAATATGGGTTAGAGCATTGCCTGGGTTTATTTAGGGAATCAGGCCCAACAAAGGCCTTTTAGATTAGCTTTTTAATTTAAAAATAAGAGTTTGTAACTCATTAGCAATATTTTTGTTTAGGAATATTAGTTAGAATTAGATTAGGAATCTATTCTTTTGTAGAGCTATAAATAGCTCAGAGCTTTCATAATTTTGTATCAACAAATCAATCAATCAAAAGCCAAGCCCAACACTTTTTATCCTGCAATCTTCAGATTGTCTTTAACTTAGAAGTAGTTTTGACATTAATCTTGTATAAGTTTCTTAACTCCCATATTAATATTGTTACATATTTTGGTTAAGCCTTTTAACCAAGAAAGCCCAGTGAATATCTTTTTGCAAGTTTGTTAAAGCATCAAATCTCAAACCGATCCCACTTATAAATTTAAAGATTCGAGTAGGGAATCTTTCTGGGCGAACATCTTTTGGAGACTCCACATGGTTAGCACAAAAACAGACTTTAAGGACGATTTCAGGCACGCTAGGTCTATACGCCGATAACAAGTGAAGCAGGGTAACGAAGTAGTAGAAGAAGTCAATTTGGACAAAGTAGAGATCATGGCCAAGGATAAACAACAACTACTTCAGTCAAATAAGGGGGCGAACACTCTTCTAGATGATGGAACTGTCCCGACGGACAAGGATGCTGAAGTGACTGATGACTCCAGAGATTACTATCGCCAGCTTCCCCCATATCGCCCTTCTTTATCACAGTTTGTTTCTTGACTATGAGCGGCGAGATCGCCCAAGAGAATAAGCAGATGTTTGATGGCGCCATGCATCAAATGTCAGAGGTTATGAAGAATATCATGTCTGATCAGGCATTGGTCCGAAGGCAGATTCAGAACAATTTGGACGGCTTGAGTAAGGTGATGGAGAACTTGGGCAAACTCTTTTCCGAGCAGTCAGTGGCTGAACAGAATTATAGAAGGGCCGAACAAAACCAAACATCGAATAGATTCGGGTGTCCGGGTAGTTCGACCGAGCAAGTGCACCAGCCCAGCAAGCTAGGGTATACGTACGGGCCCGTCAAGCTCTTAACTAGGCTCGAAGCTTATTTGGCCTGAAGAGGCGATCTTATGGGGGCGAGTACATTGGTTGCCCAAGGGGTAACAAGGCCTCAAGGAATCGGATCCAGAGCCAATGCCCAGGACGTAAACATCGGCGAACACTAACCTACAGAGGTCGGCGAGTTGAGCGTAAATAATCAAGGGCAACTCATGGACATGTTGTAAAAGCTCGGAGTGGATTTAAAGCCGATGCCTCGCCCTTCATATATGAAACCTTATCCCGATTCAATAGAAAAGTTATATTTGTTCCCAAGGGGATACAAGGTGCCAGAGTTCAGCTTGTTCTCTGGATAAGAGCGCGGGCAATCAACGGTTGAGCATGTAGCCCATTTCTTAGCTCAGTGTGGAGAGGCAGAAGCTCACGATTTCAGGAAGTTGAGGTTGTTTGCGAGCCCATTGACGAAGATGGCGTTCACATGGTATTCAAGGCTAACGCCGAATTCGGTGGAGTCTTGGAAAGATTTGGAGGTTTTATTCCATGAGTAATTTTATAAAGCACATACATATGTCACTTTGACAGATCTCTCCCGTATCGCTCAGTTGCCAAGTGAATATGCAGAAACGTATATCGGCCGATTCAGGAATCTAAGAACTGGGTGTTCAACAAAGATGTTTGAGGCCGATTGTGTACCAATTGTGTTTAGAGGAATGAGCTTCGCCATGAGGGAGCACTTTGAAGGGCACCGATTCCGAGACCTATTCGATATGACGAACAGAGTCACGAGCTATGAGCGTTTGCTCTAAGAAAAGGAACAGAGGCGAGGGGCATCCAAAGGGACTTACTACAACGACTAATTAGACATAGCAGTGATCTCGGACAATGAAGAAAATGGTTCAGAAGACGAAATTAACATGGTCGAATTCTTTGGCGCTAAACCATTAGAGTGTTCGGCCTTGAACAAACCAGGTTTTGTCAAAAAGAGCAAGACCGCAATAGTTCAAAAGGAGTATTCCTTCAATTTAACTAAGGCCGATGACATATTTGATGCCTTGTTTAAAGACGGTCAGATCGTCTTGAGTGACGGTCACATAATTCTACCGCCAGAAGAGATGGTTGGGAAGGATTACTGCAAGTAGCATAATTCTTGGAGGCATAGTACAAATAATTGTGTAAATTCGAGGAATGTGATACAAAAGGCAATTAATGAAGGTAAACTTATGTTCCCCTCAAAGAAATAGGCCGATATAAATATGCGTGTATCAATACTATTTGGCCAGAATGTGATTGTTTCTTGGAGAAAGGGAAGATTCAGAGAAAATGGAATCCCAAAAAGCCGAAACTCAAGGTGGAAACTAACGGATCCAAGTGGCGATCAGAGAAGAGGCAACAAGGACAGCCAAAGAGGAAGCGCAACATTTAGCCTCCCCTGAGTTGACTTACCCATCTCGCAGCACCTGTTTAACCGCAAAGAAAGCAGACGAGGTTAGGAAGAACCCAAAGACTTTCAAGCCCAAATCACCCACCAAACAGTGGCAGAAACATCAGCCACAACAGGAGTCTAGGACGACCGTTTTAAGAGGATATTTTGGCCAAAGGAGGAGACCCCTCGTATGACAAAAATCCAAAAAAGGGGAATTCAAAGATTGAGGCAAGAGTCTAGAGCAACCATTGTGAGAGCGATGTAAGCAAACCAGCAGTACCCCTAAAAGACTGGTGACTTTAAAAGAAGGGCTAACATCTAGGCATGTCGGTGAAAGGTTGGGGGCAAAACAAGTCGGTAAATCGGCAGTGACCAAGCCATGCGGAGGCCGATCAGCCAACCACGCTCTGATAAAAATACGGAAGGTATGGGTACCGAAAAAAGTAATCGAAGCAAAAGAAGGACAAACGCACCACACGAACAGGAGTCTCCAAAGGTGCTTGAACCATAAGAGGATAGGCGGCGATCATACAAAGACATACGCGTCTCCCACAATGATGGTCATTTAAAAGAAAGGGTGTCAGGAAAAAGAGAAGTGGTAGTCTCTCATAAGAAGGGGTTACTGAAGGCATGGGTCCCAGTAGTAAGGGACGAATTTGGAGTAAAAGTTGTCATGCTCCATAGTTCATACAGGAGTAAGCCTAGATAGAAGGCGGCCCTAGAAGGAGATTTGATTATCCCTAAAGACGGCAGTGCCGAGAATACGGCCGTGGTGTCACTCACCAAACAACAAACACGGATGACTCGCGATATTCGGCCATTATACATTAAGGCCGACGTAAATGGAGTATCAATCAATTGGGTGCTGAAGATGCTCAAGAAACTGGTATAGATCGCGATCATATAGACCCTACTGATGTTTATATGAAAGACTTTGCCAGGGGAGAAACACCAGCCGAGAAGTATATCACCCTCAAGAGTAGAAACCTAGGAGGGGTTCTTCGTGGTCAATGCACGGAGTAATTACAATGCATTACTCGGCCGTGATTGGATACACTCCAATATGTGTATGCCATCCACTATGCTCCAAATGCTATTTATATGGCAAGAAGATGGTGCAGCCGAAGTGGTTTAGGGCGATCCCAACCCGTTCGACAAAGATCACAACGTGCTTGAGGTAAGGATGTATGATGAAGAGGTGCGAAATATCCAATCCCTTAGTTCTAAAGGACAAAAAAGAGCCCCTCGTTTGTTAGTCAATTTAGATGGGCTAGTGTCAATCACCCTTCGGGGTAACAGTCAGTTAACAATTATTGGTTTCTGTAATGATAGCACGCCACCTGAAGGTAAGGGCGACCACAATATGTCCTCTTGAAATTTAGATAAGGGTAGAGTAAGCACGTCTCTGGCGGATTACGAAATAGGGTGATGTTACCTATAGGCCACAAGGACAGGTGATTCTGCAAATGGAGTCCGAATTAAGAAGAGCCCTTCGTGGTAACCATGGTACTGAAAAATGGAGCATATGATTTGGCCGATAGTAGTAGAGACGAGTGCGATAGAGTAATCATCGGTCGATTCCTAAAGAAACATGTTTCAGGCTGTTTATAAAATGTACACCAAATGCAGGTTGGTGCCATCAAGGAGTAACGAAACTCGGAACGAACTTTTCAGACAGTGGAGGACGATTAGTTAGAAAGTTTAGTGTGAATTTGCAAGCTTGAATAAAGGCCGAACCAATAAGAATCTCCGCCATTTAAAATTAAAATTGTATCGAGTTTTTCTAACAGATTATCCATTATCCTCAAACAAATAATGAATTATGTAACAGTTAAAAATTCACCGACAATATATTTGTGAAATGCTTTGGACTTCATGGTCGATAAATATGTTTGTGAGGAAATAACAATGGGAAAACAATTAAACATAGCAACGAAAATTTGGCCATCAAGCCGATAATTGTGCGCAAAGGTACGAAGTTACAGACCCATCAAACAAATTGTGCCACACTTTAAAAATAAAAACAAAGGGGGTTACATTCAAAAATTATTAAAGAGATCACCCAACTCGCTCCTTAGTTGGTTGTACCCTTGACGTGCCTTTTTGTACCTCGATTCCCCATTCTGAAGATCATTCTTCAAAAGACCCCTGTGTTTCTTCAAAGTAGTACCCTCAGACATATCATCTAATGGCCCTTTCTCCAGCTTGGATACATTTAACTCTTCAGCCAATAATTCCGATTGGAGAGCTGCTATTTTTGGCCGAGATATCCTTGATCTTTGCCTTGCCATTATGAATATTAGATGCGGCAACCTTCATCGAAGTCTTTAGAGATTTAGCCAGCGCCGAGACCAACTTCTTAAAGGCCGACAACGTCCGATTTGAAAAGGTCAATTCCTTTCGACTTCAAAATTTTCATCTGAGATAAGTGTTCTTCCCAGTTCTCGTCTTAATAATCGGCGACAGTTTGGTCTGCACTTATTGTTTGATGAGTCTGCTCCAATTAAGTATCGTTATCAGAATCTAGAAAGGCTTTCACTTGAGCCGAGACATCATCGTCTTCTTGGATCGCGTTGTCGTCGGGAATCTGATAGGAACGCCCACAGTAGAATATCGGCTGCAGATAGACTGTTAGATTTGAATTAAAGCAAGTAAAAGTACCTTAGTAGCAGTCTTGTTTCTTATTCTCTCCGGGAAATTGATTAAGTGCGAGCCAAGGGGTGACATAATTGGGGGAAAGGGCGAGTCATGCAGCATCTGAGATACGGTCACAAAAGGGGTCCGTTGAGATTCAGTACGGTGAGAAGAGGGCGAGTCATGTACTTGATCTTCCTGCTGGGTGTCGCCTCGTGATGAAGAATGATAACTTTGATAAGGGGTTGCCGATTTTGTATGATGAGAAGCGGCCACCAATGGACCACTTGGAGTAGGATCAAAGAGTTTGTATCCAATGAACTCTTTAACGGCCTAGTTGGCCTTTGTTTTTGACTTCGTCTTTTTTGGCGCAGCTTTGGTTTTCTCCTTCTTTGCTGGCCGAGTCACTTCCTCATCCTCTAAGTTGGGCTCGAGACTAGTCTTGGGGACGCCCACTGGTAAATTGTAAAACACATTAGGAAAAATGCAATTCAGACGCATAAATAATGGAAGTAAGGATTATTCTTTATATGGGATTTGATCATACCCGGTACCAATTAAATCACTTATAGCTTCTAATGAGGGGCATTTAAAGCCATCATATGTGACCCTAGAGATATCAGGCTTTAAGTTTGATTCAGCCAAGTATAAATTATATTTCGGGACTAGAGGACTCCTAAACTTAAACTTAAGAGGAATATTGTAAACAAAGAGTGAGTAAGGGTATCAGTTACTATATTTTTCTTGCCATACTTGTTTCATCTTTTTATTATATTTTCGTCTAGCCTGGGCCCTAAATTGTTGTTTCTTAAGGTTCATGCAAGGGCGATCATAAGGATCGTATTTAAACTTATAAAAACGCTCAAATTTCCAAATTCATAGTGCATAAGTAGTATACATTTGAATGTTCGGCGTTTAGGAGCTTACAAAAGAAATAAATCGGCATGAGTATTATTTGTGGATAAAAGGGGAAAAGAAAAGTTATGAAGGGCGAGAATTTGTTTTGGAGACTTGGTGAAGTAGGTATCCACGACTGAAGTCCACCAACTTTGAAATTCTGAAGTACACCCGGACGATTTAATGGTGCGCTATATGTCTAATGCAGGGGGAAGATATGATCTGTTTAGGCGAGTCAGATATTGGAGGTCGCAGAAGGAAGCGAGTTTCAGTTTATAGCTCCCACAATTGTTGAAGGCGATCAACAAAGGACAAGGAATGCCATGGCAGAGGCCAAATTGGCGAGAAGTGTAATTGGGAGAATATACTTCCGCATTAATCTTATAGCTAAGTCTTAGGAAAAGATTTTTGGTTCTTAGGGCGCTACCCCATTATGGTGCACTGATGTCATCATCGGCCAAATTTTCTACAGTGTGTTCGCCATCCCAACCAAAGATAAGCCATGTTGGCAAGTATTTTGCCCACAAAGCTGAGCAAAAGAGCTCAAGAAACCTCAATAGTACACCATTGAATATGGTGAGCACATCCATGATGTGAGGGAGTGGAGTTGCGCTCGAGATCAATGAAAAACTAAGGTAATCCATCTTGAGGTGAGGACTGCAGATGAACAACTCAGGGAAGTAAATGGCGAGCCACAGTTGCCATAACCATAAAGGTCATGTTGGGCATTTGAAGGTCCTTATGGGTATGGGAAAATCTATGTCCTTCAGGTTGGGACCATAAGGGGCTCGATCGTTTAATGCATGGTATAGATATGCGAGCATAAATTTGCCCAAATTGCATCGCCTGCCTTCTGACCATACTTTGGCAAGCAAGAAACCTTCCTGGGTGACGCGGAACAAAGATGTGCAGATAACATACTTGGCAAGCAAGAAACATTCCTGCAATAACCATAAAGTTCATGATATAATTTGTTTGAGACTTGGTGATGATAAACCTGGGAAGGGTAGCTTTGAGGTTCGAGGTGATGCGCTCGCCGTTGAGTGGTACACTGATAATTAGGGCTATATCTAACAAGGTGATATTCATGAGACCAGCTCTGAAGCAAAAGCAGTTTACGACGCTTGACCAGAATAAAGAAGCACCCATGATTTAGTGTTAGGCTATTGGGATACTAGCTTTTTAAAGCTCTATCAAGTCATAAATACCCACTATTTTCCAAATATGGCCGAATTGTTTTTCTAATCTAACTGCCCAGTTTTGGAAACCTGCATGTCCTTTCGGCCAATTTCTGAAGGTTGCATCGACCAAAATAGATGATTGATGAGGCTGGGAGAATCGTGGTGGTACCCCGTCGTGGAAATGAATGGCAGCTTCACACAACTTGCTTGGTGAAGTTAGTATCAGTCCAACGCAATATCGGTCATCTCCAACATCGGTTAGTACCTTGAATTCGGTAGTAGGAGCAGAGGAGCGAATATCGGCGATCTTGGCGGTAACTTTTTTGGCGAGGTCGGTGTTCTAGGCAACCATTGGAAGCTGCAACAAGAAATGTCTCTTATTAGAGAGGACAAAGGCGTGGATTAAAATAGATGGAAGTCGAAATACTTACCAGGAATTCTTGGGAAAGTAGAGAGGTTGAAGTTGTAGAGAAGAGAGAGAAAAGTTCGGAAATTGCAAAAAGAGTTATGAAAAAAGACTTGCTATTTTTCTAAAATATGGAATGAGAGGTAACCGAAGAGTTCATGCTTGGAATTGTGGGTTACTGGAATGACAACTCACATGGTGACGTGACGTTCAAGGGGTACCGAAAGGACTATAGATGCACACACTTGGGCCAAAGAAAACGGGCCGCGAACGAGTGGGCTCTGAGAAGAATTAGACCTTCAGGGATCAAGTAAAACAAGCCTAAAATTTTTATTTCAAGCTTGTTGGGGGCATCGTTTACACCGGATAAACATAATATGGGTTAGAGCATTGCATGGGCTTATTTAGGGAATCAGGCCCAACGAAGGCATTTTAGATTAGCTTTTTGATTTAAAAATAAGAGTTTGTAACTCATTAGGAATATTTCTCTTTAGGAATATTAGTTAGAATTAGATTAGAAATCTAGATTTTTGTAGAGCTATAAATAACTCTAACCTTTCATAATTTTGTATCAACAAATCAATCAATCAAAAACCAAGCTCGGTGCTTTTTATCCCGCAATCTCCGGATTGTGTTTAACCTAGGAGTAGTTTTGACATTTATCTCGCCTGAGTTTCTTAACTCCCAGATTAATTGTTGCAATCTGAATTCCACCCCGAAATCTCGAACCAAGACCGGCGCTAGATTATGGGAATGGTTGTTCCGAAACCCGTAGCAAATCTAGAAACCACTATAAATTTTTCGCAAATAAAATACTAGATCATAATGAAACTAGGGACTTAGCTCCTATACCTTATCTCAAAGACAACCCTGTTTCAGACGACACAAACAAATTAATAGGTTTAATAAAATATCTCAAACACCTTTCACTTCATATGCGTTATATTGAACATATTAAGTAATCACACAGCAGACCAGATATATAAGCCTAACAAACCTATACACGGTGTTTTTGCAAACCAAATACATAAGGTCCAGCCTATACGTAGATGGACAAAAACTAAATACCAAATGCCAAGTAAGTAGCCACCTAGTAGGTATAAACAAAAGCAGGTTCCTATCATAGCATATAAACAGAAGAACACTGACATGGCTACTGGCATATCATTCCTATGACATACTACTGCAGCAGCTAAGAGTACAAAGTTATATGTATATGTCAAAAGAGAAGCTTACCTGAAACAGAAGAGTGGGAGCTCAACCAGACATGAAGCTAAGTACCTGAAAATGATAAACAACAATAGATTCATAAATTTAAATATTTCTGAATGAGTAAACAGGTTTACAATTAAATACCAAAATCGCATATAGGTAAATATCAGTATATAAAAAATATTATTAGTTCATCGATCCAAATGAAACCTTAATCTTGTTGCAGTCTAATATTTTTCTAATTATATGGACTACAATGCATCTGCTTAAATCTTGTTTGATACAGGATGAACTGTATACTTATACGTTACTTCCATCTTAACTATGTATAAGGTTGTTGGGCCATAAATTAAATTACTACCGCCTCTAGACTACCCATTAGGTTTAAGCCGCTTTGCATGCATCAGGCTACATCACCTAACCTTAACATGTATATGCTTATGATGTTTACCTATCACTCTAGTTCATTAACACTGGTGATCACACAGTCCTATTGTTGCCCAATAGTTAGCTCGTTTCAGTGGATCTTCGTTGGCTAAGTTTCATACTTAGTGCGATTTCTGGATTTAAAAACAATTGAATACTAATTTCAAAAGTAAACAAATAAACTCACAACATTGCTAGGTCTGATACTTATTCTTGAGGTATGTGTGTCAGACTCCCTGTCGTCGTGGTCGGACTTCTGGCTAGTTGGTCAGACTAAACACACAAACAAAATAGGATAAAACATCAATATAGGTTTCCTATATAAATTTCTATGTTTAGAAACCTAGTTTCAGGTAAAGCACATAATTTCTTAAACACATAACACTTATGGTCTCTTTTCTTTTACAACCATATTATTAATTCTCATTTGAGAAACATACTCAAAATTCTCTTTTGCAGTCATTTTAGGTATAGAAATACCTAAAAAAAACTATTTATAGTATAGACTTAATTGTCAAAACAATTCTTAGTCATATACTAAGTATTTAGCAAAACCGATTGCTATATCTATAAAACTGTTTAAACGTCGACTTTAACTCATTTTAAAACATCTAGCTTTAGGTTTTAAAACATTTATATAAAATGTTTCAGGTTCGGCCGGAAAACATCTCGGGATACTAGGGGAAAACCCCTAGGAATCGCCCCCGGAAGTCCTCCGAAAAAGTCTGCTAAACACCGTCTGATAAAACCCCGTCAGGGATGCTGTGCGCTCGCACAGAAGTAGTTATGCGGTCGCACATCATTTTCTTATTGTGCGGTCGTACAGCTCATTGTGCTCATGCATAATGGGCTGTGCTTTTGCACTGCCCCGGAGATTAATCTCCGGGACTTTCCATTCAACTTCGATACGTCTAAAATGATATTTTAATGTCTAAAATCATATATACGCAATCCAAACTCAATTCGAACGTTTAAAACAATTAATCGAATCGGTAACCATTTATAAACTAATATATATTCAAAATAAACGTTTAATACGGGTATAATACCTCGATTACTTAAGTAATCGTTGAAGAAATGGAGTTAGTAACGAGAAATCGTCAAAACGGAATCAAAACCTTAGTTTCGTATGTACTGAGAGCTTAAGCAGCTCTATTTTCTTTCTGAGAAGAAGGAAATGAAGGCTTTGCCTTCTTTTTGAATTCAAACGATGTATATATATATATATATATGATTTGCAAAAGTACTCTTTAGTATTAGCTCAGTCATGCACTTTAAACCAACTTCTTAATTAGTCGTTCGTAGTCTACACGAAAACGACTTTTGAATTTCGTGAAAATTTACCCAAAAATAAAATAGAATATAAAGAGAATAAAATCGACTTATATTTTATTCTTAATAAATCATTTTCGATTTATGAGGTCTGCATTGACCGCGCTTGATAAAATTTCTACTTTCAAATTTTATCAAATTTTCACGATACCCTTTTCAAAATATTTCGCGAATATTGGAATCAAAAATATTCGCTCGGGACTTTTGAATTATTCTGCACCCAATTCATAATTTTATTCTATTCCCGCTAACTATATAGTTAACCGAATTTAAATTCCCAAAAGTTTAAATTTGGAATCCTATAACCACAATAAAACTTGGGCCTCAATCATATGTGAGGTGTCTTTTATTTTTTTAATGAGAGCTCCTTTGTCTTTTCTTTATTTCTTTATTTCTTTCATTTTTTTTTACAGTAAAAAACTGGATGCTCTTTAGAATTAATTTTGATATTTCAAAACTTATTCAAACAACCATAATTCATATATTTAGGAATTGTAATTACACTATCGGGAACAAAGTAACATAAGAGAAAAATGAAATTTCTTGAAATTTAACGTGAATAGATATGGACAATTGTTACCTCTTAGGGTATGGATTTTGCAATTCTATTTGTTGGTTGATGCATTGGAATGAATATGATAAAAAAAAACTTATTGCTGCTGATAAAATCACATCGCAAAAAAATTGAGAGGCTATGGATGAAAGTTTCCATTAAGAGAGGCTACAAATACAAATAGTTTTATCAGTATTTTTAATATACTTATTTCTTACATTGTAGATACTCTTTCTCGTCTTCTTTTTCTAATGGTTTAAGAATTCTAAAAGTTCATTTTAGCATCTTTAAGCTGAAAAGTACAATCATGTTCTTGAAAATGATTACAGTCATGTATTTGTAAAAGCTGCAATATTATTGTGGCATTATATTTTACGCTTGTAAGTTGTTGAGAACACTATGAAAATGCTTAATTTTTGGCAAAAGGTCTCAAAAATTACTGACCTTTCAATTTTTTTTCAATAGCACACTCACCTTGTAATATATTCAATAGCGCCCTATTTCGTATTTTTTTATTTCAATAGCACCCTAAAATTTTTTTTTAAAAAGTTGATTTTATTATTATAAGAATTAAACTTTTTAAAACAATTAAATTTAAGGGTCATTTTATACTTTTTTCTACTTGCACAAATTGAAGTAAGTCCCCTAACTTAAAAACCTTTCAAATAAATCCAAAAAATAAATAAATATATATTAATAATTTAATTTAAAATTAAAAAAAAAACGAACCCGCTCTGGAGGAAGACGAGCAGCTCGCTTTCCTCGGAAGACCAGCAGCCGTCTCCGGATTTTGCCACTGGTATAATTTAGTTAAATATTTATTTATATTTTTTTATTTTGTGAAAAAGAGGGAGTTTATGTATAATTTAAAACATTGTAGAATATTTAGAACTTATGATATATATGAAGGATTTTTTTTTTGAATACTAACCAAAAGAAAAAAGTTCAATTTGATGCTTTTAGGTGCTATTGAAACCCAAAAATACGAAATAGGAGCGACGGCTCCTCATTTGTTTTTGGGGAGAATATTCTTTTTTTATAAAATGAAAAAAATTAATTAATTATTATAAGGAAAAATTTGAACATTTTTAAAGTTAATTTTTTTTTTATATTTTTTAAAACATAAAAATATATGATGTAACCCTTTTATTTAGTCAGTTTTAATGATTTTATCCTTAAAATAATTACATTGTCAATTATAATCTTAATCGGGATAGAGGTAAAACATAAAAACCCAATATATGGTACAATTGAACTTTTTTCTAGATCATGGTATAAACGAAAAAAAATTACATGGTGAGATTTTTTTAAAGTAATTAAGCCTAAAAAGAAACGATTACCAACTTTAATATAAAATCTATTTACATCAATTCTACAAATTATATAAAATAAATAATAGTCAGTATCTTAACACTTCGAGAATAGAACTCTTTAATATGTTCCTCTAAGTTATGAAATATAGTGTTTAATTTTTTTTATTTAATCAATATTTAAATATATAGAATTTTATTGTTTAATGATTATGATATTTTGACAAAAGATTTTATCACATGTTTTCAAATGGTGATTTTTAAATTATAAATTGGTTTGTGTTTTATTAATTTTTTATTAATTAATATTAATTTTTTTAAGTTATGAAAGATGATAAGTTGAAAATTTATAGAATTTTAAAAGTTCAACGGTTTTTAAAACTTTACAATATAGAATTAATGTCTATAAGTAATTAAATATATGGAATTTTTCAATAAGTTAATAAATAATATTTTTTCAAATTTCTGGTTAAAACTTTCAGAAGTTTTAATATGTAATAATGCTTATATGATAATTATGTATGTAGAGTTTTGTAAAATTTAATCTACAAATTATTATATTATATTATATTATTTTATTAATATTAATAATTTGTTATAAATTATAGAAATGATTTTCATAAAACTAATCAATTAATTTTATTGTAAAATTATAAAATATATAAAAATATATATCATCGAATGTTATGCATATTTAAAAAAAACAAAAAATGGTGTATAATAATAAGAATATTAAAAATATGCGGATATGGATCCCGGAATCGTGTTTATTTTGATGTACACATCAGTTTTTTTTGACGGAATATCACAAAAACGATTATTAATATGTTAAAATTGTCAAAATTTATAATTTATACTTAAATTTGTAAAACACGCTAAAGTTCGTGATTGTTTAAGCAATTAAATCTTAAAATAACACTACACAAATTAAAAATAAATACATTATGATTTTATATATATATATATATAAAGCAGAATATGTTCCCTATGATTGACAAGTGGCACTTTCTCATTTGGTCGATAATATATATCGCTATCCTTTCCTTTTTCCGTGAGGTACGATATCTTGATTTTCTGTGACTTTTATGATTTTTACTTGTGTTACGTGTTGTTCTGGTGGTAATTGCTTATCGTGTTAAATTCAAGGACGAATTTTTAATTAGTTGGAAAGAATGTAATATCCCGTAAAAAATTTACATTTATTTTTCGATAATTTTCGATGATTTTTCGATCGTTTTGAAGTAACTTCGATGATAGCGGTTTGATTCGAGTTGGTTCGGGATTGGGGTTGATCTAGGTTCAACCATTTTAATTTCTATTTTAAAAACAAAAAAAATAGGAGATTGATTCTCGTTCGAGAATTTCATGATTCTCGAACGAGAATCGCGTTTGAGGCCTGGTCTCGTTCGAGACCAGGCCAGTTTCGAACGAGAATCAGGCCTGAAAGGCTATTCTCGTTCGAAACTTTTCAACCCTTGCGTGGGGGCATGTTCGTCCTTCGTTCTAACCTATTCCGACCTAGTTATATTCAAAACTTTCTACCCTAATTCATCCTCCTCACTTCAGACAATCCATAGCCGTCTTCCGTTCATTTTTTCTCTGAAGTTTAATGCTCTAAAATCCTTTTCAAAGTTGCTGTCCGGTAAGTGTTCTTAAACTCCATTGATTTCAGTTTTCGGTTTTGAACGACATTACGTAATTTGATTCGTTCTCTCTCGTTTCTAGATCGAAATCAATACCGTTTGTTTCCAGACGTTCTAGACTCGTGTGCCTTCGATCCCCCACCTCATTTTCGTTGAACGGTACGCTATCGATCTCATTTCAATCGTCGTACGGTTTATCGTTTTGGATTTGTGGTTCACTGTTCTTAGTTGGGGTGTTGCTGCCGAATCTCTATATGATGTTTGGCTGTGTTTTATGTGTTTTAAATGATCTTAAACCACGATTTCTTTCATTGTTATTGGATTTAAACTTTGCTTAAGTTTGAGTTGTCTCATTTTATGCCGTACGGTAATCGCTTCATGATTCTAGTTATTGTCGTCTTCCTCTTTTCTTATGATTTCTGATTTCTGGGATGTGATTAGTTACTGCCGTGGTTATTGTTAAATAATGATTGATTATATAGCTTGAGAAATTGACTAAGTTTGGAGTTGATTTCGGTTTCTGCAAATGGTGTTAAGCTAGGCGGGTTTTTGTTGTTTAAAAGGTTGGGGATGGTTAATTTGCCATTTCAATCATGTTATATTTTTAATCAAATCAAATTAATCCCTTAATTTTAACTTTACCTAGTAAATTGGATTTAGTTTTGAATTATAATGAATATATTGTTAACGATAACCATTTGTAAATTAAGTTAAAATAATTACTCGGGTAATTATATTTCCTTCAAATATCGCTTTGTCAAGAATTGGTTAAATTACAATTTAGTCCCTAAACGATTTTATAACTTATTTAAAGTAAGTTTTGGGGACGTAACTTCATATTTTATTTTAATTATAAACAAGAGCTATTAAATTGAATTCGGATATCAAATTGGCTAAAGTACAGTTTAGCCCCTAACTGGCTAAAGTACAATTTAGTCCCTAATTGGCTAAAGTACTATTTAGTCCCTAAACTTTATTAAACTTAAAATGGTTAGATTTTTGGGGTGTAACTCGGGTTACTTGAAATTGAAGTTATTGAGTTCCGCTTTTAAAATGGATTATTATTTTATTGAATTATTTTATAATATAAACTCGGGTTTATATTGATAAATGTTTTGAGTCGGGTTAGACTTGGGTCACCCGACAAGTGAGATTAGCTTGGTAGTTATTAGTAACTCGGCTAACCCACTATTTGGAAATTAATTATTATTTAAAGTTTATTAAATAATATTTATAAATTGGATTTTAAAGCGAGAACTCAATAGACTTGTATTAATTGTACATTGTTACCTTTTGAGTATTTTTGTGTTGTTCTGGATAATTTAATTCCGACGTGTTAATTGTGCTAGTCCTATGTGGTGTCTAGTATTCTCTAGAGTTAGGGTCTGTTTTTAATAATTATTTTATTTGTCTAGACCCGTCTATTGTTCGTGCTCCAGAGGCGAACCAGGATTAGTTGCTTGCCGGTTTTCACGTGGATTAGCAAGCAGTGAATTTGTACTTACTATTTACCGCTTTTATAAAGTAAATTGTTATTTTAATATTAAGCATATATACTGTACGTATATTTCGATCTGTTTTTATATTATGGCTTCTAGTTGGAACATGCTACCTAATGGGCATCATTAGGACTGCGTGCGCACCGGTATTGATCTGGGTAAGTTATATATGAAAATGTGGTAACTCGGTGTGAGCATAGCTCTCGGGACCAAGTAGAGTAACTCGGTGTAGCTCAGCTCTCGGGACTCTGGTATAAGTGTGGTCAGTGGTAACTCGGTGTAGCTCAGCTCTCGGGACCAGACCTATTGGATTATGTTATTTATTAGAATTGTGGATTAGGGTTCCAACTATTATTCGTAATATCGTTATTAAATGTTTTAAACGGTTTTAAAGGTTTTCCACTTAATAAATGTAAATAGTGGTATAAACTCATCTCAGTATATCTGACCCCGTTGTTTTTCCAATTTTTCCCAGGATTATGATCTGAGAGAGTCTGTTGATCTCCGCATTTACTTTTTCTCGGAGGTTCCATTTATTTTAGTAGAACTATCAACTATTTTATTCTTAGACCGCAGTAGTTGACTAGACGTCTTTATTTTATTTTAGTTGTTGTCGGATTGGTCCGACTGGATTATTATTGCTTTGGCATGTTATATTACTATTCAGAATTATTTATGTTAAACCGAATTAATATTATTATTGGAAAGCATGTTATTTTAATGGCTGAATATTATAACTGCTAGATCTAGGCTGAAGTCTCGATTGCCCCCGAGCATTGGTTTTCTGCAGGTGTATGTGTTTGTATGTTAATTGAAAGGCTAGCTACGGATTTTGGTACTACATTACCCATACCCTAGCGCCGGTCGCGATTCATGAAAATGGGTCGTGACAAACTTGGTATCAGAGCTTTGGTTTCAAACCAAGGCCATTTGCTTGCTATGTGTTTACTCTGTTAAGTATGATTGTGTCTTAGGAAATACTGCGGATATAGGTTTCGGTCATGTCTTTAAAAACGTCATCTTTTGATTTTTAAAATATTCTGCCTACACCAATAGGATTGCGTCGAGTCAGTCATTATATGTTGATTTGATGCTGTTAAATGTTAATTTTATTTCACTTGGGTGAATACTTTATTGCTGTTGATTTCTCGGGAAATCCTAATCGTTAATTGTTTGATTCATACTTGGGTATGAATTATGTGTTATTTAAATTGTTTTTGTTAAATCTTTAGGATATGGACAACGTTGTTCGTACTCGTGCTCGTGCTGCGGCAGAGCAAGAAGCTGTGGCTGATGATGCGATTTCCATGGAAGTCGATCAGAACGTACCACCAGTTCAGGCAAATACTGGACGTGGTAGAGGTAGAGGTGCAGGTAGAGGTAGAGGTAGAGGCAGAGGAGCTGGTGCTGGTAGAGGTGGAGCTAGAGGACGTGGTGCAGCAGGTGTTCAGTCACCGAATGTGCAGCAGGCACCGAATGTGCAGCAAGCACCGAATGTGCAGCAGGCACCAGGGGTGCAACAGGCATCGAATATGCAGGAGTTCGACTTCACTACTTTCTTGGCTGGCATTGTCGAAATGCAGAACAACCAGACTCTTCGGCAGAATCAGTGTACTGTATTGGGTCAGATAGCGCAGCAACAACAACCTCAGACTGGTGCTGTAGCTGGTATGGGTGGACTTGCTTGTGTCGGTCACATTCCGACAGACAGAGAGATGGTGATGACCTACACGAAGTTGAATCCGACTTCTTTTGATGGTATTGGGGATGCTCTTGACTTTTTGGAAGAGTTTGAGTACAATAGTCAGAGAATTCAAGCTACTGATCGTCAATCAGTGATGCTTGTGGAGATGTCGCTGAAGGGTCCAGCTAAGGACTAGTTTCGCGATAACATCAGGCCAGAGATGGCTAAATTGACTTGGGCTGAGTTTGTGAACAGGTTTAGAGGTTACTATCTACCCTTCTCTGTTACTGAGAATTTAAGAGAAAAGCTGCTAAGTTTGAAGAAAGGGGATAGATCAGTGACAGACTACAGTACAGAGTTTGTCCGTTTGCGGCGGTTTGCTACAGATCTACAGGGTGATCGTGGGCGAGTGAACCACCGCTATATCAGGGGTTTAGGCTCGGAATTTCTTCCTTTGATGATAGGGGCAGACATGGAGTTTGCTCGGGTAGTGGATAGTGCTCGACGGATGGAGAATTCGTTGATTCAGTTTGGGACGATCTCTGACCCTTTCCAGAATCAGAAGGGAAAGAGTGATCTTCCTAGTGGGGAGCAACAGGCCCCAGCGCAGCATGGTAGTGGGAACTACTAGAGTGGCTCTTCTCAGGCCAATAAGGGGACTCGCCGTACTCACAACAAAAGGAGGCATAGTACTAGGAGTGCTCCGTACAGTTCTAGTAGCAGTGGGACTAACCGTGGTTCAGGACGCGGGTACAGTGGTGGATCGAACATTCCGTTCTGCCAGAATTGCAGACGCAGGCACTATGGTCAGTGCCAGTTAGCTCCTGGAGGTTGTTTCTCTTGTGGC
Source organism: Mercurialis annua (assembly GCF_937616625.2). Taxonomy (NCBI): domain Eukaryota; kingdom Viridiplantae; phylum Streptophyta; class Magnoliopsida; order Malpighiales; family Euphorbiaceae; genus Mercurialis; species Mercurialis annua. The sequence continues at coordinate 44,007,239 of NC_065570.1, read as the reverse complement.
CAGCCGGGTCATTTCTCCAGGGAGTGTCCGACATCTGGGCAGCAGGTGTCTAACTCCAGTGTGGCGCAGTCGTCTTACCAGCAGCAGAGACCTGCGTTTACACAGTCTATAGGGTACTCTCAACCTGCAGCATCTTTTGGTGGCCAGCGGGTCCGTGGTTCTGGTGGCAGAGGTTTTGGTGGCCGTGGTAACGGTGGCAGAGGTTCCAACAGTTATGGTACTGGACAGAGTTCGCAGCAGCAGCCGCAGGGTCAGGCCAGAGTGTTCGCACTTACTCCTCAGGATGCGCGTGCATCAAATATTGTGGTGCAAGGTACCATTCCGATTTCTTTTACTGGTGCTTTGGTATTATTTGATGCGGGTGCAACCCGTTCTTTTGTGTCTACTTGCTTTGCTGGAAAATCGGGTATTGCACCATCAGTTTTGAGTGAACCTCTAGCTGTCTCTACACCTATGTCTGAAGGTGTAGTAGTGGACGTCGTTTATCCTTCTTGTCCAGTGGTTATTCAGGGTAGAGATTTATGTGGTGATTTGATTGTACTTGAAGTTCTTTCTTTTGATGTCATCTTGGGGATGGATTGGCTATCGCGCCATTATGCTTCTATTGACTGTCGAGGGAAGTTAGTCGAGTTTAGGATTCCAGGTGATCTACCTTTTTCCTTTCAGAAGAAAAGGCGGAGGCACCTAAGAATCTGATTTCCGCCATCAAGGCGAAGCGGATGTTAGGCAAGGGTTGCCAGGGTTATAATTTGTCACGACCCAAAATTATGAGCAGCGACCGGCGCTAGGGAATGGGAGTGGTAGCTCCGAAACCAGTAGCAAGCCTAAAATCCTGTGTAAATTTTTCACAAATCAAATCATTTTTCATTTATCAAAAAAACACGTGACCCCATTTTACAAAAATATCAGAGTTAAAATCCGCTAGATAAATACATAGACAAAAACATCTAGACTACTGCGGACCGCTAGAATGAAAACCTTCTTTTACTTCTTGTGCAAATGACTTCCGAGAATTAAAACTTCGGAAGCTTAACTCTTCAAATCACATCATACCATCCCTGAAAAATGGGAGGAGCAACGGGGTCGGTATAAAACTGAGTGAGTTCACCAAATTACACGCAATATCACATAAAGGGTTAAAACATTTGAAAACCCGTTTTATATATAGAAAATACTCTTTTGAAATCATATTGCATACTCTATTTACTTTCCTTCATAACTCTTTGTTTATTTCATAAACTTATAGTTTATATGTATCTGACATCTTTGATTTCTTATTATGGTATTGATATTTTTCTTTCTCGTTTTGTTGTAATAGTTTTCGATCGAATCTTAAATCTTAGGTTATATCATCATGATTCTAAATCGAATTAAATCATTGGCAAGTCTCTTGTGACTTGATCTTTATGGTTGGGTCCCGAGATAGTTCAACCGAGTTACCCATAACCATATGGTACAGTCCCGAGATAATTCAACCGAGTTACTTGTACCATTTCTCAATCCCAAACGATCAATAGGAGTCCCGAGATAATTCAACCGAGTTACTCCTTATACACGGGTCCCGAGATAGTTCAACCGAGTTACCTTCGTGTCTGCATTCGGACTCTGCACCCTGCAGGTCTTTTGAACTTAACTGTCGATTCATATAATCTCTATTGACATTTAGTAGGAGTGTTTGTTCACATTGTGTCTCGATCTTGTTTCGTATTGATTCTCGATGTATCGCACTTACTTTTTATTACGTATGAGTTCCGAGGATTATCATCGAGAATGGATGAGATACAGGTCCCGGGATAATTCTACCGAGTTCCACCTTATATCTCAGTTCTTATTATTGAATATGTCAGAGTTCACTTTTCTTATCTCATGTATTTATCATTTTGATGATTTATGTTGGGTTTTCTTGATCCTTTATGGACCATGACATGCACATTACAATCTACAAGCATACATCTATAACACACGCACGTATGGGTATTCATTATAATTAAAAGTATGTATAGGAACGTACTATGTTTCTTTATAAATATATGAATAATAGTACATATAGGAATGTACTATATTTTTCTTATTTATATTTGGTTCGATTCATGTCATTTTACTTTACCCATCCCCGGTGCCTTAACATTTATGTTATTATCAAAATAACACATTACGATAAAACATCATTTTCAATGCATTCATACGTATACATTTTAAAAACAAACATTTCAAATATATAAATATTCATATAGCTTTTCGTATTAAAATACGTAGCTTTATGAATATTAACGAGTAATGTAAAGTGTACTCACCACTTGCTATCCGAATTCTTCAAATAAACACGAAGACATCTCGATCCGTTCCCCTCGAGCCTTATCGATAGTCGCTTCGTCGAGTCTACGCAAATTCGATAACGCTACGAATTAATAACAAATCTAATTACGATTACGCATCTAAAACTAGTTCGATTAATCTACTTCGGTCATTAAAAACGCTTATCTAAAATACGTTGACCCCTGAACGAAATCGACATTTTTAAAGTTTAGAACGTCGCCTACAACTTTCGTTTAGGAATCGGACCATGAAACACACCCGAAGGTGTCGAAAACTAGCTCGGAAATTAAGACCTTGAGCTGTCCCGAAACAGCAGTTCACACTGCACAATAAAAATGTTCTGCCTCAAATGACCAACTTAGAGTCCGATTCAACAGAAACGCAAACTTAGACAATTATAGATAACATCCCAAAGTTTCTGTATCAGCAAACGGAACTTGATTCCGAGTTATAAATCTCGAGATATTGCTCACGCGACCTCACTGTTCTGCAGAGACAGTTTCTGCAAAAACGTCTAACTAGTTTCCGTCGAACTAACGCCTATTATAATAACTAAAAAACATTCGATTCGGGGCTGACTTAACATCAAAAACACAAACTCCCCGGGTCCGAGAGCAGCCAGAACAGACCTCAAAGGGCTGTTTAGCTCGGCTCATTACGAGCAACTCCAAAAAGAATTCTGCCGTTTAGCCGATCCTGAGCAGAATTCTGCTCTTACGGAGCAAAATTCATGGCTCACGGGGGAAAGAGAGGGGCTGTACAGAGCCTAACTGGGGCCTAAGACAATAACGCTCAACAAATTCACAATCACAACTCTCAAACTCACCAACAATCACACATACTCAACAATAGTCATTAAAACTTCATACTAAAACCGAGCCCTAAGCTCACCAATTTCATTCAATTTCACCAATTCAAGACCTAATCAAATCATAATATTACCTTATCTTGGGGAAACTTCATGGCTAAAGGCTCAAGTCGTCAAAATCACCATCAAACTACTCCATTCATGCTTACAATAACCTATGAACATCAAACACCATAAAACCTCAATTTCTCAACCAAAACCGAAATGAAAACTCTGAAACCCTAATTATACACTGAGATTATTACCTTAAATTTCTGATTTCAATCAGTAGAGGTCATCTTCCTCTTTCCGTGGCCGCAAGAATCGCATCAATCGGACCAAAATTGAGTGAGTTATGGCCATTTGAAATTCTTAACATGGTGAAACCTAAGGAAGAAGATGACTTCGTTTTTGCTAGCTGAAAATGATATCTTGCTGAGTTTAAATCAAAGGATAAGGGTTTATATATTATTGGCAAAGTGTCTTCTTCAATCCTTGAAGTTGCCACCTCCATAACTTTTAATTTCTAACTATTATTCGTCCAATTTAGTCCACCGATTACGTAATCTTTCGAACTTAAAAAAATTCATATTATTTATTTTCAAATAAATAATATCATTTCCATATCTCATAGTATCATCTTCCGATAATTTATTTTAGCGATTTTCGGCTAAAAAAAACGCTCAATTTCCCATTTCGAGTTAAAATGCACTTTTTCCAACTTTTTCGTCCAAATCTCATTTTAATAATATATCGATACCAATAATCGACAATATTTTCTTACCTTATGAAAATATAGTAATAACAACTTCCTTCGAAAGTTTGTGGCTAAAAGTCCACTTTAGTCCTTAATGTGATTAATTTGCATTCTAACTCAACCTCTCTATTAACTGACATGTTTAACTAAATAATGTCCGAAAGTTATGAAACCTTTTCCATAATTTCTAAAAAATATCTCATTTAGATATTGGCGTGAAAATTATTAGCTCGGGCTTTCTAACTTATTTTATTTTATTCCCTTTAGTCCCGATTAAAACCAATTGCTTGCATAAAAAAATTCAATTAAAATTATTATTTTACGATAAATCCAATAGACCCGCTTCGGTCTAAGTCCTTATTATCCAATCTTAATCCGATATTCTCTTTCTTAATCTTTACGATTATGTCTCGTGGCACTACACGTAATACCTCAAAAATTTAGGTTATTACACAATTCATATTTAAAAACACACCAATAAATTAAAGGCTAAATAGCTCCTTAAACTTACTATTCATGTTTTCTGTCTCCTATTATTTTTTAGAGAAAATAACAAGAAAAGTCATAATTTACAATTACTTTTCACCAATTGCCATCTTAGTTAGACTTATTTCTTTGTTATCATATTATTTCAATTAATAGCACAAAACCTATTTAGTTTTCATTTAATACCATCACCCTCAAACTTACATGTGTCCAAAATCCATTCTCATTAATTGACTTCCCCCACTCTCTTTTCCTTGTCCTGCACACCACACTCGTGCACCGCTACTGCCACATCACCTTTTATATATTCACACAACCAACTCCATCTCTCTAAGACCTCACAAGGATATTCATCATTCAAGAAATTAAAAGGCATATGTAGCTTAATTAAGAGCAGTAATTAAGAAACAAGAAAGGCTGGAGTCGTATGTAACATAATTAAGAGCAGTAATTTAACTAACTAAAAAGCATATTTAACCATTATTTTATAAAATTAATTAAGTAGTTGTATTTTTTTATTTTAAGTTGGCTAATGATAATGCACTGCACATGGACATTGACTCAAAAGGTTGAAGTCAATAACGTTGAACTTGAGCCTAAATCTGAACAGATTTTTTATTGATAAAATATTTAATTTCGCCATTTTATTTTTACTTAATATCTCATTCTAGCATTTTGTAAATTTTTATGTCAATCATGCCCTGCTTAAGGGAGCATGATTGGAAATGAGAAACATGAGATGTCACATTGACTTTCCGAAACAAAAATGGTTGGAGAAGACATGTTAATTAATTTAAAAGCTAAAAAAAATTTATAATTATGTTTTTCATATGTTTATTTTTTATTTTATTTTCCATTTATTATGAATAGAAGCTTTTTAAAACTATTCGGAAAAATATTTATAAAAATACTGTCAAACAATTAAAAAATATTCAAAATACTAGAAAAAATATTTACAAAAATGTTGGAGATATATTTGATACAACTCTGATACATATTTGATACATTTCTGATACATATTTGATACATCTTCGATACATTCCCGGTACGATGCATCTCCGATACATATTTCATATATATTCCATCGTTCAAAATATTTTTTTTCTTATTTTTATATTTTTTTTGTTTTATTACATGTTTTTTATATATATATTTGAACATTTCCGATACATATTTGATTCATTTTTGATACATATTTGATTCATTTTTGATACATATTTGATTCATTTTCGATACATCTCAAAAATATCAGATAATTATTAATTTATTATTTAAAAAATAAATAGTTAAAAGACTCGTAAGTGAATTAGTTTATCTTTTCCAAAAAAATTTGATGGAAAAAATGAATTATATGTAGTAAATTGGAGTTTAATTAACCGAATTAATTAAACTTTTTAATTTTTATTTCTAATTTTTTATCAATTTAATTGAACCAACCGACTAATTCGATAGGTTCATTTATATATTTATACATTTTTCGATACATATTTTATACATGATATAAACATTTTTAAAATGTACTTTATAGATACATCATAATATATATTTATACATGATAGATACATCATAATATATAATTATACATGGCGTAAAAATTAAATAATTTATAAAAATTGTATTATTTGTGTATTTATCTATTTTTTAAAATTTATTAAATTTAAATTTTTAGAATTAAAAGTAATACTATTTTCAAAATTTATGTAATATAAATAAATTATTTAAGCATATGGTGTGTGTATGAAAAAGGGGGACCACATGGCAAGAGAGAAAGAGAGAAACACATGAAAGAGAAAAAAGGGGGGGACCACGTGATAAGAAAGAAAAAAAAAGAGAAAAAGGAAACACATGAGAGAGAAAAAAAGCCCACGTGGGAAAGAGAAAGAATGACCACATGTCTTTTTCTAATTGGGATGACATGAATGTAAAGTTTTGGGGTTTGGTGGTATGAATGTAAAATAAATGAGTTAAATGGCAATTAGTGTAATTGGAACCCAATTTTTAGCATTTTTGTTCTTTTCTCTATTTTTTATAGAAATCATTTTTAAACCATAATTATGGGTAAGGTAATAACAAATAATAACAACAAAACACACCAATAAATTAAAGGCTAAATAGCTCCTTAAACTTACTATTCATGTTTTCTGTCTCCTATTATTTTTTATAGAAATCATTTTTAAACCATAATTATGGGTAAGGTAATAACAAATAATAACAACAAAACATATATTTTAAATTAAAAAATTTAGAATTTTAATGTATTTGAATAAAACAATTTAAAAATTTATTTTCAGGAATTACTAAATAATGCAAATATTTTAGTGTTTTTATTCAAATTGATTTAAAATTTATTTTCACTAAATAACATAAAAAAATACCAATAAATTATATAAAAAAACATACCAATAAATTATACTCTATTTGATAAAGAAAATTATCTTCATTTTTCTCTTTTGTTAAAATTAGATTAGTTCTCTTATTTTATTTATTGATGTTTTTTTTTGTAGTCAATTTGGTTATAAATGCTAATTGATATTGGATTTGCCTCATTTGAATATAAATCTTCACATGGTAATAAATTACTAATGGTAAGAAAGAAATATTCTATAAAAAAACGTTACTTACTTAATAAATTGGTTATAAATGATAGTAATTGATACTAAATTTGCCTCATTTGAATATAAATTTTCACAAGCTAATAAATTACTAATGATAAAAAAGAAATTTTTTATAAATTTTTGTTATTATTTGTTATGTTACTTATTAAGAAAAGGTGTAATTTAAATTCAAATTTCTCAGCTGTCAAAATATTTAATAGACTTTTCATAAATATTTATTTAGTCTTCCAAATTATTATAGAAACTATTTCTTTTTAAATTTTAGTAGTTATAAAACATACCAATAAATTAAAACCAATACAAAGAATATGTAATTAAACTTTTTTGATAACCAGCTTAAAATTTATTATTTTCCTTAATTTATGGAAACCTAAAAAAGTTTTAAATACATTGATGATGTAATAATATCAAAAACCTTATGTATACTCAGAATTCACCACTATATATATTCATATCTTTATTCACCTTCACTAATACAATCTACTAATTTTTCAAGGTAAGTTTTCTATTTCGTATTTTATTTATTATAAGTTTTTTTCAATTTTTTTAGTTGTTTCATTTGTTTTTGTTATTCAATAGTTTGCCCTCGTTAATAATTTTATGTAGGTATTGATAAAATTTGCTCATAAGGTTGTTATTTTTTCTATCTTACTCTCTATTAATTTTTTTTATATTATAATTTTCTCATTTTTAATTTTTTTTATTAATAATAGCACTATTATAATCATTTACATATTTATTTTTTTAATTTTTTTATTATATTTCTTTTTATTAATATGATAAGATATAATTAGTTTGTTAATCTAATTTTATTTTGTTTTGTTTTTCAGTTGTTATAGATTACATTTTAAAATATTTATTTTTCAATATAATTAATTTACATTAAAATTTTAAATTTTATTTCTCTTAGTTTTTGATGTAAAACATGTTAGTAAAAGATTTATGAGTTTGTTATTTTTTTGAAAAAATGAATAAAAAAGGCTTAATAGCCTAAAAATACCCAAACTTTTTAATTTTTTTTGTTTATAGCTCAAACTTTCTAAATCTTCAATTTTGGCTCATTTTTCATTTTTTTTTAGTTTCAATTAAAGCCCATTGCTCAAATTTTAGTGGAAACAAAATTAAATTACGCTTTATATTACTTCATATCTAAAAATTTTGATGGTAAAATGATAAATAAAAATAATATGAAGCAATATGAACGACATATTTTAAAAACAATTCCATTAAAATTTGAGCAATGGGCTATAATTGAAAATAAAAAAGTTTGGGCTATAAACGAAATTTTTTGAAAAGTTTGGGTATTTTTAGATGATTGAGCCTTGAAAAAATAACAAAAATGACATAATAATTTATTTTAGATAATATTTATTCAATTTGATTGATGGAGTACAAAAATTTACATTTTACCAAATTTTATGTTTGAAACTATGTTTTTTTTGTTATTAAAATGTAGTATAGATTCTTTGGCAACATATTTTTTAATATATATTATTTATTTATAAATAAATATATATATTTTATCATAAATCTATTTGTATTGATAAACTTAATGTAATTGAATTAATTACATTGACTTTTATTTTTTTAATCTATAGTTATAATATGACAATAATTGATATATATCAGAAATTATGAAAACCTTCCGTTATTGTACTTTATATTTACAAAACATACTATTGGCCTTTCATTTATATTTTTTTATGACCTAATGTATTATGAAAACCTTCCGTTATTGTACTTTATATTTACTAAACATACTACCATATTTGTTTTTTGAATTTGAATTTAAAAACAATTAATTGCTATTATTTTTGATATAACAAACATACACGATTTTAATTATTTTATTTTGATTTTTTATTTTTTATAATTGAATAGGTAACAAAAATAATAAAGAAATGTAATTTTGGTGACAGTTGCAATTTTAAATTATGATTGGCCTTTTTTCTATTAATTAGATGAGACAAATTGAATGGCAATATATTTTGTTAGTTTTAATTCATTACATTTTATATAAATGATACTTAATTTTGAATATTATATACTTAATTTAACTTTTAAATATTAGAGGATTACAGTTATTATTTAAAGTTAATAATTTGGCCCCTAAATAGTCAAAATACATTCTCAATTTATTAAATATAAATATAAATATAATTTGTTTTACTAATTATATATGTAAATATAAAGTTATGGAAGTAAGTTTTATGATAATTGTTTTTTATTTTGGTAACCTTATAATAAATGTTTTACACATTTGATAACAATTTATTAGACAATAAAGTTGGTAACCTTGCCTTTTAAAAACTTATTTGGTTGATCAATTTTTATTAGAGATTTATTTTAAATGTGTAATTTTTTACCTCATTTTTTAATTTATGCTAAAGTATAAAAACTCTTTAAATTCCCCTCTTAATTACACGTCGTCATTATTAAGGCATTTTAGTAGTGAACAATAGAATTAAATAATTTCATTAAAATTCATATTTACTCAATTTAATCAATTAACATACAATTAAAAAAAATTAAAAAAAATTAAATATAAAATTATAGAACTGTACAATTATAGAATTCTATAATTATATAAAATATAAAATTTCATAAAATAAAAAAATATGTAATTAAATGTAAAAAATATACTATGTTTTAATCATTTTTTTTTACATTTAAATTTTTTTATTTTTAAAAGAAGAAAATACAAACAGATTCACAATCAATCCTTAATCGTTTATTTCTATGATTGACACTTGGAGTTCTTTAATGATACTATATTATTTAATTTGTAAAACTTATTTGTAACTTGCTAAACTAATATAGAAACAATAATAATGACAATGAATTAATTATTTGTTTGGTAACTTTCATTTGTATTTATGTCATAACTATTGATCTTTATTTATTTATTTAGAAAACTATAGAATATCCTCAATTAAATAAATCAAAAATTACCTTACCTTTTTTTTATTCATTGATTTATTTGGTCTCTTTTAGATTTATTTTATAGGATTTCAAGTTTTTTTAAATAAATTTAACTTTTAAAATTGAGAGTAACATTCTTTATTTTAAAAAAATATTCAATTCAACACATACTAATATTTTACTAGAAGAAATTCTAATCCATCAAAATCACATTTAATTATTTTTAAATTAAAAAAAGCATACAATATATATTATTCCATAAATAAGAAACTGTCCAAAAAAACAATATGAATAAAATTCTATTGATTACAATTTTAAAACATTTAAAATTAAAATTAGTGACGAATACAAAAATTAAATAAAAATCGTGCAACGCACGGGACTAATGCTAGTATATATATAAAGCAGGATATTTTCTCCTTTTAATTGACATGTGGCATTTCCACATGGATTTTTCAATATCTTTTCTTTCTTTTAAATGTCAAGCGGCACTTATATTTTCTTATTGCATTTAATATTTTTAAGTTTCAACAACTAATTAAGCTATACAATAATTGGCCTTTATTAACATTCAATAATTTTCAAAACTTTCATTTATTGCATTTGTTTCTTTTTAAGAATAATTTATTATTTTTTTTAAAATTTATATCAATAATTGAGTAGCTATTCTTTTTAATATAAAAGAAAGAGATTTTTCTTTAATTTAACTTAATTATTTTTATTTATATAATAATAGATATATTACTCTTTTTATATGTTTTTTAAATTATTTCTATTTTGGCAAGAAGATTATCTTCTCTCTCCTCTTTTTCAATTGATTAGTAGTTATTCTTACTATTTTTAACACTAAATTATTTTTTAATAAATATATTTTATTAAATATTTATTAATTTAATATTTTTGATGTCTCATTCTAATATATAGAATATTTTATTGATTTATTCTTGCATAATTTAAATTTTCAATTAAATATTGATTTAATATTTTTTAAATGCCAAGTGCCACTTCCATGATAATTTCTATCTACTATATATTAAAATATTGTTCCCTTCGTCATCACATTTTTATATTTTGTGCATATTTTATTTTATGTCTAATTAGATGTTGAATAAGGTAACAACAAAGAAATTATGTTATTAAAAATATTAAAACAGTTATCAAATAGAAAGAGATTTATAAAAATATTTTGTGGTAATTGAATTAAGATATATAATAGCCAAAACTGTCGAATGGCTAATAAAAACACTAGGAATTAATTGTAAAGTTAACTTCTTAATGTGGATGGGCTACTATTACAGTGACCTGCATATAGCAATGTTCATATTTTCTTAAAATCTCTTAAAACATGAAAACTTTGTTATGTTGTGAAATTTTCATGCTTCTTTTTAATTTTGGTATAATATATTTTCAAAAAACTTAAATAAAATCAACTTTAACACAAATCACGGGTTTAAATTTAATTATTTTGTAATCACCTTCTTATAACATACAAATAAACTATAAATTAGAATAGTACATTAAATAGAAAATATATTGTATAGTTTAAATATTATTGAATATTTAATAATTACAAACATTCTAATTTTAATCAAATATAGGTCTAATCATGCATCTACTATGCATAAATGATTAAACTTTTCTAAAAGTTAATTGACAACAAATAATATTTATTTTTTCTATTAATTAGCTTTGGTAAAATGATAACAGTTTTGTACACTTTAACAAAAATTCTCTAAGTTATTTGCTAATTTAATTTAATTTGTAAATTATTAATTGCTAACACATTATTTGTAACGGTTATCTGTAATTCTCCACATTATACTAAATTATTGCATAATTTAAGTCTACAAAAATAACTTTTAGTAACCATACAATTATAAAAAGATTGGGATTCTCTTAAGTTCATTTTGAACTTGAGGGGATCATGTTCACGATCTACACCGTTCATTATAAAATGAACGGTGTAGATAAAAAAAGTACAATTTTAATTAAATTAATCTAAACCGTTCATTTTACAATGAACGGTGTAGATCGTGAACATGATCCCCTCAAGTTCATTTGAACTTGAGGGAATCCCAATCCATTATAAAATTAAATGCATTCAATACCTATAAGCCAATTATAAAATTTAATACACCCATTAATATTTAAAAAAAATCTTGATATACCCTTAAATCACCATTATGTATATTCGTATTTTTATTCTTCTTCAAGTGAGAGATACAAAATCTGAGGTAATTCTTTTTTTTATTCACTATAATTTTTTTTTCATAGTTTCTGAATTGTTCTTATTTTTTTTTGTTCTATAATTTCAGTGTCATATTCTAACTAATAATTTTTATGAATATATTGGAAAAACTTGCTCAATCATAAGGTTTTTCTGTCACCGGTTTTCTTTTTTTATTATTTAAAATTTTAATTTTATTCTCATTCATTTTGTTTGATTCACATACAGTGCTCTAATAATTATTCTCATATTTGTTTCTTTGATATTTCTATATTGTTTCTTGTAGATTAATGAAATACCCCGTAAACTGTTAAGATACTTTTCAGATATTAGGACATGCCACTTGTCCGAAATTAAGAAAGTTGAGATAAGGTAACCGGGAATGAGAATCAAAATGAAAATTATTGTCAGAATAAATATATTAATTGGATCGCGGAATAATAATTTTTAAGCAAAAATTTATTATTCGGAGTGATTATTAGCGGGACTAAAGGGAAGCCCGAGTAATTAAAATAAAATAAAGTATAAGTCCCGAGCTAATGACTTTTACGTTAAGGTCCGTGAAATATTTTTAAGAAATTATGGAAAAAGTTTCATAATTTTTGGACATTGTTAGTTAAGCACGTCGGTTAATTGAGAAGTTGAGTTAAAATGCAAATTAACCACTTTAAGGACTAAAGTAAAATTTTAACCACAAACCTCCGAAGGGAGTTGTGTTTTACTCTATTTTATTAAGGTAAGAAAATAATATTGATAAAGTGGTTATCGATAATCATTAAAATGAAATATTAAACAAAAAAGTGCATGTTAGCTCAAAATGGAAATTTGAGCGTTTTGGCCAAAATTATCAAAATAAAATTTATTGGAAATTGATATTACAAGATATGAGACTAATATTATTTATTTTAGTTTAAATAATATGGAATTAATCGGACCTAAAAGATTTAGTGTTCGACAGACTAAATTGGACGAAAGAAAAGTTATGGATTATGAAGTGAGGAGGTGGCAACTTTAAGGGTTCAAGTGAACTTTAGCCAACAACTTGTAGCTAAGTCAAGGAGTTAATATCCCATATTCAGCTCATTTTATTATAATTTAAAAGAAATAGAAAGAAAGAAAGAAAAAGATGGAGAAGATGAGAGAAAGGAAAAAATAAAGCATTCAACTTCAAATCGAGTTACGGAGCTCGTTTCTCGACCAAATTCGATGATTTCGGTGGCTATGGATTCGGAACTCAATTCTCTACTAAAGGTAAGCATCAATTCCAGTTTTTATAGGCTTAATCTTGGACGAATTTTATGAGTAAAGGGCTATTTGTTTCGGCAAAATTATTAAATTGGTGATTGATGCGTGTTTGATTATTATGGATGATTATAAGCTTCGAATTGCATGTTTTGATGATGGAATTATGAGTAAATAAGGTTGATATATTGAAGGTAGGTCATGGCCGAAATTAATTGAATTTAAGTGATTAATTTGGATGAGAAATTGAAGATAAGTTTCGGCAATCATGAATGAATTTGGTGTGTTAATTATGTTGATGATTCTTGATAAATTTAAGCCATAAAATTATGAGCTTTGATGGTTGGATATTGATAAGCTAGGGCTGTTATGTAAGAAGTATTGTGTCTGAATTTTTTTGGAATTTTGAATGATTAAAATTGGACGAGAACTAAGTGGTTTCGGCAATATGTCGAGTTTGCGTGTTTGAATGTTTGTTTGGCGATGATGAAACGTTGAGTGTTTTGCTTCCTAGGTTCGGCAAGGAAATCAACCACACATTTCCTGCCCTTAGTAGTCAGAGGAATGTAGACCTTGGGAGCTTCGTGGACAGTCCTCACGTGTCGAGAGCGGAAGCATTCATCGTTGGTTAAACTCGACGAGTAACGGGTAAAGGTAAGAATATAGTTCGACTTCAAAATAAGTATTGATTGAAGTTTGGTATGGTTAATGTTCAAGGAATTTGGCCCTAGGATAGTACAATGGTTTATGATATAAATACTAAGGTATTAGGTTCCGATAAGTTATAAGTTACGAGATAAGTTACGCAAACTAGTAAGACGTTTTGCAGAAAACTATTCTGCAAAACAGCCCTGTTGCGAAGGCCGTATCTCGAGCTATATAACTCCAAATTAAGTTCTGTTTGTTGGTACGGAAACTTACGGATGTTATCTAAATGTGTATAAGTATAAGTGTCTGCAAAATCAGAACCTAAAAATTTCATTTTGGACTGAACGTTTTATTGTGCAGTCTGCCCTGCACTTGTAATCAGCTTTAGGAAATAACTTCAAAACTAATTTTCGAGTCCTTCGGGTGCTAATCTCAGTCCGAGACCTAAACAAATGTTTTAAGAGACGTTCTAAACTTTAAGAATGTTAAGTTTGTTTAGAGGTCGGACTGTTTTAAATGAGTGGTTTCGATAGCCGAAGTTGGCTAGAAATTATGTTTTGGATATTTAGCATATAGTTAGAATGTTAATAATTTAGGTTATTGTCGAATTTTTGTAGACTCGCGGAGGCGACTACAAACGGAACACGGAACGTGACGAACGATATTGCTTTATTAGTTCTAGAAGATTTTGGATACCAAGTGGTGAGTTTATAGTCTTCTTTTGCGTGTTATTAATAAAAGTTATTTATTTTGTTTATTATTATTATAAATGCATCGCATGAAATGTTATTATTTATAATAATTATTATTTTTATTAAATGATTATTCTTTATGAAATAAAACTAGTATAGTGATCCGAGAAAACGAGCTACCTATTGGGCGTCAATAGGCTGTGTGATCACCAGTATCTGGGTCAGTCATAGAATTAGTGTCGATAGATGTTTGTATTTGAAAATGTTTGATATGAGCTCGTTACATGATGATCATGTTTGTGATTATAAAATGGAAAGAGGATTATGTTTTGTAGATACGAGGTAACTCGGTGGATCTGGGATCTCGAGACCTGTATCTAGTGAGTAACTCGGTTGAACTATCTCGGGAATCACACCTTGGGATTAAGCAGTGGCATGAGTAACTCGGTTGAACTATCTCGGGACTATGCCACGTGGTAGCGAGTAATTCAGTTGAACTATCTCGGGACCGTACCACTTGGATTAAAATGATTTGTTACAATATGAATGGATACAATATGAGTAGTGTAATATCCCGTAAAATTTTACATTTATTTTTCGATAATTTCCGACAATTTTCTGGTTGTTTTGAAGTAACTTCGATGATAGCGGTTTGATTCGAGTTGGTTCGGGATTGGGGTTGATCTAGGTTCAACCATTTTAATTTCTATTTTAAAAAAACAAAAAAAATATATGGAAGACAAATTCTCGTTCGAGAATTTTATGATTCTCGAACGAGAATCTTGTTGAGGGCCTGGTCTCGTACGAGACCAGGCCATTCTCTAACGGGAATCAGGCCTGAAAGGCCATTCCCGTTCGAAACTTCTTCCACCCTTGCGTGGGGGCAGTTTCGTCACTTATTCTAACCTACTCCGACCTACTTAAATACCTAAAACTCAACCCTAATCTATTCTCCACACTACAAGCAAACCCTAGCCACCTTTAACATCCATTTTCTCTGAAAAACGTAGCTGCAATCTTCATTCAAAATGGCTGTCCCGGTAAGCTTCCATAACTCCATTAATTTCAGTTTTTGGTTTTGAGCGACATTCCGTATTTTTTATCGTTCTCTTTCGTTTCTAGATCGAAATCAATACCGTTTGTTTCCTGACGATCTAGACTCGCGTACCTTCGATCTCCCAAATCATTTTCGTTAAACGGTACGCTATCGATCTCGTTTCAATCACCGTACGGTTTCCGTTTTCGGAATTGCTTAATCTGTTCTTGATGTTTTTGTTTGCTGCCGAATGGTTTGCTTCTCTTTGGCCTTCATATGGTTATATTCATGATTAAGAGTCTCTTAGGATGTAGAGTGTTAAATGATTAAGCTCTCGATTTGAGAATTGTTCATTGTTACGGTTCTTGATTCGTTGATTATATTTCTATGTTCTTACCTACGGTTTCCTTTAGATATTGGGTTATTGAGTTGTTATTATGTAGGATTATGATTTACGGCTGACTTAGATTTTAAGTTGAATTCATGATTAAGGTTTAGGGTTGATCAGTAGCTAAAATGGTGGAATGGTGAGTTGCTCAAGTCTTGGCGGGATTGTGTGTTCCTTAAATTGGAGAAGATGGTCTTATAACCACTTTGATCACTAGATTCTTTTAATTAAATCAAATGGATACCTTAGTTATTTATCTATCAATTTTACTTTAAATGTCCTTTGAACCTCGCTTTGATTTATTATTTGGTAGATTGTAAACAATAAGTGTTTTACATAATTAGGTTAGTATAATTACTCGGGTAATTATAATTTATTTTCGAACAACTAAGTGGCTAATTTACAATTTAGCCCCTAAACATTTTTAAAACTTATTTAATTAAGTTTTTGGTTAGTAACTTTATATTTTGTTTTAATTATAAACAAAAGCAAATAAATTGTGTTTCTCTGTGATTTATCTGGTTATTTAATTGTGCTAGTCCTACGTGGTGTCTAGTGATCTTAGAGTTAGGGGTCGTACGGATATTAACCTATTTATTATTTTAGACCCGTCGACTGCTCGTTCTTCGGAGTCTACGCAGGGTTAGCTGTTTGCCAAGATCACGTGGATAAGCAAGCAATGAGTTTGTAGTGCTATTTACCGCTTTATTAAGTACCGCATCATATTTTATTATTATAAATGTTTGTGAACTGTTTTTACGGATTATGGATCTGGATTGAAACGAGCTACTCGATAGGCTTGTATCGAGACTGTGTGCACCGGTAAGTACTCTGGGATACAGCAGACTAAAGTCTTGCTTACGCTGGTATAAATATATGACGAGGATTTGTTCCCGTCCACTCTGGGTTTATCGGTATGCTATGTCATACTTACGCTGGGATCATTTCAATACTGTTTTCCATAATCATACTATATTAGTATAAACTGTTTTGATTTAAGGGTTTTAAACTTAATAAATGTAAATAGTATTGCGAACTCATCTCAGTATATCTGACCCCGTTGTTTTCCCAATTTTTCTCAGGTTTATGATTTGAAAGCTGGTCCACTCCGATTTTTTTGATTCCTCGGAGGTTTTTATGTTATTAAACTAGTTTCTGTTTTCAAACTCTTAAACCGCAGTAGAACTAGTTTATATATTACATTTGTTATTGCATCGGGTTTGTTGATAGACCGATTATTTATTATTAGCATGTTTACACTAGAATATTTTATTATTATATTTAAGGCATGCTGTGGAATATTTCAGATACTCAAGTTATTTATATTAGAACTGTATTATAGATTGCTAGACCTAGGTTGGAGTCTCGGTTGCCCCCGAGCAGTTTTCTGCAGGTTTAAATGTTTAATTGATTTCCGCGAGGCTTGCTACGGGTTTTGGTACAACCATACCCATACCCTAGCGCCTGTCACGATTCATGAAATTGGGTCGTGACAAAGAGTCTCTTAGGATGTAGAGTGTTAAATGATTAAGCTCTCGATTTGAGAATTGTTCATTGTTACGGTTCTTGATTCGTTGATTATATTTCTATGTTCTTACCTACGGTTTCCTTTAGATATTGGGTTATTGAGTTGTTATTATGTAGGATTATGATTTACGGCTGACTTAGATTTTAAGTTGAATTCATGATTAAGGTTTAGGGTTGATCAGTAGCTAAAATGGTGGAATGGTGAGTTGCTCAAGTCTTGGCGGGATTGTGTGTTCCTTAAATTGGAGAAGATGGTCTTATAACCACTTTGATCACTAGATTCTTTTAATTAAATCAAATGGATACCTTAGTTATTTATCTATCAATTTTACTTTAAATGTCCTTTGAACCTCGCTTTGATTTATTATTTGGTAGATTGTAAACAATAAGTGTTTTACATAATTAGGTTAGTATAATTACTCGGGTAATTATAATTTATTTTCGAACAACTAAGTGGCTAATTTACAATTTAGCCCCTAAACATTTTTAAAACTTATTTAATTAAGTTTTTGGTTAGTAACTTTATATTTTGTTTTAATTATTAACAAAAGCAAATAAATTGATTTTGGATATCAAATTGGCTAAAGTACAATTTAGTCCCTAATTGGAAAAAGTACATTTTAGTCCCTAATTGGCAAAAGTATAATTTAGTCCCTAAACGTTTATAAGATTTATTTAATTAAGTTTTTGGGTTGTAATTTGGGTTACTTGAAATTGAAGTTATTGAGTTCCGCTTTTAAAATGGTTTATTATTTTATGGGATTATTTTATAAATATAAACTCGGGTTTATATTTGATATACGTTTTGAGTCGGGTTAGACTTGGGTCACCCGACAAGTGAGGTTAACTTGGTAGTTAATGATAACTCGGCTAACCCATTATTTAGAAATTTAATTATTATTTAAAAATTATTAAATAATATTTATAAATTGGATTTTAAAGCGAGAACTCAATAGACTTATATTAATTGGGTTTTATTACCTTTTGGGTATTTTTGTATTGCTTTGGATTATTTTATTCCGACGTGTTATCTGTGCTAGTCCTATGTGGTGTCTAGTACTCTCTAGAGTTAGGGTATGTTTTTAATAATTATTTTATTTGTCTAGACCCGTCTATTGTTCGTGCTCCAGAGGCGAACCAAGATTAGTTGCTTGCCGGTATTCACGTGGATTAGCAAGCAGTGAGTTTGTACTTACTATTTACCGCTTTATTAAGTAAATTGTTATTTTAATATTAAATATATATATTGTACGTATATTGCGAACTGTTTTTATATTATGACTCTTAGTTGGAACATGCTACCTAATGGGCATCATTAGGACTGCGTGCGCATCGGTATTGATCTGGGTAAGTTATATATGGAAATGTGGTAACTCGGTGTGAGCATAGCTCTCAGGACCAAGTAGAGTAACTCGGTGTAGCTCAGCTCTCGGGACTCTGGTATAAGTGTGGTTAGTGGTAACTCGGTGTAGCTCAGCTCTCGGGACCAGACCTGTTGGATTATATTGTTTATTTAGAATTGTGGATTAGGGTTCCAACTATTATTCGTAATATCGTTATTAAATGATTTAAACGGTTTTAAAGATTTTCCACTTAATAAATGTAGATAGTGGTATAAACTCATCTCAGTATATCTGACCCCGTTGTTTTCCCAATTTTTTCCAGGGTTATGATCTGAGAGAGTCTGGTGATCTCCGCATTTACTTTTCTTCGAAAGTTCCATTATTTTTGATAAGCTGTAAACTGTTTTATTCTTAGACCGCAGTAGTAACTAGACGTCTTTATTATTATTATAGTTTTGTCAGATTGGTCTGACTGGTTATTTACTGCTCTGGCATGTTAAACGATTATTCAGAATTATTTATGTTAAGCCGAATTAATATTATTATTGGAAAGCATTTTATTTTAATTGTTGAATATTATAACTGCTTGATTTAGGCTGAAGTCTCGGTTGCCCTCGAGCATTGGTTTTCTGCAGGTTAAAGTGTTTATATGTTAAATGAAAGGCTAGCTACGGGTTTTGGTACTACATTACCCATACCCTAGCGCCGGTCGCGATTCATGAAAATAGGTCGTGACAAGTAGGATACGGATAGAAAATAGTATGAGTTTAAGATTAAGTTTTCAATCGGATCTAATACTTGATATATACTATGTTCATCTATATATGTTTTGTTTTAGATGCGATGTTATTTTACATAACACCATTAGTAAACGTAAACTCACTCAGCAAAATACTGACCCCTTCACAGTGTTTCATTTCAGGGTCATAATAAAGGCTGTGACGGACTTCTATCCTTGTTCCAGAAGTTCGGAGTTTGTACAGAATCAGTAGTGCTGCAATAGTTGAGTCCTAATAAGATGTAACGGTGTGTCAAACGGTTTTGATTGTAAAACGTAAATAGTCTTATATTTGTAAAAGGTTTTGAAACTGCGCTTTTAAACCGTTTGTTAAAGGTGGACGGGCTGTGCTCGATGTAAGACATCGCACTATAAGACCCAGGTTCCAATGTAATGGCTTCAGGTTTTGAACTAGACGTTTGTGTACGTCAAGAATGGAAGGCTTTCATGAAAATATTTTTGAATATGATTATAGTTTTATTTAATCAATTCATTCGCGAAAAATTTATACTCGTTTTAGGCTTGTTACGGGTTCGGAGCTAGCACTCCCATTCCCTAGCGCGATCGCGGCTTGAGATTTCGGATCGTGACAATTAATACGACAAGATATATCTTTTTTGTTTTTAGTTGATACTTGGCATTCTTACAACAATTTTTATTTATATTTTTCTTAATTTTTATTTTTAAATTAGTACAGTAAAAAGAAATTTATTTGTTAGTTCAATTTGATAATTTATTCTTTTAAATTGCTATATATTTCCTTTCAATTCATACGATAATATTAGAGAAATATGATGTATCAATTGATTTGCTAATCAAATTTTAAAATACTGTTTTCTTTAAACTAAACGATTTCTTTTTAATTGGAATGCCAAAATTCGCGAATTTAAAGTATTTTTTTAATATAATTTGATAATATTAGTTTCTTTTAAATTTTTATATTATTTTTGTTATTTGGTATGATAAAATTGGTCAAATTTAATGCATGCATTAGTTTTTTAATCTAATTTAATAAAATTATAAATTTTTTATCTATTTGATTTTGTTAATATAATTATATTATATAAAGTAAGTGGTGGGATTGGAAAGGAAAACTTAGTAATAAAATAAATATTTTTAATTTTGATAACAAATAATAATTTAAAACTCTCTAATCTTTTTTTCTAATTGATATTAACTCTTTTAGATATAGAGCGAATATAAAAAAAATATAAATGGACTAATTATGGTACACACAAAATTTTCATTTATTTGTATTGGATAAGGATTGAAATTCTACCTAAACATTTTACCACTTAATTAATATAATATAAATATAATTACAATTGAGAAATGGAAAAATCAGCAAATCACAAGAATTGAAGTTCCCTCAAGTTCATTTAAATTTGAGGGGTTCATGTTCATGATCTACACCGTTTATTGTAAAATGAATGGTGTAAAATTGTATTTTTTTGATCTACACCGTTCATTTTGTAATGAACGTTGTAGATCTTTCTCATATTTATTTTTTAAATTTTTTTATAACGTTGTTTTTTAATTGGTATAATAAAATTTAATTGATTTGTTAAATTATTTTTCGAATATTTTTTCTTTAAATTGCTATAACATTTCGGTAACATTAAAGAATTGCTATATGTCTTTTAATTGGTATGGTAAAATTGGCGAATTTAAATTTTTATTATTCTTTTCTAATATGGTAATATTTTCCTTTTCAAATTATTACTATGACAAAATATGCCAAATTTATTGCATTTATTGGCTGGTTAATCAAACTTAGAAAATTAAGACCATAGTTTTATTTGATTTTGTTAACATACTACATTATATTAATTGAGTGGTCAAATTGAAAAGTAAAATTTAAAATTTTAATTTTTTTTTTGTCTAATATGGTAACATTTTTTAAATTTTAACTATGACAAGATTGTTCAAATCTAATTCATTTATTAGTTGGTTAATTGAAAAAAGTTAAATTACTACCATACTTTTATTTGGTTTTATTAACATAATTATATTATATTAATTGATAGGTAAAACGAAGAAGAAAAATTAAATACTAAAATGAATATTTTTTATTTTGGTATTAAATAATAATTTAAGGCTCTTGAATCTTTTTGTTTTTAATTAATATTTACCTTTTTAGTTATAGAATAAACATAGAAATATTAAATTAACTAATTATAGTTTGTATGTTAAGATTGTCAAATTTAACTGTTAATTTGCTAATCAAATTTTGGTGATTTGTTTTCTTTAAATTGCTATAATATTTTGGCAATAAACTTTACAATTATATTTATTTTTAGTTAATATGGTAAAACTGATGAATTTAATGGGGCATTTAAAATTATAAAATAAAATTTGAAACTTTTAATTTAAATAATTTTTCATGTTTTTTAAAATAATAAAAATGAACATTAATTTGTCAAAATAAAAAATAACGACCTATTAAAATTAAATAAATATATTAATATATGTTAGCTTATAAATAAATAAACAAATTATTCAAATTTTGATAAAAAGAAAGGAGTATCCAAATAAAAAATATAAATAAAGCTCTTTTAATTGTAATATTTTAAAACGTTAATAATTAAAAAAATCATGTAACACACGGGACTAAATCTAGCATACATAATGTGTTAGAAAATGATGGAGTCTGCCTTCTGAACCGGTGAATGAGACCTACAAAACAGGGTAGAAGCTAACCGGACGGTGGTTGTCCGATTAACTCTCTGATGCTAAAGTCAGTTTAGAGCTTTAAGCAGCGTTTTGAGTATATGAATGTAATTATGCTTCTAGGCATACCTCATGCTCCTTTTATAGTAGATGAATGCATACCTTGTAGAGTCATAGCAGGTAAGTGAATCCTACTTTATAGGGATCGAGCTACTTTGTAGGGATTCACCCTCATTTGGCGTGATCTAACTTATTCGGACATGAATCCTATTTAGGAACGTCTTCCTAAATAGTATCGTCTTCCTAAAGATATAGCTTATCTTTCCATGATGGAGATTATGTCCAAATGGGAAGATACTTCGAGATATTATAGCAGATCTGGCTATCTGTCACGACCCAAATCCGAGGGTCGCGACCGGCGCTAGGGAATGGGAGTGTTTGCTCTGAAACCCGTAGCAAGCCTAAAAACCTTTGTAAATTTTTCGCGTATTAAAACATAAAAAGGTTTGCAACCTCGTTGCAGAAATACTTTAACATCTTTATCAAAAACGCGATCGCAATTCAAGATCATATATCACATATGATCTGTTTTCAGAAAGTATCGTTAAAACCTTTTCTCGTTTAATGAAAACACATTTCTGAAAACTGGGTTCGTAAAACCCCGATTGTATTTAAAGAAACCAGAGCGCAAACATCAATCTCAGTTGACGCACCTGCTCTGTTTATAATACAATCCTAAAATGCTAAACACATGAAACCAGTGTATCACTCAAACACCTGGTCCTAGCATTTTAGAAAACACATAGCTTTTCAATCATATACATATACATATACAGTAGTTCAAATTAGAGTATATCAAAATAAGTTGAACTGCTGTAAACAGAAAGACAGACTTCCCAGTACCCGACTACTTGCAGCTTTAGAGGTATGGCTGACATTGACTTCCAGAATTATTGTGGAAGTCAGACCTCGTACTTGATAACCTGAAAAGGTGAACATTGGGGAGGGTCAGAAATATAAATATTTCTGAGTGAGTCTACAATTTACAATTGAATATTCAAATCGCAAATACATAAAACATTTGTGTATGTAAAATATTACCAATTAGTCGATCCAGATGAAACCCTACAAGACAGACTATTGTATGGGTCTCAACCTGCACAATATAGGCCTTAGACCGTGAACTGAATCACTGCCGTCTAAGCCGGGTGTCTGGACCGTAACCGTGAAACTGCCATCATAGTATTGCCTATGACCGTAACCGTTACTGCCGTCTCAAACTGTTAAGTCAGGGTCGCTAGCACTTCCAACGCCCAATGATATTAACTTTCCTCTATGTCAGGCACAGGCTCGTATCGAGAAACACTATTGGTGATCACACAGTCCTATTAACAACCAATATGAAGCTTGTTCCAATGGATCTTTCATGGTTAAGTTATACTAGTGCAATTTGTTATTTAAAACAGTTTAAATATAAAAATTCAAAAGTAAAAACCACAAAGTAAAACTCACAGTACTGTCGTCACCATTTTCAAAAACGTAAGCTCCAAACAAGCTTGTCAGTCAAACACGTTGGTGTTTGGCTTGCTAGATCGACTACTCGTCGGATCTAATTAAAATTCAAATGTCAAAAGAATATCAGACATTGAATTTCTAACTCCAGTCCTATCGTATAAACAATAGACTCAAACAACTAATGTTTATAGGCGACTCTATAAACAAACACATAAACTACTCTCAATATTGAACTTCTCGTTCAATATAGAATACCACTCTTGGTATAGACTTATAGTCCTTTTAACATTAATCACTTTGATTAACGTAGGACTTTATTAAAACATCACATTGTTTTAATAAACCGACTATCCTCAAACGTCTAGGTTCTTTTTAACCTTTTAAACGTATCATCTAACGTTTCAGAAGTCCCTTGAATCAACAATCTAGTATACAACTCGAACTAGGACGAAAATTTCCAAATACCGGACCTTCGACTCGCTGTGCGTCCGCACAGAGGGGACTGTGCGTTCGCACAGCCTTTGCCAAGGCTCTGCGCCCGCACAGCCCTTTGGCTGTGCGTGTGCACAGCCACGGGGACACTCCCCGGGCCATATCCGACCTTCTTACATGCGTAAAAATACTCCAAACAACACAACGATATCCAATTCAATTCTAATCCGCAATCGAAACGTTAAACCGATTCGAATTCGATCGATTCGATACGGTCGACGTTATAATATTAATTATAATCCAATTTATTATAATCGAATTCAAATTACTAATAATCGAATTCAAATTAACGGTTATCACCTCGAGTACGTTCGGATCCTCGAAAAAATTGAAGTCGGAATCGAGATATCGACGAAACCTAAATCGCGCGTACCGTTTATAACTAGCAGGCACGTCAATGGAACTAGCAGGCAGGAGGAAAGAAATTTAGAAAATTAGTTCTGCGCCTCACCCCTCCTCCTATTTATAGAAAACCCAAATGGTTAAAGTGCCACTTGGTACTAGTTCAATTATGCACTTTAACTCTGATTTATTTAGTCGACCGTAGTCCAAACAGAGACTAATTTCAAATTCCGTCAAACTTTACCCAAAAATCCAATAAAATATAAAACGAATAAAAATATAATTTTTATTCGCATCCGACTTATATTTTATTTTTAATAAATCCTTAAATATTTATTAGGTCCAAATCAGTCTCGCTTAGTTAAAATTACTATGTCCAAATTTCATAAGAATTTGACGGTAGCTTCGTCAAATTATTTCGCGAATATTAACACCAAAATTATTCGCTCGGGACTTATAAATTATTTTATTTCAATTTGGAATTACGATTAATATTTAATTAGTTAAATAACTGAAAATTAATTGAAGTAAAAGTTTAGGGATTAAATTATCCCTTTCTCCTTTACTTGCCGCCCACCTCACTTCCACCAATTTTTTTATTTAATATATATATATTTATATATATATCTTAACTTATATTCATCCATAACTCGTCGAGCTTTCCGAGTTTCGACATTTTAATTTCGTGGTTTTGTCCGAAATCATTAACTCTCCATTTAGAGTGGTACATTGATATATTAATTATCAATATATCAATTTATACGACGCTAAAAAGTATTCTCAAATTTATTACTCACGTCCACACTCGTTTATTAAAATTTAAATTTCCGATTTAAATTTTAAACTCATATTATTACGATACTCTTTTACGGATTCGTATAAATTAAATTTACATTTAAATTTAATTTACGTGTTCTGAATCTATTAAATCACTTCCCGTGATTTAATAATCTTAAATAGTCAAACTTAACTATTATTTTTTGACTATTAAATTTAGTTTTTCCGAATATTTTTCTTAATATTCGAACCCACAAAATATTATTTTAATATTTTGATTACTCCAATTTGATCTCGTGGCATATTCTAATTACTTAAAATCACGGGGTATTACATTCTCCCCTCCTTATAAAAATCCGTCCTCGAATTTAAAATCCAAAGCCACATACTCAAATGACTTCATTCAAACCTTTTATACGTCAATTCTTATGCTTTACGTAGCATAAGCTTAACTCCAAATATAGGTAGGTTCTAAAACCTATCCTTACAGTAGTCGTGTACAAAGCATGAAATACTTATCACAAAACTAGCTCATCGGTTGCATGTTCATGCAATATTCTTATATGTCATGATTCATCATGACTTGGAGTTAACACTCCACATTTCTTTATAACCTAGGTTATACTGTTTATCATATTCCTCTTAACCTCTCAATTACGCCTCCTCTTTGGATCAGTGTCTTTCGTCTGTCAACGAAGTATAAATCCTTACACTGTTCAATCGTTTGTATACACATGATTTGTATCTTTATCAAATCATGTCTTATATCGTCTCTTTTTCTTCACTTCTCTTAACACATAGGAGATCAATTGCTTTGATCTCATAATACTTTCTGATAGCATTACTCTATGAGTTCT
Organism: Mercurialis annua; assembly: GCF_937616625.2. Classification (NCBI taxonomy): domain Eukaryota; kingdom Viridiplantae; phylum Streptophyta; class Magnoliopsida; order Malpighiales; family Euphorbiaceae; genus Mercurialis; species Mercurialis annua. The sequence goes on along the minus strand of NC_065570.1, from coordinate 43,980,762 downwards.
CTAACTCCATAGTCTCTTATACACTTAAGGTGTGTATACTCTTACTATTGGGTTTTCCCCTTTAAGTCGTTTGTTTCTTATGGGAACAAACGATACTATTGTCTGTTTACTGATCTAAAACTTGTCACAAGTTTTAGTCGTCCATAGACTTCACCTTTATCGTTTTAACTCTCATCAACTTGCTATTATTTGCAAAGTCTTGAGAGTATGGAACATATGATCTTCATCATACTGTTCACAATCACTTAAATATTGAGTCAAAACTTCCTGATACTTAGGTATTTTGACTATAAATCCTTTGACATCTCTTCTTATTTCCATTCGAGTTCTGGCAATAGTTGCCAAAATCAGTATAGTGACTGGCATTCCAAATTGACTTACTAATTCTTTAGACATTTTTCTACCATCCTTTTCACCTCTTTCTTTATATCGTTCCCTCGATACATTCCTTTGACATCATAGTATCTTTTCGTGCGTGACAAAATAATTTACGTGATACTCAGACTATACATGTCTGGTTCACACAATCTATCGTCCTGTTTCAGTATGTCATCAACAATACTGAAATAACACACTTTTCTTTGCGTATCAATACTCATTACATACTCTAATTGAGTATTTCTAGTTTGTACTCTCTCAGAATTAATCACTTCACATTGGTCTCATTTTTGGTTGAGCCAATAGAATTCCAAGGTTTGAGACCTTACGTATAATACCTGACAATACCTTGCATGATCACTAGCACTGTAGTGTAGTATGCATTTAATTTATGCAAACCTCCACACTTTCACTGCGCTACTCTGATTCACAATCCACTAACTGCTATTTTTACAGTTAAATTATAGAATCCTTATATGATATTCTTCTTATATCAAAAATCTAATTTTCATTGTCTTTTGATCTGTAGGCAACTTACTCCTTGTATATTACAAGTAGTGCCTCTTGACTTTTATCACAATACCTCTTATTCTCGTAAATAGTACACACTTCATATCACACTACTAGTGTCTTTTGACTTCCAGTGCGACTATAACTATTGCCAATTCCAATTCATAAATTGACAATTTACCTCGTGCTTTCTCAGCCATCTAGGAACATTTTCTATATCTCGATTATGTTATATATCATAACATATCTCCACTTAATTCTTTCAACATCTTATGAATAGTGCTAATACTTGCACTATATATAGTCAATCATTCCTTATAAATCTCCACATCCTATCTCATGTTGATTTGCCTAATCAACTTTCGCACTTTCTTGTTTGAATTCCATTACTGATGCAAAGATTTTTGAAAAATCTTGCAAGCAGTGTTCGCAGTCCTCTGCGAAACTTAAAAAATTACTAATTTCATTAACCATACTGGTTACTTCCACTCATAACCTCTTTGATGTTTTCAAACATCACATATTATTGCTTGTGTCCCCAAAATGTCACTCATATTTGGAGAACGTAACTTAATTCTGACGTTCTCTCAGAATTTATAACACTAGTCGCACACATTGTGCGTCTCCTTCCTCTATTAGTCAAACAGACTCATTATCCATTACACCACTCTCAGAAATAATCTAGGAGTAACTTGACCACTTGTTCTTATATATTTCATAAGAACATTTGAAATGTTCACTCATTCCATATTCATACATCAAAACTAGTATTACTCATACTACGTTCTGCAAATCCACTTATCGGATTTGACTTATGGTACTTTCACAGTAGACTTTAGTTTAAATTCTTTCTTATTCACGTTTTGGAAACGTGTGAGACATATTCCTATTATACTTCTCTATCCCCCTTCGTGCAATACTCGTTTGCACACTTATAATTGTGTCTACTACTGACGTCTTCACTGTCAGTGTACCTTATCTCAATTTCAATTGAGTTTACATTAGTGACTTTACTTATATTATAGCTAGGCAAAGTCAAATTTACTGTTGCACGTATCGATAAAACATTTCCATGTTATTCTTAATATCGATACACACCAATGGCAACCAATGTTTTCTCTTCTTATTATGCGTCTATAGCTTATATAGTTCTTTAACATAAGCTCTTAAACTCTGTACTTCTTTGTCACGACCCATTTTCATGAATCGCGACCGGCGCTAGGGTATGGGAAATGTAGTACCGAAACCCGTAGCTAGCCTTCCATTTATCACATAAACACATAAACCTGCAGAAAACCAATACTCGGGGGCAACCGAGACTTCAGCCTAAAACTAACAGTTATAATATTCAACAGTTAATATAACATGCTTAATCAATTCCGAGCCTAAAATAGGTTTATCATCAACCAATGTAAATAATATAACATGCCAAAGCAATAAAATCAGTCGAACCAATCCGACAAAAATATAATAATAATAAAGACGTCTAGTTACTACTGCGGTCTAAGAATAAAACAGCTTTACAGTTTTATTAAAAATAAAAGAAACCTCCGAGGAAAAGTAAATGCGGAGATCACCAGACTCTCTCAGAACATAACCCTGGGGAAAATTTGGAAAACAACGGGGTCAGATATACTGAGATGAGTTTATACCACTATCTACATTTATTAAGTGGAAAACCTTTAAAACCGTTTAAAACATTTAAATACGATATTACGAATAATAGTTGGAACCCTAATCCACAATTCTAAATAATAAACATAATCCAACAGGTCTGGTCCCGAGAGCTGAGCTACACCGAGTTACCACTGACCACACTTATACCAGAGTCCCGAGAGCTGAGCTACACCGAGTTACTCTACTTGGTCCCGAGAGCTATGCTCACACCGAGTTACCACATTAACATAATTATCTTTCCCGGATCATTACCGGTGCGCACGCAGTCCTAATGATGCCCATTAGGTAGCATGTTCCAACTAAGAGCCATAATACAAAAACAGTTCGAAATATACGTACTGTATATATACTTAATATTAAAATAGCAATTTACTTAATAAAGCGGTAAATAGCAAGTACAAACTCACTGCTTGCTTGTCCACGTGAATCTTGGCAAACAGCTAACCCTGCGTAGACTCCGAAGCACGAGCAGTGGACGAGTCTAAAACATATATAAGTCAAAATCCGAACAATCCCTAACTCTAAGAATACTAGACTCCACAATACTAGCATTTCACAACACAACAACCAAAGATTCAAACAAGGTAATTGAAATATCTGTTGGGTTTTATTGGTTCATAACGCAGCGGAATTTCAAAAATTTATCTAAAAACCCAAACCAAGATCCATGTAATTCGAATTAAACAGAACAATTACTTACTTGTATGTCGAATTCAACAGCAATGTAGGAAGGAAGGAGGTGGTTCACTTTGGTGATACCTGGCCTCGGATCAGAAACGCCTCCAAAAGAACGCGTCCTCTACGAGTATCCACACGAACAGACCTTAGCCAAAACTAGTGCTTGTGTGCTAGCACTATTGCTTCACAAGCAATTTCGAATTTTAGTGATTTAGTGAATAATGAATTTCATGATCCTCAAACCAACTGCTTAATGAGTATTTATAGTGATAAATAACACTAGGGTTTGAGACAAATTCGAATTTCAATCTCATTGCAATTCTACAAGTTTATGTTTATCAAAAACTCCTTTTTGATAATTATCCATATATATTAATTACTATATTTATTATCTTCCAAAAAATAATAAATTAAGGAAAACACTTATCCTTAAATTTCGAATTAATATATATATTTATTAATATATATATATATTACGAATTATATATATATATATATATATATATATATATATATATATATATATATATATATAATTAATCACTTAATCACATTGGGCTTGTACAACCCATAACTGTTTTGGGCCTGTTCTTAGTGTGCGACCCTGTAGGTTCATATAACGTTGGCAGTAGGCTCGAAATCCCTATTTCAGCCCACAAGTCATAAGTGGCCTCTAGCAAGACATTATGACTATCCAAGTTATATGAATATCGATAATCCGATTTAACCATTTACAATAATATTTTAATCCCTTTATCTCTCGATATCCAGATTGAATATAAGGCATAGTTATGTCATCCTTATAACATTCAATCATTAGTTTCTTGACTCTAAGTAGACTGAAAATGACAACTTCTTATCAATTAGCATGGCCATGCATTTACTTCAGTCTATCTTCTTCAAGGGGCCCATAGATATCTTACTCAAATAAATGAGGGACAAATTCCTTCTCAGTCACTCACATTTCTCACATAGTTACTTTCATATCCAATGACAATCTATTCCATTATCCTGTTAAAGATAATGTAAGACTGTATCAAAATATGAAATAACTATGTAGAAATCCATGATGATTTCAAGGTCAAAGGATTATACTAATAGAACTGTAATGAGAATTACTTATGACAGTGATCTATGTAGTATTCTCACAGTGGGTCATCCAGTGCCTTATTTCTCAAATAGCACCTATGATTTGACTTAATATCTCATATACATGATTAGTAAAACATAATCATCAGTCAACATCATACTAGTCTCAATGTTCTATTAAGACTAGGGATAGATGGTATATAATTCTTTTATTAAACCTAAGGGTTCTACTATCAAGTCACATACTCGATGACCTTAGAAAGAATTAACCATTCAAGTATTTTAATCATTAATATAAAATGATAAAAACTGCCAATCAATAAATAATAAAATGATAAAGTCAAAACATGGTCAAACATGATTGACCTAGTGCATATCACTAACAATATCACCAAATATCCATACAACTTATTAACAAATAAGGCAAGTTAAGCTTAAGTGAGTTCTTATCTTTTAAAACGAAACCAAAGTACTTAAATACTTAAATAGTCTTTCACAACAATTACAGTTCCCAAAGTAGTGTGTTAGCCTTACTGCAGTATAGCTCAACACAACATGTCGGGAGACCACGTCTAACCCGACCCATCCATAAACCAAGTTTAAAACCAAAGTCTTTAATCAAACCTTAAATAAAATCAAATTTATTTTAAATAAGAACTCACACCGTAACTTAATAATGCCATAAACAAATCAGCTTGCTAACACTTAGCAAGTAGCACCCCAAGTACATTTATTTAAGTCACCTCAAATAGAATCAATAACTCAACACCTTTCAAGTATTATCTTGAAGCTAAAATAGTTCAATCGAAACCTTACATGACATATAACACCTTGTATGCCTTATATTACTTAATTTACATTATACCACAACCTACAATAATCTAACATTCTTTTAACAAGTTTTAAACCATCTTCTAAACAATTTCCAGCCCTTAGCAATAAGTTCAAACCGAGTTTAAATTCAAAAATGTTAATCCAAACTATACGCTATTCCATTTAAACCATTTCTCAAAATCACCCCATGTATTGTTTAGCATCTATTACCCTAAGATCCATTACTTTGAAATTTCCAGATTTTTAAATAAGCATCAAAAACAGTTTATAACCCAAAACCTTTAGCAATTCGATAAGTCTATCAATTATAACATTAAAACCAAATCACCCAATGTACAATTGAAATTCAAAAGACTAATATAACATCAAGTGAAAATTTCCAGAATTTAGATCAATACAAAACAGAAAATATAATCAAATTACCCAAGATATCAAAACAAATGAATATATAACAATCTCTACAATCAAAACAAGGATTTAAGCCACTAACCTCTTGAGATGAACTAAGAACAACAATCAAGAGAGGAACTCAGAAAAATATTGATCTACAATCAGCCTACAACCAATTCATATGATAGCTAATGAATTTATAGTTGATAGATATGATAATCAATGGATTAAACCATAAGGAAATGATTAAAAATACTTACAATGATCACCAAAGGCTTAGGAATAGGTGGAATATGAAAATCAGAGAGTATGTGCCGTTTTAGGGTTTTTAGAAAAGTGTAAAATCAGATTAGGTCGAATTAAGGTGAGTTTAAATAGAAATCAGCGAACTGAACAGTGCACGAGTCGCGCCCGCTACACCTATATCGCGCCCGCGATACATTAATCGCGCCCGTGATTCATGCATGTCGCGCCCGCGAAATGCTACTGCCTCCGATGAAATTTTGAGATTTTGAAATTTAAATCGAAAACGTTTCAAACTCCGAGGTTACTTCTAATACATCTTAAAACACATTTTAAAAGGTTTGGATCCTTCGAAACGCGAATCTAAGTGGTCGAACCACTCAAACGAACCCAAGGTACCGTTAAGACTTAACGGAACAAGTTAGAAAAATACGGGGTGTTACATTCTCCCCAACTTAAAAACAAAATCGTCCTCGATTTTACAACAACGAAACTAAACAACAACTCACATAAACACACCAAAATAATGCACATAGTACAAATGCCCAAAATATCACTCACCAAGTAGCACATAAATACACACATAACCCAAGGTACTAACATGGCATAAAAGCAACAAACAATACCAACGAATACTAAATACGTAAACGACACAAAGTATTTTCGAAACTCGCAAATTAAATATTAAAATTTTACGGGTTATTACATTCTCCCCAACTTATTAAAAATTCGTCCTCGAATTTAACATAATAAACACATAGCACTTAAGATAACACAATCACCAATAAATCTTACAAAAACTTCACATAACAAATAATTTCGTACCTCAAGGAAAAAGAAAAGGATAGCGATTCCGCATATCCAACTCGGTCTCCCACGTGCACTCCTCAACAGAATGGTTCCGCCAAAGAACTTTGACCATCGGAATCTCCTTGTTCCGTAACTTACGAACCTGTGTATCAACAATCTCTACAGGCTGCTCCTCGTAAGATAACTCGTGGTCAATCTCAACACTCTGCGGTACTATCACGTGAGAAGGATCAGAAATACATTTCCTCAACATGGAAATGTGAAACACTGGGTGAACCAGCGACATATCTGGTGGCAATGCTAACTTGTACACCACTGCTCCAATACGCTCTATAATCTCATACGGACCAACATACCTCGGTGCTAACTTCCCCTTAACACCAAAACGCACAACGCCCTTCATAGGCGAAACCCGAAGAAACACAAAATCTCCAACCCGAAACTCCATGTCTTTCCTCTTCGGATCAGCATAACTCTTATGCCGACTAAAAGCTGTCTCCAGTCTCCGCTTGATCAATGGTACCTTTTCTGAGGTAATCTGAATAATCTCTGCTCCCGAAAGCTTGCGCTCGCCAACCTCCTCCCAGCAGATAGGAGATCGACACTTACGCCCGTACAAAGCCTCATAAGGTGCCATCTCGATACTAGCATGGTAACTGTTGTTGTAGGAAAACTCAATTAAAGGCAAATGAGTATCCCAGCTACCCTGAAAATCCAGAACACACATCCTGAGCATGTCCTCCAAAGTCTGAATAGTCCTCTCAGACTGACCATCAGTCTGAGGATGAAAAGCAGTACTGAAATCCAATCTCGTACCCAAAGATTCCTGCATCGCCTTCCAAAACCGAGAGGTGAAAACTGAACCTCTATCCGAAACTATCGACGCTGGTACACCATGGAGACTCACAATCCGATCGATGTACAACTGTGCCAACTTCGAAGCCTGATAAGTAACCTTGATCGGTAAGAAGTGAGCTGACTTGGTCAAACGGTCAACTATCACCCAAATCGAATCATACCCCTATCGGGTACGTGGCAAGCCAACCACGAAATCCATAGCGATTCGCTCCCATTTCCACTCTGGAATAGGTAGCGGTTGCAGATATCCAAACGGTCTTTGATGCTCTAACTTTACCTGCTGGCAAGTCAAGCACTTAGACACAAACTCTGCAACATCCTTTTTCATTCCGCTCCACCAGTACGTACCCTTGAGATCATGGTACATCTTGGTAGAACCCGGATGAACACTGTAAGATGACTTGTGCGCTTCTTCCAGAATCTGGTCTCTCAAACCATCTGAATCAAGAACACACAGTCGAGAACCGTACCTGAGAACTCCATCCGCCAGAACAAACTTAGAATTCCCATCCAGATGGATCTCATCCATAATCCGTTTCAATTGTGGATCATCAGCTTGTGAAGCTTTGATCCTATCAATCAAAACCGGTTGCAGTTGCAACTGTGCCAACAAACAGCCATTCTGTGAAACCTGAAACCTGTAACCCGAAGCTAACAAACCATGCCACTCGCGAATCATGGGTCTCCGCCCAACCTCAGAAATATGGGCCAAACTGCCCGAAGACTTGCGACTCAACGCATCGGCTACCACATTAGCCTTACCCGGATGGTACTGAATAGAACAATCGTAGTCTTTCAGTAATTCCAACCATCTTTGCTGCCTCAGATTTAACTCATGCTGATCAAAGATGTACTTCAGACTCTTATGATCAGTGAAGATCTCGCAAGTCGCACCGTACAAATAGTGCCTCCAAATCTTAAGAGCAAAAACTACAGCTGCTAACTCCAGATCATGAGTAGGATAATTCACCTCATGCTTCTTCAGCTGGCAAGAAGCATAGGCAATCACCTTTCCATGTTGCATCAGAACGCAACCCAAACCGATACGGGAAGCATCACAATACACAGTGAACCCCTCAATGCCAGATGGCAAAGCTAACACAGGAACTGTAGTCAGAATCTCTTTGAGCTTCTCAAAGCTCGCCTCGCACTTGTCAGTCCACTCAAACTTAACACCCTTCTGTGTCAGTTTAGTCATCGGTGCAGATATTCTAGAGAAATCCTGCACGAACCGACGATAGTAGCCAGCTAAACCCATAAAACTTCTGATCTCGGTAACTGACCTTGGCCTCTGCAATTCCATAACCGCCTCAATCTTCTTCGGATCAACCTTGATCCCATCTTTCAACACCACGTGTCCTAGAAAGGTAACCTGATCCAACCAGAACTCACATTTTGAGAACTTAGCATACAACTGATGCTCACGCAACGTCTGTAGTATAGTCCTCAAATGATAAGCATGCTCCTCCTCACTCCGAGAATAGATCAATATGTCATCAATAAAGACGATAACAAATTGATCCAAAAACGGCTTGAACACTCTGTTCATCATATCCATAAACGCTGCTGGTGCGTTCGTCAGACCAAAGGACATAACCAGAAACTCAAAATGTCCATAACGAGTCCGAAAAGCAGTCTTAGGCACATCTGCATCACGGATCCGTAGTTGATGATACCCAGACCTCAAATCAATCTTGGAAAAACACTTCGCACCCTGCAACTGGTCAAACAGATCATCGATGCGAGGAAGAGGATATCTGTTCTTGACAGTAGCCTTGTTCAACTGTCTGTAGTCGATACACAGTCGAAAGGAACCGTCTTTCTTCTTTACAAACAGAACTGGAGCACCCCACGGAGAAGTACTCGGTCTGATGAACCCACTATCCAACAACTCTTGTAACTGGTCCTTCAACTCCTTCAGCTCTGCAGGAGCCATCCGATACGGCGGTATCGAAATCGGAGCTGTACCAGAAACCACATCAATGCAAAACTCAATATCACGATCAGGTGGTAATCCAGGCAATTCCTCTGGAAACACATCAGTGAACTCATTCACTATCGAACACCATGCATATCACCACTACTAGTCTCCAAATCACGAACCACAGCAAGAAAACCTTGGCAACCCTTGCCTAACATCCGCTTCGCCTTGATGGCGGAAATCAGATTCTTAGGTGTCTCTGCCTTTTCTCCCTGAAAGGAAAAAGGTAGATCACCTGGAATCCTGAATTCGACTGACTTCCCTCGACAGTCAATAGAAGCATAATGGCGTGACAACCAGTCCATCCCCAAGATAACATCAAAAGAAAGAACGTCAAGTACAATCAAATCAGCACATAATTCTCTACCCTGAATAACCACTGGACACGAAGGATAAACAACGTCCACTACTACACCCTCAGACATAGGTGTTAACACAGCTAGAGGTTCACTCAAAACAGATGGTGCCATACCCAATTTCCCAGCAAAACATGTAGATACAAATGAATGGGTTGCACCCGCATCAAATAACACTAAAGCATCTATAAAAGAAATCGGAATGGTACCTTGCACCACAGCATTTGATGCACGCGCATCCTGAGGAGTAAGTGCGAACACTCTGGCCTGACCCTGCGGCTGCTGCTGCGAACTCTGTCCAGTACCATAACCGTTGGAACCTTTACCGCCGTTACCACGGCCACCAAAACCTCTGCCACCAGAACCACGGCCCCGCTGGCCACCAAAAGATGCTGCAGGTTGAGAGTACCCAACAGACTGTGTAAACGCTGGTCTCTGCTGCTGATAAGATGACTGCGCCACACTGGAGTTAGACGTCTGCTGTCCAGATGTAGGACAGTCCCTGGAGAAATGACCCGGCTGGCCACAAGTGAAACAACCTCCAGGAGCTAACTGGCACTGACCATAATGCCTACGTCTGCAATTCTGGCAGAACGGAATGTTCGATCCACCACTGTACCCGCGTCCTGAACCACGGTTGCTCCCACTGCTACTGGAACTGTACGGAGCACTCCTGGCACTATGCCTCCCTTTGTTGTGAGTCCGTCGACTCCCCCTGTTGGCCTGAGAGGAGCCACTGTAGAAATTCCCACTACTATGCTGCACTGGGGCCTGCTGCCCCCCACTAGGAAGATCACTCTTTCCCTTTTGATTCTGGAAAGGGTCAGAGATCGTTCCAAACTGAACCATCGAATTCTCCATCCGTCGTGCACTATCCACTAACCGGGCAAACTCCATGTTTGTCCCTATCAGCAAAGGGAGAAACTCCGAGCCTAAACCCCTAATATAACGGTCGTTCACTCGCTCTTGATCACCCTGAAGATCTGTAGCAAACCGCCCCAAACGTACAAACTCCGTACTGTAGTCTGTCACTGATCTATCCCCCTTCTTCAAATTTAGCAGCTTTTCTCTGAAACTCTCAGTAACAGAGAAGGGTAGATAGTAACCTCTGAACCTGATCACAAAATCAGCCCAAGACAAAGTATCCATAACTGGCCTGATGTTATCACGATACCAGTCCTTAGCTGGACCCTTCAGCGACATCTCCACAAGCATCACTGATTGACGATCGGAAGCTTGAATCCTCTGACTGTTGTACTCAAATTCCTCCAAAAAGTCAAGAGCATCCCCAGTACTATCAAAAGAAGTCGGTTTCAACTTCAAGTAGATCATCACCAACTCTCTGTCTGTTGGAATATGACCGACACCAGCAAGTCCACCAATACCAGCTACAGCACCAGCCTGAGGTTGCTGTTGCTGCGCTAGCTGACCCAGTACAGTACACTGATTCTGCAGAAGAGCCTGGTTATTCTGCATCTCAACAATCCCAGCCAAGAAGGTAGTGAAGTCGAATGCTTGCATGTTTGGTGCTTGTTGCACCTCCGGTGCCTGCTGCACATTCGGTGCCTGAACACTTGCTGCACCACGTCCTCTAGCTCCACCTCTACCAGCACCAGCTCCCCTGCCTCTACCAGCACCTCTACCTCTGCCAGCACCTTCACCTCGACCACGTCCAGCATTATCCTGAACTGGTGGTACGTTCTGATCGACTTCCATGGAAATCGCATCATCAGCCACAGCTTCTTGCTCTGCCGCAGCACGAGCACGAGTACGAACGACGTTGTCCATATCCTAAGACTGAACAACAACAATTTAAATAACAGATATTTCATACCCAAGTATGAACAAAACAAGCAACATATAGGATTTCCCAAGAAATCAACAGCAATAAAATGTTCACCCAAGTGAAATAAAAATAACATTTAACAACATCAAATCAACATACAATGACTGACTCGACGCAATCCTATTGGTGTAGGCAGAATGTTTTGAAATCAAAAGATGACGGTTTTAAAGACATGACAGAATCCTATATCCGCAGTAGTTCCTAAGACACAACCAAACTTAACAGAGTAAACACATAGCAAGCAATTGGCCTTGGTTTGAAACCATTGCTCTGATACCAAGTTTGTCACGACCCATTTTCATGAATCGCGACCGGCGCTAGGGTATGGGTAATGTAGTACCGAAACCCGTAGCTAGCCTTCCATTTATCACATAAACAAATAAACCTGCAGAAAACCAATACTCGGGGGCAACCGAGACTTCAGCCTAAAACTAACAGTTATAATATTCAACAGTTAATATAACATGCTTAATCAATTCCGAGCCTAAAATAGGTTTATCATCAACCAATTTAAATAATATAACATGCCAAAGCAATAAAATCAGTCGAACCAATCCGACAAAAATATAATAATAATAAAGACGTCTAGTTACTACTGCGGTCTAAGAATAAAACAGTTTTATAGTTTTATTAAAAATAAAAGAAACCTCCGAGGAAAAGTAAATGCGGAGATCACCAGACTCTCTCAGAACATAACCCTGGGGAAAATTGGGAAAACAACGGGGTCAGATATACTGAGATGAGTTTATACCACTATCTACAATTATTAAGTGGAAAACCTTTAAAACCGTTTAAAACGTTTAAATACGATATTACGAATAATAGTTGGAACCCTAATCCACAATTCTAAATAATAAACATAATCCAACAGGTCTGGTCCCGAGAGCTGAGCTACACCGAGTTACTCTACTTGGTCCCGAGAGCTATGCTCACACCGAGTTACCACATTACCATAATTATCTTTCCCAGATCATTACCGGTGCACACGCAGTCCTAATGATGCCCATTAGGTAGCATGTTCCAACTAAGAGCCATAATACAAAAACAGTTCGAAATATACGTACTGTATATATACTTAATATTAAAATAGCAATTTACTTAATAAAGCGGTAAATAGCAAGTACAAACTCACTGCTTGCTTGTCCACGTGAATCTTGGCAAACAGCTAACCCTGCGTAGACTCCGAAGCACGATCAGTGGACGGGTCTAAAACATATATAAGTCAAAATCCGAACAATCCCTAACTCTAAGAATACTAGACTCCACAATACTAGCATTTCACAACACAACAACCAAAGATTCAAACAAGGTAATTGAAATATCACCAAATATCCATACAATTTATTAACAAATAAGGCAAGTTAAGCTTAGGTGAGTTCTTATCTTTTAAAACGAAACCAAAGTACTTAAATACTTAAATAGTCTTTCACAACAATTACAGTTCCCAAAGTAGTGTGTTAGCCTTACTGTAGTATAGCTCAACACAACATGTCGGGAGACCACGTCTAACCCGACCCATCCATAAACCAAGTTTAAAACCAAAGTCTTTAATCAAACCTTAAATAAAATCAAATTTATTTTAAATAAGAACTCACACCGTAACTTAATAATGCCATAAACAAATCAGCTTGCTAACACTTAGCAAGTAGCACCCCAAGTACATTTATTTAAGTCACCTCAAATAGAATCAATAACTCAACACCTTTCAAGTATTATCTTGAAGCTAAAATAGTTCAATCGAAACCTTACATGACATATAACACCTTGTATGCCTTATATTACTTAATTTACATTATACCACAACCTACAATAATCTAACATTCTTTTAACAAGTTTTAAACCATCTTCTAAACAATTTCCAGCCCTTAGCAATAAGTTCAAACCGAGTTTAAATTCAAAAATGTTAACCCAAACTATTCGCTATTCCATTTAAACCATTTCTCAAAATCACCCCATGTATTGTTTAGCATCTATTACCCTAAGATCCATTACTTTGAAATTTCCAGATTTTTAAATAAGCATCAAAAACAGTTTATAACCCAAAACCTTTAGCAATTTGATAAGTCTATCAATTATAACATTAAAACCAAATCACCCAATGTACAATTGAAATTCAAAAGACTAATATAACATCAAGTGAAATTTCCAGAATTTAGATCAATACAAAACAGAAAATATAATCAAATTACCCAAGATATCAAAACAAATGAATATATAGCAATCTCTACAATCAAAACAAGGGATTTAAGCCACTAACCTCTTGAGATGAACTAAGAACAACAATCAAGAGAGGAACTCAGAAAAATATTGATCTACAATCAGCCTACAACCAATTCATATGATTGCTAATGAATTTATAGTTGATAGATATGATAATCAATGGATTAAACCATAAGGAAATGATTAAAAATACTTACAATGATCACCAAAGGCTTAGGAATAGGTGGAATATGAAAATCAGAGAGTATGTGCCGTTTTAGGGTTTTTAGAAAAGTGTAAAATCAGATTAGGTCGAATTAAGGTGAGTTTAAATAGAAATCAGCGAACTGAACAGTGCACGAGTCGCGCCCGCTACACCTATATCGCGCCCGTGATTCATGCATGTCGCGCCCGCGAAATGCTACTGCCTCCGATGAAATTTTGAGATTTTAAAATTTAAATCGAAAACGTTTCAAACTCCGAGGTTACTTTTAATACATCTTAAAACACATTTTAAAAGTTTTGGAACCTTTGAAACGCGAATCTAAGTGGTCGAACCACTCAAACGAACCCAAGGTACCGTTAAGGCTTAACGGAACAAGTTAGAAAAATACGGGGTGTTACATTCTCCCCAACTTAAAAACAAAATCGTCCTCGATTTTACAACAACGAAACTAAACAACAACTCACATAAACACACCAAAATAATGCACATAGTACAAATGCCCAAAATATCACTTACCAAGTAGCACATAAATACACACATAACCCAAGGTACTAACATGGCATAAAAGCAACAAACAATACCAACGAATACTAAATACGTAAACGACACAAAGTATTTTCGAAACTCGCAAATTAAATATTAAAATTTTACGGGTTATTACATTCTTTTCCATATACTTTCTCTTTTAATGTAATAAGCGATTTACCTTTCACTTGTACGTCCATTTCATCGTAACTCGTTTCATACGATGTTACTTTCTATAACACTTCCGTATCTCCTCATATATCTTTACTAATTAATAGCTTTGTCCCTTTACGAGTCTATAGTCTTTTTCCTTTCATTATCGCGGAACTCTTATCTAGATATATCTATCCTCATCATATTGTTTATCTCAAACTATGACTTACTCAGAATCTTTCATTCATTCTGATGCATAAAATTCTCAGATCTTACATCATTGATCTGACTATCGCTATGTATCACCTCTTAACTTTATACATATATAGCTTTCTCGCTCATAGCTAAGAGTCATTCTCAATGCTCTATAGCCATTACTACATTTAATTAACTGACCATCAACTTCTCGCTCCGTTTTCAAAACATTCATATTAAAAATAAAACATCTGTTTCACACTTTCCACTTTTGGTCGGCCATACTTTAAATATTTCAGGCCCGACATTCTGAATACATGTACTCTACAAGTATATTCCGCACCAGCCAGCCAATACTTTATAGTCACAAGGACCGGTTATCGGAATTTTCACAATTTGAAACCACTATTTCACAACAGTTTTCAAATTCATTTACATATATATGGAGCTTACATTGATAATCCTAAGTTAATTAAACTCTATAATTCATAATTTCATGACTTGCACTTTTGGCTCACTGCCGAAATTCATGCAAGTTTCCCATCGTTAGTCTCAAAAAGAAGCATCGTCTACCTCTCCATTCGACGATCACAACGGTTAATCTCTAGGCAACCATTTTAGAAATATCATAGTCCAAAATCAAACCGATCCAACGGTTTAATTAAAAGATATAAGGGTTTTACTACACCCTGTCCGTTTCTAGACATCATCTGAAACTTGTTTCATTATTACACTATGTCCATTTACTACACCTTAATTCGTGTGTCTTCCAGTTATCTTGAGTCTTTCTAAACTCAAGTTATACTAATCGCTAGTGAGAAATCATTTTTCTCCAACATCTTAACCACTGCTCGATCGGTAGGTTTTATTCGACCTTTCTTAATCCTAGTGTCTCAGGGTACAATGCCGTAGACATCTTGTTTAAGGATATACTTATCCTTAGCTCGTCGTAACTCGGATATATATATCTATCCGAATACATATTGTAGTTCATTGAACTACAACTCACTTCATGCGTTTATCCATAACTATATTCTCCAACTTTCACTCTTATATGCTTCTGTTACCCCCTCGAGAATCGCTTACTACTTGATCTCGAGTATTTACTTTTGTTAAAGAGTTCCGGTCTAAGTATACTTACAATAATAACAAATTGGTTTAAAATGGTTCAATCATCTTGGGTACCCTTTTTCAAAACAATTTGTTTAAAATTCACTTTTAAAACATCTGCATAGTTGTGCATAGGGTGATGACGTCTCATCTCTAGGCACAATTATGCTTCTAAAATTTAAATGAATAACCATAACAGGTTATATCATTTTTTTTTTGTAAGTTTCATCCTGACCCTAAACTCTGTAACCAGTAAGATTTCTCCACAACTACTCCACTTCTCTAAATTCGTACTTCTTCTGTCAATCGTCTCCTTGTACTACTATCGAATGACTTCGACAGTGTCTTCATATTATTTCCATGCTTGATATTCAAGCATCGATATCGAGTTGTCTAGACGACTCGCACGCGTATATCTTAGTCTTATATCCCAAAAGGGAAGGCTGAGAACCTATGAAACATAAGAATATATGTAGGAGACATGACTCGAATCCTATATGCTGCAGTAGTCACTATGAGTATCTATGACATCTACCCCATACTTTATTTCCATGTATCAGCAATGTTTTTAAATTCGCGAGTCCGAGAAATATTGCTCTGATACCAAGTTTGTCACGACCCAAATCCGAGGGTCGCGACCGGCGCTAGGGAATGGGAGTGGTTGCTCCGAAACCCGTAGCAAGCCTAAAAACCTTTGTAAATTTTTCGCGTTTTAAAAGATAAAAAGGTTTGCAACCTCGTTGCAGAAATACTTTACACCATTATCAAAAACACGATCGCAATTCAAGATCATATATCACATATGATATGTTTTCAGAAAGTATCGTTAAAACCTTTTCTCGTTTAATGAAAACACATTTCTGAAAACTGGGTTCGTAAAACCCGATTGTATTTAAATAAACCAGAGCGCAAACATCAATCTCAGTTGACGCACCTGCTATGTTTATAATACAATCCTAAAATGCTAAACACATGAAACCAGTGTATCACTCAAACACCTGGTCCTAGCATTTTAGGAAACACATAGCTTTTCAATCATATACATATACATATACATATACATATACATTAATTCAAATTAGAGTATATCAAAATAAGTTGAACTGCTGTAAACAGAAAGACAGACTTCCCAGTACTCGACTACTTGCAGCTCTAGAGGTATGGCTGACATTGACTTCCAAAATTATTGTGGAAGTCAGACCTCGTACTTGATAACCTGAAAAGGTGAACGTTGGGGAGGGTCAGAAATATAAATATTTCTGAGTGAGTCTACAATTTATAATTGAATATTCAAATCGCAAATACATAAAACATTTTTGTATGTAAAATATTACCAATTAGTCGATCCAGATGAAACCCTACAAGACAAACTATTGTATGGGTCTCAACCTACAAAATATAGGCCTTAGACCGTGAACTGAATCACTGCCGTCTAAGCCGGGTGTCTGGACCGTAACCGTGAAACTGCCATCATAATATTGCCTGTGACTGTAACCGTTACTGCCGTCTCAGACTGTTAAGTCAGGGTCGCTTGCACTTCCAACGCCCAATGACATTGACTGACATCTATGTCAGACACAGGCTCGTATCGAAAAATACTACTGGTGATCACACAGTCCTATTGACAACCAATAGGAAGCTTGTTCCAATGGATCTTTCATGGTTAAGTTATACTAGTGCGATTTGTTATTTAAAATAGTTTAAATATAAATATTCAAAAGTAAAAACCACAAAGTAAAACTCATAGTACTGTCGTCACCATTTTCAAAAACGTAAGCTACAAACAAGCTTGTCAGTCAAACAGGTTGGTGTTTGGCTCGCTAGATCGACTACTCGTCGGATCTAATTAAAATTCAAATGTCAAAAGAATATCAGACGTTGAATTTTTAACTCCAGTCCTATCGTATAAACGATAGACTCAAACAACTAATGTATATAGACGACTCTATAAACAAACACATAAACTACTCTCAATATTGAACTTCTCGTTCAATATAGAATACCACTCTTGGTAGAGACTTATAGTCCTTTTAACATTAATTACTTTGATTAACGTAGGACTTTATTAAAATATCACATTATTTTAATAAACCGACTATCCTCAAACGTCTAGGTTCTTTTTAACCTTTTAAACGTATCAGCTAACGTTTCAGAAGTCCCTTGAATCAACAAAATACCGGACCTCCGACTCGCTGTGCGTCCGTACAGAGGGGACTGTGCGTTTGCACAGCATAGCTGTGCGTCCGCACAGCCCCGGCTGTGCGCTCGCACAGCCTTTGCCAAGGCTGTGCGTGTGCACAGCCACGGGGACACTCCCCGGGCCAAATCCGACCTGCTTACATGCATAAAAATATTCCAAACAACACAACGATATCCAATTCAATTCTAATCCGCAATCGAAACGTTAAACCGATTCGAATTCGATCGATTCGATACGGTCGACGTTATAATATTAATTATAATCCAATTTATAATAATCGAATTCAAATTACTAATAACCGAATTCAAATTAACGGTTATTACCTCGAGTACGTGTGGATCCTCGAAAAAATCAAAGTCGGAATCGAGAAATCGACGAAACCTAAATCGCGCGCACCGTTTATAACTAGCAAGCACGTCAATAGAACTAAGTAAGCAGGAGAAAAGAATTTTAGAAAATGAGTTCTGCGCCTCACCCCTCCTCCTATTTATAGAAAATTCAAATGGTTAAAGTGCCACTTGATACTAGCTCAATCATGCACTTTAACTCTGATTTTAATTAGTCGACCGTAGTCCAAACGGAGACTAATTCCAAATTCCGTCAAAATTTACCCAAAAATCCAATAAAATATAAAACGAATAAAAATATAATTTTTATTCGCATCCGACTTATATTTTATTTTTAATAAATCCTTAAAGATTTATTAGGTCCAAATCAGTCCCGCTTAATTAAAATTACTATGTCCAAATTCCATAAAAATTTGACGGTAGCTTCGTCAAATTATTTCGCGAATATTAACACCAAAATTATTCGCTCGGGACTTATAAATTATTTTATTTCAATTTGGACTTACGATTAATACTTAATTAGTTAAATAATTGAAAATTAATTGAAATAAAAGTTTAGAGATTAAATTATCCCTTTCTCCTTTACTTGCCGCCCACCTCACCTCCACCAATTTCTTTCTTTTTTTATTTAATATTTATATATATCTTAACTTATATTCATCCATAACTCGTCGAGCTTTTCGAGTTTCGACATTTTAAGTTCGGGGTTTTGTCCGAAATCTTAAACTCTCCATTTAGAGTGGTACATTGATATATTAATTATCAATATATCAATTTATACGACGCTAATAAGCATTCTCAAATTTATTACTCACGTCCACACTCATTTATTAAAATTTAAATTTCCGATTTAAATTTTAAACTCATATTATTACGATAATCTTTTACGAATTCGAATAAATTAAATTTACATTTAAATTTAATTTACGTATTCCGAATCTATTAAATCACTTCTCCTGATTTAATAATCTTAAATAGTCAAACCTAACTATTATCTTTTGACTATCCGAATATTTTTCTTAATATTCGAACCCGCAAAATATTATTTTTAATATTTTGATTACTCCAATTTGACCTCGTGGCATATTCTAATTACTTAAAATTACGGGTTATTACACGATCTATCAGAATCTTGGATTAACGCGCTTTGGGCGGATACTAAGGGATTTGGTCTTCATCAGTATATCGGCGGATCTCAAGGGATTCGGCCGCCTTCCTTATACGTTCAGGTCTTCCATAGGGAGTCCAGTATCACCTGAGAGTAGATCTCCTGTGACTCGGCTCCATTATAACTAGTGTAGGATTCGGTATCCATCATTAGACCCCCTGCAAGTGAGCTGAAGTGATTGGTATTCATGCTTTAGTAGATTTTGGCTCTTTTGGAGTTGAGTCTTTTTGTATTCCGGGCGAGTCGTTTCATATATTGGCGAGTCACTTTTCTTCTCTAATAAGATTCTCTTTCTTGCCACGTGTCACTATTAATGATTTGATAAATGTTCGTCGTATTTAAACTTTTCATATTTCTATTTTCTCTTTTCACTTCTACTTTGAAAGTGATCCCATTCTTCAATTATCTTCTCCTGGCTTTTTTAGATTATTCTGTTCTTCATTTGCTTATTCTACTCTCCATCATTTACTTTTCCAAATTTTCAGGTATGCTTCTTCTTTTGTTTGTTTTGTTCTTTTGAAGATTTTGAAAATATTTTTCTATTTTTCTTCGATTTCTGCAAATGTCATTCTGGAAAATGTTTTGTTGTTCTTGGTGTTCTTCAATATTTTGTTTATTTGATCTTTAATGTTTATTTGTGTTTATGATTTCCTGTTCTAGGATGCCTCTTAGTCGAGCGGAAAATGCATGCACCGCCATGACCATCACCAGGTCTGGGCTTTGTAGGAGCGAAGTCTTAGATATTTATTTTAAGTATAGTTTTCCTTTTGACTATAGAGTAGTATTACCTAGTGCCGATATGGCTACTTCCGATTCCCTTGGTTCATCTTGCAGGCCGATTGTCTTTGAAGAGCAGTTCGCTGCTGGTCTTAGGTTCCCTTTAGATCCTTTTTTAATAGAAGTATGTAGTGATTTAGGAGTTGCTTTAGGGCAGCTCTATCCTGGTACGATTAAGGCGGTACTTGCCTTTGTGGGAGCGTGTAGGCTTCGGGATCATACCCCTTCTCTTAATGTCCTTTATTACTTCGTAGATTTTAGGAAATGCGACGGTTGTTTCGTGTTTGCACTTGGTAGGAGAGGTCGATCCCATATTTATCTTCCTTTCTTAAATAATCGCTGGCGAAGGTGTTTCTTTATAGTCTATCATAATTTTGCTTTCCTTCATTTTTTGGATGGTTTTTCTACTCACCAAATCCAAAGCTGTCCGTTTCCTTTAAGTTTACCCGAGTCCATCCTTGCTTTTGACTTATCATTCCATAGTGTCTTTCAACGTCCTATTTTAGACGTTTTGGTTAGTAGTCATCTTCGGCATTGATGGTTTCCTTTGGAGGATCCTTCTCGAGGCCTGGCGGATCTTCATTATTCCTTTTTTTCAAGGCATATTTATTGTTTTAAGTTTATTTGGTGTTTCTTTTCCTTTTGTAGGATGTCTTCCTCTTCTGACGATTTCCTTTCCGGATTTAAAGTAGATTTGGATATTCCAATGGGCGGTCCCGAAGATTACATCGCCGAGCCTATTCCGGGAGATCGAAGAGCTTATCCGGATCAATACCCTTATTAGCGAAGAGAGAGATAAGCTAAGATCTGAGGTAGAGGGGCTTCATATTCATCTTCTCGATATGAAGACTTTTTATTCTGCTTTGATCAGAGAGTATCGCCTCGCTATTGGAAGGAAGCTTTTGGAGTAGAATCCGAACATTGATCTGTCTGGAGTCAACGAGTTGGATCCTCAAATCATTGCTCGTGATCTCCTTGAGAAAATGTCGAAGGATCGTGCCAAATAGATTTTTGTTTTTCTTTTTGTATCTTGTTTTGTATTTGTAATTATGATTTATGAATATATCTCCTTTTGCTTCAATATCGGATTAAATGTTCGCTTCAGTTTTATTTAATGTTTTCCGAGTCGATGCTTGATTTAGTTTGTCTTTTTGCTTCGGGAGTTAATCTAAGCTCTGCTTTAGTGCTTTTGTTTTGGCCGAGTTAATCTAAACTCTTTCGTTTGAGTTAATCTAAACTCATAATTTTGTTTCGTTTGAGTTAATCTAAACTCTTTTTTGGCGGTTTGCCTTTTTCTGAGTTAATCTAAACTCATAATTTCATTTTGCTTGAATTTGTCTAAACTCTTTCGCGGCGGTTTGCCTTTTTTGAGTTAATCTAAACTCACAACTTTGTTATTGTTCATCTTTGATTTAATCATTCATGAATGATCTTGATTTTTGTTTCTTTAGTGATTCGTCTGGCCAATCATATAATAAGAAAACTTTTATTGATAAAAAGACTGCATACAAAACATTAAAGATAGTTGTGACGCCATCGGGTAAGATGTAAAATCTTTACTAGCGACGAGTTGTATTTCTTTCCTATTTTTCCTCTTTCTCGGTCTTGTTTTCTTGGAGGTCCACCACGGACTCGTCGTAGCATTTCTTAGCTATATTCTGATCTCCTCTCAGCGTCACTACTCCTTTTTCGGTTGGTATTTTCATCGCCAATGCTCTTATGCTAGTTACTGCAGCTGAGTCATGAAGGAAAGGTCTTCCGAGGATAGCGTTGTATGTTAGCTCCATGTCAACTATGTTAAATAGTGACATAACCTTTTTGTTGATTCCTATCTCCGGGCTAATTATTACTTCAAATGTGGCTGCTCCTAACAGATTGATGGAGGGGCCACCGAGTCCTGATAGTGGGATCGGGACTCGGCGCAACCTTGACGCGGTTCCTCCGAGCATTTTGTACGCCGCATTTGTCATGAGATTCACTGCGCTTCTTTCATCGATTAGGATTCGCTCCATGTTCCAATTCTTGATTATAGTAGTTACTACCAAGGCATCATTATGGGGTGCTTTCACGTGTTCATAATCTTCAACATCGAAGATTACGGGTGGGATGTGGGTTTCTCTGATGTTCATCACCTCTCTCCTTTGCTTTCTTCTAATCGTTGAGCTGCTGTGTCCACCTCCATTGATCATGTGTATGGTTCCCAATATTTTGGATGGGCGTTCGTCTTCTTTTTCTTTTGCTTTGTCATCTCTGCTTCTCTTTTCTCCCTTGTCATTGTTTTTTGCTTTGTGGGCCACGAATTTCGTTGATTCTCCTGTATCGATCATTCTCTCAATTTCGACTTTCAAATCTCTGCAGCTGTCTGTTTCATGTCCATAGTCTTCGTGGAATTTGCAGTACTTTCTCGTGTCCTTTATTTCGGCTTTCATCTCTGGTGGCCATACTACGTTTTTGACGTTTTCTTTGATCCACATGAGGACGTTAGTTCGGATGATGTTCAATGGTGTGAAGTTGTTTTCATCGTCTCTGGGGTCATACCTTGGTTCGTATATTGTTTGGGGGGCGAATCGCCTACTTTCTTCTGGCCTTGCTCTTCTATCTTCGGATTTTGACTTCGACTTCTCTTTGGATTTGTCTTTCGACTCTTTTCCCTTTACTTCTTTCCCACGAATGGCCCTTCAGCCCTCGTCTAGCTCGAAGTATTTTTGGGCTATGCCCATCAGATTCGAGAAAGTCGTGGGTTTATTGACCAGCAGCTTGTCTACTAGTTTTCCGAATCGTGTTCCTTCTCGCAATGCTTCGGTTGCCATGTCAACATTCAGTTTATCGATTTTCATAGCTTGTTTGTTGAATCGTTCGATATAGCTTCTTAGGGTTTCTCCTTCTTCTTCAATGCATGATCTTAGGATGCTTGTGGTTGTTTTTGCTGGTATGTTTGTGAGATATCTGTTGAGGAATTATGTCGATAGTGATGCGAAGCTCTTGATGGATCCTGGTTTCAGTTTTTTGTACCACCTTTGGGCAGTACCAGTGAGTGTGGTTGGGAATACCCTGCATTGAATATCGTCTAATACGCTGAGTAGCCCCATGGTGGCTGTGAATCTGGGAGTATGATCTCGGGAGTCCCCTTCTCCGTTGAACGTTGGCAAGACTGGTAACTTCATTTTATATGGAATGGTTTCCTCCACGATCTCGGGCGAAAGGGGCGATCCCTTCAGCATGAGATCGTCTATATCCAGCTCTTCTGACTTCAATTTCTTGAGTGCCTTGGCAATCTTTTCTTCCAGATCTTCTTCGACTACATATGTGGCTTTGCTTTTCTAGGGCGATTCTGAGGACTCGCCCTCCCCTTCTTGGTGTTTTTTTCTTTAGTTGCTCTTTCCCTGCGTCTCTGTCTTGTCGCTTGCTTTTAGGTGGGACATCTTCTTTCTCTCTCTCCCTTCATTCTTCTCTTTTGGAGTTTAAACCGCTTCGGGCATCGTCTTGATTTTGCTCATTTCTGGGCGTTTCAGGGGTTTGCTCGTCGGATTTTTCTTTTCCATTCTCTTGATTTCCTGGGCATTCTTCGTCACTCCTGTTTTCATTTTCTCGTCGATTTCTGTCGTCCTGTCCCTCGTCTCTTTCTTCGTTTCCTCCATTTTGGGGTTCCCTCCTTCTGTTGTTTTCTCCCCTTGTTGGCTCCTGACGGCCTGGATTTGTGTGTTATGTTCTTGCTCTTCTTCTCGTTGCTGTTGGGCTGAAATTATCCCTCAGGATTTTCATAGTTTCTTCGTGCCTGTCATTCGTTCTTTTTGCCTCACTAGCCAATTTATCCAGGTTTGCCTGGATATATTCTAGTACTTTTTTCAGCATCTCGCTGTAAAGATGTTGCGCTGCCATGCCTGGCCTCGGTTGTTCATCAGTGCTTAGGTTGAAAGCAATTGGGTTGCTTCCTCTCATCGGATTAGTTTAGTATTGGGGTATCGAAAAAGAGGGTCCTCTGGTATCACTTCTTCCCCTGGAGTTGTGGAGCCCATCCTCAGTGGCGTTGATTACTTCCGGCGTGCTTTTTGGATCCATTGGTTGTTTGTCTTTCAGGTTCATTCCTTCAGAAGTCATCTTCTTCAATGAAATTTGTTTTGAGTTCAGAAAAGCTCCTTCGAATTGAAGTTGAGTTAAGCTTTTTCCACATACGGCGCCAATTGATGGAGTCTGCCTTCCGAACCGGTGAATGAGACCTGCAAAACAGGGTAGAAGCTAACCGGACGGTGGTTGTCCGATTAACTCTCTGATGCTAAAGTCAGTTTATAGCTTTGAGCAGCATTTTGAGTATATGAATGTAATTGTGGTTCTAGGCATACCTCATGCTCTTTTTATAGTAGATGAATGGATACCTTGTAGAGTCATAGTAGGTAAGTGAATCCTACTTTGTAGGGATCGAGCTACTTTGTAGGGATTCACCCTGACTTGGCGTGATCTACCTTATTCAGACATGAGTCCTATTTAGGAACGTCTTCCTACATAGTCTCGTCTTTTTAAGATAGAGCTTATCTTTCCATGTTGGAGATTATGTTCAAATGGGAAGATACTTCGAGATACTATAGCAGATCATGGCGATCTATCCGAATCCTGGATTAACGCACTTTGGGCGGATACTAAGGGATTCGGTCTTCATAACTATATCGGCGGATCTCAAGGGATTCGGCCGCCTTCCTTATACGTTCAGGTCTTCCATAGCGAGTCCGGTATCACCTGAGAGTGGATCTCTTGTGACTTGACTCCATTGTAATTAGTGGAGGATTCGGTATCCATTAGGAAATATGCAATTTTCTAGAATTTATTTTATTTAATTTAAATTTTAATAATTTTGATATATTATTAATATTAAAAAGTTAGGAAAAAAATAAGATAGTTATAAAATATTTATTTTAATTTTAAAAATAACTTTTTAATTCATGTAATTTCAAAACATTTGTGGTTGTAAAATTTGAAAAGTTACAATGTCTTAATAATATATTTTAGTAACTAGATATGATTTTTTTAATCATTAAATTTAACTATATTAAATTAAAAAAATATCAATTTTAATTAATATTAAAATTATATTAAAAATGTGCAACTTATATCAAAAAAAAAAAAAAATTAAAATAAATTTCACTCGCGCAACGAGCTGGCATCGACCTTGTTACAATATAAGAACATACATTTATACCACACGTACAAAAGAGTACATATTGTAATGTACTATAATTCTTTGCTCGTATATTGTCGATACTCGTTTCATGTTATAATGCTTTACGTTTTCCCCGGTTCTTTAAGCATTTGAATCTTTTTCATTTAATTATCTTATTATCAAAATAACATAATACGATAAATCATCAATTTCAGAACATACGATACATACTACTTTGCAAACATACAATTCAATATATTATTATATTCATATAGTATTTTGTATTAACATACATGTCTTTATAAATATTGAGGAGTAATTTAAAGTGTAATCACCACTTGCTATCCAAATACTTCAAATAAACATATTGACATCTCGATCCATAAGTTCCTTGCTCTATCAGTATTTGCCTCTCTGGGTCTATGAAAATTCGATGATAGCAAGAATTAATAAGATTCTAGCTATAACTATTTTAACAAAAATTGGGTTTCTAGCCAACTTCGGCTATCGAAACCGCTTTACTTAAAATAGTTTAACCACTAAACGAAATTGACATTCTTGAAATTCATAATGTCTTGTACAACCTTCTTTTAGGTTTCGAATTGAAATTAGCACCCGAAGGTGTTAAAAATCAATTCGGAAGTTAATTTCTTAAACCTATTCTTAAAAGACTGCAAAATAGAGTTTTAGGGATTGCTGCTTGAGCCGCGAAACGCCGTATTTATAACAGCCATAACTCAAAATAAATCCAATATTCATACAGTCCACAACTTTCTTTACAACTTCCGTTGAGACTTGAACTCGTTTCGACATCTCGATAAGTCACAATAAATTCCCAAAGTTGACTCATTAATTCTTTTTAATTCAAATTCAGCATTTGTCATGCATTTTAAGGCTTCAAACTCGATTATCTTAAACCATCAAAATTGTGATTAAATTGTCCATATTTAATCAATGTAATATGGTCTATAATTTATGTTTTCGGTTTAAACTTGATTTGGTACGCATAGGGGTTCGGAAAACGTACTCGAACTGCATATCTTGCACAATTTTAAAGCTGTTGGCGGCCGTTCAAATTGCATAGCAAGCCTACTTTGACTTGTTGTGCAATGCATATTTTACCTCGTGGGGCGGAACAAAGTTGGCCGGGGTTTAGTCCGAGATGCACTCACGCCATATGTACACTTTCCGACAAGGAAAATGCCACTAGCGACTTTCGAAACCGCTCTCAAACTTAGCTCGAACACTTTTAAAACAATATTTTATTAACATAAAATACGTTTGATCCAATTTTAATTCGAATTTTCCGAAGCCTATATCTTTTTTAACTTTGATAATTTATACTTAACACCTCCGACTATTAAATTTATTTTTCTTATCATTTTTCCATAAAATTAATTATTTTCCAAAGTGACTAACTAGTCAAATTTGGGCCGATAAACGACATATTTAAAAATATCGAACGTCTTATCCAATTATGCATATGTACTCTCAAATATCTTGTCTACCATATTTGTCCAGACCCAAACCAAATTCGAGGTCCGTACGGCTGGCTGGGAGCTGTTAAAATAGCTCCCATGGGCTGCCCTGTTTATGGGCAGAAACAGCCAGAGAACAGGGAAGATCTGCTCTGGTGAGCAGCCATCTTCTGCTCACCGGGGCCGACTAGTCCTGCTGACCGGAGCAGAACCACCGCTCTGATGGTGAATTTCAACATGCACTCTATCATTCCGACAAATTTCCTACAACAAAACTCGACCCCAAACCATTCAAAACAGCCATCAAACATCATTCCTCACAACAATTTAAAAAAGTTTATACTCAACCAAAACTGAACTTAAACATCACAAACTCAATCAATTCTATTCAACAACCTTTTAAACTCAAATTTCTATACCTTGGGTGATGTCTCAACCTTATGGCCAAATGAATTACTCCTTGAATTCTCCAAATAATAGCTCCAAACCACGTAGATTACACCTAACAATCAACAAACACACAAAGTCAATAACATCGCTTTAAAAACCTAACTCTTTCTCATCAATTTCTTACTAAATTAACCATGAAATTTTTAAATTGATGTCTTACCTTGCTTACTTACTTTCTTGTGATCATTTTGATTCAAGAATTCTTGACTTTGGTTGAGGAGTCATGGCTTTGGCATGCAGATGAAGGGTTCGGCCATGGGAACTTTTTTTGGTACCTTGGGGTTTCATTTTTGCTTTTGTTGAGAAAATGAATTGTCACGACCCGATTTTCACCCAAAACTCGAGTCGAGACCAGCGCTAGGGAATGGGAATGGTTATTTAGAAACCTGTTGCAAGCGTAGGAAAAAAAAACTTTTCGCGTTTTGAAAACATAAAAGGTCTCAATCTCTTTTCGCAAGTATTTGAAAACTTTAAACAACGTGTAATCAAAATCATGCGATTTCATTCTTGGACTCGGGGTAGTACGTGTCCACAACACATACTCTAAAACAACCTTATCTGAAAACAACGTCAGCGGTGCAAACCAGTAAACTTATAAAGTAACTGGTTAATGCATGTCATACAAATATAAACCTTTTATCAAAACCAGGTTTCTTTATAAATAACTGGCAAAAGCCCTTTTGTATAAAACATGCATTTGTCCCAAAATATTGATACGAGCAGTAGTTTCACATGAAAGGGAAATCAACGGGGATCAAAAATGAGTGAATTCACATAGATAATTAAGCTTATTATAAAACGGAAATTGCATGTAAACACAATTTGTGTAGGCAAATATTCGATCCAAATAAAACCCTAAAGAAACCCCATTTGTTTAACTATAGTTTATTCTCACTTGTTTAACACATGATTGATTGTGAACTCATAATGTCACAACCATCTTAACTCTATGTAGGGTTGTCAAGCCGTAAATTGAATTACCGATGCCACTGGACTACCCGTTATGTCGAGGTCTCTTTGTAAACATCTGGCCATAGGACCTAACTATCATGCAAGACGATGCAATAATTTATTAATACTGGCGATCACACAGTCCTATTGTGGCCCAATAGATAGCATGTTCTAATGGGTCTATACCAGTTTCGAATCGACTCTATGTAATGCAATTTCAATCACATTTTGAGTTATAAATATTTTGACATTAATATTCAGAAGTAAATATGCGAACTCACAAAACCGTTATCCACAAAACATTTTTTGATCACCCTCTACTCTCCTGGTCCGGTAGCTTGCTGGCTCTTCGGATCTAGTTAGAAAACAATTATTAAAACATAACTGAAATAAGAATTATAATTCTAAAGAATAGATTCTATAGATATTACTACGTATAACATATATAGTCTATTCTCATTCTCGATATCAACTTATAGTCCTCTAATTATTAATCACTTTGATTAATAAAGAACTTAATTAAAACATCTCTATGTTTTAATTAATCGAATTTCCTAAATTGTTCAAGTCCTTTTTAGTCCTTTTAGAAGTCCTGGTTTGTATCTCAAAGTTCTTTTGAATTCGTTTCGAACATAACGTTCGAATTTTTCTGAAGCTCATCAATTCAGAGCTCGACGTGCGAATGCACGTCAGAAGTGTGTGCTGGCGCAAGACCCTTTGCACCCGCACAAGACATTATGCGTCGCACAGGTCCCTGTACGTTCACACAGGTGACTGTGCGATCGCACCCTCTTTGAGACTGTGTGCTCCCACAGTCCGGCTGTGCGCTACTGTCACGACCCAAATTACTGAGCCGCGACCGGCGCTAGGGAATGGGAGTGGTAGCTCCGAAACCCGTAGCAAGCCTAAAAATCGTTATTAATTTTTCGCAATTAAAAACATATTATTATATATAAAACGTTTTCAGAAAGCTCGTTTAAACATTTTATTAATAAATATCAAAATCTCATATTACTTTCTGAAAACCATTAAAACACGATTCGTCATAGATAGGGTCTTACAGTGCGATATCCCATATCCAGCCTTGCCCTGCTTCTAGTCACAGTCACTACCAATTCCACATATGGTAATTGGTTGACGAAATCAAACGGTTAAAAACATAACTGTTAGAAACAACTTCTTATATCAGAATTCACATTTCAAATACCGTTTGAAAATAAACGTAAATCTCATATAGACACCTACGGACTACTGCAGCTCTAAAGGACAACGTACTTTGTGTAAGTCAAACGGCTTCCAACACAAAGGAGATGGTCTATCTGATCCGACTCCGATCACCTGAAAACATAAATAGTGAGGAGTCAGTATTTGGGGAAATACTGAGTGAGTCTGCATTTTACTAATGGTATTATCATAAGAATATAGCATCGCATCTCAAGAAAACAATAATATAAAACATATAAACATGTATTTGATCCGTACGAAACTAATATCCTAGCATGCGACACATCTCTCGAATAATCATATATCATTCAACCCAATCGTAAATATCAATTGCGAGTCCAACTCGCTGGTGACCCAGCCACTAGATATGGGGACTTCCAGGCTACACCGTAGCCGAGTTCACTCACGTATCGAAATCATAACCCAATTGTAAATTTCATATTCATCAACAGCTCCCAGCTGTGTCAAGTCATTTCTCAATGCAAACATACTAGACTGACTCGATACTGGTGATCACACAGCCTATTGACACCCAATAGGTAGCTAGTTTCTTCGGATCGCATACTAGTCTTTCATATATAAACTTGATAAAACATATAACATCTCAATCAATCATATATAATGCGATGCGTATAAACAATATACGTATATATATGAAAATAACTTTTATATTAATAATACGCGAAAGTAAATTTGCCACTCACAGTGACCGCTTTCCGAAATATAATAGTATAAAGATCCCATGAACTTTCATTCGTCGTTTGATCACATAGCTAATCCAGCTCGTCGGCCTGGTAGCTCATTGATACTTCAGTTACTTAGTCAAGTTACCTGTACGTTTAATCCATAAACGTAGGCTTAGTATCAAAACCCTAAGTTATAAACTTAGGTTTACTCGATCTTATTCTAAATAAGTCTTTTAACTTTGATCGTGTTCTAATACTTACTCGAGATATTCGTCATATCTCTTATTCATCAATTCTTAAACTTAGGTTCCTTATTTCTCGGAACCTTAATCGAACTCATTATGTTCGATATCCAAATTTCTTATTTTCGGGGTCCGTGATACACTTTTAATGTCCGACGTACTTAAAGTCGGAAAACGGGGTCATAGCGGGGCGAAAATATCGTATAGGTGCTTCACGTAAACTATGCGCCCGCATAGTCTACTTGCGCGCCCGCGCAAAGTACTTGCGCGCCCGCGCAAGTTTGTTACACGCCCGCGTAACGTTGTTACGCGCCCGCGTAACGTTGTTACGCGCCCGCGTAACTATGTTACGCGCCCGCGTAACTTTGTTACGCGCCCGCGTATCACTCGCTCTTGGCCATTCCGACGTGCTTCCGGCGTGAAAACGTTCCAAACACATCAGAAACGCTTAATCTAAGCTCAAAACACTATAATCCAATTCTAATATCGATTAAAACGATATAATCGTTTCGTGGCCTAAAACTTTGAATCGATATAACTTAAAATATATCCGTTTAAACGGTAAAACGACAAGCTTACCGTGATTCGCCTCTGGAATACGACCAATTCGAGCTATTAAACGTCGGAAACGGACGAGAAACAGAGATCGAGCGACGGATCGAAACGGTCGTCCTTTTCTTTCTTTTCTCCTTCTGGAGATTTCTTTCCTCTCTGATTCCTTATGATTAAGGAAATGTGTATATATAGTTTGGCAAATTTGCCAGTTCAATCCTTCATTTCTTTAACTTAAACCATTTCTCGTTTAAACTTTAATAATTAACCAAATGGTTAAATTATCCTTCTAACTCAATTACTTACGTATTATTTATATCCAAATAAATAATACTAACCCAAAATTATTATTTCCATCAATAATCTTCTAATTGTTATTCCCGAGGCTTAATTGGCTAATTTGCACTTTGGCCCTTGAAACTTTTCAAAAGTTACAATTTAGCCCAAACGCATCCGCGTTCAAATTTTAAAAGGTCTCCGATTGACCCGAAACTTTTACCACATATACTATAAAATATTTCGCGGGCTTTGGCGAAATAATATCCCTTCGGGTCTTATATGGTTAAATTACCATTTTAGTCCCTGTACCTTATTTGCGACTTTCTTAACATTTTTCTTTTCTAATTCCAATTGCAACTTTAGGATTGGAATATAATATTAAATTCCTCGCAATAATCTTTTTCAAAACCGTCCTGCTAAAATTTTATACTTATCTTAATTTCTCGGAAATCCTTCTGATATTGCTACTCCGGCGATGCAACACTGGACACGTGGTCCAATTAAATGCTTAAATATTTTGGGGTATTACATTCTTCCCCCCTTACAAAAATTCGTCCTCGAATTTTCATGTACTTTTCTTACTTACTTTAATCCCTCTTTTTACATCTAGAATTGTATTCATAGTAGGAATACCATGTTCGTCTTTTAATGCTGGTCAGCGCAAGGAATCGTCATTCCAATTTTTGTACTTCTTGCACCTTGATGTCAGTTATCACTGACAACCTCACTTTTGATTTTATCTTTTTGAACTTTTAGTTTCTTACTGCAATCCAATGGCAGTTCGTCTTAATGACGTCTTATTACTAAAGACGATAATCTTTGTCATTCAACATCTCCCTTATATGACGACATTAGTCGTATTCATATGTATCTACGATTCGCCGTTCTTAATTCTTTACTTTTGTAGTCTCTTCCATATGGCCGTCATCACGGTCTGATTCTTATTTGTCATTATGTTGGGATCTTTATCTCATTATCCACTATTCTCTTTTTGTCTCGACACTTTACTTCTCGTATGAAGATTCTTTTGTTATCGTCGTTAATCATGGTTATCCATGAGGTGAATCCTCAGGACATATCCTTATGAGGTCTTCACTTTTCTTGTAAAGCATGCTTAACCTTCTTCTTGCATCTTAATATTTCGTATACCTCTTTATTCGTTTGCATATCCATTGATCTATTTGCTTTTTCTTAAGCATGACGTACTATTCTTTGAAATTCCTTGTCTCTTCTTATCTCACGTCGATCTGTTTCATCAATCTGGTCTTCAATCAAATAGGATCCTCATATTGGTCGCTGACTTCTTATTTTAATAAGATAGCGCGTGACCAATACTTAGGTAAGCTTTCTTTGCTTATAATCCCTAAATGAGGATCTTCATCCTTTTCCAATCTTATACTTGTATCAGAATATCCTCTGATGACATCGTTACTTGCTCCATATTTGATCTTTTTATTCATCATAATCTAACTCTTTCTTATCTATTCCTTCCTTCCAATTCTCAATTTTAATTGGCTCTTAGCTTCCAAATCATTTCTCTTTACTGTCATATAGCGTTAAGCTTACTTCTCATTACTATCCATGATCTTGTTACTTCACTTGTTATTCCTACTTTTGTTCATATTGCAGACGTACTTCTCCGTAACTTTCTTTGACTTCTTGTCCTTTGTTAACCGATAGGATTAATAGTCTAAATGCTATGATCCTATGGTATTCTTCTTGTGTTCCTAATTCACGTTCTTGTCGTGTTTCTTGATTATCTTCTATTGTATTCTTTATTTTCCTCCTCAGCGCCTTTTTGTACATCGTGTACTACTTGCTTTTAATATCCACAACATCGATCATTAATAGAGAGTCGTGGCCTTCTTCGTCTGAATTTCTCGATGTAGTGCGTTCTTAGTCGTATATATATATCATCTTATCGTATTTGTACTATCATCATGGCCGTCTGTAAAGCCGATCATATGCGGGTATTATCTCTATCGCATCTCGTATTCCTGATATTTCTTGTTTCGGCACTCTGAACGTCGATTACCAAATAATGGGTCACAATTCTTTTGCCTGAATTATCGACGTAGTGCATTCTCCATTACTTACATATCGTCCTATTGTACCCTTACTGACATCTTAACTGTCAGTGGATCCATTCATATGACTCTATCATCTTTATCCTTTTTTTTATTTTATTTCTATGCGTTGACGACTACATAGAATTTAATCCATATGATCCTCTCGTCATCTTTCCACGTGACTTTCTCTTTTTCATTTCTCAATAACTCTTATCAAGTTCTTTGCGACATACGCAGGTTATCCGTACTTTCCTTAACTCTGTTTACTTTAACTAATTTCTTATAATCCATAATCTACTTTTGCGTCTTTATACTTTATCATATACGTCATGTATCTTTGGCAATCCCTCGACCGTACGCAGGAAGTTAGTGGAATACTGTTCCACTGGTAGTATTCCTTGTGGAAAGGAGCGCCTTTGCTTCCTAACCTGATCAGAGCCACTCGTGTCTGACCATTGGCTATCTCTGCATCCTTCCTCAGATTGCGATATTTCCGTACATTGGACCAGAAATACTCGCTCCGGTACTTCTCGACATCGAACTCGTCTGATAACTCTTTTTTCCCGAAGTCCTCTTCCTGAGGATCTCTTTCTGGGAATGTATCAAACAAATCTGATCGTGCCTAATACATCTTAATCCTTTAAGGATCATAATCAATCTTCTATACTGATCACATCACTCTTTATTTGATCTAACTTGAAGTTTAAGGCTAACACTTCACAAACATCCATTACGTTTGTACCTTTCACAACTTACTATTCCGCTGCATAACCGAAATCTTAAGGTGGAAGTTTCAACTCTCAATCCACCGATTACAGTTCTTGTTGTTTGTCTTTTGATCTAAGTACCTTGATCTTTTCCGATTATCCTTAACTGGAACTAATAGTTGAAAGAATTTCCCAAATCGGGTCACAAACTTAGTTCATGTTATTTGGTCTTTCACTGCTCTAATTGCATGTCGGAACTAATCATAGGTTGAACCTTTCATCGACATCTTTATCGACATTACTGTTTGTCCTTCATCCGCTCGATGTGTACGAACATCTTACTTTACTTCCCTAGTGAATTTAGCATACCACTTGATCCGTCAAACTCTTTTAGTCTTAACTTAAGTATACTAACATCAAATCTCTATAGGTGTTCCTTTCTTTACGTTGATCCTATCTTTATATCCATCGTCCTATCATTGGCACACAATTCCTTATATCAGTTACTTTTACTGCTAACTGATTCTTAATGTCGTTGGGTTATTGCGGTACTTCTGATGCCTGTATATTCTCACTTTACCTTGTTAGGTTCCCGTTGACCTTCATCGTATTTCTGACCTTTGCAGGTCTTCGACTAGGTTGCATTCGCCTTTGTCACCTCGATCTTCCTTCTTGCGCCTCATATACTTGCTGTGCAACAGCACGCGTTCGCGCAATTCTACATTCCTAGTATAGCGATTATATAAAGGAATACTGATAAATTCCTTAAAATATAATCCTTACTAACTATCACGTCTAATCGCTGTCCACGTATGTTGGACTCTAGGGACGTCTCCTTCCTTTAGACTTTCTAGGGTTACGTCTCTTATTGCAAGTTTTATGAGTGTTTTGACTCATCGTATACTGGCCAATTATCTAAACACATACTCGCGTTGTATATGTTAAACGCATATTACTATCGTAGCTATAAGCATCTATGTTGGCCGAATTCAAGAAAATCAGTGTCCCCTAGATTTTCTTGATTACATATCATAACTTAAGTCTTGTGAGCATTCCGCTCACATAGACTTAATCAAACATTAAGAGTATTAAAACATAACATACATGTCATACGTTAATCGGATATGTTTTACTATTCGAACACATATCTACTATCTTAGTCGTATACTAGTCTGTCTAATCAAGGCTAAGTTCATTAGCTAGAGGCAGAAATCTTATGTTCTCACAACTATACTTATTCATTCGCCTCCTAGCCTTGATCACAGCTTGCTCGCGAGCACTTCACTTCTGTAACAGAGTTCTGGTCTAGGTATACTCACATTAAAAACAAAACTCTTTGAAAACTTTTTCAAATAAAACGACTCATTTGAAAATTTCATTTAAATCTTAGCAAAATTGTGCACTAGGGTGATGACGTCTCTCATCCCCAAAGAGTTGCCACATCTCACTTTTTTGTCTGAACATAATGCATATGATGCATGTCCTATTAATGCATGTATTGATGTATGTAGTGATGCATTTCTATCAATGCCGTGGCAATCATGTATTTCTGTATCGGGTCTAGGCACAATTATGCTTTCAGAATCGTTAAACAAATAACTTTTAAAAGTTATAAACTTCGAGTTTTGTAAGTTCTCTAGACCTTTAAACTCTGCTTCTGGAAAGTTTCTCAACTTCTACAACTTTGCATTCCTTCTTCGCACTCTTTCTAAACTTCCGATCGATTAAATCCTATAACATTTCTCACTTTATATGATGTTAAACACACATACATACATATCATCAAATTGCAATTATCTTAATATATTCTATTCATAGGAGGCAATACATCTCCTAGAAACTTCATTTCAAATGCATATCATATATGCATGTCTCATCAAAACAATATATACGTATATATCTCGTATATACGTGTCAAAGAAACAAGTAAACATTTCACAAATCAACTTATCATACTTATCTCAAATCAAATCACACTATCGACTTGGATCAGACAGACTCAACTCTATAGCTGCAGTAGTTCCTAAGTCATTTAACCGACAAAACACATATTAGCAGAGGTAACTGGACCAATTGCTCTGATACCACAATTGTCACGACCCAAATTACTGAGCCGCGACCGGCGCTAGGGAATGGGAGTTGTAGCTCCGAAACCCGTAGCAAGCCTAAAAATCGTTATTAATTTTTCGCAATTAAAAACATATTATTATATATAAAACGTTTTCAGAAAGCTCGTTTAAACATTTTATTAATAAATATCAAAATCTCATATTACTTTCTGAAAACCATTAAAACACGATTCGTCATAGCTAGGGTCTTACAGTGCGATATCCCATATCCAGCCTTGCCCTGCTTCTAGTCACAGTCACTACCAATTCCACATATGGTAATTGGTTGACGAAATCAAACGGTTAAAAACATAACTGTTAGAAACAACTTCTTATATCAGAATTCACATTTCAAATACCGTTTGAAAATAAACGTAAATCTCATATAGACACCTACGGACTACTGCAGCTCTAAAGGACAACGTACTTTGTGTAAGTCAAACGACTTCCAACACAAAGGAGATGGTCTATCTGATCCGACTCCGATCACCTGAAAACATAAATGTGAGGAGTCAGTATTTGGGGAAATACTGAGTGAGTCTGCATTTTACTAATGGTATTATCATAAGAATATAGCATCGCATCTCAAGAAAACAATAATATAAAACATATAAACATGTATTTGATTCGTACGAAACTAATATCCTAGCATGCAACACATCTCTCGAATAATCATATATCATTCAACCCAATCGTAAATATCAATTGCGAGTCCAAATCGCTGGTGGCCCAGCCACTAGATACGGGGACTTCCAGGCTACACCGTAGCCGAGTTCACTCACGTATCGAAATCATAACCCAATCGTAAATTTCATATTCATCAACAGCTCTCAGCTGTGTCAAGTCATTTCTCAATGCAAACATACTAGACATGACTCGAATCCTATGTGCTGCAGTAGTTCCTATGAGTACCTATGACATCTACCCCATACTTTATTTCCATGTATCAGCAATGTTTTTAAATTCTCGAGTCCGAGAACTATTGCTCTGATACCAACTTTGTCACGACCCAAATTCATGGATCGCGACCGGCGCTAGGGAATGGGAGTGGTTGCTCCAAAACCCGTAGCAAGCCTAAAAACCTTTATAAATTTTTCGCGTTTTAAAACATAAAAAGGTTTGCAACCTCGTTGCAGAAATACTTTCACACCTTTATTAAAAACGCGATCGCAATTCAAGATCATATATCACGTATGATTTGTTTTCAGAAAATATCGTTAAAACCTCTTCTCGTTTAATGACAACACGTTTCTGAAAACTGAGTTCGTAAAACCCCGATTGTATTTAAAGAAACCAGAGCGCAAACATCAATCTCAGTTGACGCACCTGCTCTGTTTCTAATACAATCCTAAAATGCTAAACACATGAAACCAGTGTATCACTCAAACACCTGGTCCTAGCATTTTAGAAAATATGCAGCTTTTCAATCATATACATATACAGTAGTTCAAATCAGAGTATATCAAAATAAGTTTGAACTGCTGTAAATAAAAAGACAGACTTCCTAGTACCCGACTACTTGCAGCTCTAGAGGTATGACTGACGACTTCCGAAATTATTGTGGAAGTCCGACCTCGTACTTGATTACCTGAAAGATGAATATTGGGGAGGGTCAGAAATATAAATATTTCTGAGTGAGTCTACAATTTACAATTGAAAATTTAAATCGCAAATACATAAAACATTTGTGTATGTAAAATATTACCAATTAGTCGATCCAGATGAAACCCTACAAGATAGACTATTGTATGGGTCTCAACCTACACAATATAGGCCTTAGACCGTGAACTGAATCACTGCCGTCTAAGCCGGGTGTCTGGACCGTAACCGTGAAACTGCCATCACAGTACTGCCTGTGACCGTAACCGTTACTGCCGCCTCAGACTGTTAAGTCAGGGTCGCTAGCACTTCCAACGCCCAATGACATTAACTGACCTCTATGTCAGACACAGGCTCGTATCTAGCGTACTACTGGTGATCACACAGTCCTATTGAAAACCAATAGGAAGTTTGTTCCAATGGATCTTTCATGGTTAATTATACTAGTGCGATTTGTTATTTAAAAACAGTTTAAATATAAATATTCAAAAGTAAAAAACCACAAAGTAAAACTCACAGTACTGTCGTCCCCATTTTCAAAAACGTAAGCTCCAAACAAGCTTATCAGTCAAACACGTTGGTGTTTGGCTCGCTAGATCGACTACTCGTCGGATCTAATTAAAATTCAAATGTCAAAAGAATATTAGACATTGAATTTCTAACTCTAATCCTATCGTATAAACGATAGACTCAAACGACTATTGTTTATAGACGACTCTATAAACAAACACATGAACTAATCTCAATATTGAACTTCTCGTTCAATATATAATACTACTCTTGGTATAGACTTATAGTCCTTTTAACATTAATCAAATTGATTAATGTAGAGCCTAGTTAAAACGTCGTATCGTTTTAACGTATAGACTTATATCATTTTAAAACGTTCACCTTTAAATATTTATTGACTGACGGTAAAAACACCGTCCTACTAGGCGAAGTCCCCTCGGATTCGCCTCTTTTGAAAAGACCTCGTCGGAGTCGGACTACGCGTCCGTGTAGGGCCTGTGCACGTTCGTGCACAACCCTTGGCCAGTGCACGTTCGTGCACGTGGTACACGTTCGTGCACCTTGTGCACGTTCGTGCACTTTTGTGTACGTTCGTGTACACCGTTAGGCCACCCTCGGAACTTCGTTCCCGGGCCGATTCCCGACGTGCTTCCTACGTTTATAATATTTTAATTTATTTTCTATTTAATCGATTACTAATTATCGATTATTACCTCGTACTACCGGACTACCGAAGAAATCGAAGTCGGAATCGCGAAATCGGATCGCGCCGCGCCGGCACCGTCTCACCTCTGCTTTGCTAAGCCTAGCAAGCAGGTCCCTCCTTCCCTGCGCAAGGAAGTGAGGCTGCCCCTCTTCTCTATTTATAGAGAAATGATTTGGCTAAAGTACCATTAGGTACTAGCTCAATCATGCACTTTAACTCTGATTTTAATTAGTCGTCCGTAGCCCAAACGGAGACTAATTCTAAATTCCGTCAAACTTTACCCAAAAATCCAATAAAATATAAAACGAATAAAAATATAATTTTTATTCGCATCCAACTTATATTTTATTTTAAATAAATCTCCAAAGATTTATTAGGTCTAAATCAGTCCCACTTAAATAAAATTACTACGTCCAAATTTAATGAAAATTGAACCGTAGCTTCTTCGAATTATTTCGCGAATAATGACACCAAAATTATTCGCTCGGGAATTATATATGATTTTATATTTAATTTAGACCAACTAATAACATTTAATTAGTTTATAACTGAAACTAATTAAAGTTAAAAGTTCAGGGATCAAAGTGGACATTTTTCCAACTTGGCGCCCACTTCTCCACCGCCTCATTCTTTTTATTTTCTTTTTCTTTTATTCTTTTAATATATATATTTATATATATATATATCTTAATTTATATTCGTCCATAACTCGTCAAGCTTTCCGAGTTTCGACATTCTAATTTCGGGGTTTTGTCCGAAATCTTAAACTCTCCATTTAGAGTGGTACATTGATATTTTAATTATCAATATATCAATTTATATGACACTAAAGAGTAATTTCAAATTTATTATTCCCGTTCACACTCGTTTATTAAAATTTAAATTCCCGATTTAAATTTTAAACTCATATTATTAGGATACTCTTTTACGGATTCGTATAAATTAAATTTACGTTTAAATTTAATTTACGTATTCCGAATCTATTAAATCACTTTCCATGATTTAATAATCTTAAATAGGCAAACCTAATATTATCTTTTGACTATTAAATTTAGTCTTTCCGAATATTTTTCTTAATATTCGAACCCACAAAATATTATTTTTAATATTTTGATTACTCCAATTTGACCTCGTGGCATATTCTAATTATTTAAAATTACGGGGTATTACATTCTCCCCTCCTTATAAAAATTCGTCCTCGAATTTAAAATCTTAGCCACATAATTTTATTAACCCTTAAAATCTTTCATACCTCGATCCTTATGCTTTATGTAGCATAAGTTTATTTCTACTAGAGGTAGATTCTAAAATCCATCCTTACACTATTCGTGTACGATACACGAAATACTTATCACGACGCTAGCTCGTCGGTTGCATTTTTATGCAATTTCCTTATATGTCACGATTCATCGTGACTTGGAGTTAACACTTCACATTTCGTTATAACCTAGGTTATATTCTTTATCGTATTCCTCTTAACCTCTTAATTACTCTTACTCTTTGGATCAGTGTCTTTAACTGAATGTTCTTCGTCTGTCAACGAAGCGTAAATCCTTACACTGTTCAATCGTATATACTTACACGATCTCTATCTCTTTCCACTTTCCTTTGCCTCACTTTTCTTAACACAAAGAAGATATATTTCTTTGCTTGCCTAATACTTCTTATAGCATTAGTTAGTATTTAAACGATTCTCTTAATCGTATATACTATTTCAATTCCACAATTAGCATACACTTAGGGTTGTGTATAATCTTACTACTGGGTTTACCCCTTTAAGTCGTTTGTTACTTATGGGCAACAAACGATACTACTGTCTGTTGACTGATCTAAAACTTGTCAAAAGTTTTAGTCGTCCATAGACTTCACCTTTATCGTTTTAACTCTCATCAACTTGCTGCTATTTGCAAAGTTTTGAGAGTATGAAACGCATGATCTTCATCATACTGTCCACCACCATTTACATTGAGTCAAAACTTTCCTAATACTTAGGCATTTTGACTACAAATCCTTCGACATCTCTTCTCATTTCCATTTTAATTCTGGCAATAGTTGCCAAATTCAGTATAGTCACTGGCATTCCAATTTGACTTACTAGTCCTTTAGACATTTACAACTATCCTTGTCATAGCCTTACTCATATTGTTCCAACGACACACTTCTATGACTTCGTAGTACCTCTTCGTGGTACTTTGACAAAACACTTTATGTGATACTCAGACTATACATGTCTAGTTCACACAATCTATCGTCTTGTTTCAGTATTTTGTCAATAATACTGAAATCGCAAACTTCTCTTTGCTGATCTACATCTAGCACATACTCAATCATATATTATATAACACATTCCATCATATACTCAACTGGAGTGTTTCCACTTCATCTTATACTTGGTTCTGTCAATAGACTTTTCAGGTTTGAAACCTTACGTCCAATGCTTGACTATTCAAAATTTGAATGTCTTACTTAACGGTAGCTAACACAGTAGTGTAGTATGCATATAATTTCTGCAACCTTCCACACTTCCACTGCGCTACTCTGATATACAACTCACTAACTGTTCTCTTTACAGTTAGGTTATAGGATCCTTATCTGATCTTCTTATATCATAATTCTAACTTTTATGACTTTTGATTCGTAGGCAACTTACTCCTTGTATAATACAAGTAGTGCCTCTTGACTCTTATTACAATATCTCTTATTCTCGTAAATAGTCCGCACTTCGTATCACACTACTAGTGTCTTTTGTTTTTAGTGCGACTATAACTATTTTCAATTCCTAATCATGCATTGAAAATTTACCTCGTGCTTTCTCAGTCATCGAGGAACATTTTTTACGACTCGACTATGTTATATATCATAACATATCTTTACCTGATTCTTTCAACATTTTATGAATAGTGCTAATGCTTACACTATTTATAGTCAATCATTGGATATTAAACTCCCTAGGTCACTAGGGTTAACTCAAATTACAAAATGATCACTAAACTTCATTTTGTTATAAAATGGTCACTAAACTATACCTTTTGTTACAAAGGGGTGTCACTCATATAAAACGCACCGTTTTCAAGCTAATATTGTTACAAAAAGAACACTAAACTTTTCATGAATTACAAAAAAGTCATTGAATTATACTTTTTATTACAAAAAGGTCACTGAACTATGTCCCTTTTTT
Organism: Mercurialis annua; assembly: GCF_937616625.2. Taxonomy (NCBI): domain Eukaryota; kingdom Viridiplantae; phylum Streptophyta; class Magnoliopsida; order Malpighiales; family Euphorbiaceae; genus Mercurialis; species Mercurialis annua. Next base: position 43,938,321 of record NC_065570.1, on the reverse strand, counting down.
TAATTTTGGCTTGCCACGTAAGCAAAACCATTGCGTTTTATATAAGTGACACCCCTTTGTAACAAAAGGTATAGTTCAGTGACTGTTTTGTAACAAAATGAAGTTTAGTGATTATTTTGTAATTCAATGTAACCTTAGTGACCCAGAGAGTTTATTATCCTCAATCATTCCTTCCAAAATCTCCACATCCTATCTTGCGTTGATTTGCCTAATCAACTTTTATACTTTCTTGATTGAATTCCATTACTGGTGCACAGATTTTTTTTAAAAATCTTGCAAGCAGTGTTCGCAGTACTCTGCGAAACTTAAGAAATTACTAATTTCATTAACCATACTGGTTACTTCCACTCATAACCTCTTTGATGTTTTCAAACATCATATATTATTGCTTGTGTCCCCAAAATGTCACTCATACTTGGAGAACCTAACTTAATTCTGATGTTTTCTCCGAATTTATAACACTAGTCGCATACATTGTGCGTATCCTTCCTCCATTAGTCACATATATCAATCGTCCATTAACACTTCTTCCAAAAATAATCCAGAAATAGCTTGAGTACATGTTCTTATATATCTCATAAGAACAGTTGAAGTGTTCACTCACTTCATATCCATATTAGAACTAGTAGTACTCATACTACGTTCTACAAATCCACTTAACTGATTTAACTTACGCTATCCTCACGATAGGTTATATCATAACTTCTTTTGTGTCCATATTTTGCAAACGTGCGATACGTTTTTCTATTATATTTCTCTATCTCTTTTATGCAATACTCATTTGCACACTTATAGTTGTGTCTACTATTGACACTTTCACCATCAGTGTACCTTATCTCAATCTCAATTGAGCCTAAATTAGTGACTTTACTTACATCATAGTTCGATAAAGTCAAATTAATAATCATACATATCGATAAAACATTTCCACGTTACTCACAATATCGATACATATCAGTCACAACTTATGTTCTCTCTTCTTATTATGCATTTATAGCTTATATAATTCTTTAATATAAGCTCTTAGACTCTGTACTTCTTTTCTATGTACATCCTCTCTTAATATAATAAGCGATTTACCTTTCACTCGTACGCCTATTTCATCGTAACTCGTTTCAATACGACGTTACTTTCTATATCACTTTCTTATCTCCTCATATATCTTTACTATATGATGTGTCCCTTCACGGGTCAACAGTCTTTTTCCTTTTATTATCGTGGAACTCTTATCTTAATATCCGGATATTTCTACTCTTAACAGGTCATTTACCTCAAACTATGGCTTACTCAGAATCTCTCATTCATTCTGATGCATAAAATTCTCAGACCTTACATCTTTGATCTGACTATCGCTACGTATTATTCCTTAGCCTTATACATATAGCCTCTTTGCTCGCAGCTAAGAGTCATCCTCAATGCTCTATAGCCACTACTACATTTAATTAACTGACTATCAATTTCACGCTCCATATTCAAACCATTTCATATAAAAATAAAATATTTATTTCATACTTTCCACTTTTGGTCGGCCATACTTTACATATTTCTGGTCCGACATTCAAATTACATGTACTCTACATGTATATTCCGCACCAGCCAGCCAAGACTTCACAGTCACTAGGCCCGGTTATCAGAATTTTTACAATTTGAAACCATTGTTTCACAACAGTTTTCAAATTCATTTACATATCTATGGAGCTTACATTGACAATTCTAAGTTAATTAAACTCTATAATTCATAATTTCATCACTTGCACTTTTGGCTCACTGCCAAAATTCACGCAAGTTTCCTATCGTTGCTTTCAAAAACAACTATCGTCTACTTCTCCGTTCGACGATCGCAACGGTTAATCTCTAGGTAACCGTCTTAGGAAGACCATATTCCAAAATTAAACAGATCCAACGGTTCAATTAAAAGTTATCAGGGTTTTACTACACCCTGTCGATTTTCAGACATCATCTGAAACTTGCTTCACCAATACGCTATCTCTATCTACTACACCTTGATTCGTGTGTCTTCCACTTATCCTTGAGTCTTCCTAAACTCAAGTTATATTAATCACTAGTGAGAAATCACGTATCTCTAACGTCTGCTCGATCAGTAGGTTATATCTCTCTTACTTCTAGTGTCTCAGGGTACAATTCCCTAAACACCTTGTTTAAGGATATTCTTATCCTTAACTTGTCATAGCTCGGATATGCATTGATATCCGGATACCTGTTGTAGTTCATTTAACTACAAATAGCTGTGTACTTCCCAGTAACAATTTTATTCTCCAAATTCCACTCTTGTATGCTTCTGTTGCCCTCTCGAGAATTGCTTACTACTTTATCTCGAGTATTTACTTTTATTACAGAGTTCTGGTCTAGGTATACTTACAAGAAAAACAAATCTGTTTGAAATATTTCAATCATCTTTGGGCCCTTTCAAAACAATTTGTTCAAAAATTCACTTTTTAAAACATCTGCATAATTGTGCACTAAGGTGATGACGTCTCATCTTTAGGCATAATTATGCTTTTAAAATCATTTAAATGAATAACCATAGCAGGTTATATCATTTGGTTTTTGTAAGTTTCCTCCTAACCCTAAACTCTGTAACCAGTAAGATTTCTCCACAACTACTCCACTTTTCTGAATTCGTACTTCCTTTGTCAATCGTCTCCTTGTACAACTATCAAATGATTTCGACAGTGTCTTCACGTTAGTTCCATGCTTGATATTCAAGCATCGTTATCGAATTATCTAGACGACTTGCACGCGTATATCGCAGTCTTATAGCCCAAAAGGGAAGGCTGAGAACCTATGAAACATAAGAATATATGTAGGAGACATGACTCGAATCCTATGTGCTGCAGTAGTTCCTATGAGTACCTATGACATCTACCCCATACTTTATTTCCATGTATCAGCAATGTTTTTAAATTCTCGAGTCCGAGAACTATTGCTCTGATACCAACTTTGTCACGACCCAAATTCATGGATCGCGATCGGCGCTAGGGAATGGGAGTGGTTGCTCCAAAACCCGTAGCAAGCCTAAAAACCTTTATAAATTTTTCGCGTTTTAAAACATAAAAAGGTTTGCAACCTCGTTGCAGAAATACTTTCACACCTTTATTAAAAACGCGATCGCAATTCAAGATCATATATCACGTATGATCTGTTTTCAGAAAATATCGTTAAAACCTCTTCTTGTTTAATGACAACACGTTTCTGAAAACTGAGTTCGTAAAACCCCGATTGTATTTAAAGAAACCAGAGCGCAAACATCAATCTCAGTTGACGCACCTGCTCTGTTTCTAATACAATCCTAAAATGCTAAACACATGAAACCAGTGTATCACTCAAACACCTGGTCCTAGCATTTTAGAAAATACGCAGCTTTTCAATCATATACATATACAGTAGTTCAAATCAGATTATATCAAAATAAGTTTGAACTGCTGTAAATAAAAAGACAGACTTCCTAGTACCCGACTACTTGCAGCTCTAGAGGTATGACTGACGACTTTCGAAATTATTGTGGAAGTTCGACCTCGTACTTGATTACCTGAAAGATGAATATTGGGGAGGGTCAGAAATATAAATATTTCTGAGTGAGTCTACAATTTACAATTGAATATTTAAATCGCAAATACATAAAACATTTGTGTATGTAAAATATTACCAATTAGTCGATCCAGATGAAACCCTACAAGATAGACTATTGTATGGGTCTCAACCTACACAATATAGGCCTTAGACCGTGAACTGAATCACTGCCGTCTAAGCCGGGTGTCTGGACCGTAACCGTGAAACTGCCATCACAGTACTGCCTGTGACCGTAACCGTTACTGCCGCCTCAGACTGTTAAGTCAGGGTCGCTAGCACTTCCAACGCCCAATGACATTAACTGACCTCTATGTCAGACACATGCTCGTATCTAGCGTACTACTGGTGATCACACAGTCCTATTGAAAACCAATAGGAAGTTTGTTCCAATGGATCTTTCATGGTTAATTATACTAGTGCGATTTGTTATTTAAAAACAGTTTAAATATAAATATTCAAAAATAAAAAACCACAAAGTAAAACTCACAGTACTGTCGTCCCCATTTTCAAAAACGTAAGCTCCAAACAAGCTTGTCAGTCAAACACGTTGGTGTTTGGCTCGCTAGATCGACTACTCGTCGGATCTAATTAAAATTCAAATGTCAAAAGAATATTAGACATTGAATTTCTAACTCTAATCCTATCATATAAACGATAGACTCAAACGACTATTGTTTATAGACGACTCTATAAACAAACACATGAACTAATCTCAATATTGAACTTCTCGTTCAATATATAATACTACTCTTGGTATAAACTTATAGTCCTTTTAACATTAATCAAATTGATTAATGTAGAGCCTAGTTAAAACGTCGTATCGTTTTAACGTATAGACTTATATCATTTTAAAACGTTCACCTTTAAATATTTATTGACTGACGGTAAAAACACCGTCCTACTAGGCGAAGTCCCCTCGGATTCGCCGCTTTTGAAAAGACCTCGTCGGAGTCGGACTACGCGTCCGTGTAGGGCCTGTGCACGTTCGTGCACAACCCTTGGCCAGTGCACGTTCGTGCACGTGGTACACGTTCGTGCACCTTGTGCACGTTCGTGCACTTTTGTGTACGTTCGTGTACACCGTCAGGCCACCCTCGGAACTTCGTTCCCGGGCCGATTCCCGACGTGCTTCCTACGTTTATAATATTTTAATTTATTTTCTATTTAATCGATTACTAATTATCGATTATTACCTCGTACTACCGGACTACCGAAGAAATCGAAGTCGGAATCGCGAAATCGGATCGCGCCGCGCCGGCGCCGTCTCACCTCTGCTTTGCTAAGCCTAGCAAGCAGATCCCTCCTTCCCTGCGCAAGGAAGTGAGGCTGCCCCTCTTCTCTATTTATAGAGAAATGATTTGGCTAAAGTACTATTAGGTACTAACTCAATCATACACTTTAACTCTGATTTTAATTAGTCGTCCGTAGCCCAAACGGAGACTAATTCTAAATTCCGTCAAACTTTACCCAAAAATCCAATAAAATATAAAACGAATAAAAATATAATTTTTATTCGCATCCAACTTATATTTTATTTTAAATAAATCTCCAAAAATTTATTAGGTCTAAATCAGTCCCACTTAAATAAAATTACTACGTCCAAATTTAATGAAAATTGAACCGTAGCTTCTTCGAATTATTTCGCGAATAATGACACCAAAATTATTCGCTTGGGACTTATATATGATTTTATATTTAATTTAGACCAACTAATAACATTTAATTAGTTTATAACTGAAACTAATTAAAGTTAAAAGTTCAGGGATCAAAGTGGACATTTTTCCAACTTGGCGCCCACTTCTCCACCGCCTCATTCTTTTTATTTTCTTTTTCTTTTATTCTTTTAATATATATATATTTATATATATATATATCTTAATTTATATTCGTCCATAACTCGTCAAGCTTTCCGAGTTTCGACATTCTAATTTCGGGGTTTTGTCCGAAATCTTAAACTCTCCATTTAGAGTGGTACATTGATATTTTAATTATCAATGTATCAATTTATACGACACTAAAGAGTAATTTCAAATTTATTATTCCCGTTCACACTCGTTTATTAAAATTTAAATTCCCGATTTAAATTTTAAACTCATATTATTAGGATACTCTTTTACGGATTCGTATAAATTAAATTTACGTTTAAATTTAATTTACGTATTCCGAATCTATTAAATCACTTCCCGTGATTTAATAATCTTAAATAGGCAAACCTAATATTATCTTTTGACTATTAAATTTAGTCTTTCCGAATATTTTTCTTAATATTCGAACCCACAAAATATTATTTTTAATATTTTGATTACTCCAATTTGACCTCGTGGCATATTCTAATTATTTAAAATTACGGGGTATTACAGTGATACACTTTTAATGTCCGACGTATTTAAAGTCGGAAAACGAGGTCATAGCGGGGCGAAAATATCGTATAGGTGCTTCACGTAAAATATGCGCCCGCATAGTCTACTTGCGCGCACGCGCAAAGTACTTGCGCGCCCGCGCAAAGTACTTGCGCGCCCGCGCAAAGTACTTGCGCGCCCGCGTAACTATGTTACGCGCCCGCGTAACTTTGTTACGCGCCCGCGTAACACTCGCTCTTGGCCATTTCGACGTGCTTTCGGCGTGAAAACGTTCCAAACACATCAGAAACGCTTAATCTAAGCTCAAAACACTATAATCCAATTCTAATATCGATTAAAACGATATAATCGTTTCGTGGCCTCAAACTTTGAATCGATATAACTTAAAATATATCCGTTTAAACGGTAAAACGACAAGCTTACCGTGATTCGCCTCTAGAATACGACCAATTCGAGCTATTAAACGTCGGAAACGGACGAGAAACGGAGATCGAGCGACGGATCGAATTGGTCGTCCTTTTCTTTCTTTTCTCCTTCTGGATATTTCTTTCCTCTCTGATTCCTTATGATTAAGGAAATGTGTATATATAGTTTGGCAAATTTGCCAGTTCAATCCTTCATTTGTTTAACTTAAACCATTTCTCTTTTAAACTTTAATAATTAACCAAATGGTTAAATTATCCTTCTAACTCAATTACTTACGTATTATTTATATCCAAATAAATAATACTAACCCAAAATTATTATTTCCATCAATAATCTTCTAATTGTTATTTCCGAGGCTTAATTGGCTAATTTGCATTTTGGCCTTTGAAACTTTTCAAAAGTTACAATTTAGCCAAACGCATCCGCGTTCAAATTTTAAAAGGTCTCCGATTGACCCGAAACTTTTACCACATATACTATAAAATATTTCGCGGGCTTTGGCGAAATAATATCCCTTCGGGTCTTATATGGTTAAATTACCATTTTAGTCCCTGTACCTTATTTTGCGACTTTCTTAACATTTTTATTTTCTAATTTCAATTGCAACTTTAGGATTGGAATATAATATTAAATTTCTCGCAATAATCTTTTTCAAAACCGTCCTGCTAAAATTTTATACTTATCTTAATTTCTCGGAAATCCTTCTGATATTGCTACTCCGGCGATGCAACACTGGACACGTGGTCCAATTAAATGCTTATATATTTTGGGGTATTACAGCTACTGTGCTTGCGCATAGTGGGTGTGCTTCAGGCACAGCCACGACAATTTCATTTCCGGGCTCAATCCGTCCTACTTACAACCCAATTTCTGATTCAAAACACTAATTCACATACCCAACGACTCAATTCCAAAATCATAATGTAAAATCGATTCGTATAAGTTTGATTTGATACGGTAATCGTTATAATTCAATATATTATCCAAATTTTATAAAACCTAATTCAATTTAACGGTTAATACCTCGATTACTATCGAATTCACGAAGAAATTTGAGTTAGAAACAAGAAGTTGGATTGAATCTGTCAAACCCTAGGCGTGCGCTTCACTAAGCAAGAAAATGAGACAAAGAAGAAATGGTTGTTGTGCAACCTAATTCAAAAGAAAGTGACTTATATAGTTTTGGCTAAAAGCCAAACTAATCCATGTGATCTACGCGTCACTTTAACCCAAATTCTTAAATACTCGTCCGTAACTAAAAAGGACAACGAATTCCAAATTTTATGAAAATTTAACCAAAAGTTCCATAATTCTTAATAAGAATAAAAACATAACTTTTATTCTCATGGGACCTATATTCTATTTTTAATAAATCATTTAAGATTTATTAGGACTAAATTAGTCCCTCTCAATAAAATTTATATCTCAAAATCTTATAAAATTTTAGGAGTTGCTCCCTAAAAATATTTTGTGAATATTGACTTCAAAAATATTCACACGAGACTTATGAATTATTTTATTTTAATTTATAAGCATTTCTTAATTCCCGTTAGTTAAAATATAAATATTCAATTTTTATATTTTAACTTCTATAACTATTTTATATTTCCGGAGATACTATATATTAAATTTATTCTCAAATTTAATTTACGCTCTCCCGATCATATTATTTATCCCTTACGTGGAATAATTTAGTCCGTTAAATTTATGGGGTATTACATGAATGATGATAAGAAATTAAGTTCTTCATTACTGAGTTAATGACATAATCAGGGCTAAAAGTCCATTTATGTTCCATGGGCTTAATTGTACTTTAACACGAATTCATAATTAATCGTCGAGCTTACTTTTAAACTGATTTCGTAAATTTACAAAACTTCGATGATAATTTATTAATTATATTTCACGGACCTTGTCGTGAAAATTATTAAATCGGGCTTTGCAATTTATTTATTTTATTTTATTTCCTTTCCTTTTCATTCCGCTCAAATTCAATTTATCAAATAATAATTTCTTTACGATAATTCTGATCGACTGGCTTTAGTCTAAATCCTTATTAACCAATCTTAATTTGATATTCTCGATCTTAATTTTCTCGATTATGCCTCATATTAGTATACGTAATACCTTTAAAATTTAGGTTATGACAATGGTAGTGGTTGAACTCGGTAGAACTATCCCGGGACCAAACCATATGTAATAAGTATCAGAAACTTATTCAAGAAATCAGTTGGATATGGGTTATGATGAGACAAGTTGAGTTTTAGGGTTTCGATCGGAAGTTATGCGTGGATGCATATAAGAGGTTGAATTGAAAGCATTGTTTTGAATGTTTTAATTAATACTCATTTGTAAACTTATGAACTCACTAAGTTTTAACTAACCCCACTGACATAACCTTTTTTTAGGTATATACTCTTTTTGACGCGACGAAGTTCTACCCTTGTTTTAGAAGTCTGTATGTACACAAAGGAGTCAATAAGTAGTGATGTAATAGTCAGGTCGTAGTGTATATATAAGGTTTGTCAAACAAATTTAAATGTTTTTTCTATACTATGATTTGTATATAAGCTTGTGAAACCGCGCTTTAACCGTTCGTTTTGATGTGAAACAATCTATCTAGATATGAGATATTGCATTATAAGACTCAGGTTTATATGTATTGTTTTCAGATTATGAAAAGACGTTTGTAAACATAATGCTTTAAAAAGTTTTTATGGAAACGTTTTATGTATGATTATGTGATTGATTGTTTGATTAGATCGCAAAACGTTTATAGCGTTTTTGGGCTTGATATGGGTTTCGGAGCTACCATGCCCATTTCCTAGCGCCGTTCTCGGCCTGTGATTTCTGGTCATGACAAAGTTTGTATCAGAGCAGTAATTCTAGTTAACACTGCTAGTATTTTATTTGAGCGTAGTTGGTCCGGGATAACACTGCCAGTTTGTGACCAATGGTTTAGATTCATAGACCATTGCTTGTATGTAATCGATATATGTTTGCACCTGGGTTTGACATTGTCACTAGGTCAAGCTAGGAAATACTGCAGCCATAAGACTTGAATTATGTTATTGATATGTCTTCATTTGTTTGTCAACCTTGAACTCTCCTCGATTGGATTTGAGTCTGTTTTGAGTTTATGATCGATTGATGTGTGAACAATTGTTGTTTTTGTGGAATGCGTGCATATGATGAGGACATGTGTTTCATTTTTGATATAATATGCGTGCGCGATGTACATATGAATAAATATTGTGGGAGATGGAATCTCACATCAAGTTGTTTCTGTTTCAACATGTCTTGGCAAGACAGAACTCATTCACATGCTGCATCTAACAGAGAGAAAGTATCCTAAGGATATAAGTATCGGGGATATAGGACTGTATTAGTATTAGGAGGAGATTCAGAGATATAAAGGTCTCTAATTAGATGTCGTCCAAAGAGAAACAATAACCGATGAAAGTTTTAATCGAATCAAGGAGTACTTGAATTTGTTTGCTAGAGGCTTCTCTCGAATAAGAGCCTATGAAATGGAATTTCTTCGACTAACGATTGTAGTACCTGAATTAACAAGAGGAAGGAGTGCGGAGATCAATAGGATGTTCATAAGCGGTTTAGGACATGAGTTTAGTGAATTGCTTGAGGATGTATTTGAGATTTATCTTACATAGCTGGTAGAGCAAATCAGATTGAGGAAGCACTCGAACGTCAACGTAATCCTGTTCGACCGTTCTTCTATCATCGAGGGAGACCGGGATCTCCTGAACATCAACTGGATGTTCTTGGATCAGGTAGACAGTTCCATCCAGCGACAGTAACTAAAGGTAGCATCAGGCGAATTAGGGGTCGCCGATCAAGAATAGTGATCCGAGAAGAGGGTGAATCGAGTCGGGCACCCCCAGGTATGACATGATATAATACCCTACAATTTGAGTATTTTAACATTTAACGGTTAGTCTCATTTTAGTGGTTAAAATGAGAAAAATAAGAAATTAAGTAGAATAAATAAATAAAAGAGGACCTGAATAGGTCGACATTGAAATTTTAATAAGAAAATTTCAATAATAATATTGCATAATGAGAAATGGAATTTAATTTGATAAGGGAAAATTTGAAAAAGTGGCTAAAAGTACACTTTAGCTCAAATTGGAAAATAAGTTTTTAATTCCCGGAAAATAGAAAATAAATAGATCATTAATGGGAATTAGTATTTATAAGAATAATATCGATAAATTGGTTATCGATAATTTTTAAAATGGAATTTGGACAAAAAGTTAGAAAAAGTGGAAATTAGCTCAAATTGGAAATTGAGCGTTTTTGGTCAAAATTGCTAAAATAAATTATCGAAAAGTGAAATTATAAGTTTTGGGACTATATTATTTATTTGAAAATAAATATTTCGGATTAATAAGACCTAAAAGATTTACCGTTCGATTGACGAAAACGGACAATTTTCAAGTTAGTAATCGAAATAGTTTGATCGATTTCTTTAAGGATTAAAGATGGATTTTATCCATAATTATAAATGCAAAGGAATTAAGTTTAAAGCAGCCAAAATTCATTTCTTCGGCTGAAAACAAGAGCAACCCATATGTCTTCTTCCCCATTCAACCAAAATCTTCAAATAGCCATATCTCTTTTATTTCTCAACGGAATGGAGCGACTCTCGCGGCCACGGAACGAGGAAAGGATTCTCTACTGGATAATGGATTCAATTTTAGGTAAAGTTGAGTGTTTCCAGTTAGAGGTTTGTGATTCTCACTTCGGGTTTTAAGTTTACTTTAGGGATTTTGTGATGTTTGATGTTCTAAGGTATTATGATCTTGAAATAGATGAATTGGATGGTGAATGGAGCTTGGAACCTTCGGCCCTGATAATCAATGAAGGTGAGCTGAAATTCCACATTTTTGATTAAGGGGTTCAGCCATTTCATTGTATTTTGAGTCTTAATTAGTTAATGAATAGAAGTCACAGAATTGCGTTATGAATTGTCAGGTGAATAAGTTAGGTGATGAATGAAATTTGGTATGGAATTGGATTAAAGGCTTCGTCCATTGAACCATGATCAAGTTCTAAGGTTTAATTGCTAAGAATGGGCTTTAAGCTTGCATGATTAGGGCTGAAATTACATGATTTAGGTTGATAAAGATTGGGTAAGAATTGATGATATGGTTCAGCAACAAATCAATTTCACATCCAAATGATTTTGATCATGTCTAATGAATAGATTGTAAGTGTTTAGGTTTGAATATGATGGCTGAGTTGGTTATGATAGAGAGGCATAATCTTAAGAGGATTATAGTCTCGATGCGTAATAATCTCAATACGAAAATATGCAAGCTAATTTGATGATTTCACGATAAATTGTCAAACGATTCTAATCAAGTTATGAATCATTCTAAATGATGATTCTAAAATATAATATTGATAAATAGACTAAAGATAAGTCAATATGACATGTCGGATTATTTGATACGGAAATCAAATAACGTCCAAAATTGAATACGAGATGAATTAGTTCGACGAAATAAAATGCGATAACAATTCGATAGTAAATAACTTGGGATTGTTATATGTGATATACGTTAATAGAAATAAATGTATTTGATTCTATTTTATAGCAGACATATCGACAAGCTTCACGAATGATGATAGTAGCTTAGAGGGATTCAGCCAACGTAATAGTATTGATAAAATGGAATAGCAAGTTGTGAGTATATTTACTCATTCGTATTATTTTACAGAAATAATATTTGACATATATATTGTATGAATAGAAAGAAATGCATCGCATGAGTTATTGGATTTGATTGGATTGGCTATATGAAAATTGGTAGTTCTTGATTATATTGAATTGGCTGAATTGTATTTGTTTTTCCTATTTGATTATTAATTGCAAAATAAGAATTATGTGCGAATCCGAAATAGTCATGTGATCACAAAATCGTGTCGGTCTAGATGATAGAAATAAATCGAGATAAACTAACTTACGACGCATAAGACATAGGTTGAACTCGGTGGATGTATCTCGTGACCTATATCTACGGAGTTAAACTCGGTGGAACTATCTCGGGATTCACCTTGTAATATATTGATATAAGTGTGATACCAGATTATAAATCAGTTGAATTATCTTAAGACTGGATCACTCGGTATAAGTTAAACCGGGTCGAACTATCACGGGACTTTACCTAAAAAGGACATGAGAAAGCACTACTCTTGCTAAGCCTAAAAATAAGCCTAGGTTAAGAATTATCGAGGAATAAGACTAAGATTAAGATTAAGATCGAATCAAACTATTTGCCTAAGTGAATTGATTGAAACCGTTGTGATTGTATACGTGAAAAAAGTTTTACAAATGCGATGCTATTTTGATAATAGGATAAGTAACGTATAACTCACTTAACAGTTGACCCCTCAATAGTGTATTTTTAAGTTACCTCGACTCAAACTTGATTAGAAGTTTGCATTTTCACCGGATATCACTTTTATTATGTAGAGTCCCAGTCTTTCAGGGCGCTGCAGTAGTGTTGTCACGACCCGAAATCTCGCGCCGCGACCGGCGCTAGTGAATGGGAATGGTAGTTCCAAAACCCATAGCAAGCCTTAAAATTGTTGCAAATTTTTCGCAAACATTCAAACATACAAATTCTCTTTCATACATAAAACGTTTTCATTAAAAATGCCTTCCAAGGCTAGATGTATACTAACGTCTGTCCAAAACCTGAAAACATCACATAGGAACCTGGGTCTTACCATGCAATGTCCCACATCCTAGCACAGCCCGTTCCTAAAAAAAACAAAAAAATCAAAACAAACGGTTTTAAAGCGGAAGTCAAAACATCACACATATATCAAAGTTTTATCATACATGAAAACAGTTTGACAAACAAACATACATAGACTTGGACTCGACCCTACTGCAGTACTACTGGTTGTCTCCTTCTTCCCGTACATAAGGACTTCTGGAACTAAGGTAGAAGTCTGTCATGTCATAGACCATACACCTGCAAAATACTCTGTTGGGGGGGGGGGGGGGGGTGGGGTCAATCGAGACTAAGTGAGTTATACGTTACATACCCTATTATCAAAATAGCATCGCATTTTAAAACCATTTTGAGCAGACGCAATCATTTCATATACATATACTTTCAACAAATTTAAATAGCCAAATAGGCAATTCAAACACGTCTTAATCTTCGACTTATATCACTCTAAGTATTTACCTAGTCTTAACGAAGGTATTGCCTTTCATATCCATCACAAAGTCTGGGCTAATTCCACTAGACACAAAGTATAGGATCAATCAACCAAACACAAATACAAAATGCCCGGGATAATTCAAGCGAGCTCACACTACACAACTTCATAAAACTTCCACACCTTCACACATTCGAGAGGTTCCATGGTAAGTTAGTTGGGTTCGTTCTATGTTTGTCGTCTATACTTTACTCGACTCTGCGATCACATCTCTATACGAACCATTCACATATTCATAATTTGCATATACAAAGCAATGTAAACAATACATTACAAGCCAAACCAAGCAAATACAATTAAGTCGTATACAAACGACACAAACCAATCCAATCAATTCAAGCCAACAATAACAATCCAAACCAAACAATACAAATAAATCCATATAAAACAAACCAATCCAATCCATATACAAACAATTCATATGATACATATATGCGATGCATTTAACTAATGTTCATATATTATATTAAATAAATTTTAACGAGGAACTCATGTCAATATTGTAGATAATACATTATACTCATGTCAATATTGTCAAAACGTAATTTAACGAGGCACTCTTCAGTGATGAGAGATATCATCACTTTGAGCTACAATCGTACTGATGCATTTTTAAAAATGATTTGAAATAAAAGTATTTTAATCAAAAGGAATGATTTGAAAAGATGTTCAGCCAAAGATGTTTGAAATGTATTTTGTTTTGTAGTAAACTCAATTGTAAATCCCTGCGACAATATTAGAAAATTGTTGATAAACAAGAAGGAAAACGAATTTAAATGATAAAATACACCCAAATATAAGAATTAAGCCCTAATGGTAATAAAATGTTATCGAACTTATCGATACGAGACATAAAAGATGTTGGTAAGATACCTATAATTGGTACTTACACAAGTATAAGACAGGGAGGAGAGAGAAAGTATAAAGTGAATAGAAGATGACGTAAAGACTCGAAAAGGGTACGGGCCATGGGAAGACCATGAGATAGTGTCACAGTCTGAAATCTTGAGCCCAGACCGGCCCTAGGAAATGGGAATGGTAGTTCTAAAACCCGTAGCAAGCCTAAAATTCATTAAAATGTTTTTGCAACTAACAATCATATACCGACCTTACAAATAGAAGCATTTATAGAAACATATAATTATACACTAGTAAAATAATACAAATTGCTCGGGCCTATCATTTCTGTATCTCGTACGTAATAGCCCCGCATAAACTACTAGTGTCAAGGTCACATCATGGGAATCTACCTCCATGGAAAAAAGATACAATAATCGTAGCCAAACAAACATATACATAATGACAACAACTATGAACAAATGCAAAACATGTGCTGTGCTAGGCCACGACACTGGTCAGAGATTACACAAGTGCAGCAACTACGGAAGTCGATTCTATACATTACAAAATTGACTTCCGATCAAAATATGGACTTCTAGCCACGTCTAGAGTCTATGCACCTGAAAAATATATAAATCAACAAGGTCAGATTTAAGCTGAGTGAGATATATGTTACTTATCCTATTACCATAATAAGCATCACATTTTACAATCACATCGATTTCAATCAATTTATTTAGGCAAATAATTATATCTGATCTTAATCATAATCATGGATAATTCTTAAACTAGGCATCTTCCTGGCTTATCAAGAGTACTACTTTCTCGTGTCCTCATAGGTAAGGTCCCGAGATAGTTCGACCGAGTTCAACCTATACCCAGTGATACTATCCCAGGAGAGTTCCACCCAGTTCATAATGTATCACACTCAATCCATTCGATACAAGGTGAGTTTCGGGATAATTCAATCGAGTTCAAATCCCTAGACACAGGTTCCGAGATAATTCTACCGAGTTCAACCTCGTGTCTATCACGATATAAGTTAGTCTATTTTGATTTATTTTTATCATCTAGACCGAGGCTCTATGATCACATAACTAATTCAGATCATACACAAATTTAGGTTTTGAAAATAATCGTCAAATAAGCAAACAATACAATCTAATTTAAATATATTCAATCCAATTCAATACAATAATATGATACAATAAATTCATATAAATTCGATACAATTCAATCAATCAATACAATTCAATACAATCAATCCATATGTTTCCATACAATCCAAATGTATATTTATGCAATGCATTTAAATACTATTCATATAGTATATCGAATAATTTTTAATACGATAATACACGTAAGTAAAATATGCTCACGACCTGCTCTCCAATTTTTCACAATTTTAATGCCTTATCCGAATACCTCTAAGCCAATGCTGTCAAATCCGTATCTCGTCGATATATCTGTCACAATCACAATTTAAATACTTTTATTTTTTTAGAAATGTATAACCAATAATTATAACCTAAGTTTTAACTTTAGGTCGACCTAATTAACTCGACATATTTCTTTTAATCTTGATATAACCTTTAACTTGATATTCTTTTGAATATCCACTTTAACTTGATATCATTTGAATATCGACTTATATTTCCAATTTCCACATTCGTGGTTATAAAGTTGATAACGTATTTAATAATTTAAATACGTCTAGCTTAGATGTCATTATATTACCCAAAAATCACTTTAACTTTTCAATCTCAATCTATCCCATTTTACGTCAATTTTATTGTTTATATTTGTCATGACACATACATAAGATAGCATGCATAAACATATACTAGACATGTAAAACTCTGCTATACTAGGCCACGACTGATCATCGTCTACTACTGTAGCGCTAAGGGAACACGTACCTTGTGCAAGATCAAGGACTTTCGGCACAAAATAGAATGTCTGTTTGATCCGACTCTAGTTACCTGAAAGGGGTAAACATCAACGGGGTCAGACTATGCCGAGTGAGTTTACACATTACTAAAGGTGTTACATTATATAACATCGCATTTAAAACAAAATATATATATATATATATATATATATATACGAACATATAGATTCAAGCATTTGATCCGATCGAAACCCTAATCCTAAAACCAACCTGGACTACGGTAGAGTTTTTAATAATAACGAGCGAATACGATTTCTCAAATCCTTTTGGTAAGGTTCCGGGATAGTTTGACCGAGTTTAACCTTTACCAAGTGGTACAGTTCCGGGATAGTTCGACCGAGTTGACTTGTACCATTTCATATATCTAAACGATGGATCGATATGAGTCCCGGGATAATTCAACCGAGTTGACTCCGATTAACGATAAGTTTGATGATACTCTAAACCATAAAGGTACCTTACAAAGCTATCAAGACTAATGCTTATAACATACCTAGACACTGGTGATCACACAACCTATTGATGCCCAATAGGTAGCTCGTTTCCCACAGATCATATACTAGTTTTCACAATCTATATAGTTGATATTTTGATACTCAAATTCATATATAGCGATAAAATACTACAACATGCGATGTAGTTTAATATATATACTTATAATATCAAAGCTAGCTATTGCGTAATAATACACAAAAATAAAGTGTAACTCACATTGACCGATATTCAAATACTTTCAATATCACTATAACGATCTAACCCCGCTAAGCCAAACTCGTCAGCCTCATAGCTCGTCGTTACGTCTGTTACCTATTCCAAACAAACATATGTTTAATTTATAAATGTAAACTAAAGATAAAACCATAATTGTAAACTTAAATCGATACCATCTTGTTCTTTAATACTATTTCTTGAATCCTTTACTTTTAATCGTTTTCTACACTTAGCCAATATACCTTTTGTATTCATCTTATCGATTTCCAAATACGTGTTAGCTAAATTTTGAAACATTAGCCATAAATGTAATGTTTTATGTCCAAATTTCATGTTTTCGGAGTCCGTAAGTCAAACTCAAGCTAGAATACTTCGCGTCGGTTCTCGTGATCGCATTCCTGCCTCAAACCAGTCTTGGCAGATCATGCCAAGCCTTCCTTACATCATGAGGGGTCTCCTCACGTTGTAAGGCTTGTCCTCACGTCGTAAAGGAACTCCTCACGCCGCGAGGACATGAAATCCGGCCTCAAACACGATTCTGACGTGGTTTTGACCAAATTACACATACCCATAGACACCACAACTCATAAAAACATTAAAAACACATACACATAATCCAAGCTTAAAACGAATCAAATACGCGAATTCGATACGGTTTCATCGAAACCCTAACCTTAGGAAGAAACTGAACCCTAATTTCAGAAACCAAACATTGATTCTTACCTTGAATTGATGCTCTAAGATGGTAGATAATTGTCTCCTCTTTCCAATGCAACAAGAATCGCTCAATTCCGAGTTCGAACGAAGAAACCGTAGCCTTTTGAAGTTGTACGCTACTTTTGGAGAAGATGAAAACGAGTTTGATCTTATGAAATGATCAAATGCTGATTTCAAATCACAGGCTTAGGTATTTATATCATGGATAATGTGCATCTTGGTCCTTTGTGTTTTTCTTTCAAACGATTAACTTTTTTATCTTTTCTTTTGTTCGTTTTTTTTCCAACGATCACTTAACCGTTTTAACTCGATTACTTACGTATTATTTATATCCAATAAATAATACTACTTCAAAATCTTATTAATTTGTATTCCGATAAATCCTTTTAATTTATTCTGGGCTAAAATACTTAAATTTCAATCAGAGACATAAATTTCTCTTTTTCTCACTTTCTCGTTCATTTCTTTTAATATCATAATTTCTCACTTTAACCAATGCCGATATCCAAATTTTCTTATTCAAATCCTTAAACATAGACTTCCTACTCCATATTATCCTTTTCTTTAATATACAAAATCTTAAATTTTTGCAACTGCGGTCCCTCTATGCAGGACACGTTGCACTAAACGGCACTTGAACTGACGGGGTATTACAACATTTTAAACTCAAAATGCTTACTTTGTAACTCAATTACTTTGCGTCTGTGATATTTAAACCATCCCTCAAACATGCTATATCCCTCAACCTATAATCGATAAAACCTTAGGCAATTTGTTCATTTTCAAAATCATTTTAAGTTCAAACCGAAACTAGCTCGCATAACTTAGCATTTGTGTAAAATTTGTTCTCGTTAGGACCTCGGGAAATGGATAGCTCTATCCGTTTCCTCCATTCCTACCCTCCCCTTGTTTGGTAAGGGGAGGAGCTGCTCATGTCCTGCCTTTGTGTAATAACATTAAATTTTAAGGTATTATATATCGAGCCACGAGGCCTAATCGTGAAGATTAATATCGAGAGTATCAAATTAAGATGAGACAATAAGAAACTAGACCAAAATGAGTCTATCAAAATTTTATAAAATACTAATTTAAGCGATAAATTATTAATCGGTAAATTGGATTTGATCATGATTAAATAAAGATTATTAATTCAAAATAAAATATTGGAAAGTCCTAAGTTAACAAATTTTACGATAGAGATCTTAAAATAAATATATGGATATAAGGTTAAATTTCTTGAAATTTGGACGAAAATATTTTATTTAGCGGAATATGGATTTCGGAAAAAGAAATTTAATAAATAAATTATTGAACTCGGATCGATAAATAATATGGAAAAGTTCATTATTTATCATTAAGGAATGATCGTCGAGGTTTCATAAATTTAAGAAATCAAATTAAAAGTAAGCTTGACGATTAATTAATAATTCGGGTTAAAGTAAAAGTTAGTCCCTTGAGCTAAAGTTGAACTTTAGCTTATGATGACCTCATTAACTTCCTAAAGAAGGAGTTAAATTATCATCTACAACATTTAATTAAAGATAAGAAAAAAAAGAAAAAAAAACAGAAATGAAGCTCTCTTCTCCTTATGATGGCCGAAGTTCATCAACTTGCTAGAGGCATGATTCTTCAACAAAATTCAACAAAACTGGAGGCAAAATGATTACAAGGAAGAGGGTAAGCAAGGTAAGCTTACAATTTAAGGTTTTCATGGTTCATTTGGTAGGATTCATGGTGAGAAAAATTTAGGTTTTACGAGCTATAGTAAAAATTATGTGTACTTAATTGTTGTGAGGTGATAATTATTGAATTTGAGATTGAATCTTGAAGAATTTTTGGAGGTCTTTGTTCGGCCATGGAGATAACTCATCACCCAAGGTATAAGCTTTGCGTTTATGAATGTTTGATGGTGATCTATATTGGAATTGATTAAAGTTTGATGAGTTTTTGTTGAATTATGAACTGTTGTAAAGTGTGCCAAGGAGCTTAGTTTGAGCTGCAAATTGGATGGGTTAGAGTTGGTATTTGGGGCTGGAAAATGGTCGTATAGTAAGTCGGGATGTTGGTCTGTGATGTGGCAGTGGCGGTTCTGCTCCGGTGAGCAGAACCAAACTTTTTTGGTGCGCAGAACATGGCTGCTCATTGGATCAGCAACAACTCTGTTTCTAGGATGTTTCTGCCCAAAAACAGGGCAGCTATGGGGACTGTTTTCAACAGTCCTTTCAATTGTCTCCAGCCGGTTATCGGAGTGTCGAAAGTTTTTTTGTCCTTCACAAAAGTCGTAGTTAGGGTGTTGTGAATAAAAACTCATAGTATCTTTGGTCGTTGGCTATTCTTAAGCATGTCGTTTTATAGCTAAGTCTACTAGATATTCGTTTGAAAAACTGTCAAAAATTGAAAGGATATAAATTGTTTTGTAAGGGCTGTTTCATGAGTTAATATAGACCTCAAATCGCAACGATTTTTACTCGAAACTAATTGGAGTAGTTAGACGCCATTGTAAGGATTAAATTAGGATAATTTATTCATGTGATTATTACGGTGGATTGGTTATGAATTAAGATTGAAAATGCTGAATTTAAGGAAAGAGGAATAAGTGAACTAAGGAGTCAACTTAAAAAATTTATTGTGAACAATCGAGATGTCAGAATGAGTTCGAATCTCAACAGAAGTTGTAGAAAAATATGTGAACTATAAGAATGTCAGATTTAATTTAAGCTAAGGCTGTTTTAAATACGCTTTTTCGGAGCTCAAACAGCAGAACGCTACTTTTGCAGTCTTTTAAAAACAGTTCTAAGGAAGCAACTTCCAAATTTATTTCCGACGCCTGGTGCTTTCCATAACCCGAAACCTAAACAAAATTTATAGAAGATGGTATGAACTACGGAACTGCCAAGTGTGTTTAGCATTCGGGTCATTTTAATTACGCGGTTTTGATAATTTGGCTAGAAACCCAAGTTTATAGTTAAATAGTTACAGCTGGAATTTATTTAATTGTTGCTATTATCGTATTTACGTAGACTAGGGGAGACGACTACCGACGAGGTTCAGAATTTATAAGATCGTCACATCGCTTAGCCATTTTGAATTAATTGGATATCAAGTGGTGAGTACACTTTAAATTACTCGTCAATATTCATAAAGTGGTGAGTACACTTTAAATTCTCCTTCATCAACGTGAACATCTCCATCACCATAACTCAAGATTTACTTCACCAATCTTCTTCTTTTTTGAAGCAAAATCCTCACAAGAAAAAGGTAATTGTCTTTCCTCCATTAATTGTAAAGTTTTCTTGTGATTGGTGAAGTTTTTCTAATTGAAAGCTATTAGGTTTTGGTAATAAAATTTGAGAATTTGATATGCTGTGGTTAATTGATGTTTATGTTGTGTTCTAGGGGAGTTAGTGAGTTGTTCTTGATGTGTATTAATGGAGATTTCGGGTCATGACACCAGTTCATGCTCTTGGAATGCCTCAACAACCTAATGCCCAGGCTTTGAATTTAATCAGTTCTTAGCTAGATTTGCAGCTATGCATGCCAACCAAATGGAGAATCAGGCTATAAATAGGGAGAAACTATTGCAATAACAATAGAATGTCGATAGAGACATTGTTTTGGCTTATATGCGACTCAAGCCAATATAATTTCATGGTTCTGGTGATGCGTTAGATTTCCTTGAGGAAGTTGAACGTAATGCTGGACGTCTGTAGGCGGATGAGAGACAGTCAATCTTGTTAGTCGAGATGTCAATGAAAGGACCATCAAAAGATTGGTTTAGACGTATAGTTCCACCTACTATGGATCAAATGACCTGGGCAGAATTTGTAAATCGGTACATAGAATTCTATCTGCCATTCTCTATGGCCGAGAGTTATCAAGATCAGCTACTAAATCTTATGAAAAGAGATAAGTCAGTGCATGAATATGTGAAGGAGTTTACAAGATTGGGGAGATTTTCACCTGATTTGATGATTGATCCAATCCGGGTGAATGCGAAGTTTATCAAGGGCTTAGGACCTGAATTTGTCAGTCTTGTTTCTGATGTGAATAGAGATTTGATCCAGCTGATTGACAGTGCACGTCAGATGGAGACTTCACTGGTACAGTTTGGGAAAATTGTCAATCCTACTGCACCACTGTCGACAAGGAGTGATCAGGTCAGTGTAGCGGCCAATACACATATGTCGCAAGAAGTTAGTAGCATTTAATACCCTTGGAATTAAAATAATTTCAATTTAAGGTGAGGAACTTAAATCCACTGCTAGCATAATCTCAGTTATAAAGGTTCAACGAATGATGAGGAAAGGATGTCAAGCGTTCTTAGATATTGTGTTCGATACAAAGAAGACTCAAGGGAGTGTACAGAATGTACTAGTGATGATGGAGTATCCAAGTGTTTTTCAAGACGCATTACCTGGATTACAACCATACACGGAGATAGAGTGTTGTATTGAGTTAGCTCCTGGTACTAAACCGATATCAATACCTCCTTATCGGATGGCGCCAGCATAGTTAAAGGAACTGAAAGATCAATTAGAAGAGCGACTTGATCGTGGTTTTCTAAGACCAAGTGTTTCACCATGGGGTGCACCTATATTATTTGTTAAGAAGAAAGACAATTTGTTTCGCCTCTGCATAGATTACAAACATGTCACGACCCGATTTCAAAGATCGCGACCGGCGCTAGGGAATGGGTATGGTTGTACTAAAATCCGTAGCAAGCCTCGCAGATAAACTTGCAAACATATAAACCTGCATAAACAATGCTCGGGGGCAACCGAGACTACAACCTAAGTCTAGCAGTTCATATAACAACTATATAAACAACTTAAATAACCAAATGCTCGGCTCAAGCCCGAGTCTCCAACAACAAGCCTTACATAACTATAACATGCCAACAATATAGAAACAATAGTCGGATCGATTCGGCAAACTAACATAAGATATTCATAAATTGTAAACTAGTTCTACTGCGGTCTAAGAGAGTAAAACAATTGACTAGTTTAAAATAAATAAGGAACCTCCGAGGAAGAAGAAACCGGAGATCAACCCAAAGTTATCAAATCATAAATTGGAAAATTTGGGAAAACAACGGGGTCAGATATACTGAGATGAGTTCATTAATACTGTTTACATTTATTAAGTTAAAAACCCTTAAAATGAAATCCTTTTATACTAATATACGTAAGATTATGAAATACAGTATTGAAATGAAATCCTAAAGTAGATTGGTGCAAATCCTCATCGAGCTTAAAGAATATAGTCAGCCAATCCCAAAGTACATACAGATGCACACAAGCTTGATACAAGCCTATCGAGTAGCTCGTTCCAATCCAATTTCATAATCATTAAAAACATTTCGTAAACAGTTGTAATACTAAAATAATTTGCGGTACTTAAGTGGTAAATAGCACTACAAACTCACAGCTTGCGAATCCACGTGAGAACATGGAAAGCAACTAAACCTCGTTCGACTCCGAAGCACGAGCAGTCGACGGGTCTAAGAAATAAAGCTTAAGTTAAAATCACTTCAACCCTAACTCTAAGAATGCTAGACACCACATAGGACTAGCATCACAACAAAACAAAGTATAAGCCAAATAATCCAAACAATCCATAACTTTAACTAATCCAAACAATCCATAAGTTTGCGAAATTAGCGTGTTAGCTTTAACTACAGTATAGCTTAGCACAACATGTTGGGCGACACAAGTCTAACCCGACCCAAACGTATGCCCAAGCATAACCCAAAGTAAAATCAATTTCTTTAATAAAACCAAAGTCATTTGAAAACAAGAACTCAACCTATAGCTTAACAATGCCATAAACATAAGGAGCACAAAGCCATATAGCTTGCCATCATTTGGCGAGTTCCACCCAATGTGTACATCACTTAAATAAGTCACCTTAAATGAAATTACAAAGGATTTAAATACTTTTAAACCTTTAGATTCAGATCTGAAAATAACAACAATCAAATAATATAAAGACCTTATATAACATGCAACCAAAATCATAAAGTGATCACCCAACAACCTATAATCAAACTAGCATCTTTTTGTTTGTCAAAAACAGTTTGCAAAACATACTTTCAGCCCTTAAAAACTTGATCAAAAGCACCCAAGTTAAGCCACAGAGCTTAGACAAAACAAACAGAAATAACAGAATAAGCCATCAAACGATTTGGCTCCCAAAGTACTCATTTTTTTATTTATGAAATCGGTCCTTTAAATAATAATTTCCACCCACTATTTTACATCCTTAAAACAACGAATTACTTTTTTAAAAAGCCACAATTTGGTACAACATTTAGATCTAGCCAAAGATTCCAAACCACCAATGCAAAATCGTTAACTAGCAACCTAATATCAAATTTCCAGATTTTAATAAATCTTTAAAACACAATTAAAATCAAAGAACATCACCATTTGATAAACTTTTCAATAAAACCAACCATTCCAATCCATCCAATGTAAATACAACAACAATAAGCCAAATCTAATACATAACGATCATTTCCGAATTTTTAAAACAATAGCAAAACATAGAATAAAACTCACAACATTCAAAGTATGAATCCACAAAAACCACCAATCATTCTTAAAGAAAAATACTAGGGATTAAGAGTACATACCTCTTGAATAGTCTAAGAATAACAAAACCTAGAAATCAATCAATCTAAATCAGCCTACAACACATACACAAGGAGCTATTGAAGCTAGAGTCGTAGGAATTATGACAAGAATGATTTCAACAATGAAAATAGGCTTAGAACACTTACCAATGATCAATAAGGGAAAAGGAATGACAAGGAATGGTCTAGGGACAAGCTGTAGTCGTTTTTAGGTTTTTATAAGTGAAGGAAAACGATTAAGGTTGAGATAAGGTGCTATTTATAGAAAAAAACAAAAGTTGTCAGCCACTGGGTAGCGCCCGCTACCAACTTTGGTAGGACCCGCTATGAAAGGTCGGGCCAGCTACGAAATCTGGTAGCACCCGCGAGAACCTGTTGTAAGTCAAAAATTTCAATTTTTGAAATTGAGTTTGGAATCACTCTGAAACCCGAAGCCACACCCAAGACATTTAAAACAAATATATAAAAGGTATTGAACCTTCAAAAAAAGATTCCTAGTAGTCCAACCGACTTAAACAAGCCCAAAGGCTTAACAAAACTAGCCAAGAAAATAAAGGGTGTTACATTCTCCCTAACTTAAAAACAAAATCATCCTCGATTTTAACAAAACACAACCCACGTAAAACATATAATAAAACCATCTTCTGTCCAAACAAAACGCACGTAACTAATGTGAAAACACATACACAACACACCCAACGAAACCAAGGAAAGAAAGATAGCAATTCCACAAAAAAGAATCTGTCCTCTAAGTATACTCCTCAACCATAAAACCAAATAAAACTGAAACCATAGGCATACCTTCACTCATCAACCTATGCACTTTATTAACCACAACTCGACAAGTTATACCTCAAATGACAACTCAAATTACCATTGACATAAATCAACAAGTCAAGTTTTCACAACATATATGTGCAAAATTATAAATCTGACAATTTAGTGCTCCAAACTATAACTTGATTTAAACAAAATGTGAACCACCAAGATTATTCAACTAGAAATCATTAATCATGGTCACAAGAGAGATACCCAAACCATCTCGAATTCTGGCAGCTGTCATAACAACCTTAGCAAGGTGTAAGGACAAGCCCGAAGCTCAAATTGTAATTCTTACAATACCAAAATCTAACACTTCAAAATGGAAACCTTGAAATCCCCATCAATAGAGATCCTGCACCCCTTTCCACCTACTTAACATCTCAACACCAATTATCCCATATCGAAGCATTTAAATAAACCTGTTATAGCAAACGAACAATCTAGTCTAATATATCAACTAGATATGACACTACACAAGACGAACTATCTTAACAAATCTATAATCACGTGATCATAGAAAAACACTCCAAGAGTACACCAATTTAACTTTTGATAACAAAGGTTCCAAATTGTTAAACAACAAAATCATATAGAAAAGACCCAAATAATTGAATCGAGTCTAGCGGTAGGGAATAGGAGTGGTAGCTCCGAAACCCGTAACAAGCCTAGAACCACTATAATTGTTTTCCGGAAACATGAGAACAAGCATGTAATAACACGATACCCTATATAATCATACAATCAATGCCGAAAACAAGCGATACTAGTGGCCATTCAACTTTCGTAATATCATACGTACTAGACCATCTATCGATCTATAAAAAAACTATTAACATAAACAACATCACAACCATCATGCTATATATTGTAGCTTAGCCGTAGACATATAAAAAATAACAGGTATAAACATATACTAGACATTTAAAACTCTGCTATACTAGGCCACAACTGATCACCGTATACTACTGCAGCGCTAAGGGAACTCGTATTTTGCTCAAGCCCAAGGACTTTCGGCACAAAAGAGAATGTTTGTATGGTCCGACTCTAGTTACCTGAAAGGGGTAAACATCAATGGGGTCCGACTATGCTGAGTGAGTTTACACATTACGAAAGGTATTATATAAAATAACATCGCATTTAAACAAAATGTGTATATATATATATATGAACATATAGTATAATTCAAGCATTTGATCCGATCGAAACCCTAATCCCAAACAAACCTGGACTAGGGTATAATTCCTAATCATAACGAGCAAATACGATTTCTTAAATCCTTCTAGTAAGCTGCTTGGATAGTTCAACCGAGTTTTACCTTTACCAAGCGGTACAGTCCTGGGATAGTTCGACCAAGGTGTCTTGTACCATTTCTTATATCCAAACGATCGATCTATATGAGTGCCTGGATAGTTCGACCAAGGTGACTCATTAGATACAGGTCGCGGGATAGTTTCACCAAGCTGACCTTGTATCTAAATAAATGAGAAAAGTACTCTATAGAGTGATCTCAATAGTTATATGACTTACTTGGACACTGGTGATCACATAACATATTTACGCCCAATAGGCGGCTCATTTCCCCGGATCATATAGTAGTTTTCATAATCTATAAAGTCGATATTTTGATACTCAAAATCATATATAGCAATATTATACTATAATATGCGATGTAGTTTACTATTCATACTTATAATATCAAAACTAGCTATTGCGTAATAATATACAACAGTAAAGTGTAACCCACAGTATGCGCTATCCAATTAACTATAATGTCGATATAATGATGGAACCCCGCTAAGACAAACTCGTCAGTCTTGTAGCTCGTCGATACGTCTATTACAGTACAATAACAGAAACACGCTTAAGTTATAAACGCCAAACTTATCTCGAAATCCTAGGTTACAAACTTAAACCGATATGATCTTATTCCTAATACGATTCTTAATCTTGGCAAACTCTTAATAAACACCCTTATACTTAGCCGATATAGTTGTGGTATTCATCTTATCAATTTTCAATTGTGGGTTATATACATTTCAAAATCCTAGTAACACATCTCGTGTTCTATGTACAACTTTCATTATTCCGGAATCTAAGGAGTCAATTTTAAGCTAGGGCACGTCCTGTCGGACCTCGGCACGTCCTGTCGGACCTCAGCACGTCGTACCCAACTGGGACATAGTGCCCTTCCTTCTCACGGCGTGAGACATGGTCTATTATTAATTCAAGTTAGTACATATGTTTAGAGATAAGATATGTAAGTACATAAGCTATGAACTAAAGAGATTCCGATATGCAAGTTAGTACATAGTGCACTGCCTTCTCATCGATATGCAAGTACGTAAGTTTCGAATTAAAGAGATTCCGATGGTAAAAGTTTTTTGGAGAAACCATACTATCGAAGAATGTACATGGGAAACGTAAGAGCATATGCGACCAAAGTATCCATATCTGTTTAAATCAGGTACGTGAATAAGATTTTAAATTTGAGGACAAATTTATTATAAGTAGGGGTGAATGTAATAACCCTGAAATGTTTTGGATAAGTTTGACCGTACTTCGTACCCAAATTGACTAAGTTAGGTCAAGTAGGTCGTAAATTAGAGTTTAATTATTATATATGGTTGGATTTAAGAATAGTCTGAGGTAAGGGCTATTATTAATTCAAGTTAGTACGTATGTTTAGAAATAAGATTTTCTGAAAGAAGTTAAAGTGTTAAGTACGTCGGTTTTGTGTTTGAGTTAAATTGGATATTTAACTTAAACAATTTTGTTATATGGTGAGATGGTATAAAGCTAGGGGCTAAAGGGAGTATTTTGTATCTATCTTATATGAGTTAAATAGCATAAAAGTTAAAGATATAAAATAAAATAAGAAAATAAGAGAGAAATAGGAAAGAAATACTTACCCCTTCTCCTCTCATTTTTTCCGTATATCACCATCACCATCATAATCAAGATTAAGCTTTCAAAAGTCCATCTTTTTGCAAGAATTGTAATCATAAGGGTTAGCTAATCTCTTTCCCTCTATCTATTTTTGAGTTTGTTGGTTGTTTATGGAGACTTGATGATAATTAGAAGTTAGGTTTTGTGTTTCGATTTCAATGGTTTGTATTAGCTATAAATTGTATCTATGGCTTGTTTGGATTGTGTTTTGAGGTTTTTTTCCAGGTGTTGTGGAGGCTAGCTCCGGCCAGCTATGTCCTTGCTCGGAGAGCAAGGAAATTCTGCCATCCATGGCAAAATTGCTGCCATGGGGAAACAAAATTACCATAGTGAGCTCTGCTCACAGCGGGGCTGTCATGGCAGCATATAGGGGTTGCAAAAGCATTCCTTATGAGGTCGAGGGGGATGTGTTTTCGATGAGTTAAAATGTTAGTTTGAGGTAGCAAAGTTTGGTTAAAGTTTGATACGTTTTCAAACGTTTTGAAAATAAGTTGTTATGTTTTAAAACGAGGTTTGTGATAAAGGTTTTGTAAGGTTTTGATATGTGGTTTTATGATATGGAAAGTGTATCGAGGATACGTTTTGATAGCAATATGAGATTGCGATAGCGATAAGCTATATCAAGTTAGTTTGATATAGAAGTTCGACGGGACTAAAGTGATAAGTTTAGTACGTGTTCTTTCTTGTGTCTAAAGTCTTTAAGTTAGACTCTTATTTATGTTATTTGTATCTTGTATAGATCCGACAAGGTGAGTAAATAACGAACCAGGAGTTCCTCGAGTTTGACGGAAAGTTAATTAGTCAAAGTTAGGATTAGTAAGTGGTGAGTTTATAAATATTTACATTTGATGTATTACGTGTGCATTGTTTTTAAATGCAAATTGTTTATACAAATTGCATAAGCATCGTTTAAGTGTCAAAGTGGTTTGTGTAAAATACATACATAATAAATTTGAAACCAATATGGGCCCGATGAAACGGGCTTCCCTTTTGAGCGGCAATAGGAATTGTTTGATCACTAGTTAAGCTAATGTTGGAATTCCTACGTTGGAACAGTGATTTGAGGATTGTGTGTTATTGTGTGTTTTACCAATCATGGGTGAAATCGAGTAAATCTCGGGACTCAAAGCTAGATGGATTTGTGACTAGTATGGGTGAACTCGAGCTAAGTATCGCGAGGCTCATACCTAGTTCTGTTTGTACGTATTTATGTTTATCTGTAAGTTTGTTTGATACAGTGGATTGTGAGATTCAATACAAGTAACAAGTACTTGTACTAGATCATCAGGATTTAACAATCAAGGATTAAGGTTTCATTCATATACTTTTATTTGGTTGCATTATGTAAATTTCTTTGTACATTGTTTTATTTTGTATCACATATGTAAAATATGAGCTCACTCAGTATCGACTGATCCCCCCCCCCCACAGTGTTTTCTTTCAGGTAGTAGTCTTTTGGCAGGTAGGACTTTTGTGCTAGTTCACAAGTCCGTCTTTTTGGCAGTTTGTAGTAGTTGTGTCAAGATCTAGTTGTACAGTGGTTTGTTTTGAAGTATCAGGACCCGGTGGTTTTCTGACACGATTTTATGAAAGGGTTTTATAATGTTGCCAAACTCTGATGTGTATAAGTTTTGAATTCGCTTCCGCAAAACTCTTTGTTTTTATATGTGTTTGGCACCGCTAGTTAGAATGTATGACCACGTAGTAAGTCCCCGGTTTTCGTACTTTGTGTATGGACGACGTTGGATGTTTTCTAAACGTTAAACACTCCATGTAAATTATGTTTGAAAGCTTTGATCTGCAACTAAGAAAATGTTAATTTGTTTTATTTTATTTGAAAAAAAAATATATGTGGAATTTGTATTGTTTTCTTTTAGGCTTGCTACGGGTTTTGGTGCAACCACACCCATTCCCTTGCGCCGGTCGTCGCCCGAGTTTTTGGGTCTTGACAAGGTTGGTATCAGAGAAATATTTCTAAATACAGATTATTGCTTTTGTGAGTTAATGTTGTTTGTTACTAGGTCAACACTAGGAACTACTACAGCTATAGGATTTGAGTCGGGTTATCGACTTGTCTTTGTTGATTTGTTATACTTCTAAGCTGATATGCGTGTGATAGATGTGGCATAGTTATAAAACTTTTTCTATGAGTTTAACTATGGTTGTTTTGAGCTTAGAAGCTAAGCTAAGCATTTGATTGCTGTTTTGATTAAATGGCTGACCAAAGATACCCTAGAACCCGTGCCGTAGCTGCACAAGGGATGGCGCCAGGAGTGCCACAACCAGAAAATCATGTTGATTTTTATTTGGATCAATTTTTAACTGGTATTGCATCAATGCAAATAATTCAAGTAGAAAACCAGGATATGCAACGAGAGAAGTTGCTCCAGCAACAACAATGCTTGGTTAGGAATACTGACCGAGACATAGTCATGTCTTATATGCGACTTAAACCAACCAAATTTTAAGGTACTGGAGATGCGTTAGACTTCCTAGAAGAGGTGGAGTGTAACGCTAAACGTCTTCAAGCTGATGAAAGACAATCCTTGATATTGATAGAAATGTCAATGAAAGGACCAGTAAAGGATTGGTTTCAGCATGTAATTCAACCAATTATGGGTTAGATGATGTGGGCTGAATTCGTCAATCGCTTTAGGGAGTTCTATCTTCCTTACTCAGTAATGGAGATGCAATGTGAGCACTTGTTGAATTCAACCAAAGGTGACATATTGGTGGAAGATTTTGCTACAGATTTCACTCGACTAAGTTGACGTGCACCAGATCTTATGATTGACCCAATAAGCGTAAACACAAGGTTTCTTAATTGTTTAGGACCCGAGTTTGTGAGCCTAATGTCAAGTGTGAACAGGAATTTAGTTCAGATAATAGATAGTGCTCGATAGATCGAGACTTCCCTGATTCAATTTGGAAAACTTTTCGATCCTTCTGGTCAAATACAAACTAGGAGTGTGCTAGTCCAAAAAGTGCAAAGTGCAGTGCAGTCTTTTGTTAGAACTTTTACTAAACATCAATATGCGCGAGATAATAAGAGAGGTCGATATGGGATTCAACCAAGAAATTTCGGAGCACAAATGGGTGCTAGGACGACAAGTGGTATAAAAGTGGAAGTACCCATTTGCCAATCATGCAACGTTAGACATCATGGAGCATGCTATCGTGTTACGGGAGCATGTTTTAATTGTGGCCAATATGGTCACTTTGCCAAAGAATGTCCAAGGAACGTACCCCAAGGATCAACAACTACTGCTGTTCAACTCTCCTATAACCAACAGAGACCTGCAGCATCTGGCTATGGTCAGGCAAGAAGTACACTGGCTGGTCAAGAGGCTGAGGTTATGGAAACCGAGGAGGTAGGAATGGCGGAGGACACACAGTTGGTCAGACTTCACAGGATAGTGGAAGTCAGGTCAGATTCTTTGCACTAAATCCTCAGGAAGTTCAAGCTTCCAACGCAATTGTGCAAGGTACATTCCTTATTTCTTCTCAGGATGCCTTAGTTTTGTTTCATTCGGGTGCTACATATTGGTTTGTTTCACCTAGCTTTGTGGTTAAGTTAGGATAACAACCTGCGTTTCTACAACATCCTATGTCAGTACCTACTCTGGTAGGCAAAAACATAGAAGTCAGCATAGCTTATGCGTCTTGTCTTGTGAGCATTCAAGGATGAGAGTTGTTTGCTAACTTGATTCTGTTAGAAGTTTTAGCTTTCGATATGATATTAGGGATGGATTGGCTAGCTCAACACTATGCCAATGTGCATTGTCATAGAAAGATAGTTTTGCTTAGTCCGCCGGGGATTGAACCTCTTTTAATCCAAGGTGAGAAGTTGGAATCCCTAGTATGTATCGTTTCGGCTATTAAAGCCTGTCAGTTGCTGAGGAAAGGATGCTAATGATTTTTGGCTATAGTAAAGGATATGGAAAGGAAGAGTGGTTGGTACAGGATGTGCCAATAGTATCGGAGTATTATGATTTTTTTCCAGAAGAATCGCCTGGATTACCTCCGGATCGAGAAATCGAGTTTTTTATCGAGTTTGCTCCTGATAAAAAACCAATATCTATACCACCTAATAGGATGGAACCACCAGCTTTAAAAGAACTTAATGATTAGCTGGAGGAGTTGCTTGATCATGGATTCATTAGGCCAAGTATGTCACCGTGGGGTGCACTAGTGTTGTTCGTTAAGAAGAAAGATGGATCTTTTCGATTGTGTATAGACTATCGTCAAATGAATAAAGTGACGATTAAGAATAAGTATCCATTACCACAGATTGATGATATGTTTGATTAACTACAAGGAGCAAAGTGTTTTTCTAAGATCGACCTTAGGTGAGGATATCATCAGTTAAAGAATCGTGAAGATGATATTTGGAAAACAGCTTTTCGAACTCGATATGGACATTACGAGTTCTTGGTTATGTCATTTGAATTGACAAATGCACCACCGGCTTTCATGGATCTGATCAAGAGGATATATAAGAAATTCATGGATAAATTTATGATCGTGTTCATAGATGATATCTTAATATATTCGCGTTCAGAGGAAGAACATGAACATCATTTGCGATTAGTACTTCAACTGTTAAGAGAACATCAGCTTTACGCTAAGTTCTCCAAGTGCGAATTTTGGTTAAAAGAAGTAGCATTTTTGGGACATGTTGTGTCTCAACAAGGTATTTTAGTTGATCCATCAAAGATTGAAGCTGTGACGGATAGGAAACGACCTAGCTCAGTCATAGAGATTCATAGTTTCCTAGGTTTTGCAGGATACTATAGACGGTTTGTGCAATATTTTTTAAAAATTTATGCACCTTTGACTAAGCTTACACAAAAGAATGCAAAATATTAATGGACATATAAGTGTGAGGCTAGTTGCCTAATGTTAAAAGAGTCCTTGACAACAACACCAGTATTAACCTTACCTGAAGGAACTAAGGGATTGACAGTGTATTGTGATGCCTCAAGAGTTGGATTTGGATGTGTTTTAATGCAGCATGGTCGAGTGGTAGCCTATGCTTCTCGACAGCTAAAGAAACATGAAGTGCACTATCCGACTCATGATTTGGAATTAGCGGAAGTAATTTTTGCACTAAATATTTGGAGACATTACTTGTATGCAGCAACATGTGTGATATTCACGAATCATAAGAGTTTGAAGTACAATTTTGATCAACGTGAATTGAACCTTAGACAGAGGAGATGGTTAGAATTGTTGATGGACTATGATTGTACTATTTAGTACCATCCAGAAAAAGCCAATGTAGTGGCTGATGCCTTGAGCAGAAAATCAACAAGCGGTCTTGCACACATTACTGTTATGTGGCGAAGACCATTAGTACAAGAGGTTCACAAATTGTATAATTAAGGAGTTAAGTTTGAGATTTCAAATCTTGGAAATTTGTTAGCTCAGTTAAGTATTGGACCAACATTGGATGATTGAATCAAGGAACTACAAGTTAATGATGATCAACTGTAACGACTGATAGAAGGAGTTCAACAAGGAAAGATTCATGCTTTCAGTTTTGATAATGGAGCTTTGAGGCATAACACAAGATTGTGTGTGCCAGAAATGGAAGGATTACGGCAGAAGATCATGGCAGAAATCCATGGATCTACATATAATATATATCCTGGATCAACAAATATGTATCATGACGTCAAGAAGATGTATTGGTGGAATGGAATGAAAACGGATATTGCAGAGTTTGTAGCTAAGTGTCCGACTTGTTAACAAGTTAAGTTGGAACATCAACGACCATTAGGGTTTCTGCAATCTTTACCCATCCCTGATTGGAAGTGGGAACGATGACAATGGATTTTGTAGTCAGTTTGCCTAAAGTGCAGAAAGGCTATGATTCTATATGGGTAATTGTGGATCGTCTGACAAAGTGCGCTCACTTTATTCCTATTAAGACAACGTATACAGCAGAAAAGTTGGCCCAAGTGTATATTGACAGGATTGTTAGTTTACACGGAGTTCTTGTGTCAATAGTTTCCGACAGAGGTTCAGTTTTTACCTCTCATTTCTGGAAGAGTTTGCAAGAAGCATTAGGAACAAAGTTAGACTTCAATATTGCTTTTCATCCTCAGACAGATGGACAGTCTAAAAGGATGGTTCATACTCTCGAAGATATGCTTCGACTGTGCATTCTAGATTTTTGAGGAAGTTGGGATACCTACTTACCGTTAGTAGAGTTCTCATACAACAACAGCTATCATTCGAGCATTGAAATGGCTTCTTATGAAGCTTTGTATGGACATAAGAATAGATCCCCAATATATTGGAATAAAGTTGGATAAAGGAAGTTGACAGGAGCAGAGATTGTTCAGATTACCTCAGAAAAGGTACCGTTGATTAGACAACGATTGAACAATGTTTTTAGTCGACAAAAGAGTTACACCGATCCAAAGAGAAAAGACATAGAGGTTAAAGTTGGAGACTACATTTTTCTCAAAGCATCACATATGAATTGTGTAATACGTTTTGGCAAGAAAGGAAAATTGTCACCAAGGTCCGTAGGACAGTACCAGATCATAGAACATTGGAAAGGTAACCTACAAGTTAGAGTTACCAATGGATATGTCGCAAATTCGTCTGGTTTTTCATATTTACATGCTTCAGAAATATATATCGGATCCTTCTCGAGTTATATAACCACAAACCGTGGAAGTAAGTGAGGAGTTGACATACAAAGAGGAACCAGTATAAATCATCGATATGCACTAACGTAAGTTACAAACTAAAGAGATTCTGATGGTAAAAGTTCTTTGGAGAAACCATACCATCGAAGAATATACGTGGGAAGCAGAAGATTATATGCGACAAAAGTATCTGTATCTGCTTAAATCAGGTACGTGAATAAGATTTTAAATTCGAGGACGGGTTTATTATAAGGAGGAGTGAATGTAATAACCCTGAAACGTTTTGGATAAATTTGACCGTACTTTGGTCCTAAATTGAGTAATTTAGTTCAAGTAGGTCGGAAATTAGAGTTTAATTGTTATATATGGTTGGATTTAATAATAGTCTAAGGTAAGGGTTATTATTAATTCAAGTTAGTTCGTATGTATATAAATAAGATTTTTCGATAGAAGTTTAAGTGTTAAGTACGTCGATGTTGTGTTTGAGTTAAATTGGATATTTAACTTAAACAATTTTGTTATATGGTGAGATGGTATAAAGCTAGGGGCTAAAGGGAGTATTTTGCATCTATCTCATATGAGTTAAGATGGCTTAAAAGTTAAAGGCATAAAACAAAATAATAAAATAAGAGAGAAATAGGAAAGAAATACTTACCCCTTCTCCTCTCATTTTTGCCGTATATCACCATCACCATCATAATCAAGATTAAGCTTTCAAAAGTCCATCTTTTTGCAAGAATTGTAATAACAAGGGTTAGGTCATCTCTTTCCCTCTATCTATTGTTGAGTTTGTTGGTTGTTTATGGAGATATGACGATAAATAGAAGTTAGGTTTTGAGAGTTAGTTTTGTGTTTTTTATTTTTATGGTTTGTATGAGCTATAAGTTGTATCTATGGCTTGTTTGGAGTGTGTTTTGAAGTTTGTTTTCAAGTGTTGTGGAGGCTAGCTCCAGCCTTCCGAGCAAAGAAATTCTTCCATCCATGGCATAATTGCTACCATGGGGAGATAGAGTTCTTCTTCACCAAAGCAGAATTCTGTTGCGTTAGAATTACCACCGTGAGTTCTGCTTACGGCGAGGCTGTCATGGCAGCCCATAGGCAAGGCAAGATCAGTCCCTATGAGCTCGAGGGGATGTGTTTTTGATGAGTTAAAATGTTATTTTGAGGTAGCAAAGTTTGGTTAAAGTTTGATACGTTTTTCAAACGTTTTGAAAATAAGTTGTTATGTTTTAAAACGAGGTTAGTGATAAAGGTTCATAATGTTTTCATATGTGGTTTTATGATATGGAAAGTGTATCGAGGATACATTTTGATAAAAATATGAGATTGCTATAGCGATAAGATACATCAAGTTAGTTTGATATAGAAGTTAGACGCGGCTAAAGTGATAAGTTTAGTACGTGTTCTTTCTTGAGTCTAAAGTCTTTAAGTTAGACTCTTATTTATGTTATTTGTGTCTTGCATACATCCGACAAAGCAAGAAAGTAACAAACCAGGAGTTCCTCGAGTTTGACGGAAAGTTGGTCATTCAAAGTTAGTATTAGCAAGTGGTGAGTTTATAAATATTTACTTTTGATGTGTTACGTGTGCATTATTTTTATATAAAAATTCTTTATACGAATTGCATAAGAATTGTTTCAGTGTAAAGTAGTTTGTGTAAAATATATACATCATAAATTTGAAACCAGTATGGATCCGATGAAACGAGCTTCCCTATTAATCGGCAATAGGAACTGTGTGATCACCATTTAAGCTTAACAAAGTTGGAATTCCTACATTGGTATAGTGATTTGAGGATGGTGCGTTATTGTGTGTTTTATCTAGCATGGGTGAACTCCAGTAAATCTCGGGGCTCATAGCTAGATGAATTTGTGACTAGTATGGGTGAACTCGAGCTAAGTATCTCGAGGCTCATACCTAGTTCTGTTTGTACGTACGTACGTTTATCTGTTAGTTTGTTTGACACTGTGGATTATGAGACTCAGTACAAGTAACAAGTACTTGTTCTAGATCAACAGGATTTAACAATCAAGGATTAAGGTTTCATTTAGAGACTTGTATTTGGTTGCATTGTGTAAAATTGTTTGTACATTGTTTTGTTTTGTATACGCATATGTAAAATATGAATTCCCTCAGTGTTGAATGATCCCCCCTACATTGTTTTCTTTCAGGTAGTAGTCTTTTGGCAGGTAGGACTTTTGTGCTAGTTCAGAAGTCCGTCTTTTGGGGCAGTTTTTATAGAAGACGATGTCGATCGTTAGCGCTGCAGTAGTCGTGTAAAGACCAGATTGTATAGTATTTTGAAGTATCAAGACCTGGTGGTTTGCTGATACGGTTTTATGAAAGGGTTTTATAATGTTGTCAAATTCTGATGTGTATAAGTTTTGAATTCTCTTCCGCAAAACTGTTTGTTTTTTATGTGTGTTTGGGAGGGCTAGGTGCAATGTATGACCATGCAGTAATTCCCTGGTTTTTATATGTTTTGTATGGACGACGTTGGATGTTTTGTAAACGTCAAACACTTTATGTAAATTATGTTTGAAAGCTCTGATCTGCAACTTAAAAAACTTTAATTTGTTTTATTTTATTTAAAAAAAACATGTGGAATTTGTATTTTTTTTAGGCTTACTACGGGTTTTGGTGCAACCACACCCATTCCCTATCGCCGGTCGTGGCCAGAGATTTTGAGTCGTGACAGAAAACGTTAAAAATGACATGATTTCGGCTAGTTCGATTCGAACGCTTAGCCTTTTTTACCAAAACAGCCCATAATACCTCCAAACCTATTTAAAAAATTCATTTCTCGCCTCTATTTAGAATCCTTAGGTGATAGAGATTCTTTCCCCGTTCCAACGTAACAAGAATCGCTCATTTCGGACAAGAAACGGCAAAAACGTACACGATCGAAGATGAACACTCCTTTCTCTCCAAGCTATTACGTTTTTTGCTCTCTTATTAAAAATGAAACCTTATTCCTAAGGGTTTGCTATAGAAAAGGATGAGAGGTGGAGGTGAGGTGTACTTGTATTAATGGAATGGTGGAGAATACAGGTCATACAAGTGCTTAAGTTAACCACTTTCTCCAATTTAACTCTTCAGCCTTTTATTCTTTCAATTTAGTATTCTAATTGTTTTCGTAATTAAACGAAACTTTGACGATAATTCTTTATTCATAAATAATGGAATTCGCCACATTATTTATTCACCCGGGTTAAATATTGTATTTTTAATTTTCTTCCGATAATTAAAATTCCGCTTGCTAAAATATGCACATCCAAACTTCACAAAGTTTAATCTTAACTCCATAAACATTTTTTTAAGAACTTTAACGTAACTTTTACTAGCTCGGGAATTACCATTTAATTTAATTTATTTTATTGACCTTTTTTTAGTCCCGCTCAAATCCAATTTATCAAATAATAATTTCTAACTTAACTTATTATTTTACGATAATTCCAATAAACTCTCTTTGACTCAAAGTCTTATTACTTTACCTTAATGCGTTGTTATTAACTTTTTTTAATCCTTACAATAATGCCTCGTGGCACTGTCCTTGATACTTCTAAAAGTATAGGGTATTACATTCTTCCTCCCTTATAAAAATTTGTCCGGGGCTTAGGACCTGAGTTTGCTGAACTATATAAGTACGTAGGTGAACATTTTGGGATGCTCACTATGATGGCCCGTAGGATAGAGACTGACCGTGAGTGGGATGGCAATCCCGTTTGACCCTACTATTTTAGGCGTGAGTTTCATCCGCATTATGTCAGCCCATCTTCTGGCATTAGGACCAACCCCTATTTTGTGCATAGAGGCGAAGGCAACTCCGGTAGAAGAGTTAGAGGCCGACACACTGGCATAGTTATTAGGGAACCTAGCGTTCCACATCAGGCACTCCCAGGTATTAACAATTTATATGCTTTGTGTATTTTTGTTTATATGCTTGCATTACTGTGTATAATTGTTGCATTGCATAATAGATATAATAATTAGGATTTACCTAGAGGGTAGTACCTCAGATAGCTAGAACCTATTGGAAGCGATGTCGATGAACACGCGCCTAATAAAAGAATCTATAATATGACTTACAAAAATTATAACATATTAATAACACATAATATATGATACATTATAGCGAACGTGATTCCTATATTACGTTCTAGAAATTGTGAAGGAAGAGATGATTACTGGAAAAGAATTAATGTGGAATATCAGTACCTACACTTGTATATGATATGATACAAGTATAACAAAGAGATGAATGTAGTAACTATGCTTATAAGAAGCTTCATATTGAATTGGGTTATTGGAAGTGTGGAAAAGGAGTGATGGAATACTCAGAAGATGGTAGGAAGTGACAGCAATACAAAAATTTATAATGTACCCAATAACAATAAAGAAAGCCGTTAATTGTCACAGAGTGTACAATCTGGAATAAACATATGTTTTACGAAAAGTATGAAGAATTTTAAAGATTTTTCAAAGTACAATTGTGCTCAGACATCGCATATAACATTTCATAGTCACGATAGAAATGCATGAAAGAATGATTTTCAAAATCTTAGATCATGCATCATATCTTTGTAATGACAAAAGAAAATGCGATTTCGAGCAACTCTTTGGTGATGAGAGGTGTCATCACTCTGAGCTACAATTGTATTAACAATTTCAAACGATTTAAGAAAAGTGTTTTTAAGCGCTAGCTAGCCAAAGAATATTTTGAAATCTTTTTGTTTTGTAAATAAACTCAGATGTAAAACTCTGCTACGAATCATAAGAGATTCCCGATGAACTAGAATAATACTCGTAAAATAAACCCCAATAAAAGAGTTAAGCCATCGTAACGACTAATTGCAATAAAGCTAACAAAGCTAAGTTAAGATACAAATAAGAGTTATCGCCGGAAGGCATACGAAATCAAGATGTGATGCGTTGGCTATGACTAGGGGACACAATATTTATCTTCATATTTGGACAACGAACGAAATGACAGAGGATCATATTAGAAGAAAGGAAAGCAAAGGATAAAAAATGACGGAGAATATAATGATTATCTTTACGACAAGATAAGTAATGTAGCGATCAAGAATCATATCGGAGGAAAAAGAGTAAAAGTATAAAGGATGACGATGACGATGATATTGTATGATGAACATCAAGTGATATTCTAAGGATATGCAACCTTATTAATATTAGCATCAGGAGATATAAGTTACATAAACAGAAAGAAGAGAAGTTAAGTTGCATAATTCCAGTATAAAAACAAAGGTAATGCATATGGATATATGCAACAATGAATATAAGAAGAGTGAAGAAATATGAAGGAAGCGTCATAAGATACGAGAATGAGTATAAGATTTCATGAAATGATGAGAGAAATAGAAAGTTCCAGATATACGTTGGAAGGATCATCAAAGTAAATACAGCAATAGTCGAGCTGTCATATTTAGATGAAGGATATAAGCGATAAGATAAGACGGGGGCGTAATGATACTTTATTCCTACCTAATGAACGAGAATAGGTTATGTAGCAGAGACTACAAGGTTATAAAGATGAAGATAGACCTTTTATAAGAAGGCTAAGATGATTAAAATATGTTTAAGACTATGTAATAAGCATATGGAAAGTACAGTAGGTAAAAACCTAATGGATTAGCTAAAGCTTAAAGGCAACACTGAAAATTAAGCGAATCTTGTCCCCTATCAGTCCGATTCGAGTTATTTTCGCGGCAATCTCTTTAGAATCTTTTCCTCTATCAGTTCTAAGCTTCCAATTGAGGTAAGAGGTCGAGAATTATGGTTGAAATCCAAGTTTATATGGCAGGTTTTAGTGGATTATAGTATAAAGGTTAATTTTGACGTTTTTGAAGTTATTTTAGCGTTTTAATGCAAACGGAGATATGGGTTTTGTGTGTTAGAATGTATTAAGCATGACGGGATGGACGGAGAGCCCCGAAAATCGATTTTCGGGGGCTGCATATCGGTGTGCGAACGCACACTACACTGTGCGTACGCACAATGCCTTTGTGCGCCCGCACAGTGGGTCTGGTGGACCCAAATAGGCTTTTAGCCCTATTTAATCGAGATTTTGATATTTTGGGATATTAGACCCTAATATTTAATTAAGGACCCCGATAAGTTAAAAAGTGAGAATTTAGCTTGACGTTTTACACGATTAACGATGATGGAAAACGCTAAGGATATTATACGATTTTTGAATACGAGAAACAGAGTTCAATATATCGTGAATACGATAAAGGAATATCGAGTTCACGAATAACATTAAGAATGAAACTAAACCTAGACTATAAAGTGATGGATACGCAGTTGACTCCAATACACATGGTCAACAGACGTTAAAGATAGCAGATACTAAACAGCTGAAACCAGTCAGTAGACGTAGATCCTAACTGACATGATCTTCGGAATTCGGAAATAAAGAGATTAACCTAATTTCTATCTTCTAGCAGAGTCCAAATTAAACACAACCACAGGAAGATGACCTTGAGTCAATAACTTGTAGAGAATTCTATATAAAACCAGCGAAGACCAAAGGTAAAACCCTAATTCATTCTCTTGAAACTACGTCATTTATCTTTAATCCTACAAGGTATTTGACTTAGGCATCGGAGTGTGGCCTGACACAACACGTCCGACTCATTCTGACATATGTTCGTGATCTCAGGTTGACAAGAGAAGATCCTACCATTCGGAGAACCATCATTTGGCGCCGTCTGTGGGAAACGATTGTTCTTTCCAAAGTAAATCAATTTTGGTTCTATGAACTAAAACAAACTCATGGACAACCATGATGAACCACCACCACCTGGAGTGGAAGCAAGAAACAGAGAGATTGCAGGGGGAAGCAATCCCACTCTGTTAGCAAGAACAGATGGGACGGTTTTTCCCTTTCACCCACCTCCGACGAGGACTATAGGAATGGCCAACCCATTGAGAACTAGCTCAAGAATCCCCGTTGGAGCAGGAGCAGCGAGTGCGGGCATTACGACACCGGTTTCCATACCTGGGTTAGCAGCAGGACCAATTGGCAGAGGAGCGCAATCGCCGGGAACTAATCAGGT
Organism: Mercurialis annua; assembly: GCF_937616625.2. Taxonomy (NCBI): domain Eukaryota; kingdom Viridiplantae; phylum Streptophyta; class Magnoliopsida; order Malpighiales; family Euphorbiaceae; genus Mercurialis; species Mercurialis annua. The sequence goes on along the minus strand of NC_065570.1, from coordinate 43,896,319 downwards.
ATTTCCTCCGTGGAATTATTACACTCCACAGCACATGTACTATACACCTCCCATGTATCAACAGAATGCGGCAAACTGGCCGCAGACCTACAGCCCGTGGGGCAGCCAATACTATCAAGGATATCAAAGGCCTACCGGGCCAATTCCTTTCCCGTCCCTAGACGTAGAAGGGACGGTCACCGCTACAACAGCAGGATACGTTCCGCCATATATGCCACCAGGAGTTCAACTTCCCCCACTATATCAGGAAGTAGTGATGAAAAGCGTTAACGATTTCCAGGATAGGTTGTTGGGAATTGCAAAGGAGAAGACGGATGAGGCAAACAAAACACCAGCCCATAGAAGGCAGCAATCTAAACCAATCCCGAGAGGCAGAGACAGAGAAGCGCAGAAAGATAAAGAAACGGCTCCCCGAGGTATCTTCACGGCCCCACTTCCAGGAGGTGCAGGAAAGGAAAATGGGGACAAGGCCACACCATTGACCAAAAAAGCAAGAGAAGAAGAAGTCGAAAAGAAACCAAGAGAATACGTAAACCTAGAAAAAGAAGAAGGTAGAAGCAGACGGAAAGAACGAGATGCTGAAAGTCACTCTTCAAACAGAAGAAGAGCGGCAGGAGAAAAGAACACCCTGGATGAAAAAATAAAAAATGCGATAAAGAAGTACCAGAAAGATAGCTACGAGGACGAAGAAGGAGGAGACGATTTCTCACCGTTGAAGAGAGATGTATTAGACGTAAAACTTTCCACTCGCTTTAAATTGCCAACGTTCGAACCCTTTGATGGGGCCGGAGATCCAAAAAGCCATATCTCAAAGTTTAAAACGATAATGATGCTTCAAGATGTGTCGGACCCAATGTTGTGCAGGGTATTTCCGGCCACGCTCAAGGGATCAGCGCAGAAATGGTACTTGGGACTAAAATCCAATACCATTGGAACATTCGCAGAGCTAGCAACGACATTCAAAGGACGTTTTTGCACAAACATTCCTCTACAGAAAAATTCCAGTGACCTCAGGAAGTGCAGACAAGGAGAAAACGAGACGTTGACAAATTTCGTGGAAAGATTCATCAAAGAAGCCGTTCATATAGAACATCTGAACCACGATACAGCCATGGAAGCCATGAAGATGGGAACGAGGTTTGAACGATTGAGAGACAAAATCTTGATGAAGAAGCCTACGACTTTCCAAGAGTTAATGGCGATAGCTCATAAGTATGTGGAACTGGATGAAGCAAGGAGAACGTTGACGAGACAATACGAGGAAGACAAACTAGAGAAGTACCGCAGTAGAGGAGGAGATGAAAGAACGTAGAGATATGGAAGAGGAAAAAAACCATTTGACTTCACACCTTTGAACAGAGCGCCAGTGGAGATATTCAGCTCGATGAAAAATAACAGAGTCATGTACAACGCGCCCAGGAAGCTACACCCAGATAAAGAAAGAGACAAAAGCAAGTATTGTAGATTTCATGAGGGATATGGCCACGACACAGATAGATGTTGGGACTTGAAACGGGAGATAGAACAGCTGATCCAATCAGGGGTTCTGAAGAAGTTCGTACACACAGAAGGAAGTGCAGAAAAAAGAAAACCCGAACATGTATAGAAGGAAGAGGCGAACAAAAGGTTCAAGGATCCCATGGGAGTGATTAACATAATCGAAGGAGGGGAACCTTATTCAAAGTCACAGAAGAAGAAGATCTGTAAAGGCGTATACTCAATAAGTACTAAAGAACCCGTAGAAGGACTACCATTAGTCACCTTCGGGCCAGAAGATGGAAAGCATGTACAAGAACCGCACAATGACGCATTAGTAATCAAGGCGCTGATTAACAATTTCAGAGTAATAAGGATCTTGGTTGACGAGGGAAGCATGGTTAACCTTCTAACCTTGCAAGTCTTTAAGGGGATGAGGGGATCAGTGACAGATCTTATGCAAGTATCTGTTCCACTGGTGGGTTTAGGGGAAAAGCCCATTAAACCAGAAGGAATGGTGGAGTTGGAAATAATTTTAGAGGAAGAAGAAGAAGGACCACTTAAGACTATGACAACAGTTTTTAACGTCGTAGATATTCCTTTAGCATACAACGCCATTTTAGGAAGGCCTTTCCTATACCAATCCGGCACGGTCACCAGCATCAGATGGCTGACACTAAAAATTCCTGAGGAAGAGGGGATAATAACCGTGAAAGGAAACCAGCTAGCTGCGCGAGAATGCAATCTGATAATGGAAGAAGGAGGCGAAAGTTTGAATATTGAAGCATTTCCTAAATATCCAGAAGAAGAAGAGGGAGACAGGAACGCACCAGTAGGTAACTTGGTAGAATTCCAGATCACCCAGAAGAAGGCAGTAATGATCGGAACGGAAATATCAGAGGGAGTAGCAACCGAGATCAAGAGCATATTAAAGAAGAATGTAGCCAACTTTGCCGCAGATGCTTCAGAAGTCGTAGGGATAGATCCTGCAATAGCGTCTCATAAGCTGACTGTTTACCAAGATGCCAAACCTGTAGTACAGAAGAAGAGACGGTTCGCAGAGGATCGAAGAAAGGTCATAGAAGAGGAAGTTCAGAAGTTAGAAGCAGCAAAGTTCATAAGAGAGGTAATGTACCCGGAGTGGGTTGCTAACGTTGTCTTGATGAAAAAAGCAAATGGAGGATACCGTATGTGCGTGGATTTTACAAATTTAAACAAAGCATGGTCAAAGGACAGCTACCCGCTGCCTAACATTGATCAATTGGTAGATTCCACAGCATGCTACCAGCTTTACAGCCTCACAGATGCAAGGGAACTGAAAACAGCTTTTACAACGGATATAGGAACATATTGCTACAACGTCATGCCATTCGGTTTGAAGAACGCAAGAGCAACGTACCAGCGGTTAGTGAACTTCATGTTTAAAGACCAATTGGGGAGGAACATCGAAGTCTACGTAGATGATTTGATCATAAAAAGCAATACTTCAGAGGAGCACGCCAAGGACCTAGAGCAAACCTTTGCGGTGTTGAACAGATTTAACATGAAGTTAAATCCGGAGAAGTGCGCGTTCGGCATTAAAGCCGGAAAATTCCTTGGGTACTTGGTCAGTCAAAGAGGCATAGAGGCGAATCCGGAAAATATCCAGGCCATACTGGACATGGTTGCACCACGAAGTATCAGAGAGGTCCAGAAACTGAACGGAAGGGTAACAGCGTTAGGGCGGTTTGTTTCTTCATCCGCAAAGAGATGTTTGCCTTTTTTCAAGCAGCTGCGCTATATGAAAAAATTTGAATGGAATGAGGAGTGTCAAAAAGCGTTTGAAGAATTAAATTCCTTTTTAACCAGCCCATTATTACTCTGTCGGCCAATAACAGGAGAAGTCCTTTACCTGTACCTATCAGCAGGAAAAGAAACGATCGCTTCGGTCCTAGTAAGAGAAGAAGAGGAGGAGCAGCTGCCTATTTATTACTCCAGCAGAACACTGAAGGGCGCATAGCTGAATTACCCGACAATTGACAAGTTGGCGTTAATGTTGGTAGTAGCAGCCAAGAAGTTAAGACCATACTTTCAAGGGCATACTGTCATTGTGCGAACCAATCAGCCTCTTGGGAAGGCATTGTAGAGGCCGGAAACATCGAGGATGTAGTCAGCTGGTCCGTCCAGCTAGTAGAGCATGATATAAGATATGAACCAAGGAAGACACTGAAGGCACAAGCACTCGCTGATTTCGTGGTAGAGATAACAAAGAAACCAGATAGAGAGGAACCCAGAGAAGCGGTTACCTGGAACCTCTATGTAGATGGACCATCTAGCGACCTCGGAGCAGGAGCGGGTATTGTTTTAGAAGGACCAATGGGAATAACAATCGAATACGCAGTACACCTTCAATTTAACGCAACCAACAACGTGGCAGAATATGAAGCTCTCATAACAGGATTATCAATCGCAAAGGAACTGAAAACCGAAGTATTGCGAGTCCACAGCGACTCACAGTTAGTCACACGACAAGTAGGAGGACAATTCCAAGCAAAAGATGCAAGGATGGGAAGGTACATGGAGAAAGCAAAAGAACTCTTGAATGACATAGAGAATGTGGGAGGCGAATGGGAAATTTGCCCTATACTAGAGAGGAAAATGCAGCCGCAGATGCAATTGCCAAAGCAGCACCAACAAAGAGTCAGCAGTTCATAGAGATGAAGATGAAAGAAGAACGCTTGACATCTTCTGTGGACGCAGACGCAGAAGAATTACCCATCGAAGAAGTAGACACCTGGATGCAAACGCTGTTGGCATACCTAATGGACGGCACTCTCCCAGAGCAAACAGCCGAAGCAGCCAAAGTGGTTCGACAGTCAGCATCGTATTCAGTTTTAGAAGGAGTAATCTACAGGGCATCAGCCACACACCCGTGGTCTCGATGCTTGACGAAGGTAGAAGGTTTCTATGTCCTACGAAAAAATTCATGAGGGCATCTACTGAGCTCACGAAGCATCAATAACCTTGGTCAGGAAGGCATCGTTGCAAGGCTTCTACTGGCTATCCATGAAAAAAGACGCGGAAGATTTAGTGCTTAAATGTGAGAAGTGCCAGAAGTTCGGCGCAGTAATACGAACACCAGCATCTGAGCAACATCCCATCGGTAGCCCATGGCCATTCATGAGATGGGGCATAGACATATTGGGACCATTCCCTCCAGCTCGGGGACAAGTGAAGTTCATCGTGGTGGCCGTAGATCACTTTACCAAGTGGGTAGAAGTAGAACCACTGAAGACAATCACCACAGAGAAGATTCAGACTTGGCTGTCAAAGGAAGTTATAGGGAGGTACAACATTTTATTCTTTATCATATATTGACATACATGTTGCATATTACTAACATAAATGGACATGTTTGGCATACCGCATTCCTTAGTCACCGACAACGGAAAGCAGTTCGATTTTCGCAAATTCAGAGCATACTGTGAAGGACTGAACATAAGACTGAAGTTCACCTCAGTGGCCAATCCGCAGACCAACGGACTTACAGAGGTCACCAACAGAACTATCCTCACAGAGACAAAAAAGAGACTAGATGATTTGAAAGGAAGATGGGTTAATGAGCTGTACAAAGTCATCTGGGCATATCGCACCACACCCAGAAAAGCAACAGGAGAAACCCCCTTCAGTCTGGTGTATGGTACAAAAGATGTGCTGCCAGTAGAAATAGGCATGCCTTCACTAAGAGTTCAAGTCATTGATGAAGAAAATAATGAAGAATCCATGCAATTATGCCTGGATCTGTTAGAAGAAAGAAGACACCAGACAGCAGTAAAGGCTGAAGCATATCGAAGGCAGATGGCTAAATACCACAATGCCAAGGTGAAGAGAAGAAGCTTTGTAGTAGGAGATTTAGTACTCCAGAAGGCAGAAATCGGTAAAGGGGCAGCAGGAGTTGGCAAGTTAGAAGCCAATTGGGATGGTATGTATCGAGTCATAGAAGTAATAGGAAGAAGTGCTTACAAAATCGCTCATTTAGAAGGGTCGATTCTCCCCCGAACTTGGAATGTCAATAATCTGAAGAAGTACTTCCAGTAGATGTAATTGCTACCTTTTAAAATTTTAATAAAGCATTACATTTTTCCTTCGTTATATAGAATGCATCATTAATTAAGAAAAGCAAAAGTTCTAAAAACAGTGGGCCAGTTCAAATAAAACATAAGTGCCTCAAAAAAGAAAAAACTTAGAAGTTTTTGTCGCAAAGACAATTACAAAAGAAAGCTAGCTCAAAAGAAAAGCATAAAACAGGCCCACAAGCCTACACAACCTCATTCTCAGAAGGAACAGTTTCCTTAGCAGGAACACCTGATTCATCAGCAGACAACGCTCTCTCTGAAGCAACATCTAAGCCAATAGTATCCTCCGGAATAATATCAGAATTTTCTCAACCACAAAAGGAGGATCAGCGGCGGGAAGTCCTTCAGGGGTCTCTCCCTCAATGTCATCTTTGCCTTTAACACACACAGTCTCTAACGGAGGGGGATCATCAAAAGCCAACCCATCCTTAGAAGTAGAAGTAGCGCCAGAAGTAGACCGATGTGTCATAGGGGCAGAAGAAGTCACTTTATGTCACGACCCGATTTCCGCTTAGAAACTAGTGTCGAGACCGGCGTTAGGGAATGGGAATGGTTGTTCCGAAACCCGTAGCAAGCCTAGGAAAAACAGTAAAAACTTTTCGCGTTTTGAAAACATAAAAGGTCTCAATTTCTTTTCCCAAGTATTTGAAAACCTTCAAATAAACGTGAAATCAAAACCATGCAATCGCATTTCTGGACTCAGGGTAATACATGTATACTGCACACACCTTGACACAACCCTGCCCAAAAACAATGCCAGCGGTGCAAACCAGTTATCACGTCAAGTAACTGGTTTAAGCATGCCACTTAATTAATCACAAAGCTTTTATCAAAACCAGGTTTCTTATAAATAACTGGCAAAAGCCCTTTTTATAAAAACATGCTTTTGTCCCAAAATGATACTGACAGTAGTTTCATATCAGAGTTTAAGCATTTACAATTGAACTACTGTTCGGGGCTAGAACTACTCTGCAGCTCTAGAGTGACCTTTATTTAGTTACAACTGCCAGAGAAGAATTGGAAGTCTTGTCACGTCAAAATATCATTTACCTGTGAAAAGGGAAATCAACGGGGGTCAAATATGAGTGAATTCACATAGTTACTCAAGCATATTAATAAAAGCAGAATCGCATGTAAACGCACTTTGTGCAGCCAAATAACCGATCCAAAAGAAACCCTAAGAGAAACCCCATTTGGTTAACTGTGATTAATGTCACAGTTCGTGCTCTCTTGTTTAACACAGGATGAAATGTGAACTCACGTTATCACAATCATCTTATCTCTGTGTAAGGTTTGCTGGGCCGTAAATTAAATTACTGGCTCCCCAGGATAACCTGTTAGGTCTTGGCCGCTTTGCAAGCATCTGGCCAAGGAACCCAACTAGTATGCAATGCAATGATTTATTAATACCGGTGATCACACAGTTCTATTGTTGCCCAATAGATAGCACGTTCCAGTGGATCTATATATTGGTTTCAAATCGACTCTATGCAATGCAATTTCAAACACATTTTTAGTTATAAATGTTTTGGCATCAATATTCAAAAGTAAATATGCGAACTCACAAAACCGTTATCCACAAAACAGTTCTCGTTCACCCTCTACTCTTCTTGTCCGGTAGCTTGCTTGCTCGTCGGATCTAGTTAGAAAACAATTATTAAACACAATTGAAACAAGAATTCTAACTCTAAAGAGTAGACTTTCTATTGACATTACTAAACATATAGCATATCTAGTCTATACTCATTTTTAATCTCAACTCATAGTCCTCTAGCTATTAATCACTTTGATTAATAGAGAATCTAATTAAAACGTCTCTAAGTTTTAATTAATCGAACTTCCTTAAACGTCCAAGTTCTTTTTTTAGTCCTTATTGAACGTACCGTTCAAAATTCGTTGGTTCGGAACCCGACGTGCGAAAGCACGTCGGAAACACGCGCTGGTGCGAGGCCCTGTGTGCCCGCACAGGACACTGTGCGCCCGCACAGTGTCCCTGTGCGTCCGCATAGGTGACTGTGCGTCCGCACAGTCACTGTGCGACGCACAGTGGCTGTGCCGCACAGCCACGGGAACTCCGTTCCCGGGCCGATTTTCGTCGAGCTAAACCCATTTTTCGATCCAAAACGCATATACAAATACCAATCTATCCATTTTCACTATCGGAACGTAAAATCATTACGTATACGTTCGATTCGATACGGTAAATGTTATATATTCGAATATAATCCATTTTCTATATATCCAAATTCAAAATAATGGTTATAACTTCGATTATTAATGGATTACCGAAGAAATTTGAGTTAGAAACAAGAAATTGGATCGAAATCGTCGAACCTACCGTCGCCGTCGCAATCGCCGAAGCTTTCTGTGCCTAAACCTAAGTTTTAGGTTTTCTGTAGCTAATGAATTCATTTGAATTCATATTGATATAAATAGTTTGGCAAAATGTGAAACTAGTCCCTAGGTATTCACGCGTTACTTTAACCCAAATTCTTAAATACTCGTCCGTAACTAAAACGGACAACGAACTCCAAATTTTATGAAATTTTAACCACGAATTCCATAATTCGTAATTAGAATAAAAATATAATTTTTATTCTCACGGGAATTATATTTTATCTTTAATAAATCATTATAGATTTATTAGGGCTAAATTAGACCCACTTAATAAAATTTCTATCTCCAAATTCTATAAAATTTTAGGGGTAACTTTCTAAAAATATTTCGTGAATATTGACTCCAAAAATATTCACACGGGACTTATAAATTATCCTATTTTAATTTATAAGCATTTCTTAATTCCCGTTAGTTAAAATATAAATATCCAATTTTTATATTTTAACTTCGATAACTATTCTATATTTCCGGAGATACTATAAATTAAATTTATTCTTAAATTTAATTTACGTTCTCCCGGTCCTATCAATTATTCCTTACGTGGAATAATTTAATCCTTTAATTTTACGGGGTATTACATTCTCCCCACCTTATTAAAATTCGTTCTCGAATTTCAATAAGAACTACGTACCTTGAAAATAAATAGGTAAGGATATCGCTGACGCATATCCATCTCTGTCTCCCACGTACACTCTTCTACAGAATGATTCTTCCACAACACTTTCACCATAGGAATCTCCTTAGTACGAAGTTTCCGTAGTTGAGTATCTACTATCTCAACAGGCTGCTCCTCGTAAGAAAGTTCCTCGTTAACCTCTACAGTTTGTGGTTGAATCACATGAGAAGGATCTGCGATATACTTTCGCAGCATTGATATGTGAAACACCGGATGAACTTGTGACATATCTGGCGGTAGATCTAATTTATATGCTACCGCTCCGATGCGCTCTATAATCTCGTAAGGTCCCACATACCTTGGAGATAACTTGCCTCTCTTTCCAAAACGAATAACACCCTTCATTGGTGATACTTTCAGAAAGACATAGTCACCAACTTGAAATTCTATCTCTTTTCTCTTTGAATCTGCATAACTTTTCTGGCGACTAAAAGCAGTTTCCAATCGCTGCTTAATTAATGGTACCTTCTCTGAGGTAATTTGGATAATCTCTGCTCCTGTCAATTTTCTTTCTCCAACTTCCTCCCAACAGATAGGAGATCGACACTTACGACCGTATAATGCCTCATATGGAGCCATCTCGATACTGGAATGATAGCTGTTGTTGTATGAGAACTCTACTAATGGCAAATACACATCCCAGCTACCTCCAAAATCCAGTACACACATTCGAAGCATATCTTCTAAAGTCTGAATAGTCCTTTCAGACTGTCCATCAGTTTGCGGATGAAATGCGGTACTAAAATCTAACCGCTTTCCCATCGCTTCTTGCAAACTTCCCCAAAATCTAGAGGTAAATACTGAACCTCTATCGGAAACTATTGACACGGGAATTCCATGTAAACTGACTATCTTGTCAATATATACTTGTGCCAATTTCGCCGCAGTATATGATATCTTAATAGGTATAAAGTGGGCCGACTTCGTCAGACGATCCACTATAACCCATATAGAATCAAAATCTTTATGCGTCTTAGGCAATCCAACCACAAAGTCCATTGTAATCCTCTCCCACTTCCACTCTGGTATGGGTAGGGGTTGTAAAAATCCATATGGCCTTTGGTGTTCAAGCTTAACTTGTTGACACACTGGACACCTTGCTACAAACTCTGCAATATCTCGCTTCATTCCGTTCCACCAGTACATCTCCTTAATATCTCTATACATCTTGGTAGAACCTGGATGAATACTATAAGTTGATCCATGGGTTTCCTCCATGATCTTCTGCCTTAAATTTTCAATATCTGGTACACATAATCTGGTACCATACTTCAGTGTTCCGTTAACAATACTAAAGTCTTGACACTTTCCTTTCTCTACCTCCTCCATGACACGCTTTAATTGAGGATCTTCACCTTGTAGTTCCCTAATCCTGTCGATTAGAGTTGGTCGCACACTTAATTGGGCTATCAAGCTTCCAAGATAAGAAACTTCAAACCTAATGTTCTGAATGAACATCGTATAGATCTCTTTTATCAATGGCCTTCGCCACTCTGTTGTAACGTGTGCTAAACTTCCTGCAGACTTTCTGCTTAGCGCATCAGCTACCACATTAGCTTTACCCGGATGATACTGTATAGTGCAATCATAATCTTTAAGCAACTCTAGCCACCTTCTCTGTCTGAGATTTAATTCACGTTGATCAAAGATATACCTCAAACTTTTATGATCTGTGAATATCTCGCACGTTGCACCGTACAAGTAATGTCTCCAGATTTTCAATGCAAAAATTACTGCTGCTAATTCCAGGTCATGAGTAGGATAGTTCACTTCATGCTTTTTCAGTTGGTGAGAAGCATAAGCTATTACTCGTCCATGTTGCATTAAAACACATCCTAAACCAACCCTTGAAGCATCACAGTAAACAGTGAATCCTTCAATACCTTCAGGTAATGCTAGCGCAGGAGCTGTCGTTAGACACTCCTTCAGTTTCTGAAAACTGTTATCGCATTTCTCTGTCCATTCGTACTTTGCATTCTTCTGAGTTAACTTCGTCAATGGTGCTGAGATTTTTGAGAAATCTTGCACAAATCTTCTGTAGTATCCTGCTAAACCAAGGAAACTACAAATTTCAGTCACCGAAGTTGGTTGTTTCCATTCCACAACTGCTTCAATCTTCTTTGGATCTACTTTGATTCCATTTTGAGACACAACATGTCCCAAAAATGCCACTTCTTCTAACCAAAATTCACACTTTGAAAACTTGGCGTATAATTGATGCTCCCTCAATGTCTGAAGAACTATGCGCAAATGATGTGCATGCTCCTCCTCCGTACGCGAGTAGATCAAAATATCATCAACGAAAACAATTACAAACTGATCCAAGAAGGGTTTGAATATCCTATTCATCAAATCCATGAAAGCCGCTGGTGCGTTTGTCAATCCAAATGACATAACTAGGAACTCGTAGTGACCATACCGAGTCCTAAAAGCAGTTTTCGAAACATCATCCTCTCGGATCTTTAACTGATGATATCCTGATCGCAAGTCAATCTTAGAAAAATACCTTGCTCCTTGCAGTTGATCGAACAAATCATCAATCCTTGGCAATGGGTACTTATTCTTGATTGTAACTTTGTTCAGCTGTCTGTAATCTATACAGAGCCGAAATGATCCGTCCTTCTTTTTAACAAATAAAACAGGTGCTCCCCATGGTGAAACACTTGGTCTGATAAAACCACAACTAAGTAGTTCCTCTAGTTGATCTTTCAGTTCCTTTAACTCTGCTGGCGCCATTCGATAAGGAGGTATTGATATCGGTTTGGTACCAGGAGCTAACTCAATACAAAACTCTATCTCCCTATCTGGTGGTAATCCCGGTAATTCGTCTGGAAAAACATCTGGATACTCCATTACCACCGGTACATTCTGTACAGTTCCTTGAGCTTTCTCTGTATCCAACACAATAAAGAATGCTTGACATCCTTTTCTCATCATTCGTTGAGCTTTCATAGCTGAGATTATGCTAGCAGTGGATTTTAATTTTTCACTTTGAAGTGAAACCACCTCAATTCCAGGGGTATTGAATGTCACTAACTTCTCGCGACAATCCACACTCGCATAATGTCGAGCTAACCAATCCATACCTAATATAACATTAAATGCTAGTACTTCTAGCAAAATTAGATCGGCAAGCAACTCTCGTCCTTGAACATTCACAGGACAAGACGAATAAACTATGTCCGCATCCATACTTTCACCCATTGGCGTGGCTACTGATAATGGATTTTGCAAGTAAGCGGGTTGCTTTCCCATCTTAATCGCAAAACTCGGTGAAACAAATGAATGTGTTGCACCCGGATCAAATAATACTAAAGCATCCATAGAGGCTATAGTAAAAATACCTTGCACAACTGCATTAGAGGCTTGAGCCTCTTGTGGATTTAGTGCAAACACCCTGGCTTGACTCCCCTCCGCTTGAGAGTTCTGACCAGTACCTCTTCCTCCACCATTTCTTCCTCCACCTCGATTATTACCAAAACCTCTTCCTCTCTGGCTAGTAAATGTACTACCAGTTTGACCTTGCCCAGATGCCGCCGGAAACATAGGTCTCCGCTGCTGCTGAAAAGGTTGAGCAACACTGGCAGCAGACCCTTGTGCTCCTGACATTGGACACTGTCTTGCATAATGGCCTGGTTGGCCACAAACAAAGCACGCTCCTGGAGCAAGGTGACACACTCCATAGTGTCTCCTCCGACAATTCTGGCAATATGGAGTTAAAACTCCAGAACTTCCTGAGCTACGTCCACTTGAACTAGCTCCAGGGGTATTGAAACGCTTATTACTCTTCCCTTTAAAATTATTACGTCGCGGTCCAGTAAAACCACTTGGATTAAACCACATTTGTGTATTGGCTGTCGCACAACCTTGATCACTCCTTGTCGACACTGGTGTAGTAGAATTTACAATTCTGCCAAACTGTACCAACGAAGTCTCCATTTGACGTGCACTGTCTATCAACTGGATCAAATCTCGGTTCACATCAGAAACAAGGCTAATAAACTCGGGTCCTAAACCCTTGATAAAACTCGCATTCGCCCTTGCTGGATCAACCATCAAATAAGGTGCAAATCTTCTCAACCTAGTGAACTCCGTCACATATTCTTGCACTGACCTATTTCCTCTTCTCAAATTCAACAATTGACCACGATAACTCTCGGTCACAGAAAATGGCAGATAAAATTCTCTGTACCGATTAACAAACTCTGCCCAGGTCATTTGATTCATCGTAGGTTGAATTATACGTCGAAACCAATCTTTTGCTGGTCCTTTCATTGACATTTCAACTAACAAGATTGACTGTCTCTCGTCAGCCTGCAAACGTCTAGCATTACGCTCAACTTCCTCAAAAAAATCCAATGCATCGCCTGAACCATCAAATTCTGTTGGTTTGAGCCGCATATAAGCCAAAACACTGTCTCTATCAACATTTGCACCAACACGCTATTGTTGTTGCAATAGTTGCTCCCTATGCATAGCCTGATTCTCCACTTGGTTAGCCTGCATAGCTGCAACTCCAGCTAAGAACTGATTAAAGTCGAAGCCTGGCGCGTTAGGTTGTTGTGGTATCCCAGGAGCCTGAACTGGTTCCTGTTCCTCCACAGCTTGACCTCTAGCTCTACCTCTAGGTCTACCACGCCCACGGCCTCTACCTGCTACGTTGGCCGGTTCATGTTGCCCTATATGCACAGACTGACTCATCATGAGCCTCTTCGGGTGCATCTCGTATCATCGCAGCTCGACCACGAGTTTGCCTTTGGTCAGCCATCCTAACCAAATCAAACCACACTGCAATCAAATGAAGAACAACAAATACAAATCCAACATGAACGCATATAACCATCTCCATGGTCACACTCCACGTGCTCATGCGTATCACAATATATAACTCATATCAGACACATTCTAAATTCACAACCTAAGGAAAAGCTGAATATTTCACCATTAAATGATGACATATCAAAGACATGACTCAAATCATATTGATGCAGTAGTTCCTTATGTTAGTGATATGCACTAGGTCAATCATGTTTGACCATGTTTTGACTTTATCATTTTATTATTTATTGATTGGCAGTTTTTATCATTTTATATTAATGATTAAAATACTTGAATGGTTAATTCTTTCTAAGGTCATCGAGTATGTGACTTGATAGTAGAACCCTTAGGTTTAATAAAAGAATTATATACCATCTATCCCTAGTCTTAATAGAACATTGAGACTAGTATGATGTTGACTGATGATTATGTTTTACTAATCATGTATATGAGATATTAAGTCAAATCATAGGTGCTATTTGAGAAATAAGGCACTGGATGACCCACTGTGAGAATACTACATAGATCACTGTCATAAGTAATTCTCATTACAGTTCTATTAGTATAATCCTTTGACCTTGAAATCATCATGGATTTCTACATAGCTATTTCATATTTTGATACAGTCTTACATTATCTTTAACAGGATAATGGAATAGATTGTCATTGGATATGAAAGTAACTATGTGAGAAATGTGAGTGACTGAGAAGGAATTTGTCCCTCATTTATTTGAGTAAGATATCTATGGGCCCCTTGAAGAAGATAGACTGAAGTAAATGCATGGCCATGCTAATTGATAAGAAGTTATCATTTTCAGTCTACTTAGAGTCAAGAAACTAATGATTGAATGTTATAAGGATGACATAACTATGCCTTATATTCAATCTGGATATCGAGAGACAAAGGAATTAAAATATTATTGTAAATGGTTAAATCGGATTATCGATATTCATATAACTTGGGTAGTCATAATGTCTTGCTAGAGGCCACTTATGACTTGTGGGCTGAAATAGGGATTTCGAGCCTACTGCCAACGTTATATGAACCTACAGGGTCGCACACTAAGAACAGGCCCAAAACAGTTATGGGTTGTACAAGCCCAATGTGATTAAGTGATTAATTATATATATATATATATATAATTCGTAATATATATATATATTAATAAATATATATATTAATTCGAAATTTAAGGATAAGTGTTTTCCTTAATTTATTATTTTTGGAAGATAATAAATATAGTAATTAATATATATGGATAATTATCAAAAAGGAGTTTTTGATAAACATAAACTTGTAGAATTGCAATGAGATTGAAATTCGAATTTGTCTCAAACCCTAGTGTTATTTATCACTATAAATACTCATTAAGCAGTTGGTTTGAGAATCACGAAATTCATTATTCACTAAATCACTAAAATTCAAAATTGCTTGTGAAGCAATAGTGCTAGCACACAAGCACTAGTTTTGGCTAAGGTCTGTTCGTGTGGATACTCGTAGAGGACGCGTTCTTTTGGAGGCGTTTCTGATCCGAGGCCAGGTATCACCAAAGTGAACCACCTCCTTCCTTCCTACATTGCTGTTGAATTCGACATACAAGTAAGTAATTGTTCTGTTTAATTCGAATTACATGGATCTTGGTTTGGGTTTTTAGATAAATTTTTGAAATTCCGCTGCGTTATGAACCAATAAAACCCAACAGTGGTATCAGAGCTGCTTGTAATTTGATTAATTAGATTCTGAGTATATATGTGATATATGCTTATTGTATGTTCTGTTTTGAAAAAAGGGTTGTTTTTCGAAATTGTTTTTGAAGGAATTATAATTCGTTGTAATTATAAATAAAACGTTTATGTGATTAATTGTATGAAAAATAGTATGAAGAATTAATTTGATTAATTGTTTAATGTGATTAAAACTTCGAATATACTGTTCTAAATTAATATTACGTTTTAATTTGATTAAAGGTTTCGTAGTATTAATGTTCATACGAATTGATAAGAAAAGGGGAAACAGAATAATAAAACTGTTTTTGAATAAGGATTAGTAAACTGTTTATGAAACTGTTTTAATTCCATTAGGAAAACTGTTTTTGAATAGGATAAGTAAACTGTTTGTGAAACTGGTTTTAATTCTATTAGTAATTCTGTTTTGAATAGGATTAGTAAACTGTTTGTGAAACTGTTTTGATTCTATTAGTAATTCTGTTTTGAATAGGATTAGTAAACTGTTTGTGAAACTGTTTTGATTCTATTGATAAAACTGTGTTTAATTATGTTATGAACATAATTTATAAAACTGTATTCTGCTATGAGCCGAATTAATGAAACTGTTGTTATTTAAGTGTTAAATAAATTGTTTCTGAACAGTTTTTAAGATGCAGTAATTAGGGTTTTGGGGTTATTTTAATCTGTTTTGAACATATTAAAATAAACCGTAATCAGTTAAGATTATTGATTTCGGATAAAGAAATTTTAATTTTGTTAAGAGTAACATGTGAGAAAAATTTCTGGACCCGACTAGCGGGACCACCGCCTGGGGCTCTGCCCCCGGGCCCCGCCAGGGGCGCTGCCCCTTGGACCCCGCTAGGGGCGCTGCCCCCAGACCCCGCCAAGGGGCCGCGCCCCTTGGACCCCGCTGATACACCCCATTAAGGACCGTTATCCTTTTAAGCCGGCGTGTTTTTGTCATGTATTTTATTTTAATACTTTAATGATAAATTTTAAATATGATTTAAATTATCATGAATAACATATTTATATGATTGTTGTTAAATATGATTTAAAATAGTGAAATAATATGTTTTTAATGTTTATCTTATTGGATATATGTCTTGCATGATTATTTTATATGTGATAAGATAGGATAACTAAATAGGATAAATAACAAACCCTTATTTAATATTAAGTCTTCAATATACCTCCCATTGTAATAACACTTATCAAAACTTAGATTGCTATGTATAGGCTATGCCAAAGCATGATGTATAAAGTCATCTAAGTAAGATAAGTTGGATAAAAGTGATATCCATATGTTTGATTTGGTTAGACTTAACTAGGTTATCAAAATAGTTTTGAACCTAGGGTATAAGATAGAATATCAAGACTACATGTGATGTTAATATTCTATGTTCAAGAATTGCATGAGATGTAATTGGTAAAGTGTTACCTATCTAAATAAACCACACTTAAAGTGATAAGCCAAAGCTTACTTGAAGTAGGGTGAAATATGGATCTTGTCCCACTATTATTTTTCAATTGTTGAAATTAACATTAAGGGTTTTTATATGAATTATGGATATATGTTGTGGGAATTTTATTGTGCCTTTTATTAAATGCTACTTGTATATTTATTGTTGTAGAGATGGCTACAAACACTACACCTACTTCATCAGTGCGATCAATCCTTGAGAAGGATAAGCTCAATGGCACTAACTTTCTGGACTGGTGCTGAAAACTAAGAATTGTTCTTAGGCAAGAAAGAAAGGAATATATCCTTGATCAACCCCTCCCTGAGGAACCAGCTCCTGCTGCTACTAGAGCTCAAAGGGATGCTTATACGAAGCATCTCAATGACTCTACAGATGTCACTTGCATTATGCTTGGATGCATGGAGAATGAACTCCAAAAGCAAATGATGGAATTGGATGCGAACACCATGATTACTGATCTCATGGAAATGTTCCAAGAGAGAGCAAGAATTGAAAGGTTCAATACCATCAAGGATTTGCTTTCTTGCAAGTTGACTACTAGCGGCTCAGTTAGTCCTCATGTTTTGAAGATGAAGGGTCATCTTGAACATTTGGACAGGCTCGGTCTCCCAATTGCCCAAGAGTTGGCTACAGACATTATTCTCCAATCTTTGCCTGAGGCTTATGATGGTTTCATCATGAACTTCAATATGCATAATATGGAGAAGACCACCACAGAGTTGCATGGGATGCTTCAAACTGCTGAAAAGAACATCAAGAATGAGATTAAGGATGTTCTTATGGTCAACAAGGGAAAGGGTATGAAAAGGTCTGGTAAGGGCAAGGGAAAGGCTTTCAAGAAGTCTAATCCCAAGTCCAAGCCCAAGACCAAGGATGAACCCAAAGCAAAACCGCCAAAGGAAGGAACTTGCTTTTTCTGCAAGGAACCTGGACATTGGAAAAGGAATTGCAAGAAATATCTGGATGATCTGAAGAAGAACAAGGGTAGTGAGACTACCACTTCAGGTATTCATGTTATAGAAATTAATCTTTCTACTTCTGATTCATGGGTATTAGATACTGGATCTGGATCTCACATTTGTACTAATGTGCAGGGTCTCAAAAGGAGTAGAAGTTTGACAAAAGGCGAAGTGGACCTACGAGTTGGCAATGGAGCAAGAGTTGCTGCTTTAGCTGTAGGGACTTATGAGTTATCTTTGCCTAGTGGACTTATTTTATCTTTGAACAATTGTTATTATGTACCTACCATGTGTAGGAATATTATTTCTGTTTCTTGTTTGGACAAGGATGGTTTTGAATTTATTATTAGGAATAATAAATGCAGTATTTCGCATAATAACATTCTTTATGGATATGCTCCACGCAGTAGTGGTCTTTATATTTTAAATGTTGACGACACTAATGAAAAATCAGTCTATAACATCAATGCTAAGAAGTTTAAGTCAAATGATTTAAACTCTACTTATCTCTGGCATTGTCGTTTAGGCCATATAAATGAGAAACGCATATCAAAACTTCAAAGAGATGGACTTTTGAATTCATTTGATTATGAATCATTTGAAACATGTGAATCTTGTCTAATGGGCAAAATGACAAAAACACCTTTTATTGGACAAGGTGAAAGAGCTAAAAACTTATTGGGCCTTATACATACAGATGTATGTGGTCCATTAAGTACAAATGCTAGAGGTGGATTTCAGTACTTCATTACTTTTACTGATGATCTCAGTAGATATGGTTATGTTTATCTGATGAAACATAAATCTGAATCTTTTGAAAAGTTCAAAATATTTAAGAATGAAGTACAAAATCAACTTGGTAAAAATATTAAAACACTAAGATCTGATCGAGGTGGTGAATATTTAAGCCAAGAATTTGTAGATCATCTAAGAGATTGTGGGATCGTTTCTCAATTGACTCCACCTGGAACACCACAATGGAATGGTGTGTCTGAACGGAGAAATCGAACTCTATTGGATATGGTTCGATCAATGATGAGTCAAACTGATCTTCCAATCTCATTTTGGGGTTATGCTTTAGAAACCGCTGCATTCATTTTGAATAGAGTTCCATCAAAGGCAGTTGAAAAGACACCATATGAGATATGGACTGGAAAAACTCCTAGTTTGTCTTTTCTTAAGATTTGGGGATGTCAAGCTTATGTGAAGCGACTAATTTCAGATAAATTAGCACCCAAATCTGACAAATGGCTTTTTGTAGGATATCCTAAAGAAACTAAAGGATATTACTTCTACAATGCTTATGAGAACAAAGTGTTTGTTGCTCGAAATGGTATCTTTTTGGAAAAGGAATTTATTTCCAAAGGAACCAGTGGGAGTACAGTACAACTTGAAGAAATCCAAGAACCACAAAATAGCATTGTACCAAGTATGGAACCTCAAAAGAATCAACAAGCAATTGCTGAACCAGTACAAGTACCACAAGGCCAAAGGAGGTCTGATAGGACACGTCATAATCCTATGAGATATGGATTTCTCATTACTGAGAACAATGATGTGATGATTGTGGATCAAGAAGAACCCACATCCTATCAAGAGGCCATAAATAGTCCTGACTCTGAAAAATGGCTCGAAGCCATGAGATCTGAAATGCAATCCATGTATGATAATCAAGTTTGGACCTTGATTGACCCAACGGATGGTGTAAAAACCATTGGGTGCAAATGGGTCTTCAAAATGAAGACTGACATGGATGGCAATGTGCATACCTATAAAGCAAGACTAGTTGCAAAAGGTTTCAGACAAATACATGGTATAGACTATGATGAAACCTTTTCACCAGTTGCTATGCTCAAATCCATTCGAATTCTCCTTGCCATAGCTGCATATTATGACTATGAGATATGGCAAATGGATGTCAAAACAGCGTTTCTTAATGGAAACTTACTTGAGGATGTGTACATGACACAACCTGAGGGTTTTGCCAGTCCAGAGAATTCTGGAAAGGTTTGCAAGCTTCAAAAATCCATTTATGGATTAAAGCAAGCTTCTCGGAGTTGGAATCTTCGTTTTGATGAAGCAATCAAAGAGTTTGGATTCATCAAGAATGAAGATGAACCTTGTGTATACAAGAAGGTTAGTGGGAGCGCGATTGTTTTCTTAGTGCTTTATGTTGATGACATACTACTCATTGGAAACGACATTCCCATACTGCAAAATGTTAAATCATGGTTAGGGAAGTGTTTTTCAATGATAGACTTGGGCGATGCTGCTTATATATTAGGCATCAAGATCTATAGAGATAGATCTAGAAGACTCATTGGCCTAAGTCAAAGCACTTATGTTGATAAGGTATTAAACAGGTTTAGTATGCAAGACTCCAAGAGAGGATTCTTGCCAATGTCACATGGCATCAGTCTCAGCAAGACTCAGTGTCCTAAGACACAGGATGAGCAAGACCGCATGAGTAAGATTCCATATGCTTCTGCTATTGGATCTATCATGTATGCAATATTGTGCACTCGACCTGATGTCTCGTATGCTTTGAGTACAACGAGCAGATACCAGTCAAATCCAGGTGAAAGTCACTGGGCAGCAGTTAAGAACATCCTTAAGTACTTGAG
This sequence comes from Mercurialis annua, assembly GCF_937616625.2. Classification (NCBI taxonomy): domain Eukaryota; kingdom Viridiplantae; phylum Streptophyta; class Magnoliopsida; order Malpighiales; family Euphorbiaceae; genus Mercurialis; species Mercurialis annua. The sequence continues at coordinate 43,876,042 of NC_065570.1, read as the reverse complement.
AAGAACCAAGGATGCATTCTTGCTATATGGTGGTCAGGAAGATGAGCTGATTGTAAAGGGTTACACAGACGCTAGCTTCCAAACTGACATTGATGATTATAAATCACAGTCAGGATATGTGTTTTGTTTGAATGGAGGTGCTTTCAGCTGGAAGAGCTCGAAGCAGGACACCGTTGCTGATTCTACAACAGAAGCTGAGTATATAGCTGCTTCAGACGCAGCTAAGGAGGCTGTTTGGATCAAAAAGTTCATAACTGGATTAGGAGTTGTTCCTAGTATATCCGATCCAGTGAACTTGTTATGTGATAACAATGGGGCCATAGCACAAGCAAAGGAGCCCAGATCACATCAGCGATCCAAACACATACTTAGACGTTATCATCTCATTCGAGAAATCATTGAGAGAGGAGACGTGAAGATATGCAGAGTTTCGACAAATGATAATGTTGCTGATCCGCTAACTAAGGCTCTTCCACAGCCTAAGCATGAGAGTCATACTAGGTCCATGGGAATTAGATTTAATGTAGATTGGGCCTAGTGCAAGTGGGAGATTGTTAGTGATATGCACTAGGTCAATCATGTTTGACCATGTTTTGACTTTATCATTTTATTATTTATTGATTGGCAGTTTTTATCATTTTATATTAATGATTAAAATACTTGAATGGTTAATTCTTTCTAAGGTCATCGAGTATGTGACTTGATAGTAGAACCCTTAGGTTTAATAAAAGAATTATATACCATCTATCCCTAGTCTTAATAGAACATTGAGACTAGTATGATGTTGACTGATGATTATGTTTTACTAATCATGTATATGAGATATTAAGTCAAATCATAGGTGCTATTTGAGAAATAAGGCACTGGATGACCCACTGTGAGAATACTACATAGATCACTGTCATAAGTAATTCTCATTACAGTTCTATTAGTATAATCCTATGACCTTGAAATCATCATGGATTTCTACATAGCTATTTCATATTTTGATACAGTCTTACATTATCTTTAACAGGATAATGGAATAGATTGTCATTGGATATGAAAGTAACTATGTGAGAAATGTGAGTGACTGAGAAGGAATTTGTCCCTCATTTATTTGAGTAAGATATCTATGGGCCCCTTGAAGAAGATAGACTGAAGTAAATGCATGGCCATGCTAATTGATAAGAAGTTATCATTTTCAGTCTACTTAGAGTTAAGAAACTAATGATTGAATGTTATAAGGATGACATAACTATGCCTTATATTCAATCTGGATATCGAGAGACAAAGGGATTAAAATATTATTGTAAATGGTTAAATCGGATTATCGATATTCATATAACTTGGGTAGTCATAATGTCTTGCTAGAGGCCACTTATGACTTGTGGGCTGAAATAGGGATTTCGAGCCTACTGCCAACGTTATATGAACCTACAGGGTCGCACACTAAGAACAGGCCCAAAACAGTTATGGGTTGTACAAGCCCAATGTGATTAAGTGATTAATTATATATATATATATATATATAATTCGTAATATATATATATTAATAAATATATATATTAATTCGAAATTTAAGGATAAGTGTTTTCCTTAATTTATTATTTTTGGAAGATAATAAATATAGTAATTAATATATATGGATAATTATCAAAAAGGAGTTTTTGATAAACATAAACTTGTAGAATTGCAATGAGATTGAAATTCGAATTTGTCTCAAACCCTAGTGTTATTTATCACTATAAATACTCATTAAGCAGTTGGTTTGAGAATCACGAAATTCATTATTCACTAAATCACTAAAATTCAAAATTGCTTGTGAAGCAATAGTGCTAGCACACAAGCACTAGTTTTGGCTAAGGTCTGTTCGTGTGGATACTCGTAGAGGACGCGTTCTTTTGGAGGCGTTTCTGATCCGAGGCCAGGTATCACCAAAGTGAACCACCTCCTTCCTTCCTACATTGCTGTTGAATTCGACATACAAGTAAGTAATTGTTCTGTTTAATTCGAATTACATGGATCTTGGTTTGGGTTTTTAGATAAATTTTTGAAATTCCGCTGCGTTATGAACCAATAAAACCCAACACCTTAGACCCTATTACTCAAGTATCGGCAATGTTACTGTAGACATTCCAGTTCTACAACATTGCTCTGATACCAACTTTGTCACGACCCGATTTCCGCTTAGAAACTCGTGTCGAGACCGGCGCTAGGGAATGGGAATGGTTGTTCCGAAACCCGTAGCAAGCCTAGGAAAAACAGTAAAAACTTTTCGCGTTTTGAAAACATAAAAGGTCTCAATTTCTTTTCGCAAGTATTTGAAAACCTTCAAATAAACGTGTAATCAAAACCATGAAATCGCATTTCTGGACTCAGGGTAATACATGTATACTGCATACACCTTGACACAACCCTGTCCAAAAACAATGCCAGCGGTGCAAACCAGTTATCACGTCAAGTAACCGGTTTAAGCATGCCACTTAATTAATCACAAAGCTTTTATCAAAACCAGGTTTTTTATAAACAACTGGCAAAAGCCCTTTTTATAAAAACATGCTTTTGTCCCAAAATGATATTGACAGTAGTTTCATATCAGAGTTTAAGCATTTACAATTGAACTACTGTTCGGGGCTAGAACTACTCTGCAGCTCTAGAGTGACCTTTATTTAGTTACAACTTCCAGAGAAAGAATTGGAAGTCTTGTCACGTCAAAATATCATTTACCTGTGAAAAGGGAAATCAACGGGGGTCAAATATGAGTGAATTCACATAGTTACTCAAGCATATTAATAAAAGCAGAAATCGCATGTAAACGCACTTTGTGCAGCGAAATAACCGATCCAAATGGAACCCTAAGAGAAACCCCATTTGGTTAACTGTGATTAATGTCACAGTTCGTGCTCTCTTGTTTAACACAGGATGAAATGTGAACTCACGTTATCACAATCATCTTATCTCTGTGTAAGGTTTGCTGGGCCGTAAATTAAATTACTGGCTCCCCAGGATAACCTGTTAGGTCTTGGCCGCTTTGCAAGCATCTGGCCAAGGAACCCAACTAGTATGCAATGCAATGATTTATTAATACCGGTGATCACACAGTTCTATTGTTGCCCAATAGATAGCACGTTCCAGTGGATCTATATATTGGTTTCAAATCGACTCTATGCAATGCAATTTCAAACACATTTTTAGTTATAAATGTTTTGGCATCAATATTCAAAAGTAAATATGCGAACTCACAAAACCGTTATCCACAAAACAGTTCTCGTTCACCCTCTACTCTTCTTGTCCGGTAGCTTGCTTGCTCGTCGGATCTAGTTAGAAAACAATTATTAAACACAATTGAAACAAGAATTCTAACTCTAATGAGTAGACTTTCTATTGACATTACTAAACATATAGCATATCTAGTCTATACTCATTTTTAATCTCAACTCATAGTCCTCTAGCTATTAATCACTTTGATTAATAGAGAATCTAATTAAAACGTCTCTAAGTTTTAATTAATCGAACTTCCTTAAACGTCCAAGTTCTTTTTTTAGTCCTTATTGAACGTACCGTTCAAAATCGTTCAAAATTCGTTGGTTCGGAACCCGACGTGCGAAAGCACGTCGGAAACACGCGCTGGCGTGAGGCCCTGTGCGCCCGCACAGGACACTGTGCGCCCGCACAGTGTCCCTGTGCGTCCGCATAGGTGACTGTGCGGTCGCACAGTCTCAAAGAGACTGTGCGCTCGCACAGTCGGGCTGTGCGTGCGCACAGCCTAGGCTGTGCGTCCGCACAGCTTGGCTGTGCGTCCGCACAGTCACTGTGCGTCCGCACAGTCATATATATGGAAATGTGGTAACTCGGTATGAGCATAGCTCTCGGGACCAGGTAGAGTAACTCGGTGTAGCTCAACCTCTCGGGACTCTGGTATAAGTGTGGTCAGTGGTAACTCGGTGTAGCTCAGCTCTCGGGACCAGACCTATTGGATTACTATTATTATTTAGAATTGTGGATTAGGGTTCCAACTATTATCTGTAATATCGTTATTAAATGTTTTAAACGTTTTAAAGGTTTTCCACTTAATAAATGTAAATAGTGGTATGAACTCATCTCAGTATATCTGACCCCGTTGTTTTCCCAATTTTCCCCAGGGTTATGATCTGAGGGAGTCTGGTGATCTCCGCATTTACTTTTCCTTGGAGGTTCCCTTTTATTTTAGTAAAACAGTGAAACTATTTTATTCTTAGACCGCAGTAGTAACTAGACGTCTTTATTATTACTGTGTATTTTGTCGAATTGGTTCGACTGGTTATATTGCTTTGGCATGATTATAATATTTACATTGATTTATGATAAATCTATATTAGTCTCGAAATTGGCTAAGCATGTTATATTTATTGTGGAATATTATAACTGCTAGATTTAGGCTGAAGTCTCGGTTGCCCCCGAGCATTGGTTTTCTGCAGGTTTATATGTTAATTGAAAGGCTAGCTACGAGTTTTGGTACTACATTACCCATACCCTAGCGCCGGTCGCGATTTATGAAAATGGGTCGTGACACTGTGCGACGCACAGTGGCTGTGCCGCACAGCCACGGGAACTCCGTTCCCGGGCCGATTTTCGTCGATCCAAAACGCATATACAAATACCAATCTATCCATTTTCACTATCGGAACGTAAAATCATTACGTATACGTTCGATTCGATACGGTAACCGTTATATATTCGAATATAATCCATTTTCTATATATCCAAATTCAAAATAACGGTTATAACTTCGATTATTAATGGATTACCGAAGAAATTTGAGTTAGAAACGAGAAATTGGATCGAAATCGTCGAACCTACCGTCGCCGTCGCAATCGCCGAAGCTTTCTGTGCCTAAACCTAAGTTTTAGGTTTTCTGTAGCTAATGAATTCATTTGAATTCATATTGATATAAATAGTTTGGCAAAATGTCAAACTAGTCCCTAGGTATTCACGCGTTACTTTAACCCAAATTCTTAAATACTCGTCCGTAACTAAAACGGACAACGAACTCCAAATATTATGAAATTTTAACCACGAATTCCATAATTCGTAATTAGAATAAAAACATAATTTTTATTCTCACGGGACTTATATTTTATCTTTAATAAATCGTTAAAGATTTATTAGGGCTAAATTAGACCCACTTAATAAAATTTCTATCTCCAAATTCTATAAAATTTTAGGGATAACTTTCTAAAAATGTTTCGTGAATATTGACTCCAAAAATATTCACACGGGACTTATAAATTATCCTATTTTAATTTATAAGCATTTCTTAATTCCCGTTAGTTAAAATATAAATATCCAATTTTTATATTTTAACTTCTATAACTATTCTATATTTCCGGAGATACTATAAATTAAATTTATTCTTAAATTTAATTTACGTTCTCCCGGTCCTATCAATTATTCCTTACGTGGAATAATTTAATCCTTTAATTTTACGGGGTGTTACACTTTATCCGCAGCAGCTTCTCCGGACAGCTTCTTCTTAACAACAGTCTTCGCCATGACGCGCTGTCCCAAGGCGCGGAGATCAAAGGCCAAGAACTTCCCGATATCATAGTCAGAATAATCTTGACGAACCACTCCAACGGCGGTAGCACGAAAATCGGTCAAACAACCAGAAATATAAGCATTCACATATTTCCTATTCTCCTTTTGCTCAGTCAATAATCTATCACGAACCCGTTGCACCTCCAGAAGGGAAACCTCGCGATCAGCAACTTTTCGCTCTAAGATCTTGCCCTTGTCGACAGCTGCCTGCAAGGAGTTTTTCAGTTTCTGAATCTCAGCCTGAGTGGATCGTCGCAAAGATGCAAGCTCTTGCTCGTGTTTCTCCAACAAGTGGTTTTTCTGCTGACGCAGAACAGAAACACCTTGAACCACCTGACCAAGCAGTTAACAAAACACCAAAGAGTCAAGACACTAGATTAAGTAAAATAGAAATGAAGTGACTAAAAGAGTATATACTTACGTGCAATAGAGAGGCGTCAAATTTGTCAAATATGTCATCAGCGAGTACTTGCCTCCAAGCGTCCATATCTCCATTAAGTTAAAGAAATTGGAAGTATAAACCAGATACATCCGGGTCCTCAATAGACGCACAACCAAGATGTTTCTCAATCCAGACACGAGGATCCGGACACAGCTCCAGATCAAGCTTTCTGCTTTTTGCGGACGCCTGCTTCAGCTGAGTAGAGGGTTCAGACATCTTTTTTGGAAGAAGCATCCCCTTTTCTCACAGGAGGTTTTCTCAGCGCAGATCTTGTAGCAGGCATCGTTTGAGACCCCCCAGACGTAGTAGGCGTTGAGGTAGCAGGAGCAGACGTAGAAGGTACCACACCGCCCAACTCCTCAACGAAAATCTTAATGTCATCCAGATAGTTCATTTCTGGAAACGCAGCAAAAACAGATTAATATACGCAATAAAAATTATAAACAGTAAGAAATTAACATAGCCTTTTCAGAAGAACTTAGATCCATAAGTGAAGCAGACTTAATGGGTTCATGGGAAAGAGATTGGCTACCCGCACTAGGATCTGGAGATCCATCAGAATGATCCGCAAGGGGAGCATACTCAGGAAACATACGAGCCAGGTAATTGTTAACTAGGTAAGGGGCATTGAAACATTTGATGCGTGCATCACCAATAAGTTGTTCCAGAAGAAGCAGACCCTTCTTTGAAGGTTTAGTAACATCAACTTTCAAAGGTTTATCCAACCAAACAAGGGGAAATGAGGAAAAAGCATTTTCATGACCGATACAGAAAAACAAATTTTGCCAGCCTTTGTTGAGTTTGGGAAGACCAGCGAGCAGACGTTTGCTCTGGACAAAAGGAAGATAGAGATAAAACTCATTGGCCCGTCGAGAAACATTGAACACTTCAGCTAATAAGCCAAGAGTCGGAATAAGACCTTTATAGTGAACTAATTCAGCAAAAGCACACATCAATCGAATAGCATTTGGGTGAATTTGTCCTAGAGGAATTTTGTGGGTAGTACTGAAATCACGAAGAAAAGGAGTAAGAGGAAAGCGAAGACCGCCTCGAAGTTGTTCCTTATAGATGACGATACGGTCAGCACCAGGGCGATAATTAGCACTAAATGATGAATCACAAGAGTATAAAGCATAATCAAAAGGAATTTTGTATGTTTCGCGAATACCAGCAAGCATACTGTCGTCAATCCTAGAAATAAAATCACCCAAATCCCTACGGTAATCTACGGTGGTCCCAGAGGAAGGAGTAGCTACACTAGATCGAGTGCGAGTCATGATGCGAGGAAAATAAAATAAAAAGAGAAAAGTACCTGGTATATATGGAGACGAATGATGATCGCCAAGAAAGAAAGAGGAAAATGGAAAGTTGCAGAAAACAAAATAATTTGAGAAAGAAGAAAGAAAGGAAGTTATAAGAAAAAATGTGAAAAGACGCGTGGAAGAGAGAGAGCGTACAAAGGAAACTAAAGAGGCGGATATTTTGATTTTCAAATTTTTGAAATTCAATGTCCTCGCCACGTGGAACAAAGTTGGATAATTACTTAATAATCAAGGTTACCCAGAATTGAACTCATTCTGACAGGGCATAATGTTAAAAGCAACCATAAATGGTTGAACTGCGGAATAGAGAGGGGAGGGGATAATGATGGATACGCAGTTGACTCCAATACACATGGTCAACAGACGTTAAAGATGGCAGATACTAAACAGCTGAAATCAGTCAGTAGACGTAGATCCCAACTGACATGATCTTCGGAATCCGGAAATAAAGAGATTAACCTAATCTCAGTAGACGTAGATCCTAACTGACATGATCTTTGGAATCCGGAAATAAAGAGATTAACCTAATCCTTATCTTTTACCAGAGTCCGAATTAAACACAACCACAGGAAGATGACCTTGAGTCAATAACTTGGAGAGGATTCTATATAAAACCAGCGAAGACCAAAGGTAAAACCCTAATTCATTCTGTTGAAACTACGTCATTTATCTTTAATCCTACAAGGTATATGACTTAGGCATCAGAGTGTGGTCAGACACAATACGTCCGACTCATTCTGACCTGTGTTCGTGATCTCAGGTTAACAAGAGAAGATCCTACCATTCAGAGAACCATCATAAAGTATTATACGTATAAACACGGGGTTAACATCTAACTATTAAACGTTTTATGAGACGTGTCAGCGAGCAGAAAGGTCAGTAGACGTGGGATAGCGAGAGCATATCATTACATCGACCACGTAATTGATTGGATAGCGGTCACAGTGAGTTGCACTTTATTTTCGTGTATTACATATTAAAGTTATTTAATATTATATTTTATATATACGTGTATTGTTTATACACATCACATAATATATGACTTGATTAAATGCTATATGTTCTATCAAGATTATATACGAGGAACTAGTATTCGATCCGGAGAAACTAGCTACCCATTGGGTGTCAATAGGCTGTGTGATCACCAGTATCGAGTCAGTCTAGTGTGTTTGCATATGAGAAATGATTTGATATATACATGTATGATATGATATGATGTGACATGATATGGATATGAATATGAATTTCGAAGTTTGACAATGAATTCGATACAGGTGAGCACTCGACTACAGTGTAGTCTGGAGTCCCCGTATCTAGTGAGTTGGACTCACACTTTGGGATTAAGAGATAGGTCGCGATCGACGAGGTAGAGTGTGAACACTCCCGGGTCGGACCATTTGGATCAGTACGATTTGAATGCATATTTGAAAGTTGTGTCGCATGTTAGGATATTAATTTTGAACGGATCAAATACCTATTTATATGTATTATTTTATATTATTGTTTTCTTGAAATGCGATGCTATGTTTGTTTTATAATAATACCGTAAGTAAAATGAAAACTCACTCAGTATTTTCCTAAATACTGACCCCTCACTTTTGATGTCTTTCAGATGCTTAGCGTCTGGGCCTAGTTAGAAGCCAATTTTGGAATCCGAAAGTTAGCTGTGTATGTATAGTTCTCTGACTTCTGTGAGAGCTGCAGTAGTAGTCCAGTGTCGACAGAGTAATAGCCTAGACAACAGTATATTTTGATTGTACATATTACTTGCTGTCTTGTTTATACTTTTTTAGGCTACGTGTTTTATATGTTCACGGCACCAGATGCCGGTGATATGTTTGATACGCTAACTGATGTTTATAGTCCTGCGAGGCCAGTTCGTACAGGGTTCGGTAACTAGAGCCCGCAAGGTTTTGAACCGTTAGTGTAAATATTTGGTTATATAATATATATGTATGTTTGCTTCCATTATTTGATAGTATATGTTTCTTATTTGTGAAAAATTGTTAGTGGTTTTAGGCTTGCTATTGGTTTCGGAGCTACCACTCCCGTTCCCTGGCGCCAGTCTTGGCTCAATATTTTGGGTCGTGACATTTGCCCATGAACTCAGTGCTCACATGGCAGGAGATGGAGAGACTCTTCCATACTCAATTTTATCGTGCAGAGCCAGAGGTTTGCATAACAGAATTGTCAAGGTTTTCTCAAAGGTCTGTAGAGTACACCGACATGTGTTTACACCGCTTTAAGAAAATGAGAAGCAGGTGCAAGATTGTCCTCCCTGAGACTGAGTATGTGAAAATAGCTCAGAGAGGCTTAGAGATTGAGCTCCGGAAAAAGTTCCAAGGGATGGAGTTCAGGGACTTTTATGAGTTAGCTGCCAAAATGTCAGAATATGAAGAACTCTTAAGGGAGGAAAGCCACAGGAAGAAGGTGGCAATTGGTACTTACTATCAGGAGGTTAGAGCATATGAAAACGCAGTAGCCAACCTCACGGCCACCGATTCATGCACATGCCCTATGTTTGTTAAGAAGGCACCTGATGGCTAGAAGAAACAACAAAATTTCAATGCCCAACCTCAATACACTTTTGAGGTATCAAAAACAGAAGGAATTTTTGATTTTTTGTTGAAAGAGAAATTCATTACTCTGCCTCCTGATCATATGATGCCTTCAAAGGAGGAGTTGAAAGGAAGAATATTGCAAGTTCCACAATTCCTGGAACGACTCAACCAATTCATGTTGGGGGTTCAAAAACATTAAACAAGATAGGATCGCCAAGGGAGTTTTGAAATTCCCAAAAAAGAAAGAGGCACTTGTGATAGATGAAGATCCTTTCCCGGCAGTGGCGTCTGTGAATGCCAGTGACCTTTCAAATCTTGATGTGTGGTTTTTGTTGGACATAAAGAGAAGGGCTCCAAATCAGGGAATAAAATGATCAAAGAGTTGAAAAGGAGAGGAGATCAGAGGTGAAGCGAGATTACAGAGGAGAGAGAAGGAAGGTATCTTACTATCAAAGAAGGCCATAAAGACATGTCTTTCCGGAGTGGCGATCCTTTATGTGGAGGAGAGATGAACAACAAAAACTCCTTTTGCACCTAGAGAAAAACAGCCAGAGGTTCCATCAACCTTTGAAAACCGGAAGAAAGAACAAAGATTTGTGGTACCGCCATTGGTCTCTCCTTGTCCAAGGTGGCACACCAATTATCACAAAACGTTCCCGCCTCCACTGACAAGAACTCAGAAGAGGAGGCGCCAGAGGTTGAGGGCTGCTGCAAGAAATGAGTGGCAGTCCAGACACTTGGAAAACCCCAGAAAAGCTGTTGAGAAAAAGGGGTTAAAAGAGATCTTAATCCAGAAGGAGCAACCTGGAAGTCAAAAATCTTGTGAGGCAGTAGAAGTTAAAAATAAAACTTCTCACGTGCCTTCCAAGAAGGAAATTTCAGATATGGAGTTGTAAGCTTTTCTGGAAGGGCGGTTTTCAGGAGGTAAAATGAATTTAGACGACTTCCTAGAGGATGACATGGAGCTGGATGACCTGTTAGATGAGGAGATCCTACAAGAGGGCATGAGACTAAATGACCTTTTGAAAGAGGATACTGATAATACTTCAGTAGAGGAAAGCGCCAAATTTCAGAGGAGATCCTTAGAAAATGGTGATTCAGAGTCAGACACAGAAGGTGGGAAGCAAACATCCATCGAAGTGGGTGAAATCAAAATCCCCCTAACTTGCAATGCTTTTACTCTAATTCTGCCAACAGATTTTAAAGGTCCAGATGTAACCTCCAATGATCTTGATGAGGTAGAGGAAATTCAAAGGGAGGAACCTAGATTCCCAAAGGATGAGTGTCGCAGTCAGGTGACTATACAAGAGGCAACTAATGAAGGGCCAAAGAGGGTAATTTTCGATAAACCAGCAGAGGTGATGACCAAAAACATCAAGCCTCTGTATATTAAAGCTCACTTCAAAGGAAGACCGAAATCCAGAGTCCTCATTGACAATGGATCGGCGGTGAACATCATGCCATTCAAGATGTTACACCACTTGGGTAAAACAACGGAAGACCTCATTTCAACAGAGATCAGTGTGTCTGCCTTTACAAGAGAATTGACAAAAACCATTGGTGTTCTCCCAGTAGAGGTAACCGTTGGAAGCAAAACCTCTTTGTGTGCATTCTTTATGGTGAACTCTTCTTCCAGCTACCAATCACTCTTGGGCCGGGATTGGATCCATGCCAACTGGTGCGTTCCTTCATCTCTGCATCAGTTTTTACTCTTTTGGAAGGGAAATGAGGTGGAGGTGGTATGGGCAGACACAAAACATTTCACCACTGCCACAAACATTGTTGAAGCCCGTTACTATGATTCATGTGTTGGTCCCATCAAGTTCACTGGAAGAAATATAAAGGGCCAACCAAAGGAGAATAAACCTCTGGAAATTCATGAGGAGGTAAAAAAGAAAGCATAACAGATTTTCGGATCAACGGCTATTGTTCCTTACAATAAGCCGTGCTCCTCAATCGCCATTGAAGAAATCCATGATTAAACTCACTTCTGGTGAGTTTGCAGCAGCTGCATCTGCTATCTTGAGGGAACGTATGCAGTACATTATGGAATGGATTATGGAGGAAAATAATTCGGCAGAGGTTCTAGATGCCGAAGTAGTTTAAGAAGAAGAAGAAGTTTCTGAGGATCATGATATTGGCTTGGAGGAGCTAGAACAGGCACCTCCTTGGATAGATGATGAAGCCATCCATGTCAGAGAGGAATTAGAAGAAGTGAACCTTGGAACCTTGGAATAACCTCAGGTAACTTATGTTAGTAAAAACCTAGAGGAAGATTTAAAAACAAAATTAAATGTACTCTTGCAGGAATACAAAGATGGCTTTGCATGGCAATATTCCGACATGCCGGGGTTAAGCAAGACATTGGTAGAACATCGGCTTCCTATTAACCCTGAGTTTCAGCCATGCCGCCAACCTCCAAGAAGAGTGTCTAAACAAGTTAAATTAAAGGTAAAAAAAGATATTGAAAAATTGTGCAAAGCAGGCTTAATTAGGCCTGCTAAATATAGTAATTGGTTGGCAAATGTTGTTCCAGTGGTTAAAAAGAATGGAAAACTTAGAATATGCATAGATTTTAGAGACATAAATGAAGTAACCCCTAAAGATATTTATGTCACGCCAATTGCTGACACTCTTATTGATGCTACAGCTAATCATTCTTTTTTGTCTTTTATGTATTGTTTTGCTAGATATAACCAGATTATTGTGGCTAAAGACGACATCTCCAAAACGGCATTTAGATGTCCAGGAGCTATTGAGACATTTGAATGGGTGGTCATGCCGTTTGGTTTACATAATGCTAGTGCAGCATATCAGAGAGCTATGAATGCCATCTTCAACGACCTCTTAGGTAAAACTATGGAGGTTTATATTGATGATGTTGTTGTAAAATCAAAACTAGTAAAAGATCACTTGAAAAACCTAGAGGAAGCATTTAGGAGGATGAGAGTTCACTGTTTAAAACTCAATCCTCTTAAATGTGCCTTTGGTGTAAATGTTGGAATTTTTTTGGGGTTTTTGGTCCATGAAAGAGGCATTGAAGTGGACCAAAACAAAACCAAAGCTATTCGAGAAGCTAAACCGCCTAGAAATAAAACACAACTTCAGAGGTTTCTTGGGCAAGTTAATTACCTAAGGAGATTTATATCTAATCTTGCAGGAAAAACAAAAGAGTTCTCATAAATTTTAAAATTAAAAAAGGAGGACATCTTCAGGTGGGAAACCATCCATCAAGAGGCTTTTGATAAAATTAAAGAATATTTAATGAAGCCTCCTGTGTTGATGCCTCTCAAAAAGGGTATTACCCCTGAGGTTGTACATTTCAGATGCTGAAGGTTCAATTGGGTACCTATTAGCCCAAAGTAACCAAGATGGACATGAACTGGCCATTAAATATTTGAGCCGTTCGATGACATCTACAGAGGTTAGATATTATCCTATCATGGTACTGTGCCTGGCTTTATTTTTTGCCTGCACTAAGTTAAGACACTATCTGCTTAGTAATAGAGTCTATGTGGTGTCTCAAACCGATTTAATGAAATATATGCTAAACAAACCCGTTTTATCTGGAAACATAGGAAAGTGGTTATTAAGTTTGGCAGATTTTCATTTGATTTATCATCCCTTAAAGTCGGTCAAAGGTCAGGCCCTAGCAGATTTCCTAGCCGACCATCCATGTATAAACCTAGGAGATGAAAGTATATTCGACTTGCCAGTTTTTATGAACGAACCTTGGATGCTTAAATTTGATGGGTCTAGTATAGATAGGTCTGCTGGTGCAGGAATCGTAATTGTGTCACCTTCTAGAGCCAAAACCTCCTTGTCTTTTAACCTTGATTTTGAATATACAAATAATCAATCTGAGTATGAGGCTTTGATTATTGGGTTCGAAATTCTCTTAGACCTAGGTGCTAAAAATGTCAAAATAATTGGAGATTTTCAACTAGTTATTAGACAAGTGTCTGGCGAATATAAATGCATGAGTTACTCCTTAACTTATTATTATGCTATTGCTAGACAGTTAACAGAGATTTTTGAAGAGGTTGAATTGGTACATGTTCCTAGAGAAGAAAATTGGGAGGCCGATGAATTATCACAGCTAGCATCTGGCCTACATTTGTCAGAGGAGTTAACCCACCGACTAGTGATGGTACAAAGAAAAAATCACCCTTGAATTTTTAAAAGAGGAGTACAACTTGATATTTTCAAATTGATGATTATCTAGTGCAGGATTGGAGGAGGGACATAAAAAAATTTCTGGACAATCCGAGCAAGAAAATGATGTATAAAGTAAGAGTGAGAGATGTTAACTACGTACTCATAGAAGATGTTTTGTACAGAAGAGGATTTGACAACCTACTGCTAAGATTCCTTGGAACTACAGAGGTACTAGAGGTTATGAAACAAACTCATGAAGGGACTTGTTGATCACACCAATCAGGAATGAAAATGAGATGGTTAATTAGGAGGCATGGCTTCTTCTGGCCATCCATCCTCAAGGATTGTATGACTTTTGCAAAAGGATGTCAATCATGTCAAAGGTATGGGAACATACAAAGACTTCTTGTTGCTGAGTTGAAGTCTGTCATCAAACCATGGCCATTCAGAGGTTGGGCCATAGATTTGATAGGTAAAATATATCCTCCCTCTTCTAAAAATCACAGTTTCATAATTGTAGCTACTGATTATTTTACCAAATGGGTAGTCGCTAAGCCATTGGTAAAAGTAGAGCAAAAAGATGTTATTAAGTTTATTAAAGAGGAAATCATACATCAATTTGGAATTCCACAATCAGTAACTATTGACCATGTCACAATGTTCACTGCTAAGGAGATGCAAGAATTTGCCACTGATTATGGAATAAAATTATTAACCTCTACCCCTTATTATACTCTGGCCAATGGCCAGGCTGAATCTTCTAATAAAATTATCATCAACATAGTTAAAAAGATGTTGGAAGAAAACCCAAAGGATTGGCATAGAATTATCACAGAGGCGCTATGGGCATATCGCACCTCTAGGCGAAATTCTACTGGAGTAAGTCCATTTATGCTAACCTATGGTCATGATGCAGTGTTACCTATGGAGGTAGTGGTGAGGTCGTTGAGAGTAGCCAAGCAGAATCATTTGACTCTAGATGAATACAATGAAACCATGATAATGGAGTTAGAAAATTTGGAAAAAGGGAGACTTCAAGCTTTAAACAATATGATTATACAGAAGAAGAAAGTCTCTAGAAGCTACAACAAGAAAGTATGACCTAAGACATTTCAAGAGGATGAGCTAGAATGGAAATTGATCTTACCCCCTGGTACTAAAGACAGAGAATATGGAAAATGGTCTACTAACTGGGAAGAGCCATTCTTAGTCCACAAGGTAATGAAGGGGAATGCATACTGGCTATCAAGTCTAGAGGGTGAGCCTTATAAAAAATTCATTAATGGAAAGTACTTGAAGAAATACACTCCCCATCTGGGAGAAATACAACTTAGAAATGACTTAATGGCTTTTGGCCATACATGTACTACAGATTATGCAAGTTGTTTTTAGTAATGTCAGTACATGAGTTGTAACATTATGGATTTTTTCCAAGTGTATTATTAGAGTCTTATGAGTTTCGGCTATTTTAGCTAAACTTGTATTTTTTTCATTAACCTCTGGATTTTGGCAGAAGTTGTAATGTGATGGCTTTTTAGCCATTTTTGATAATTAAATTTCTAAAAGTTTGGCTATTTTGGCTAAACAAGTTTTTCATTTCTTAAGATGTAATTTAATGACCTCCAGCCATTCTTCTAAGTATAAGGGGCTATGATTAATTGACTCTAGAAAGTTAATTCCAGAAGATGATTCTACAAGTTGACTCCTAGAAGTTCTAGAGGTTGACTCTCCAGAGGATGATTTCAGAAGTTGATTTTAAAGGATTGACTCCAGAGGTCAAAGGTGGAAACTAATCTAGCCACCTAGAAATGAAAATAGAAAGATGGAAATTGTCACCTGGAAAAGACCATTCAAGACACCTCACAATTGACTGACAAATTTTCCATAAGATCCCTATAAAAAACTCATCTAGCAAGAAGATTTATAGAAGTCTATGTGAAAGAAAGGAAGGGATAAGTGATAACTAAGGAAAGGCTGACCTTTGGAAAACTTTAGTTTGTCATTTCCGCTATCCTACTGTCAGTCTCCTATTACAAACAAGCAATAGGTTCTCTATTTTTCTAAAACTTCTTAATTACTATTTGGCTACCTAAGCTAAAAGTACAAAAAGAAAATTCAACAACAAACAAAAATAGCCACATAAATGCAAATGCATGGCTGTAAGTGATAGATGTTCTTTGTTCGTGAAACAAGTCCTGGTATGGACATCACATCACTACACAAGTAAATGGCAAAAGCCATCTTAATACCAAGAACATAAACACATAGTGAAATGCAATGCAGGGTTGTACCTGTGGAACACAACAAGCAAACAAATGGCTGGAGAGCCATCTTCACACCAAGACATTTGGAGTTTAGAAAGTACATGTATGGCGTCCCTGTAATGCAATGCATGAACAAGTGAATATGTGCAAGTGTACGTGTCATAAAGCAAGTACTGCCCGAAAGGCCGTGTGAGCAAACGGTTCCTGCTATATAAAATTCAAAGGGCAAAAGCAAAGTCTTTTGGTTCAACAAAAATAGCAAATTAACACAGTTCATACACAAAATAAAAGAAAATCATTAGAGAGCTGTCGTCGTGGTGGATGAAGAGGAAGGAAACCCTGTAGTAGAAGAAGGATCGGAGAAAAGGCATTGCAACTTGCTCCACCTCTATTGGCAAGCCGCTTTGCCCTGACGAGCCTTGGCACAATTCTTCACCCATGTAGCCATATCCTCCTTCTTGGTCTGAATGGCAGTGTGTAGAGGTTGGAACTTAGAAATGATCTCATGATACCTTGCAGTTAGAGGCTTACTTTCCTCAAGGAGTTCGAGGTGCTGGGTCTTCAAAGCCTCAATGTCATCCTCTAGCTTCTGACCTCTAACCTTAATATCTCTAATCTTCTTTGCAACTTTCCGCTTTTCGGACCCTAAGGACAAGTATAAAGCATTGTCCGCTCTAGAAGAGTCTAACTTCAAGAGATCATTAGACTCAGTCTCGCTTCCACAGGCTCAAGGACTCTACAATTTCTGCCTTCTCTTCATCAGCAATTATCGAGTCAGGAACAAGGCGCAACAGACGGAGAGAAGACTGATGTTCCTCCTTTTGAGAGTCCATGATGGCAGGAATGTCTCGGCCTAGAATTTGTTTCACAAAGGCGACGGCTTTCTCAATATCAGCCGTAAGAGGAACAGATGGAACATTGCTCAGTGGATTGTCTATCTCATCCAAGAAACTCAAATCCACAAGGTCTTCGTCTTCTACCAGGATAGAGGAGATCTTCTTGATTTGCGATGATATGGGTTCCTGAAAAGTTGAAGAAAAATTAGACTCCAGTAAAAGTTAAAAACTAACTTAAAAAAAGAACATGCACTCACCTCGGAATTGCTAGAGGTAGTAGAGCCTTCTTTTCTAGAAGCTGACTCAGAGGCTGACTTGGAGCCTTTGCCAGAAGACTCAGAGACTGACTTGGAGCCTTTGCCAGAAGACTCAGAGGCTGACTTGGACCCTTTGCCAGAAGACTCAGAGGCTGACTTGGACCCTTTATCAGAAGACTTAGAGGCTGACTTGGACCCTTTGGTAGAAGAGTCGGAGACTGACTTTGTGCCTTTTACAGAAACTGACTCACCGGAGCCTTTGGCAGAGGCCAAACAAGAGGTGGAAGATGTAGACTTGGAGCGTTCCTCTTCTGAAGGTTCCATACCTGAAGGAGATTTCAATAAAATGAGCAAAATGATAAACGCGAATAGTAAAGACCAATAAAGATGGATACCTTGCGTCTCAGAGACTCCACCATCCTCGGTGTCCATGGCCACCTCATTATCAACATCTATTGTTGCTTCTTCTGTATAAGCGGCCTCTGCACATATAAAACAAAAATAAGATGTCAGATGGATGAAGCATTTTAAGTATAACAAACAATAGGTGAATCAAATTTATCTTGAAGTAGGTCGAGAAGAGGATCATCCTTTGAATCATCGTCTAGGATCACGGTCTCTATAGGACTATCATGTTTCTTAGGTTTCTTGACTACCCTCGGAAGTTCCCTGAGTGCCTAGTCTTAGGCACTTCTTTCCTCTCATAATCAGACTCTGAGGAGGAGTCACACTTCTTCCTCTTAGCTTTCTTCTTAGACTTGCTGGCCGGAACAAACTTGTGGGGAGGTTGGGCTAGCAACACTGCTTGGGCTAGCAACATCGCTTCTCTTCCTACAAAGTTGTAAAGGGTTAGATAAGAAAACAAAAATTAGCAGAAAAGGAAAAGGCAGGAATTTTTACCCGCATTCTTGGATAAAATGAGTTGGAACCGCTCGGCCCACCAAGAGGCGAAATCATATGGGATCAAGTTCTCCACCATAGGACAACGATAATAAGAGTATGTCTTTACAAGCTGTTGCACAATAGGTCTTGTCCACTCGCCACCGTAAAGATCAAGGAAAGGATGGATTTGAAAAAGGTTGAGCCCAAACTGTCTACTCCAAAGGCTACTCATGTACAATTTTGACACACAACGTTGACAAGAAGCACGAGTAGAAAAGGCTTGAGATCCTCCCAAAAATAACACACTAGAGGTGGTGAAGGCACAAAAGAGCTTTTTTTTGATAAGGAGGAGCGCACTTGTTTTTGTCAAGAAGATGGCCATCCACTGAGGAATATGAGAGTGGTGATCAAAAATAGACAAAGTCAAGGCCTCTCTAACAGTGAGAGCAGCCAGAAAATCAACGATCGCACTCTCCTCCAAAAAACACGTGGCCAACAAAAGATCCACAATAGGAGTGTACAATGGACTCGCTACTACACCCAAAAGCTCTGGGAAGTAGGAGAAAATCCACAACTGCAGCAACCACACATGACCACCCAACTTGGCGAAGGAGTGTGTAGTAACACACTGCTCGAAAGCGTAGTAGAGGGCGCCTAACAACACAGGCCCCAAAGCCACAAAATTCTCGTTGGATAAGTTACTTGCAAGCTTCCAATGCTCTTTGGTAGGAGTGCCGGAGGAGGGGCACATGATGAACTTCCATATCAAGACCCATAAAAACTCGGTATGCTCTTCTAAAGGAGGTTTTGTTAAGTCACTCCACTTGTTAACACACGCCGTGTAGCTCGGGTAATCTGGATAAGATTAGAGGTCTTTCGTCTCCACCTCAAACAAACAAGGAGCATCGAATCCAATGACTAGAAGGCCGGTGAGCATGAAGAATCTTTCAAAAAGATAGAAATCGGACCACAAAGGAAAATAAAAGAATTGGCTGAACGACTCCAATAGCGAAGGAATGATCTACACATACCAGCATTCAACTCCATATGCTTGTCGCTCATCTATATCAGCTAGAGTAAACCCAATCTCCGCCAATCCCTCTGAAAGAAAGGACGTAGACGAGTTACCCAATCCGTCCATCCAGGAGGCTGTCGAGGCCATGACTTAATGGCAGAAGTAAGATCAGAAGTCTGTGTCACCTCACAATGCAATACTAATTTGTCGTTCGTATGCATAGGATAAGAAGGAGCTTCTGGGACAACTTTATTGCCACTGCCCTGAATGATAAGGCCCTTTTTTAAAAGTGGAGTCAAAGAGGTGTCTCTACAAAGAAATAATAGTGTTAAATAAGCAAGGTTAAGGCGATAATTGGCTAAGAAAGTCTAGTACAAAAACTTACTGGAAGACGACATAAGGTGGAAAAGGAACAAGGGTGGATGGATCCAGGATTTTTCTGTAGAACTCCTAAAAAAGAGAAGCACTTGCTCAAAACATGGAACACAGTCTCAAAAAGAAAAAGGGGAAGTCACGGTGATATACCTTTTCAATAGCGTCCTTCCGGCTGGCATCCCTAAGAGGAGAGGAGAAATAGGGACATTTATATTCCTACTCACTGATGTTGTGGTGACTGTCTCAAACCCTGTAAGTACTAACTTGAATTTTCATATGCATTTTCTAAATTGACTAAAACAAAAGCAAAGGAGTTGGTTCTTGCAAATTTCTTAGTAAAACAAATATAAACCAATCACTTAGCCAATTTGATTTTTAAATGGTTGAAGCAAAACCAAAATAAACATGGTTAAAGTGGAAAACTAAAATTAAGCCTAAAAACCATAAGGCCTTAATTGTTGTTGAACTTAACCACCTAGAGATTTGTAATTTCTAAAGGCTTAAAACATTCTAGCTAAATCTATAGCCTGAAGAATTTACAAATTCCTAGTACTATTATTGGTACCCCAAACCATTAAAATAGAACCTGCACTGAAAATTCGCAAGCAACTAATCACTTAGCCAATTTGAGTTCTGAATGGTTGAAGCAAAGTCAAAACAAACATGGTTCAAGTGGAGTATCAAAAATTAGGCCTAAAAAGTCATAGGGCCTTAATTGTTGTTAAACTTAACCACCTAGAAATTTGCTACTTCAAAAGCCTTAAAACATTCTAGCTAAATCTATAGCCTGAAGAATTTACAGATTCCTAGTACTATTATTGGTGTCCTAATCTATTAAGATAAGACATGTAGTTAGGGGTGTTCAAATTCGGTTTGGTTGGGTTATGAACTTATAACCACCCAAACTGAATTTTTAATATTTTCTTAGGTTATAACTCAAATAATTTGGGTTATGTTAGTTTGATTATTCAAAACCAACATGGGTTATATGTGTTATGTGACTTAATTTTCTTTGGTTTATATCACTTTAGATGAAAAATTTAAAACCAATATTTCAATTTAATTTTTTTAAAATAATAAAAAAAATATTTTTTTTCAAAAATATATATATTTCCAGCAAAAAAATTCAAAAAAATATATTTTAATAAAAAGAAGTTAAAAAAAAGTTTAATTTAAAAAACAAATTCAAAAAGTTTAAAAAAAATTCAAAAAAAATATTTCTTTGAAAAAAATATATATTATTTTTTAAAAACTTTGATGGATCAATCAACAAATGCATATGTACTTTTAAAGAATATATAATCCAAACAAATCCAAACAAACCAATAAATTTTTTTAGTTGGGTTATAAAATTTCAATAAACCAATGGGTTAGGATTAAAATGTATATAGTGGTTTTGGTTGGTTTTATATGGTTGGTTTGGATGGGTTATGTGAATTTTGTACACCCCTACCTGCAGTCGAAATTCACATCAACTAATTCATTCACCAAAGTAGGAAATGTAGTTGTGCTTACCTTTTCCTGGGGGAGGAGAAGTAGTTGGTATATCAAAGGCGTTAAATGCTAACTTTTGAGCTGCAAAATCACAGAAGTTGGTGCATGTAGTTACCAACTTAGGAGAGCCCGCAAAAGTCAAAATGCAAATATATGCAACCATTCAAGAGACAAAATGCATCCAGAGTCCTAAAAATCAACCCTTTCCCGTTGACAGAGTAACAGTTTGTTGCAAAGGTTTAGTCACTACATTGGGTTGGAAAGGTGGTGTAAATAAGGTACCATCAGCAAGATAAAGGATCAACGACTTTTTAGAAGTCGAAGCGAGGTTTGAAATTGATGCCAAATACTATAAGCAATTGAACTCAATGGTTCTTGGCACTAAGTTAAATTTTGAATAACTTAACTTAATTGTTTTAGCATCGAATTAAATGTTGAGAAATTAAATTCAATTGTTTGAGATAGAATTGAAATGCATAAGGAAAAATCATAACCTTAACTAAACTAACTAATTCAAAATCACATGGGAAAGACTAAAATTTTAGAAGTTCGAATACAGAACTTACCTGAATTATTGGTTGCCAGAAAGCCAAAAGTTGTTGCCTTTGGAATCACCAAGCTAGAAGTTGAGGTCGTAGAGCTAAAAGAAGGCGTAGTTGCTACAATTTCCGCCACCAAACTAGTTGGCAAGCCGCTAGCTGCAGAGGATGATTTCGATTAATGAATGAGATATAAAATAACAGCATTCTAGAATTCAAAAAGTTGAACGTGTTAGGTGAATTTTACCTGATGCCGTGGCTGGTGATGGAGAAACACAACTGGAAAACGACAAAATTGCCGGATCCATCACACTTGGAGTCCCCGCTGTCGCCGTAGGAGAATCTAAAATTAACAACACTACATCAGAACCTAACGACATTATTAGTGATAGAATTGAAAAAATATATTCTAAATTCATATTTCATCCAATAAACAAAACACAAAATCACCTCAATCTTTGTTAGAATTCGTTTTCAATTATTATCTTAATAAATCCATAAAATAACCCAATAAAAAATAAAAGAGGGAATTTACCTGTTGCAGCCGCTGGATGAAGCAGCTGACCTGCTGGTCGCTGCCGACTTGTTGCTTGCTGCCGGAGTGCAACAAGGAGGCGGAGACATCGGGGAATGGCCGGCCGGTGACGAGTGGAGAAAAGCTGGCAAGCTCACCCACTCCTTCTTTGCTGACTGATGCTGCTGTTGCTGCCATCAGGGACGAGTGGCGTGACGACGGCGCTGAATTGCAGTCCGCTGCTGTTGGGAGAGAAGAACCCGCCACTGCTGCTGGGAGAGCAAAACTCATCGCTGCTGCTGCTGGAGAGAAGTGGTTGTCTATTATTGTTGGCGAGGAGCTGGACGGCGAGGGATGAACGGCTGGCGTTGAAGCGGTCGTTTCAGCTGTTGCTGTTAGAGAGACGCCAAAGCTGCTGACCACTGGACCGATTTTTGTCAAGGAGCCGACTACCGACGATGTAGTGGTGGTGGCCGGCGGTTGGTCTCCCTCCTCTCTAATTTGTGACATTGTTTAGGGCTTAGTGGTTTTTGGATTGGGAGAAAAATTAGTATCAATTTATGAATTTGGGTTTTGCTTTAAGATTTTTGGGGAAGAAGATGGCTTAGAATTATTTTGATTTTTCAAAATTCCTTCACCTTTTGGACTTTTGTCTATTTTTGAAACTTTTAAATTCTCGTCACCTAAAGGAATTTCACCCTTCCAAAAATCCTTATCATGGTGAAAGCTAATTTTTTTAAAATTTTGGCTAAAAGAAATATATTTAAATGGCTTTATTCCTCAAAAGCCAATTATATAGGGGGCATTGTTTGCACCAAAATTAAAAATATGGCCAAAAGGCCATAATGCCTATAATCTTTTTCAAAAGATAAAAAAGGGTACTGTTAATAATTGGCCTAAGGTAATTTTCAGAGGTTGACTACTCCAGAAGTTTAATTTCAGATGTTGACTTTAGAAGTTAATTTTCAGAAGTTAATTCCAAAGTTTGACTAGTTTGACTTCAGAGGTTAATTTTCAAAGGTTGATTTCCGGAGGTTGACTACTCCAGAAGTTTAATTTCATAGGTTGACTTTAGAAGTTAATTTCCAGAAGTTAATTCCAAAGGTTGACTCAATCTATTTAAGAGGTAGATTTCAGAGGTCGACTTCAGAGGTTGACGAGTAATTACTAGAAGATTCAGAAGGCCCAAATCCATTTTAGAAGGTTAAGCCCAAATGTAAGATGGCCATTAAATTATGTTTTAAATGGCCCAAAAGTCCAAGAAGTTTATTTTGAGAAGAACAGAAGTTAAAAAGCACGTGCAAAAGACACGATTGAAAGTTCATGAAGGTGGGGAAGAACGTGTGCAGTTGAAAGTTGAAGCAACAGTTTTCATGTGACAAAGTCTATAAATAAGAGAAAAGCAACCAATTTGCAACCCTCGATCAAATCCAACAAAAACCAGCCCAAAGGCAAAAACACTCAACACTCTGTATTGAACTTCTGCAATTTCTATTCAAACACCTGTACTTTCACTTTATTCAATTAGTAAACACATTTACAGTTGAATTTCTTTGTTTTGGCATTACTTGATTGGATTACTTGTTATAAGGTTACCAAGCCCCAATCGCTCGTTTTAAGAAGTCACGTTCACAAATTGGAATCCGCTTCCTGGCACGCCTGCATTCACACACTTTTTACGGTTTTCACAAAAATACAAAACGCTAGTAACACCTTCTAATCATAAAATTTGGTTAAAATATAATTAGGTTACTACTAATTTATAACTCTTATAAATAAGTCCCTAATTAGCTTGGATAAATACAATTAGGTTCCTACTAATTTAAAACTCTTACAAATTAGTCCCTAATTTGTATATATTTTTCATCTTAGATTAATTTCCGAGATATGCTAGTATCTATATGAAATTTATCTTTCATAAACTCAATCGGTTGCACACTCTATTGTGTGTGACTAACTAGGTTTGGATTCCTCGACGTGCTGCGTATGAAACGCCTTTCTTATATTAAATAATTAAATCCCATTTAATTATTAATTCTCGTAGATCGAGAGTGAAGTCTAGCAAAATATCACGACCACCAAATAGAGATGAATGTTTTGATGCATTATTTATGAACCAATGTCCATAATTATCTTACACTTAAAATTCCCT
The DNA here is from genome assembly GCF_937616625.2 of Mercurialis annua. Classification (NCBI taxonomy): domain Eukaryota; kingdom Viridiplantae; phylum Streptophyta; class Magnoliopsida; order Malpighiales; family Euphorbiaceae; genus Mercurialis; species Mercurialis annua. The sequence goes on along the minus strand of NC_065570.1, from coordinate 43,851,672 downwards.
TCATCTAAGATTCCAATCTCGACTAGTGTCACGGTTTAGTCAAATATTGTTTGTCTTGATCATATGACTTCATCGCTCAGTTCTAAATCTTGATAAATATGACTTCTACTAGAATAAACTTTCTAAGTAAGTCGTATACACCTGCACATGTTTTATCATCCATCAAGAACAATTCGAGATAGCATAGAATCTTGTCTTTGTTCATCCAGAGTGATGAATCCTTTCTAGGTTAAACCCCTATCTCCATATACAACTAACTAAAGCCAACACATCTCACAGCCCTATCTCATTAAAGATATAGGGTTAAGGAGTATCAAACTCTAATCACCTATATACATGATAGTGTCAGCAAGTCAAAGGACATATGTACAATTATGAACTAGATGACATTAAATTGACTTTGATGAAATACCATGTTCGACTCATTCAACACCATGACTGTCTACATATTTATTCTAATCCCCATCAAGTAGTATGAGACTCATTACTTCCTATAATTAGCAACTCTCTACTAATTAGAAGAATAAACAGAGGTAACGATCTTTCCGGGATAGTGCGATGCCCTTATTCGTAGGACCCCATCGATCGTGAACGGTTATTTAGATCACTTGTATAATAAAATTTGTCACTCATATTCTTAACACCTTAAGAATAGATTATATCACAACGTGATAAGGACAATACATAATGAATGAACACTTAGTTGATAAGACATTTAGTTCAAATAAAACATATATATCTTTCCATTGAGATTAGTTCTACAAATATACACAATTAAATGCCCTAGGGCACATACTACTAACAGTTAACCCTTAGGTTAAACTTGGCAATATACTATTCACTTTTATCTCACCTTGCGCTTTTGTCAATTTGTTGATATCATTCCTCTTTCAATTTTCAGTTACCCCTTTTTACGTTCATTGTCGTAATTTAACTATTTTCCATCTATTTCCTTTTTTTAATTCTTGATTGTTTGATTTTTTTTGGCTTTTAGTTTCCAAACTATTTCTCTTTGCCACCATGTAGCCTTAGGTTTACTTCTCATTATTATTCATAATCTCTGTCTTTTATCCTTGTTGTAGTTGTACTCCTCACTATCTTTCTTTAATTTCTTATTTCTTAAATATCCTACAAGATTAATAGTGTCGGTACTATAATCCTACGGAACATTCTTCTTATCCTTTGCTCTTGTTCTTGTCATACTTCTCGATCATATTCTATTATTCTTCTCGTATTCGTCTTCATCGTATCTGTTTATCTTTTACTTCTTATCATAGCATCCTCAATATCTATTATCGATAAAGAGTCGCAGTCCATTTGGTTTGGATTCCTCGACGTGCTGCGTTCTTGATCACGTACATATGTATCTATCATATTCTTACTGACATCTAGACTATCAACAAGGCTAATCATATACTCATGTTAAATCTATCTCTTGACATTTGATGTGTCTATGACTATGAAGAGTTTGACACATCTTGTCTTCTTATTATCTTCTCATATGACATTCTCTTTCCTTTCTTCGATTACTCTTATCGGTTACTATGAAAAGTTCGCAAGTTGTTCATACTTCTTCGCATGTATCTTACTCCTTTATCTCATCCCATATTTCGATCATACTATGCTTTAACTTTTTGTTAGCCGAACTTGAAATTTGAGATCTGATACTCCACAAACATCCCCCATGCTTAATCATTCCATGGTCTAATGATCAACTCCGTAATCAAAACTAGGTGTTAGAGATTCCAAACTCCTAATTCACTTGTGGCGATACTTGTCTTCTATCTTTTAATCCTTCTTATCGTATCCTTAAATCCATTCAATTTTATGCGGAACCAGTGTTAGCTATACTTAGCTATTCAAATTCTATATTCCATACTTCATACTCTTGTCGCCAATCTTTTTGTCTTGTCACTTCTATCCATATATATCTATCATCGATACTCTTATGAAGACAACTTCTAGTTCTTAGTTTGACGATCGTAATGGTTAATCCTCAAGTAACCATCTTAGGAACATCATGTTCCAATAGAAACTTTTTCCAAAGGTTCAATCAAAAACTATTATAATTTTACTAGACCTCAACAGTTTGTTGATTGTGTCTTAAACTTATCTTATCGATGCATACCAAACTATGCATGTGCCTTGCATTATGGTACACACCAGTCGAACTATCAATTCTATCTTCTTATATACCTCTTCTCCTCCTCCTTAGTTTAGTATCCTATACATCTTGTCAAAAAGGAATTTACGTTCTAGCTTATCGCTAATCAGGTAAGCATTAATATCCGAATCCATCTACTATTCTAGTAGTATTCTAGCTCGTTTAATCAAGACTGATTTCGTATACTAAAAGCATATGTTCTATGTTCTCACAATTATTGTTAGTAGTATGTGCCCTAGGACCATTTGATCGTGTAAATTTGAAAAACCAATCCCAATGGCGAAAGATATATATGTTTTATTTGAACTAAGTGTATCATAAACTAAGTGTTCATTTATTACGTATTGTCCTTATCACATTGTTATAGAATCTATTCCAAAGGTGTTAAGAATATGAGTGACAGATTCTATTATATAAGTGATCTAAATAACCGTTCACGATCGATGGGGTCCTATGAATAAGGGCATCGCATTATCCTAGAAAGATCGTCACCTCTGTTTATTCTTCTGATTAGTAAAGAGTTACGAATTATAGGAAGTAGTGAGTCTCATACTACTTGATGGTGATCGGAATAAACATGCGGACACTCAAGGGGGGTTGAGTGAGTCGAACAACTGCCGCTAGATGACTTATACCTTGTATTTCATCAAAATCAACTTAATGTCATCATATTCATAATTATACATATGTTCTTTGAATTGCGGTGACACTATCTTGTATATAGGTGATTAAAGTTTGATATTCCTTAACTCTATATCTTTCATGAGCTAGGGCGGCGGGATATGTTCGCTCTAATTAGTTATATATGGAGATACGAGTTTAACCTAGAAAGGATTCATCACTCTGAATGGACGGAGACAAGATTCTATGCTATCTTGAATTGTTCATGATGGATGATAAAACCTGCGCAGGTGTATATAACTTACTTAGAATGTTGTTTCTAGTGGAAGTCATATTTATCAAGAATTAGAACTGAGAGATGAAGTCATATGATAAGACAAACAGTGTTTGACTTAACCGTGACACTAGACGAGATTGGAATCTTAGATGAAGGGAATTTGGAGTGTATGGTAATTATGAACATTAGTTCAAAGAGAATGCATCGAAACATCCATATCTATTTGGGGGTCGTGATATGTTGCCACACGTCACTCTCGATCTACGATAATTAATAATTAATGGGATTTAATTATTTAATATAAGAAAGACGTTTCTTATATCTCTCGTTGCCATATAGATGTGAACCTAATTATTTAAACACAATAGGGCGTGCAAACGATTGAGTTTACGAGAGATCGATTTCATATAGATACTAGCATTTTTCATAAATTAATATAAGATGAAATACTAGTATAAATTAGGGACTAATTTGTAAGAGTTATTAATTAATAGGAACCTAATTATATTTAATCCAAGTCAATGTGATTAGTGATGAGATGATGTCAAGTGATAATGTCATGTGATGATGTCACTATGATGTCATGTGATGATGTCATACATGTCTCTGTGTGTGACACCTAGCATCTGACGTGTTAGAAGGTGGCAACACCTATGCTTGGTGTGTGACACCTAGCATGTGAGGTGTTGTATGGTGGCAACACCTATGCTTGGTGTGTGACACCTATCATGTGAGGTGTCGTATGGTTGCAAGAACTTTACTTGGTGTGTGACACCTAGCATGTGAGGTGTCAGAGTTTTAAGACAAACTCTAGCCTATAAATGAAGGTTGCCTTTGTTCATTCTACACAACACACAACATACTACAACCCCAAGTTGTAGAGAGATAAAGCTACACTTGAAGGAGTTCAAGTAGTCATTAATCACAGAAAGCTTGGCGAAGCTTTTCATACATCCTAGGAATGACGTAATTGTGGCGAGATTTTGAGCTTAGGGTTGCTCGGCAAAAGAAACTCTTGCGGATTACTTTAAGGCGAGGATTCAATCGGACGCATACTCATGTGGACGAGCTTGAATGCGCCGTACTATCGGGACTACAAGAATCGTTGGAGAATCGACATATGTATTCTTCTTACGATTTCTAGATGCATGCTTTAATTACTAGATGATACGACGATCCATTTGTTATTGATATGATCAATTTCTGGATCCGGATTGTTGAAATTCCAATTTTGAATTTAAATATACGATCCGGACCCTCGCGTCCCGCTGCACCAATATTGGTATTAGAGCCACCGTATCAACAACTATTAACGCTTTACGACTGAATACATGTATTAATAATCATGGACTTAAGAATTATTATTGGGCATGTAATTTTTAATTCTGATTGCTTAGGTCTTGTTTGAAAAAATGAGCAAATGCTATTGTGATATTAATTACATTTGATTAAATTCTGTCAAGGAGATTGGTACTTAAGTGGTCCACTCGTGATCCTCCAATCTATCCTGGGAATTTTTCTAATGTGATTATTTAACACAATACATGACTTGCTCGTGCATTATGTTGTCATCAACAAAACATGCGGAATAAGTAATAGTTTGCTCATTCTTTTGTGGCTAAAGAATGAGACCTAGGAAGTCCATAATCATACATGTGTGATTGCATGTTTCATTTTAGCTTTAATATATATGGGGATGCATGCTAAAATGTGTTGTGTGCTTAGTGAGACCGAAATAATTTAAACCCTAAGAAATCTTCCTAAAAGTTGAATGATTAATAAGTTTATATTGATTAATCATTAAATTGAAATATCAATGGCTCTCCATTGAAGAAATAAACTAAAACACATTAAATTTTCATCTTGCCGGCTATGGATACATAGGGGTATGATGATATCGTCAAGAGATGTTCTTGAGTTTATTGTTAAGTATGAGATGTTGCGTGTATAGTCGATAAAATATACGGCGAGAAAGGCAATTAGGCGTACCTGAGTTGTATATTATTCAAATTGATACATCTTAGTTGATTCAATTGGTTAAAATTAACTAATATAGAAACCTAAGAATAGCATTAAGTACTTGAGGGTGAAATAATTAGCAGCCGGAATTGATTGAACCTCATATGAGATATGATGAACAAGTAGTTGTTCACTTATATGTCATTTTGATCCCAAGAATATCATTAAGTACTTGAGAGAAAGATAAATGAATATAAGAATCCAGTCACCCACTTGAAATCTTTTCCAACAAAGATTCACGTTCCCTATTTTGGAAGTGTAAGATTCGAAAAACATAATTGGAGGCCATTTTGATAAAGACCAAATCATTATGGCTAAATATACAAAATAACACGAATACTAATTAGAGATCTTTGCTATCTAAAGGATAATTAGATTAAATAATATCCTTTAAAATGACATTCACGATAGTAATCGGCTGGTGGTTAAAAATCATTTTTGATTGATATTTAGATGCCTCTAAGGCTATCGCGAAAAAGAAATGCATATCGGTTAACAAAGAAAAATCTTTTCATTTGTTAAGATATATGACACTATAAGTCATTGCCGGAAATATTTGGAATATTTTAAAAGGCTATTCAATTATTAAAAGAAAGTGTTTGTTTTGTCAAATCAAAAGACATTGAAATGGATATTGCATTAAGTATTGTTACTACTTAAAGGACAATGGCGAGAGGAACGAAAATTCCATCAAGAATGTGTCTATCTCATGTTCCAATGTCAATTGCTCATTTAAAAGCTTGGGTATTGAATACTGATGCTAATTCTCACATTTGTTTATCTTTTACGGATTTAGTAAAAGTGAGAAAGAAAGGAAATAGATGAAGTAATCTTAAATTTTGGAAATGATGCAAGCGTTGTGATAAGAGCTATATGATCAACTTCAATTTTCTTAAATAAACATAAGTTCTACTTAAACAAGTTTTTTTGTACTTTGTAATATCCCGTATTTTTCCGTCATGGTTTCGTTGTGTTTCCGACTTAGTTTCGGATTATTAATGGTGGACTTAGCAAGTGTGAAACTTTAACTGGGGTTGGATTTGTATTTTGTATATGTCTCATGTGTCGTGTGAGTTTTCGATGGCGATTTGATTTGTATCCGGATTATAATCGATGTTGTGTTCGTGTGCCTTCTGAATCTGACATGCTTTGATAAAACATCCATATCTCCAAATTGCCCTGTTGTATCGGGCTCATCTTTGGATATACTGTGTATGACAAAAAGTTGACCGTCATATCAAAATTTGAGACGCGTTGGAGGCGTGATGGATTGCACGATCGTGCACTCAAGTGCACAAACGTGCACTGTGCCGTTACGGGAATTCAGGCCTTTAAATAGACTTGTTGCGTTTTTAAACCCTATTTTTCATATTCTATTGTTTTCTATCAACCCTAGCCAACTCTCTAACCCTCAAACACTCTAAAACATTCTACCATCATCCCTTATCATTAACTTTTGGATTCGGTAAGTAATTCACATCTTTTTCTTCATTGTTCTTTTATTCGATATCGCAACGCCGCTGAATTACTTGTATTGTTCGTTATGATAGCCCCAATATGAAGTGTTCTAATTGCTTCATCATTGTTCATCGACCCCCTTTAATTCTTACGCTTTGGAATCATATACGATACATAAAATCTATACGTTCTTTCGCCGTTTTGTTGTGTCGTGCTGAATGCATTATATGGATGCCGTTCTTTCGATTTTTGTTGCTGCCGTTTCAATACTGTTTGTTGGCTGCCATTGTTCCTCCCTTATTATTGTCATTTATTTGCTTAGGGTAATTGTTGTTCTTTTGATTACTAATAGTTATAACCTATTGCTGTGTTGGGTCGATATTAAAATTGTGTTTAGTTTGGGTTGTTAAGATTTTATAAAGATTTTGATGATATTGGTCGCTTGATCATACGGTTTCTTGGTTCTGTTGGTATTGAGTTTTTGCTATGTGAGGTGATTGTGATTGTTGTAGGAGATGATGATGTGGCAGGAAGTGTTTGGCCTATTTTTGATTGTTTTGACTAAATATTTACAAAGGTCACTATATTGTTTATTTTATATTATTTGGTTCTCTAAGATGTATTCTAGTTAATCACCCTTACTTTTATTAATTGTTTTTTGATTTTCATCCACGGATTTAATCTCGACTTATAATTTGATAAGTTAATACTATTATTAATTATAATATTAAATTACTTTGGGCGTCATTATTTTAAATCTAGAATTAATATTGGTTTTAGTATAATTTAAATGATTTTAATTTAAATTATTTATTTAAATATTACCAATGGAAAGTGGATATTGATATTTAAATTTACTATTTTTGAGAATTTGGCTTAACGTGCCAATTTGGCAAAATTTATAATTTAGCTTTTATTTATTTATTGAATTATTTTAATGAGATATTTATGCCGGTAATTATTGATTACTTGGGTTTCAAGCTATTGAGTTCTATTTTGATATTAATAATATAATTATTAAATTATAATTATAAACTGTGGTTTATTTCTAGATTATGGGTTGGATCGGATAAGACTTGGGTCACCCGACATGTGGGTTTAGCTTATTAGTTTCAGAAACTCGGCTAACCCACTATTTGAGGAATTGATTTTAATTATCATTTAAATATTATTTAAATAATATTAATGAAATGGATTTTAAAGCTAGAACTCAATGGACTTGTATTAATTGGGTGTTATTACCTATTGGGTGTTTTGTGTTGCTCTGAATTGTTTTATTCCGACGTGTTGTTTGTGCTAGTCCAATATGGTGTCTAGTACTCTCTAAAGTTAGGGTCTGTTTTTAATAATGATTTATATTTGTTTAGACTCGTCGATCGTGCGTTCTTTTGAGGCGAATCGGGTCTAGGTTGCTTGCCAAAAGTTTTCACGTGGATTAACAAGCAGTGAGTTTATATCGCTATATACCGCTTTATTAAGTAAATTGTATTTTTGCACATATATATATATATATATATATATATATATATTGTATAAATAGATTTCAAACTGTTTTCGGTATTATGGATGTGAATTGGAACGGGCTACTCGATGGGCATCATTGAGACTGCGTGCGCACCGGTATATGATCATATGGTATTTGAGGTAGGTGAGAGATACGTCTCACCTAGTGAGGGCGCCGGTGGAAGATACTTCTCCTGGGACTCACATGTTTTATTTGAGTGACAGTCGGGGGTCGGTTATGGAGATACCTCTCACCGACACGACAAATGGGTTTAGTATAGTGTGGTTTAGGGTTTCAATGCTTATTCATAATGATAAATGCTTTACAAATGTTTTAAAGATTTTTAAAAGTTTTCACTTAATAAATGTAAATAGTTGCATGAACTCATCTCAGTATATTTGACCCCGTTGTTTTCCCAAATTTTCCAGCAATCCAATCCAATTCATGTTAGGAACATTAGATGGTTGTTAAGAATATCTTTAAGTACTTATGTAGAACTATAGATATGGTATTAACTAATGGAGAACGATATTTTTAAGTAGACCGTTTTATAGACCTGTTTAATAATCAGATATGGATGATAGAGTGTCTATCTCTAGATTCACATTTATCTATAATGAAGGAGTAGTGAGCTAGATGTGTTCAAAGCAAGGATCAACTCCAAATTTCATTATAGAAGCCGAGTATATTATCACATGAGATGTCGTAATAAAAGGTGTTTGGATAAATTAGTACGTAATAGAAATAAGTACGATTTTCTTCCATTAAGTCGATAGTTCCTCTTTTCTACCACCACAATGGTGCTACTTCCCTACCAAAACAAACCGGGTCTCCCAACTTATCCAAACACGGGGAAAGGAATTACCATATATTATCTAAAAAAAATTGTTGGAAAGAGAACTGTTTCTCTAAAAGATAGCATCAGCCAATAACACGACTGACCCACTAACAAAGCCCATGACTTAGAGTCATTAAGGTTTACATGACTTAGAGTCGTCAAAATATACATCTTGCAAAGGTGGGGCTTAGATATAGTTATCAATGGCTCTAGTGCAAGTGGGAGATTGTTAGTAGTATGTTTTCTAGGGCCGTTTGATCGTGTACATTTGTAGAACTAATCCAAATGGCAAAAGATATATATGTTTTATTTGAACTAAGTGTTTCATCAACCAAGTGTTCATTTATTACGTATTGTCCTTTTCACATTGTGATAGTATCTATTCTTAAGGTGTTAAGAATATGAATGATAGATTCTATTATATAAGTGATCAATTTAAACGTTCACGATCGATAAGGTCCTACGAATAAGGGCATCGCATTACCCCAGAAAGATCGTCACCTCTATTTATTCTTCGGATTAGAAAAGAGTTACTAATTATAGGAAGTAGTGAGTCTCATACTACTTTATGGGGATCATAATAAACATGTGGACATTCAAGGGGGTTGAGTGAGTCGAACAAGTTACGCTAAAGGACTTATACATGGTATTTCATCAAAGTCAATTTAATGTCATCTTGTTCATAATTGTACATATGTCCTTTGACTTGCGGAGACACTATCTTGTATTTAGGTGATTATAGTTTCATATTACTTAACCCTATATCTTTCAGGAGGTAGGACAGCAGGATGTGTTGGCTCTAATTAGTTGTATATGGAGATAGGGGTTTAACCTAGAAAGGATTGATCACTCTGGATGAACGGAGACAAGATTCTATGTTATCTTGAATTTTTCTTGATGGATGATAAAACCTGCGCAGGTGTATATGACTTACTTAGAAAGTTGTTTCTAGTAGAAGTCATATTTATCAAGAATTAGAACTGAGAGATGAGGTCATATGATCAAGACAAACAACGTTTGCCTTAACCATGACACTAGTCGAGATTGGAATCTTAGAAGAAGGAAATTTTGAGTGTACGGTAATTATGAACATTGGTTCATAAAGAATGCATCGAAACATTCATATCTATTTGGGGGTCGTGATATGTTGCTAGACGTCACTCTCCATCTACGAGAATTAATAATTAATGGGATTTAATAATTAAATATAAGAAAGAAGTTTCTTATATCTCTCGTTTCCATATAGATGTGAACCTAGTTAGTCACACACAATAGGGTGTGCAACCGATTGAGTTTACGAGAGATTGATTTCATATAGATACTAGCATATCTCGAAAACTAATCTAAGATGAAAACAAGTATAAATTAGGGAATAATTTGTAAGAGTTATAAATTAGTAAGCACCTAATTGTATTTTATCCAAGTTAATGTGATGATGTCATGTGATGATGTCATGTGATGATGTCACGTGATGATGTCATGTGATGATGTCATGTGATGTCATGCGATGATGTCATATGATGATGTCATGCATGTCTTTGTGTGTGACACCTAGTATCTGACGTGTTAGATGGTGGCAACACCTATGCTTGGTGTGTGATACCTACATGTGAGGTGTCGTATGGTGGAAACACCTATGCTTGGTAAGTGACACCTAGCATGTGAGGTGTCGTATGGCTGCAACACCTTTGCTTGGTGTGTGGCACCTAGCATGTGAGGTGTCAGAGTTTTAAGACAAACTCTAGCCTATAAATAAGGTTGCCTTTATTCATTTTACACATCACACAACATACTATAACACCAAGTTGTAGAGAGATAAAGCTATACTTGAAGGAGTTCAAGTAGTCATTAATCACGAAAATCTTGACGAAGTTTTTCATACATCCAAGCGAAGACGTAATTGCGGCGAGAGTTTGAGCTTAGGGTTGCTCGGCAAGAGGAACCCTGGCGGATACTTCAACTCGAGGATTCAATCAGACTCATACTCGTTTAGACAAGCTTGAGGTCGCCGTACTATCGGGACTACAAGAATCGTTGGAGAATCGACATATGTATTCTTCTTACGATTTCTAGATGCGTGCTTTAATCACTAGATGATACGACGCTCCATTTGTTATTGATATGATCAATTTCTGGATCTGGATTGTTGAAATTCCAATTTTGAATTGAAATATACGATCCGAACCCTCGCGTCCCGCTGCACCAACAATTATACGCATTCATTGGTCCTTCAGACATTTATTGCAGCTTGATATCGAGCATTTTACTTCCATTACAGAGTTCTAGTCCATGTATACTTACATAAAAACGAATCTCATTGAAAACGATCTCAAATAAACGACTCATTTTGTAATTTGTATCAAAATTCCAATTAAATCTTAACAAAATTGTGCGATAGGGTGATGACTTCTCTCATCCCCAAAGAGTTGCCACAACTCACCTTTTCATCTTAGCATAATGCATATGAACAATTTTCTATTGATGCATATTGATGTATGTAGTGATGCATTCCTATCAATGTCGTGGCAATTATCGATGACTATCGCGGGTCTAGGAACAATTATTCTTGCAAAATCGCTTAGACAAATAACTTTAACAAGTTATAATCTCTTTAGTTTTGTAAGTTCTCCGGACCTTTAAACTCTGTAACTGGCAAGTTCTTCCACTTCTGTAGATGCATACTCTTTCCTCATTGTAATTTGTATCAAAATTCCAATTAAATCTTAGCAAAATTGTGCGCTAGGGTGATGACTTCTCTCATCCCCAAAGAGTTGCCACAACTCACCTTTTCGTCTTAGCATAATGCATATGATGAATTTTCTATTGATGCATGCATTGATGTATGTAGTGATGCATTCATATCAATGTCCTGGCAATTATCGATGACTATCGCGGGTCTAGGAACAATTATTCTTGCAAAATCGCTTAGACAAATAACTTTAACAAGTTATAAACTCTTTAGTTTTGTAAGTTCTCCGAACCTTTAAACTCTGTAACTGGAATGTTCTTCCACTTCGGTAGATGCATACTTTTTCCTCATTCGCTTCTTGGCGTTTCGATCTATCAATTTGAACTGCATCTTCACGTTAATCGATGCTCAACACATATGTTTTACTATTGCGTCAAAGCAATATTACTATTTATTACGCACACAAATCACATATATATAATAGGCATATATCCTAAACAGGAAGGCTAGAACGATAAATATTTCAAGAAGTACGTGCAGAGGATAAAATTTGGCTCCTATAAGTCTAAATTTCATCCTAATATCGACATACTTGTATCTATATGATGTTTGAATCCTCAAGCGGTCCATCGTCACGATCTTATATTTCGAGTGTCAGGAATCCTCCCTGAATTCCAAGAAAACACATTAGTACATAGGAGATACTTCCTTCTCGTCCAATATAGCATGTAGCTGAACTTCCTTTGTCCTAAACATGCTGAAACACAAACTGTTTCATCATAAAATTCCATCTTCTCGGGGTCTCATATTAATATGCATATTGCACATGCATATCCTATCGAAAACGAAACACGCATCTTTATCCCCATACACATATTTCACAATGAAATAAACAATGGTTTCACAAACAAATCGATCATACTTATAAAACGACTTGGATCATACATGACTCGGTTCTATAGCTGCAGTAGTTCCTAGCTTAGTCTAATGACATTATACCAAGGAACAAACAAACATCAATCACAGACTTACAGTGGTATCATGGACAAACTGCACTCAAATCACATATTAGCAGAGGTAACTTGACCAACTACTCTGATACCAACTTTGTCACGACCCAAATGATTCAGTCGACACCGACGCTAGGGAATGGGAGTGGTAGCTCCGAAACGTATAGAAAGCATAGAACCACTCTAACTTTTTTGTGTAAACATGAGCACAAGAATGTAACAACATGATACCATATATAATCACGCCATCGATGTAAAAAACAAGCGATACTAGTGGGCATTCAACTTCCGTAATATCATACGTACTAGCCCCTCTATCGATCTTGTCACGCCCCAAAAGCTTAGGCCGCGACCGGCGCTAGGGAATGGGAATGGTAGTTCCAAAACCAGTAGCAACCTAAAATAAATCAATACAAAATCCGATATATTTTTTTTAATAAAGTAAAAGTTTTCTAATATTAGATCAAAGCTTACAAACATAATTTACGTGAAACGTTTAACATTTACAAAACATCCATCGTCGTCCATACACGACGTAAGGAAACTAGGGTCTTTCTGCGTGGTCACACATTCCACCTAGCTTTGTCATTTACACATCAGAAAAAAACAGTTTTGCGTCAGCGAATTCAAGACTTATACAAATCCCAGTTTGGCAACATCATAAAACCGTTTCATAAAACTGTATCAGCAAACCATTGATTCTTGATATACTACTACTAGGTCTTGACACCACTACTGCAACGCTAACGAATGATATTGTCTTTTATACAAACTTCCAAAAAAATGGACTTCTGAACTAGAACAAAAGTCCGACATGCCAAAAGACTGCTACCTGAAAGGAAACACTGTGGTGGAATCAGTGGACACTGAGTGAGTTCATACTTTACATCTGAGTATATAAAACAAAACAATGTACAAACAGTTTTACACATGAATCCAAATACAAGATTCCGGATGAAACCTTAATCCTTAAGTTGGATTTTGATGATGCCAACTCGCTCTTTTGCAACTTCATGTTGCCCTTATCAATCTTTATGGTTCAGTCTCGAGACAATTTCACCGAGTTCTCTGACCATGTAAAACATTTCCTTATATCACACAGAAGTTTAACATTCCATAATTAAACTCGATATAAATCCATTGAGTTACATTCTAGCCATGAGCCTCGAGGTAATTCAATCGGGTTATCTAATGCTGGTTACTCCACACAACGTCAATTTTATATCACTCCACACTACAAAAGACAGGTAGACTCGACCGTCTTCTGAAAGGAGCTGTGGCTCGGTAATCTCATATCACTCCACACTCCATCAATCTCACATCACACCACACTTCATCACTCCCATATAACACCATACTCCATCAAATCCTTGTACAATTGAAGAATTTCAACTTGTTAAGCTTAAATGGTGATCACTCGGTTCCTATTGCCGCTCAATAGAAAAGCTCGTTTCATCACATCTATATTGGTTTGAAACCATGATGTATGTTTTTTACATAATTTTTTTTGACTCTAAACAATGATTATTTTGTTCATATAAATATTTTCCATTTAAAAGTAACGCACATTTAATACATCAAACGCAAAAATTTACAAACTCACCGCTTGCTAATCCAATTTTTTCGATCAGGTTTTGTCAAACGCGTGGAACTCCTTGTTCGTAATTCACTTGCCTTGCCGGGTAAGCAAGATATAAATAACATATATAAGAGTCTAACTTAAAACACTCATAAACTCACGATAGAAAGCAAACTTAACTTATCACGTTAGTCGCGTCTCACTTCTATATCAAACTAACTTAACATAACTTATCATTATAGCAATCTCCTATTGCCATTAAAAATGTATGTGTAATAACCCCAAAAATTTGAAGTAAGAAAATGATGCCACGAATTAAAAAATTTAGTAATTTGGACCAAGTAGGTCCGGAAATGCACACCGACATGAGAATTATTAAAGATAGGTCGAGAAATAATAATAATTCAAAATGGGAATTATTGTTATTAATAATAAATATGGATTTATTGGAAAAGGAATTCCAAAAGTTAAGTACAACAGTTAATTAGAAATTTGAGTTTAAGTGCGAATTAACTGTTTCGAGCAAAAGTGGACGTTTAGCCACTTTGAGTCAAAATGGACTTTTGTCCAAAAGACTCATTAAGAGAGCCTTTTCTCCTCATTTGCTTAAAAAAGCAAATGAAGCTCTCATTTCTCTCTGTTGGGCAAAGAATGTCGTACCCTCCTTCCTGAACACAAGTTCATGATTTTTTCACCAAATCTTATAATTTTGGAAGCAAAATGATCCTAAGGCTAAGGTGATCATGATTTAGTAAGTAATTTATAGTTTCTATGTATGAATTTCATGAATTGATTAAAGGAAATCCTATAGTTTATGAACCTAAATTCAGGTTTTTTGTAATTGAGTTTGGTAAGGTGTTCTTAAGCTTGATCCAAGGTGTATGGTGATGATTTGGAGGCCAAGATCATTCGGCCATGGAGAGTTGCATGAGGTAAGGGAATTCTGAAATTTTGAGGTTTAGAATTGATGTGTTTGATTGATGAATTAGCTATAGATTTAGGTTATGTTCATGAACATAAGATGTTTAATGAATTGTCAAAGTTAAGTGTTAGAGTTTGAATGAAACTTTGAATGTGCTGATGTGTTCTAGTGTCACGACCCATTTTCATGAATCGCGACCGGCGCTAGGGTATGGGTAATGTAGTACCGAAACCCGTAGCTAGCCTTTCATTTAATTCATAAACACATAAACCTGCAGAAAACCAATGCTCGGGGGAAACCGAGACTTCAGCCTAAAACTAGCAGTTATAATATTCAACAGTTAATATAACATGCTTATCCAATTCTGAGTCTAAAAATAGGCATAACATAAATAACCCGAAATAATTATATAACATGCCAGAACAATATAACTAGTCAGAATAATCCGACAAACAACTACAATAATAATAAAGACGTCTAGTCAACTACTGCGGTCTAAGAATAAAATAGTTTGACAGTTTATCAAAATAAATGGAACCTCCGAGGAAAAGTAAATGCGGAGATCACCAGGCTCTCTCAGATCATAACCCTGGGAAAAATTGGGAAAACAACGGGGTCAGATATACTGAGATGAGTTCATACCACTATTTACATTTATTAAGTGGAAAACCCTTAAAACGTTTAAAACATTTAATAACGATATTACAGATAATAGTTGGAACCCTAATCCACAATTCTAAATAATAATCAAAATCCAATAGGTCTGGTCCCGAGAGCTGAGCTACACCGAGTTACCACTGACCACACTTATACCAGAGTCCCGAGAGCTGAGCTACACCGAGTTACTCTACCTGGTCCCGAGAGCTATGCTCACACCGAGTTACCACATTTCCATATATACCTTACCCAGATCAATACCGGTGCGCACGCAGTCCTAATGATGCCCATTAGGTAGCACGTTCCAACTAACAGCCATAATATAAAACAGTTCGAAATATACGTACAGTATATATATTTAATATTAAAATAACAATTTACTTAATAAAGCGGTAAATAGTAAATATAAACTCACTGCTTGCTAATCCACGTGATAACCGGCAAGCAACTAATCCTGGTTCGCCTCTGGAGCACGAACAATAGACGGGTCTAGAGAAATAAAATAATTATTAAAAACAGACCCTAACTCTAGAGAGTACTAGACACCACATAGGACTAGCACAATTGACACGTCGAGAATAAACAATCCAAAATAACACAAAAATACCCAATAGGTAGAAACGCTCAATTAATACAAGTCTATTGAGTTCTCGCTTTAAAATCCAATTTACAAATATTATTTAAAAATATTTAAATAATAATTAATTTCCAAATAGTGAGTTAATCGAGTTACCAATAACTACCAAGCTAACCTCACTTGTCGGGTGACCCAAGTCTAACCCGACTCAAAATGTTTATTAAATATAAACCCGAGTTTATATTTATAAAGTAATTCGATAAAATAATAATCCATTTTGAAAGCAGAACTCAATAACCTCAATCTCAAGTAACCCAAGTTACAACAAAACTTATCCATTTTAAGTTCATAAAGGTTTAGGGACTCAACTGTACTTTAGCCTTTTTAGGGATTAAATCGTACTTTAGCCAATTTGATAAATGAAATCAAATTTATTACTTTTGTTTATAATTAAAACAAAATATATATAAAGTTACTAACCAAAAACTTACTTTAAATAAGTTTTAAAAACGTTTAAGGGCTAAATTGTAGTTTAGCCAATTCTATGCCAATTTGATATCCGAAATTAAATATAAATATTTTTGTTTATTATTCAAAACAAAATATAAGTTAATAACCAATAACCTAATCAAATAAATTTAAGAATGTTCAAGGGCTAAATTGTAATTTAACCACAATGCCATAACAAAAATATATTTAAACCAAATATAATTACCCGAGTAATTATATAAATTTAGATTATAAAATAATCATCAATTTCAATTTTTCAATTTATAACTAATTTGACAAACTTTCAAATTAAATGAAATCCCCAATTCCCATTTAATATAGTCAATTTATAAAATCGCATTTACACTATATTAATATTAATTTAAATTTAAAATATTAATGCCCAAATTAAATTTCAAATTATAAATAATAATATTATTTAAATTGTAAATAATAAGTCGAAATCAATTCCGCAAATTTAAATCAGAAATCAAATAAAAATAGTTAAAAGATAAGCTTAGGAACCAATATATTTAAGACACAAGAATTCAGTGACCAAAGTCACCATTTAGCCAATAACAAATCCTAATAGCCAATCATACATCACCACCTAATCACCTTCTACAATATATCAAGAAATTGCAACCCAACAGAAGCATAAGAACACAGAACTCAAAAACCAAACATGAAACCAAACGATTCAAGATTCAAACACCGAAAATTCAAAACTTAGAATCATACTAAACGATTAACAAGTTACAAGCATGAAAACTAACAATCATAAGGACAACAAACTCTTATTCTATAGGATTGCTTGTACATGATTATTAATGGACAAAAATCAAAGGAGCATTGTTCAACGCAAAACAAAAGAAATTGGTTTTTGTACACGATTCTAAATTGTTCCACCAAAACCATAATCTTAAGTAAAACAAATATTTATTACTTACTTAGTACTAAATATTACTTAATTCTATGATTTCAAATCCATCATGATTATAATAGTAATGGCCTAAACCATTAAGGCCATTTGTTCAATATCAATGTTGGTTTTCTTTTGAATTCCAATGATTAATAAACTTAATCAAAAGACCAGTTAAAGTAAGAGATGAGCACAACAAAATAAAATAATTGAGAGGAAATTAAGATACCTTAGGAGATGATCAGAGATTCAACGATAGTGGCTGCGACTCTTTTTTTTTTACTCTTTCAAATTTTCAATATATTTGATTTCCTTTAAGAGACTAGGGTTTAGGTATTTATAACCTATAAATATTCTAGGGTTTTTATAAAAAGGTAAAATTCCAACTTATTATAATTATTATTATTATTATTATTATTATTATTTTATTTTAACATTATTATTATTTTTTTTAAATATTACACAACAAATGTTGATTTTTTTATATAAGGCCCACAAGTGATGATAGACTAAAGCCGGAGTTTATTCCACAAATCAAATGAGACAACCAGAGCACAAAAACAAGTTTGAAAACACGGGGTATTACATCTAGACCTTGTAATGATGATGAATTAGCTGAATTAAAATAGAATTGAGCTAAGTTTGATTGTATGAGAAGATTGTAGAATTGGTGGAAATTTTGCAGAAAATGAGCTGCAAAACAGCCTCATTGATAAGTCAATATCTTGGGCTATGGCACTTTAAATCAAGTTCTGTCTAATGTTACAAAAACTTCAAGATGTTGTGAAATATGTCTAGGTTGAGGTTTCTTCAGATTCGGCCTGTAAGTGGACCAAACAGATCAGAACATTACGACGCGCGTAACAGTTCTGATTTTCTGGACAGCCCAAGTTAATGAGTTAAGGACTAGTTTTCGACGCCTTCGGGTGCTAGACATAGTCCGAGACCTAAATGAAAGTTGAAGATGGCATTCTGAACTTTAAGAATGTTAATTTCGTTTAGAGGTCGGACTATAATACAATTAGCAAACATACTTAATTACGGGGTAGATAATGTGACAAGTTATGCAACTTGTTTAATCTCGAGTCTATGTGTTATTAAGATAGAATCTCACTCGAGATCTATTTGATAAATGTCCTAGGTCCGATAATGCGACCAACTAAAGGACAAGGAGCTCAAGGAGCTTACGCTATAATAAGCAAAGGTTTTGGATAAGCAAGCCGTGAGTATATTTTACTCACTCGCATTTTCGTATTAAAAATTATGTTATATACAATATGAATAGTACTTGAACGCATCGCAAATGTGTATTGTTTGGATATTTGAACTGAATAGAATTGGTTCGCATTTGTTTGGATGGTATCGATTTGTATTGAATCGTTTTGATTAAATTGGATTATTTTGGATTGAATTATTTGGATTAAATAGGTTTGGATTGAATTGTTTTGGACTTAATTGTTTGGATGGTTTGTATTGACTTGGATTAGTTGTTTTGTATACAGATTGATTTGCATTATTTGGTTTGAACTATCTTGGCTTAAATTGATTGGCTTGCATTATATTATTCATTGCTTTGTATATGAAAATTGTGAATGTGCATGTGGTTTGAATTAGAGATGTGATCATAGAGTCAAGTCAAGTATAGATGACAAAATAGAACGAAACCAACTGATTTATTCGAGAGAATTTGTATCTGGTTGAATGATCCTAGACTTTAGGTACGTAAATATGTTTTAAGCCAGGAGGCGACAGTGATTTGTTCACCTCCTGGATACCTGAACTTAACAGGTAAACCTGAAGCGACAGTGATACGTTTGCGGCCCAGATACCCTATTTCGAAATTTTTGATAGATCAAAAAGGCATTACCTCCGTATGACTAGGTGAATACCTAGAGCGATATAAGTCTAAGATTAAGACTTGTTTGAATTGCCTATTTGCCATTTGAATTGATTGAAAGTATATGTATAAGAAAGGATTGTGTTTGCCTAAAACGTTTTCAAACCACGATGCTATTTTGATAATGGGGTACGTAACGTATAACTCACTAAGTCTCGACTGACCCCCCCAATGGTGTATGTTGCAGGTGTGTGGTCCATGACACGACATAATTCTGCGTTAGTTACAGTAGTTCTTATGTATAGGAAGAAGGAGTCAAACAGTAGTGCTCCAATAGGATCGAGTCCTAGCATATGTATGTGTCACGACCCATTTTCATGAATCGCGACCGGCGCTAGGGTATGGGTATGGTTGTACCAAAACCCGTAGCTAGCCTTGCGGATAACCAACTTATATCATTTAAAACAATGTATCTGCAGAAAACCACATGCTCGGGGGGCAACCGAGACTTCAGCCTAGTCTAGCAGTACAATAAGCAACATATATTCAAAGTATACTTATCTCAAATTATAACTCCAACAGTATGGCAATATAATATAAATACCATAAATACTGTAATCATGCCAAAAGCAATAAAGTAATTACCAACAAACAACAGTCTAAAAATATAAGTAAAAGACTAAGACATAAATAATCTAATACTACTATTGCGGTCTAAGAGTTTAAAACAGTTCGACTCTTTTATTCTGAAAATAAAATAAGAACCTCCGAGAATGAAGAAACGGAGATCGACCAATGCTCAAATCATAAACCTGGAAAATTTGGAAAAACAACGGGGTCAGATTTACTGAGTAGAGTTTATATAACCATTTACATTTATTAAGATAAAAACCTTTAAAACGTTTAATAAAACATTTTCATTATGGATTATCAATGAAACCCTAAACCACAATTCTAAATCCATTGTCGTGTCGGTGAGACGTATCTCAATAACCGATCCCCGACTAACACTTAATAAATAGTGAGCCCAGGAGACGTATCTTCCACCGGTGCCCTCACTAAGGTGAGACGTATCTCAAACCTACCTCAATACCATAATCATTACCGGTGCGCACGCAGTCCCGATGATGCCCATCGAGTAGCACGTTCCAAATCAAATCCACAATGCCGAAAAACAGTTCGAAAGCTGTTTATACATATAGACATACAAAATACAATATTTGCTTAATAAAGAGGTAAATAGAGATATAAACTCACTGCTTGCTATTCCACGTGAAACTGACAAGCAATCTAACTCTGGTTCGCCTCTGAAGTACGAACAGTTAACAGGTTTAAATAAAATATTAAAATCAAAATGAAAATCAGACCCTAACTCTAAAGAAAACTAGACACCACATAGGACTAGCACAACAACAGCAAGTCAATGTAAAGTCAAGTCAGAGTAATCATAAAACTCAAATAATAAAAAAACTATAAACAATCACATCTATTGAGTTCCCACTTTAAATGTGTTTCAAAAAAATATTATTTAAATATTATTTTAATAATAAAATAAATAAATTTTCAAATAGTGGGTTAGCCGAGTTATCGATAACTACCAAGCTATGTCACATGTCGGGCGACCCAAGTCTAATCCGACCCAAATATTTTATTAAAATTATAAACCATAGTTTATAATTCCAAAATAATATTTATTGATAAAATAATAATTAAATATTAAAATGAAACTCAATAGCTTAAAACACAAGTAACCAATAGTTACCGACAAAATTTACTTAACTAAAATAGATAAGAAAATAATTTAAAAGCTAAAATGTAAATTACCCAAATTGGCACGCCAAGCCAATAATTTAAATTAAACAATAATTACTCTAGTAATTATATGAATTTAGGCTATTAAATAATTTTCGCTTTTAAAGTAAAATTATTAATTTATAATAACCAAAATAATTTATATTATAGTTGAATTTAACATTATTAAACGATAATTACCCAAAGTAATTATCCGATTAAAAAATTATAAAATAATTATCAATTTATAATAACCAACACATATGAAAAAAATCAAATCAATAACTCAAGTTCAATAATCAATCATGGTGAATATATCATGCAAATTAAATAACATGAATACCCATAACCATTTCCCATACTGCCAAATAAACTTAAGCCAAATGAATTCAAAATACAAACATAATAAATTGATAATACACAGCAGGAACCTTAATAATTAAACAACTAGTGAATTGCCAAATATGAATCATGAGACAACAATATAAACAATTAATAACCAATCACAAAGCCATGTAACTATTGAATTTTAAATCATTCCCGCCACCCTTCAATAATAAGAAATTGAGACAAAATGAATGACAACAGTACAAGAATACTGTGTAACGAAGGATTGAACTAAAGTAAGAATTCATAATTAAGAATAAGACCATTAATCAAATAAACACATGAGAGTTTGATCTTAATTCAAACATGAATCATGACAGCAAAATAGGGACAGAAACGGCATCAACGACAATACCAACAGTAACTAAAATTTCAAAAAAACGGTAAACCGTATGGCGCATATAACAAAAAGATTAACGTACCGTGTGACGATTTCAAAGTGTAGAATTGTAGAGGATGATGTGCTCTACAACAGTGAGGAACAGATCTCAGTTTGATGCTAAAACGAAAGAGAACAGATCAAGAAACGGAACGTGATGACATCGAACAAAACTGAAATTGAGATGAAAAACTTACCAATTTTTGACAGCAAAAGAGAGGGATTAGGAGAGTGTAATTTCAGAGAATTTTGAGGTGATTAGGTCGGTTAGGGTTTGATGAAAGTGAGGAATAAATTAGGGTTAAAAAAATGCTAAATATATGAATAGGAAGAGATACCGCAACACGCAACGTTGTACTAATAAGCCTAATCATATTGTGTAGGAACAACATATGCTTCAGTTTAACAAATGTATGGGTCAAATGTTAAACAAGATGTATGGGCCAAGGAATTACACATGCGTACTGTTTGTAAAATAATTAACAAAATAAATGACAATTTTCATGGGTTTATGAATCATGAATTTAGTTAATTTATGGACTAACCCAATTTAACCAAAATAAACGCGAATCGAACCACGACCTAATCAACGAACGACTAGAAAAATAAATTACTGAAAATTCATCGGAAAATGTCAATGTAATATGGGATATTACATTCTCCCCAACTTATATAAAATTCGTCCTCGAATTTAAAACAAAAACGACTAACGCAATACACAACATAAAATTTCATACAAAACGCACATAACCAACGTAAAACTCACGAACCAGATACCGAAGGTAAACAAGGACGACAATAATAATAATTTTGCATAACGGACTCCGTCTCTTAAGAACATTCCTCAACCAAGTAACCAATAAAACCAAAACCATATAACAGTTAAGCCCTATCGAGTTCCATTTGAAAACATAATCCGGAAACCTTTTCAAACCATTTGGCAAAATAACTTTTAAAAAAAAATGGTATTTGCCCGATCAACCAAGACTTCCAAGCTTAAATCACGTGTCGGGCAACCCAAGTCAAACCCGAACCAAAGAAACCCCATTATAAACCAATGTTTAAAATTTGATAAAATAACATGAAATTTGAAAAAATAATGGAACTCAACATTACTTAAATAGTCAACAATTAATAACACCCAGAGTGTTCGATAAAATCCAAAAATAACAAACATGCTAAAAATTGCACCACAAGCCACAACATAGTAATTTCCTTCTTAACAAGCGCTTGCGTAAGCAAAACTCAACAGGTTGTTCTTCGAACGATAACACAATACTGCAACTCATAAACTAAACAATCTCAAATGGTCACAAAAAGTAATAACACTAATTTTCACTTGTCATAAACGATAACACCATATCTAGGTGACATCAACGAGGGAAAACAAACTCTCCCACTAAAGTTTTGACTGAAAAACTTAAAATAATATAGAACAAAATCTCGAATCTCTCGCAATGATAACTCCAAACAAAATTTCCACTCGGGAAGGTCAACACAAGACGAAACACGCCGAAAACATATGGGGTATTACATTCTCCCCAACCTATGAAAAACTTGACCTCAAATTTTTTTAAATGTGAAACCGACTCGCAGTTTAAACGGTCACAACACACTTATGCGCAAAATTCTGATTCTAATAACTTAGTGCCCCAACGATCACTCGATCAACATAATGTAAATAATCAACAATTATCCAATTAAAAACCACAATTACTCTTTACAAGTTGGCTTCCAAAACTAACTTAAATCTATATGATTACTAACTCCATATTATCAAAGTTCAAGAACAAGCCCTAAGCTCAACTATAGTGCTTACAATTCCACACTCTATCGTTTCATACATGGTATTAAAAACACAAGCTGAAAAAAAATCTTCCGTTCTACAACACCTACTCACTTATCCACTTATAACGAGCTCGGCACCCAAAGCAATCGATAACTATACTCCACAACAACTAATTAATATTTTGGCCAAAAACAACCGCTATTTGAATCATTTGGTCCAACGATTAACACCAATTTTGATAATGTCATTAACTTCGTGAATCATAAATACAAAACTCTTACCGTCATTGAAAAGAATACGTAAACTTAAGTCATGATAACAGAATCTCCAGCTGAGCAACAAAATCTCAATCCTAGTTATTCCTCCAATCATTTAAAAATAAAATAGGTCGTAATAATCTAAGTATCTAATCATCAACTTACATTCTAACTATGTCTCACAAACTTAACTTAATTCCATACAAAATATTGTTTTTGAACAAAACGATATCAAAACTCTCAACAATTAAACCCTCAATCTATAGTGTCGACCAACCAACTTTGTTGTCGAAACTCATCAAACACAATCATCAAATTTTTTTTTCAAATCAACTAGTTCATATACCCAAATCAAATCTAAATTCTCAAAAAAAAATTCCATCAATTGACTATAACCTCCTATACAACAAAAAGTCACCACGACCAATTTACGGATTGTTAGTTATGCTCAAAACCAAAGTCATGGAAGTTTAAAATTTTCAAATACGCAAAACATTTTATATTTGAAATTTTCCACCTCTCTTTTAAAAAACTTCACATTTTAAACCTTTTTTTTATATATCAAAATCGAAGTACATTTACCGTTGGAAAACCATAAGTTTTGTAAACCCCTGAAAATTTTCAAAATATTTGGATTTTTAAATTCGCAGATTCCCCTTACTTTTAAATAAGTTTACAATTTGTGAAATCTTTCAACGGATAAACTTATGTGATCGGTAAATCAAACTTGCTAAATGATTTATCATTTTCTCGTAAATAATCAAACTGTGGAAAAATCCTCCATATTCAGAATTCACATTAAAGTTTCAAAATATCCAGAATTTAAGTCGCTCTTAAGTCTTACTCTCAAACAAAAACACGATATGAAGAATCGTTCAACCGAAAAAAGTAATTTTTCTTTTTGAATCAAATTTGACAAAATTCCTTTCTTCCTATCAGGACGTAAAATTTACCAATGTAAATCTCTTTATTTACAAAAATACCTTTCTATCAATAAACCAAAATGTTTGAACAAAAATCAAA
This sequence comes from Mercurialis annua, assembly GCF_937616625.2. Lineage (NCBI taxonomy): Eukaryota > Viridiplantae > Streptophyta > Magnoliopsida > Malpighiales > Euphorbiaceae > Mercurialis > Mercurialis annua. The sequence goes on along the minus strand of NC_065570.1, from coordinate 43,826,483 downwards.
TTAATAAAACAAATTTTATTTTAAAATCATAGTGTAATTACATAAGTTGAGCATAACCAAATCATTTAATCCATAAAAATTAAATTCAATATCGGAAACTTCTATGAATGTTTTCTAATCTACTTATAACTATGTACCGCACTTAGCACAACTAAAATCTCGAACGCAACCTCAAAATATTCCTCCAACTCCATACTTACAATCTACCAAATCATATGATACCACCATAACAATTTAAAAACGATATTTGCACTAAAACTCATAAGTATAAAGTAATATCAAATAAAACTCCAAATAAATTGAAACTTAAAAGAAGACAACACATCACATATTAAAACAAAACAAAAATTACGAATTCTATAAACCATAAACCACGTAAGCATGTCATTGAACACAATTAACTCAAACATACTTAAAAGACAAAATTCAAACATGCTACAACAAGCTCGGATTTTCGTACCAAATCAACTTGTAATAAATCATCTTTCAAGAGTACGCTTCAAAATTCAATTTGAAATTTAAAGTCAACTACAAAACATCCAAATTTGTTGAGCCCCATGGTAAAAAAAAATCCAGAAAATATCTTCTTATAATTTCATTGCTTAAAAGAATTCCCAATGTATCTCAATCTATAGAGCCATCGAGTTAGCCGAGTCATTACAACTACCAAGCTTAACTCCAAAATTTGGGGGACCCAAGTCGAACCCAAAACAACCGTTTATAAAACGATTTAAAAATATTTGTAAATCTGAAAAAATATTTAAATAAAATTTCAATCCTTTCAAAGTTATGAGCTCAACGAAACCCAAACAATAAACAGCAGTTTAAAAAAAAAATACTCAAATGAGAAATCTTTAATCTCAAACAGCCATTTTATAAATCTCAAAAATTCAAAATACAAGAAAATCCTTTTTACTGGAAACTTAATCAAAATCAAACTTCTCTTCTGATTCTGTGTCAAAACACAGACCGAATAAAACAATTTTCTCAATGAAACTCTTAAAACAACATATGGTCAAACAATGTATGACCATAAGACACGTTTAAAGTTTAACCCAAAATTTCTTTACTAGAAAAAAAACAAGTCTGAAGCCCATCATACGATCATATCTAAAATCAACAATCGAGACCAAAGCCAAGATGTTCTTTAATAATAAGACAAAAGCAATCCAACGCATCAAGTAAAATAACCGTAACCATACCATATACTCAAAGTCATTTCAAGCATAAACGCCAAAATTTATCAAACAAAATCATACCCAAGTATGAATTTAGGAAAATTACCAACATAAGATTTCCCAAGAAATTAGAAGCAACTAAAATCACTCAAGTGAGATTGCATCAACAGTATAAGGTATTAGCATTAAATCAAGACATCAAATTGACTGACTCAACACATTTCTATTGGTGTAGGCAGAAAGTTTTAAAACAAAAGATGACTTTTCAAAAGACATGACACGAATCCTAATTTCGCAGTAGTTCCTAGGACAAGTTGACCACTTAACATGTCAAACAATTAAACACTTAACAATTTAAAAGGCCTTGGTTTGAAATCAAAGCTCTGATACCAAGTTTGTCACGACCCATTTTCATGAATCGCGACCGGCGCTAGGGTATGGGTATGGTTGTACCAAAACCCGTAGCTAGCCTTGCGGATAACCAACTTATATCATTTAAAACAATGTATCTGCAGAAAACCACATGCTCGGGGGGCAACCGAGACTTCAGCCTAGTCTAGCAGTACAATAAGCAACATATATTCAAAGTATACTTATCTCAAATTATAACTCTAACAGTATGGCAATATAATATAAATACCATAAATACTGTAATCATGCCAAAAGCAATAAAGTAATTACCAACAAACAACAGTCTAAAAATATAAGTAAAAGACTAAGACATAAATAATCTAATACTACTACTGCGGTCTAAGAGTTTAAAACAGTTCGACTCTTTTATTCTGAAAATAAAATAAGAACCTCCGAGAATGAAGAAACGGAGATCGACCAATGCTCAAATCATAAACCTGGAAAATTTGGAAAAACAACGGGGTCAGATTTACTGAGTAGAGTTTATATAACCATTTACATTTATTAAGATAAAAACCTTTAAAACGTTTAATAAAACATTTTCATTATGGATTATCAATGAAACCCTAAACCACAATTCTAAATCCATTGTCGTGTCGGTGAGACGTATCTCAATAACCGATCCCCGACTAACACTTAATAAATAGTGAGCCCAGGAGACGTATCTTCCACCGGTTCCCTCACTAAGGTGAGACGTATCTCAAACCTACCTCAATACCATAATCATTACCGGTGCGCACGCAGTCCCGATGATGCCCATCGAGTAGCACGTTCCAAATCAAATCCACAATGCCGAAAAACAGTTCGAAAGTTGTTTATACATATAGACATACAAAATATAATATTTGCTTAATAAAGAGGTAAATAGAGATATAAACTCACTGCTTGCTATTCCACGTGAAACTGACAAGCAATCTAACTCTGGTTCGCCTCTGAAGTACGAACAGTTGACGGGTCTAAATAAAATATTAAAATCAAAATTAAAATCAGACCCTAACTCTAAAGAAAACTAGACACCACATAGGACTAGCACAACAACAGCAAGTCAATGTAAAGTCAAGTCAGAGTAATCATAAAACTCAAATAATAATAAAACTATAAACAATCACATCTATTGAGTTCCCACTTTAAATGAGTTTCAAAAAAATATTATTTAAATATTATTTTAATAATAAAATAAATAAATTTTCAAATAGTGGGTTAGCCGAGTTATCGATAACTACCAAGCTATGTCACATGTCGGGCGACCCAAGTCTAATCCGACCCAAATATTTTATTAAAATTATAAACCATAGTTTATAATTCCAAAATAATATTTATTGATAAAATAATAATTAAATATTAAAATGAAACTCAATAGTTTAAAACACAAGTAACCAATAGTTACCGACAAAATTTACTTAACTAAAATAGTTAAGAAAATAATTTAAAAGCTAAAATGTAAATTAGCCAAATTGGCACGCCAAGCCAATAATTTAAATTAAACAATAATTACTCTAGTAATTATATGAATTTAGGCTATTAAATAATTTTCGCTTTTAAAGTAAAATTATTAATTTATAATAACCAAAATAATTTATATTATAGTTGAATTTAACATTATTAAACGATAATTACGCAAAGTAATTATCCGATTAAAAAATTATAAAATAATTATCAATTTATAATAACCAACACATATGAAAAAAATCAAATCAATAACCCAAGTTCTATAATCAATCATGGTGAATATATCATGCAAATTAAATAACATGAATACCCATAACCATTTCCCATACTGCCAAATAAACTTAAGCCAAATGAATTCAAAATACAAACATAATAAATTGATAATACACAGCAGGAACCTTAATAATTAAACAACTAGTGAATTGCCAAATATGAATCATGAGACAACAATATAAACAATTAATAACCAATCACAAAGCCATGTAACTATTGAATTTTAAATCATTCCCGCCACCCTTCAATAATAAGAAATTGAGACAAAATGAATGACAACAGTACAAGAATACCGTGTAACGAAGGATTGAACCAAAGTAAGGATTCATAATTAAGAATAAGACCATTAATCAAATAAACACATGAGATTTTGATCTTAATTCAAACATGAATCATGACAGCAAAATAGGGACAGAAACGGCAGCAACGACAATACCAACAATAACCAAAATTTCAAAAAAACGGTAAACCGTATGGCGCTTATAACAAAAAGATTAACGTACCGTGTGACGATTTCAAAGTGTAGAATTGTAGAGGATGATGTGCTCTACAACAGTGAGGAACATATCTCAGTTTGATGCTAAAACGAAAGAGAACAGATCAAGAAACGGAACGTGATGACATCGAACAAAACTGAAATTGAGATGAAAAACTTACCAATTTTTGACAGCAAAAGAGAGGGATTAGGAGAGTGTAATTTCAGAGAATTTTGAGGTGATTAGGTCGGTTAGGGTTTGATGAAAGTGAGGAATAAATTAGAGTTAAAAAAAATGCTAAATATATGAATAGGAAGAGATACCGCAACACGCAACGTTGTACTAATAAGCCTAATCATATTGTGTAGGAACAACATATGCTTCAGTTTAACAAATGTATGGGTCAAATGTTAAACAAGATGTATGGGCCAAGGAATTACACATGCGTACTGTTTGTAAAATAATTAACAAAATAAATGACAATTTTCATGGGTTTATGAATCATGAATTTAGTTAATTTATGGACTAACCCAATTTAACCAAAATATACGCGAATCGAACCACGACCTAATCAACGAACGACTAGAAAAATAAATTATTGATAATTCATCGGAAAATGTCAAAAAAAATATGGGATATTACAGTATGTTTGTTTGTCAAACGGTTTTCGTGTATGATATAACTTTGATTTGTAAAAATGTTTTGAGATTTCCTATAAAACTGTTTGTTTTGTTTTGATTTGGAACAGGTTGTGCTAGGATGTGGGACATCGCATGGTAAGACCCAGTTTCTTATTTGAACAGACATTTGTATACGTCAAAGCTCAAGGAGATTTTAATGAAAACGATTTGTTTATGAATGAATAAATGTTTGGTTTTGAAAATGATTGTTTTGCGAAAACTTTATATGTGTTTTTAAGGCTTGCTACGGGTTTCAGAACTACTATTCCCATTCCCTAGCGCCGGTCGCGGCTTAAAATATTGGGTCGTGACAGTATGTCCAATACATTTTACATGTCATTAAATCATATTGCAAACCATAACAAACATCAATTTAAAGTACCATGTCACAACCCATTTTCATGAATCGCGACCGGCGCTAGGGTATGGGTAATGTAGTACCAAAACCCGTAGCTAGCCTTTCAATTAACATACAAACACATAGACCTGCAGAAAACCAATGCTCGGGGGAAACCGAGACTTCAGCCTAAATCTAGCAGTTATAATATTTCAAAATTTAAAATAACATAGTTTCCAATAATAGTATTAAATCGGCTTAACATAAATAATTCGGAATAATCGTATAACATGCCAGAGCAATAAATAATCAGTCAGACCAATCTGACAACAACTAGAATAAAATAAAGACGTCTAGTTACTACTGCGGTCTAAGAATAAAACAGTTTTACAGTTTATCAAAAATAAATGGAACCTCCGAGGAAAAGTAAATGCGGAGATCACCAGACTCTCTCAGATCATAACCCTGGGAAATATTGGGAAACAACAGGGTCAGATATACTGAGATGAGTTTATACCACTATTTACATTTATTAAGTGGAAAAACTTTAAAACGTTTAATACATTTAATAACGATATTACAAATAATAGTTGGAACCCTAATCCACAATTCTAAATAAATAACATAATCCAATAGGTCTGGTCCCGAGAGCTGAGCTACACCGAGTTACCACTGACCACACTTATACCATATCCAGAGTCCCGAGAGCTGTGCTACACTGAGTTACTCTATTTGGTCCCGAGAGTTATGCTCACACCGAGTTACCATATTACCATAAATATCTTACCCAGATCATTACCGGTGCGCACGCAGTCCTAATGATGCCCATTAGGTAGCATGTTCCAACTAAGAGCCATAATATAAAAACAGTTCGTAATATATGTATTTAATATTAAAATAACAATTTACTTAATAAAGCGGTAAATAGTAAGTACAAACTCACAGCTTGCTAATCCACGTGATAACCGGCAAGCAACTAATTCTGGTTCGCCTCTGAAGCACGAACAATAGACGGGTCTAAACAAATAAAATAATTATTAAAAACAGACCCTAACTCTAGAGAGTATAGACACCACATAGGACTAGCACAAGTAACACGTCGGAATAAACAATCCAGAACAACACAAAAATACCCAATAGGTAATAAAGCCCAATTAACACAAGTCTATTGAGTTCTCGCTTTAAAATCCCATTTACAAATATTATTTAAAAATCTTTAAATAATGATTAATTTCCAAATAGTGGGTTAGCCGAGTTACCAATAACTACCAAGCTAACCTCACTTGTCGGGTGACCCAAGTCTAACCCGACTCAAAACGTTTATCAAATATAACCCGAGTTTATATTTATAAAATAATTCGATAAAATAATAATCCATTTTAAAAGCAGAACTCAATAACTTCAATTGCAAGTAATCCAAGTTACGACCCAAAAATCTAACCATTTTAAGTTTATAAAAATTTAGAGACCAAACTGTACTTTAGACAATTAGGGACTAAACTGTACTTTAACCAATTTTGATACTTGAAATCAAATTAATTACTTTTGTTTATAATTAAAACAAAATACAAAGTTACTAACCATAAACTTAATTAAATAAGTTTTAAAAACGTTTAGGGGCTAAATTGTAAATTAACCAAATTGACATTTCAATTAAAATTAAATATAATTACCCGAGTGATTATATAAATTTGAGTTATAAAAAGATTTAACGTATACAAATTGTCTATTTAAAATCAACGAGTTCAAGTTATTATCGCAATTGATCTGACCATTGCGTACTACTCTAATAGTGCGTCTCGAAGACAAGAACATCTCACATGTTCCCTTAATTAATGACGTGTTTCAAACACAAGAACATCTCGTATGTTCCTGATCAAACATCACATATACAACACAGGTATACGGATTGCTACTTATAGCTGAAGGTTTTCAACAACTGAAAACTGATCAAGGCATGACTCGAATCTTATGTTGTTGCAATAGTCAACTAGGAATCCTCACAATTATTAACGCACCTTACTTAATAGTATCAGCAGCAGTAATTTGGATGGTGGAGTACTTAAAATGTTGTCGTGATACCACTTTTTTCACGACCCGAAGTCCACCCTAATCCAAGTCACGACCGGCGCTAGGAAATAGGAATGGTTGTTCCGAAACCCGTAGCAAGCTTAAAACCTCTAGAAATCTTTTGCAAATATTATTAAAAAATCGCACCCCGCGTACGATCTGTTTTCAGAAAATACCGTTAAAACTTTTCTCGTTTTACTCAAACGCATTTCTGAAAATATACATATATACAAAATCTGGTTTTCAAAAGTACTGGTTCGATAACCTCGTTATCTCAACCCTCGCTTCCTTCTGAAAACCTGGCGTGGTGATCAATGGAAACCAGGGACTTATCTCTCGCTTTCCTTAACACATAGGCAGCCCTGTTACGAACCACACGCAATTGTTAATATGTTTAATAAAATAGTGAGGACACCTCTGCGTCTCGCAACGGTGGTATTAAACATATTAAAATACACAGCGGACCGGTTACACGTAGCCGGTGTATATAAAACATATTGTTTTTGACCCTCACAAAAACACACGAGGCCGACTCGGTAACTAGATACAATATGCCACTAAGCAGCCACCCGAAAGGTATAAGCACAAGTGAACTAGATCCTATCAGAGTATTTAATTAGAGGACTAGTGGCACGGCTGTTGGCATATTACACTTATACTATTGCAGCATACTAAGAGTACAAAATCCTGTGTATAATACCCAAAAAAAGAGCTCCCCTAAGGTACAAAAATGGAAGCTCGAGTAACCTCAAAGCTTGTTTCCTGGAAATGGGAAGAAACAACTGGGTCAGAAATATAAATATTTTCGAGTGAGTGAATAGTTTACAGATAAATACCAAAATTGCATAATATATATAAAACAGTTATATATATAAAATATTACCAATTTATCGATCCATATGAAACCCTAATCCACAATTGTCCTAATAGACATACTCTTATCTCGAGCTTATATACCACAGAGTAAGGACCGTGAACTGAATCACTGTCGTCCACTTCTGTATCTCTGGTACCTGGACCGTAATCATGAAACTGCCATCGCGGTTTGACCCGCGACCGTAACTGTATTACTGTCGTCTCAGGGTGTACCCGTGAAGTCAGGGCATCTACTTTCCCAATGATTTAACACGATAGACATACCTCGACAGAAGTATATCTAGAAATCGGTGTTGGTAATCACGCAACCCTATTGCCGCCAATTGGTAGCCCGTTCCAATGGATCTCTCTTGGCTAGTTTATACTACTACGATTATGGATTTAAAAGAGTTGAATATTGAAATTTAAAAGTAAATGCGTAAGCTCACAGTACTGCTAAGTTACTACGTAGCACTGTTGTATGTATGACAGAATCCCCTGAGTCCTGATTTGACTGCTGGAAAGCTAGTCGCATCAAACATACAAAACACATAAGACAAACATCAATATCTGGTATAAACATCTAGGTCCTAAAACCTAGGTCCAGACAAATCATACAAACATATAGCATATAACACTTATGGTCTCTTTATTTTTAGAAACCATATAAATCATTTTCACCTTGAGAAAACGTTTAGACTTCACTTTAGAAGTCCTTTTAGGTATAGCAATACCTAATTAAATCATTTACTAGTATCGACTTAGTTGCCACAACAATTCACAGTCGTATACTTAATATTTAGCAACATCATTTGCTAAATATTTTAAATCTTTTAAACCGGTTAAACGTCGACTTTAACTCTATTAAAGTCATTTTTAAACGTTTAACTTTACTTTTAAAATATTATTTTAAAAGTATTTTTGTTTAGGTTTAAAACATTTTAGGTTCGGTCGGAAAACATCTAGGGCTATTGGGCGAAAACTCCTCGGAAAATCTATTACCGGGCCATTCCGACGTGATATTTTTTGTCCAAAACGTCAAAAAACGCTAATTTAACATCCTATAACGCATATACACAATTCGGACATTTAAATCGATCGTTCGATACGATAACCGTTTATAAACGTATATATATTCAAAATATATTAATATATATCGAAACAAATGTTTAATACGGGATTAATACCTCGATTACTCAAGTAATCATCGAATAAACGAAGTTTGAATCGAGAAACAGATGGATCTGCGCGAAATCTAAGTCTCGCTGTCGCCACTGTGAGATAAGTAGCTCAATATCATTTGCTGAGATGAAGCAAATGAATCCTGGGTTATAATCTGAGCCCTACATATATATAATAATGGTTAAAGTGTTTTTTTATAATAGCTCAATCATGCACTTTAAACCAACTCCTAAATTAGTCGTTCGTAGCTCAAACGAAAACGACTTCCGAATTTTGTGAAAATTTACCCAAAATTCTAATAAAATATAAAAAGAATAAAAATATAATTTTTATTCCTATCCGACTTATATTTTATTCTTAACAAATTATTTTCGATTTATTATGTCTGCGTTAACTACGCTTGATAAAATTTCTATTTCCAAATTTTATCATATTTTCACGATAATCTTTTTAAAATATTTTGCGAATATTGACACCAACAATATTCGCACGGGACTTATGAATTATTTTGCACCCAATTCATATGTTTATATTATTCTCGTTAACTATATAAATATCCAAATTTAAATATCCAAAATTTAAATTTGAAATCCTATTGCCACAATATTTTATTAGGGACACCTGTAAATTAAATTTATCTTTAAATTTAATTTACGTACTCCCGTCTAATTAAATATTAGACATGTGGCAGTATTATATCCTCTAAAATTACGGGATATTACAACGCACTTGCGTATCTATGATCTTTACTGTTTCCTTTTTTTTTTATGTCAACTCCTCGCTTACCTCCATAGGTTGTGCCTATATAATTCGAGAAGTATCTGATATATACTTCCAACGCATGGAAATATGAAATACCGGATGAACTTGTGACATATCAACTGGTAACTCTAACTTGTATGCTATCTTTCCGATACGTTTTATGATCTAGTACGGTCCTAGGTACCTTGGTGATAATTTTCCTTTCTTGCCAAAACGAACTATACCTTTCATAGGTGATACCTTGAGAAAAACATAATTGCAAACTTGAAACTCTATGTATTTTATCTTTGGATCCGCGTAACGCTTTTGTCGACTAAAAGCAGTGTTCAACCGTTGTCTAGTCAACGATACATTTTCCAAGGTAATCTGAACAAACTCTGCTCCTGTCAACTTCCATTCTCTGACTTCATTACAACGTATAAGGATCTATACTTACGTCCATACAAAGCTTCATAAGGAGTCATCTCAATGCTTGAATGATAGCTATTGGTATATGAGAACTCTACAAATGATAAGTAGGTATCCCAACTTCTTCCAAAATCCAAAATACAAAGTCGAAGCATATCCTCGAGAGTCTGAATCGTCCTATCAGACTATCCATCTGTCTGAGGATGGAAAGCAGTACTGAAGTCTAACTTTGTTGCTAACGCTTCTTACAAACTCTTCTAAAAATGAGAGGTAAAAACTGAATCTCTATCAGAAACTATTATCACAGGAACTGTTAGTGATATGCACTAGGTGAATAATGTTTGACCATGTATTGACTTATCGTTTTTGTTATTTATTGATTGGCATTTTTTATCATTTTATATTATGATTAGAATACTTGAATGGTTAATTCTTTCTAAGGTCATCAAGTATGTGACTTGATAGTAGAACCCTTAGGTTATATGAAGAATTATATTTCATTTATCCCTAGTATTAATAGTACATTGAGACTAGTATGATGTTGACTGATGATTATGTTTTACTAATCATGTATATGAGATATAAAGTCAAATAATAGGTGCTATTTGAGAAATAAGTCACTGGATGACCCACCTTGAGAATACTACATAGATAACTGTCATCAGTAATTCTCATTATAGTTCTATTAGTATAATCCTTTGACCTTGAAATCACTATAAATTTCTACATATCTATTTCATGTTTTGATACAGTCTTACATTATCTTTAACAGGATAGTGGAATAGATTGACATTGGATATGAAAATAACTATGTGAGAAATGTGAGTGACTGAGAAGGAATTTGTCCCTCATTTATTTGAGTAAGATATCTATGGGCCCCTTGAAGAAGATAGACTGAAGGAAATGCATGGCCATGCTAAATGAATTGATAAAGAGTTATCATTTTTAGTCTACTTAGAATCAGGAAACTAATAATTGAGTATTATAAGGATGACAGAACTATGCCTTATATTCAATCAGGATATCGTGAGACAAAGGGATTAAAATATTATTGCAAATGGTTAAATCGGATAATCAATTTGTCCCTCATTAATTATCATAATGTCTTACTAGAGGCCACTTATGACTTCTGGGTCGAAATAGGGATTTCGGGCCTACTGGCTAACGTTATATGAACCTACAGGGCCGCACACTAAGAACAGGCCCAAAACAGTTATGGGTTGTATAAGCCCAACAGAATTAAGAGATTAATTGATTATTATATATATGATTCATAATATATATATATATATATATATATATATATATATATATATATATATATATATATATATATATATATATATATATATATATATATATATATATATATATATATATATATATATATATATATATATGTTAATTGAAATTCGAAATTTAAGAATAAGTGTTTTCCTTAAGGTATTATCTTTTGAAGATAATAATAATGATAATTAATATATATGTGTAATTATCAAAAAGGAGTTTTTGATAAACATAAACTTGTAAGAGTTACAATGAGATTGAAATACAAATTTGTCTCAAACCCTAGTGTTTTTGTATGCCTATATATACACATTAAGGAATGGGTTTGTGAATCACGAAATTCATTATTCACTAAATAATTCGAAATTGCTTGTGAAGCAATAGTGCTAGCACACAAGCACTAGTTTTGGCTAAGGTATGTTCGTGTGGATACTAGTAGAGAACGCGTTCTTTTGGAGGCGTTTCTGATCCGAGGTCAGGTATCACCAAAGTGAACCACCTCCTTCCTTCCTACATTGTTGTTTGGAATTCGACATTCAAGTAAGTATTAATTATATTATTAATCTATTTATTCGAATTACATGGATCTTGGTTGGGGTTTTTGATAAAAAAAATTGAAATTCTGCTACGTTATGAACCTAGAAAATCCAACAGTGGTATCAAAGCCGCTTGTAATTCGATTGATTAGATTTTGAGTATATATATGATATATGCTTATTGTATGTTCTGTTTTTAAAAAGGGGTTGTTTTTCGAAACGGTTTTAAACGAATTATAATTCGTTTTAATTATACTTAAATCGTTTATGTGATTAAATTGTATGAAAAAAAATATGAAGAATTAATTTGATTAATCGTTTAATTTTATTAAACACTTCGAATATACTATTCTAAATTAATATTACGTTTTAATTTGATTAAAGGTTAGTAGTATTAATTTTCATACGAATTGATAAGAAAAGGGGAAACAGATTAATAAAACTGTTTTTGAATAGGATTAGTAAATTGTTTATGAAACTGTTTTGATTATATTAGAAAAACTGTTTTTGAATAGGATTAGTAAACTGTTTGTGAAACTGTTTTTAATTCTATTAGTAATTCTGTTTTGAATAGGATTAGCAAACTGTTTATGAAACTGTTGTTAATTCTATTAGTAAAGCTGTGTTTAATTATGTTATGAACATAATTTATAAAATTGCGTTTAATTATGCTTTGAGCTGAATTAATGAAACTGTTGTTATTTAAGTGTTAAATAAATTGTTTATGATCAGTTTTTAAGAAGCAATAATTAGGGTTTAGGGGTTATTTTAATCTGTTTTGAACATATTAAAATAAACTGTAATCAATTAAGATTAATGATTTTGGATAAAGAAATTTTAATTATGTTAAGTGTAACATATGAGAAAAATTTCTGGACATAGCGGGACCACCGCCAGGGGCTCTGCCCCCGGTCCCCGCCAGGGGCGCTGCTCCCAGACCCCGCCAGGGGGCCGCGCCCCTTGGACCCCGTTGATACACCCCATAAAGGATTGTTATCCTTTTTAACCCGACCTGTTTTTGTCATCTATTTGTGTTTTAATACTTTAAATAATAATTATTAAATTTGATTTAAATTATCATGAATAACATATTTATATGATGTTGTTAAATATAATTTAAAATAGTGGAATAATATATTTTTAATGTTTATCTTATTGGTTATATGCTTTGCATGATTATTTTATATTTGATAAAATAGGATAACCAAATAGGATAAAACAAACCCTTATTTAATATTAAGTTTTAAATATACCTCCCATTGTAATAACACTTATCAAGACTTAGATTGTTATGGATAGGCTATGCCAAAGCATGATGTATAAAGTCATCTAAGTAAGATAAGATGGATAAATGTGATATCCATGCGTTTAATTTGGTTAGACTTAACTAGGTTATCAAAACGGTTTTGAACCTAGGGTATTAGATAGAATATCAAAATTACATGTGATGTTAATATTCTATATTCAACAATTGCATAAGATGTAATTGGTAAAATGTTGCCTACCTAAATAACCATACTTAAAATGATAAGCTAAAGCTTACTTGAAGTAGGATAAAATATGGATCTTGTCCCACTATTATTTTTCAAGTAGTTGAAATTAATGTTAAGGGTTTTTATATCAATTATGGATATATGTTGTGGGAATTTTATTGTGCCTTTTATTAAATGCTATTTGTATATTTATTGTTGTAGAGATGGCTTCAAACACTACACATACTCTATCAGTGCGATCAATCCTTGAGAAGGATAAGCTCAATGGCACTAACTTTCTGGACTGGTACAGAAACCTAAGAATTGTTCTTAGGCAAGAAAGAAAGGAATATATCCTTGTTTAACCCCTCCCTGAGGAACCAGCTGCTGGTGCTACTAGAGCTCAAAGGGATGCTTATACGAAGCATCTCAATAACTTTACTGATGTCACTTGCATTATGCTTGGATGCATGGAGAATGAGCTCCAAAAGCAAATCATGGAATTGGATGCAAACACCATGATTGCTGATCTCATGGAAATGTTCCAAGAGAGAGCAAGAATTTAAAGGTTCAATACCATCAAGGATTTGCTTTCTTGCAAGTTGACTACTAACAGCTCAGTCAATCCTCATGTTTTAAAGATGAAAGGTCATCTTGAACATTTGGACAAGCTCGGTCTTCCAATTTCCCAAGAGTTGGCTACGGATATTGTTCTCCAATCTTTGCCTGAGGCTTATGATAGTTTCATCATGAACTTAAATATGCATAATATGGAGAAGACCATCACAGAGTTGCATGGGATGTTTCAAACTGCTGAAAAGAGCATCAAGAATGAAATCAAAGATGTTCTTATGGTCAACAAGGGAAAGGGTATGAAATGGTCTGGTAAGGGCAAGGGAAAGGCTTCTAAGAAGTCTAAGCCAAAGCCCAAGCCCAACACCAAGGATGAACCCAAAGAAAAACCGCCAATGGAAGGAAATTGCTTTTTCTGCAAGGAACCAGGACATTAGAAAAGCAATTGCAAGAAATATCTGGATGATCTGAAGAAGAACAAGGGTAGTGAGACTACCGCTTCAGGTATTCATGTTATATACTTCTGATTCATGGGTATTAGATACTAGATCTGGATCTCAGATTTGTACTAATGTGCATGGTCTCAAAAGGAGTAGAAGTTTGACAAAAGGCGAAGTGGACCTACGAGTTGGCAATGGGGCAAGAGTTGTTGTTTTAGCTGTAAGGACTTATGAGTTATCTTTACCTAGTAGACTTATTTTATCTTTGAATAATTGTTATTATGTACCTACCATGTGTAGGAATATTATTTTTGTTTCTTGTTTGGACAAGGATGGCTTTGAATTTATTATTAGGAATAATAAATGCAGTATTTCGCTTAATAACATTATTTACGGATATGCTCCATGCACTAGTGGTCTTTATATTTTGAATGTTGAAGACACTAATGAAAAATCAATCTATGACATCAATACTAAGAAGTTTAAGTCAAATGATTTAAACTCTACTTATCTCTGGCATTGTCGTTTAGGCCATATAAATGAGAAACGCATTTCAAAGCTTCAAAGAGATGGACTTTTGAATATGAATTATTTTGAAACATATGAATCTTGTCTAATGGGCAAAATGACAAAAACACCTTTTACTGGACAAGGTGAAAGAGCTAAAAACTTTTTGGGCCTTATAAAAACAGATGTATGTGGTCCATTAAGAACAAATGCTAGATGTTGATTTCAGCATTTCATTACTTTTACTGATGATCTCAGTAGATATGGTTTTGTCTATCTGATGAAACATAAATATGAATCTTTTGAAAAGTTCAAAATCTTTAAAAATGAAGTACAATATCAACTTGGTAAAAATATTAAAACACTAAGATCTGATCGAGGTGGTGAATATTTAAGTCAAGAATTTGTAGATCATCTAAGAGATTGTGGGATCGTTTCCCAATTGACTCCACCTGGAACGCCGCAATGGAATGGTGTGTCCGAACGGAGAAATCGAATTCTATTGGATATGGTTCGATCAGTGATTATTCAAAATGATCTTCCAATCTCATTTTGGGGTTATGCTTTAGAAATCGCTGCATTCATTTTGAATATAGTTTCATCAAAGGCAATTGAAAAGACACCATATGAGATATGGACTGGAAAAACTCCTAGTTTGTCTTTTCTTAAAATATGGGGATGTCAAGCTTATGTGAAGCGAAAAATTTCAGATAAATTAGCACCCAAATATGACTAATGCCTTTTTGTTGGATATCCTAAAGAAACTAAAGGATATTACTTCTACAATGCTTATGAGAACAAAATGTTTGTTGCTCGAAATGGTGTCTTTTTGGAAAGAGAATTTATTTCCAAAGGAACCAGTGAGAGTACAGTACAACTTGAAGAAATTCAAGAACCACAAAGTAGCATTGTACCAAGTATGGAACCTCAAATGAATCAACAGGCAATTACTGAACCAGAACAAGTACAACAAGGCCAAAGGATGTCTAATAGGACACGTCATAATTCTATGAGATATGGATTTCTCATAACTAAGAACAATGATGTGATGATTGTGGATCAAGAAGAACCCACATCCTATTAAGAGGCCATAAATAGTCCTAGCTCTGAAAAATGGCTCGAAGCCATGACACTACTAGAAAACAGTCATTTAGCGACAGATTTTTCCGTCGCTAAATGACCAAAATCCGTCGCTTAACACGTTTAGCGACGGAAACAAGCCGTCGCAACATTTTTGGTCGCAACGTTTGATAACGACGGGAAAAAAAATTTGCGATAAATTTTGGTCTCCGTTTTAGCGACGAAATTCTAAATCTGTCACTAATTAGCGACGGATTTAAATCCATCACTAGTTTTAAAAAAAATTAAAAATTTTAAAATTACATCGTAAACTAAATTTTTTATTTAATCAATCACTCATCCGCGCCCTCCGTCACACACCCACCCGAGTTAAATCACCCACCCGCATCCACCTATCAATTTTCGCTAACTTCCCAGTAGGTCACCCATCCTTCCATTGCTCCCACTCAAAACTCTTTAATCTTGTAGTTCTCCCGCGTATAACTCCACCTTAACTAGCTCATATTCATGTTATATATTTATGTATATTATACTTAAATGTAACTAAATACAACAAATATTTGTGTCTATAATTTAATCCCGCATTCTAAGATAATTTTTTTTGTAATTTAAAATATTTATATACTTTAAATAAATAAATAATATGTAATTATTATTTCATAAATAAGGTTTAGTTATTATTTTATAAATAAAAACGTTATATTGAAATAATATAAATTTAATTAAAAAAATTATAACTATTTTTTATTAAATACTATCTTAAATAATATTTGATACCTTTTAATTTTTTTTGACATTGAAAATTAGCGACGAATTTGAAATCCGTCCCTAAATTCCGTCGCAAAAAGCGTAATTTAGCGAAAAAATTTAAAATCTGTCGCTAATTGCGGAAAATAAAAGGCGGGAGTATTCCCACCAATAATTAGCGACGGATAATCAAGTTTGGAAATGCAATGAAGATTGACATGGATGAGATCTGAAATGCAGGAGATCTAAAATGCAATCCATGTATGATAATCAAGTTTGGACCTTGATTGACCCAATGGATTGTGTAAAAACCATTGGGTATAAATGGGTCTTCAAAATGAAGACTGACATGGATGACAATGTGCATACCTATAAAGTAAGACTGGTTGCAAAAGGTTTCAGACAAATACACGGTATTGACTATGATGAAACTTTTTCACCAGTAGCTATGCTTAAATCCATTCGGATTCTCCTTGCCATAGCTGCATATTATGACTATGAGATATGGCAAATGGATGTCAAAACGGCGTTTCTTAATGGAAACTTACTTGAGGATGTGTACATGACACAGCCTGAGGGTTTTTCCAGTCTAGAGAATTCTAGAAAGGTTTGCAAGCTTCAAAAATCCATTTATGGATAAGCAAGCTTCTCGTAGTTGGAATCTTGATTTTGATGAAGCTATCAAAGAGTTTGGATTCATCAAGAATGAAGATGAACCTTGTGTATACAAGAAGGTTAGTGGGAGCGCGATTGTTTTCTTAGTGCTTTATGTTGATGACATACTACTCATTGGAAACGATATTCCCATACTTCTCATTCTTTGTGGGACAAAGTGGTACAGCCAAAGCCGTTTAAGAGATCATACATAGTGATGTATATGGTACGTTTAAAGAAATGGACCAAGGTAGATACTTATACTTCATTTCCTACATCGATGATTTGTCACGATATAGTTAAGTTTGTCTTATGAAGAACAAACATGAAGCTATTCAACAGTTCAAAGGCTTCAAGAATGAAGTAGAAAACCAAATTGGAAAAGGTATTACGACTTTACGATGTGATAAAAAAGGGAAGAATACTTGAATACATAATTTAGTATGTTCCTAAAAGGAATGTGGTATTATTTTTCAACTTACTCCTTGGGAACACCATTGTTGAATGGTGCGTCTATCAAGAAGAAGGTATCGTACATTGTGGGACATGATACGATCAATAATGAGCTAAATACTGACTTATTCATCTTGTTATGGGGACATGCACTTCTTATTGCAAATGAAATTCTAAATTGTATTCCAACTAAATCCGCTATATAGATACCTTATGAGATATAGTATGAAATCAAGTCTTAAGGATGTTATGATTTGACGGTGTTCTGAACATATCAAGAAATTGATATCCGATAAATTTGGAATCAAAATCAATCATGGAAAATTTATGTTGGATATCCTAAAGACTGTTTATGATATTATTTCTATATTCAAACCGAACAAACAATCGTTGTTAGTCGGTGGTAGCCTTTCTTGATAAAGCGTTTACTCAAGAGGGAGACTAAGAAGGAATTTAGAATTAGATGAGGAGTCAACTAGTTACCAATGAAATAATGAATCATTGAAGAATGATCAAACCCAATAAAATTCGGAGTTAGTAAAAAATGTATTTACATTAACATCTCGAAGATCAAGTAGAGTATCTCGTCCACTAGAGAGATATGGTTTTCCTGCAAGATAAATAAGCGTTGTTTAGTCATGGAGAAAAATATTAAATGTTGATCTCTCTACTTATGAGGAAGCTATATGTGATATAGATTCTTCAAAATAGTTTGAAGCGATAAAATCTGAAACGGATTCCATGTATAGTAACCAAATTTTGGGAGCTAGTCGATCCATCCGAAGGTATTATATTGATAAGGATTAAATGGATCTTCAAGCATAAATTTTGTACTAATGGAAAGGTGGAGACCTTTAAAGTTAGTCTTATTGCAAAAGAGTTTTGCTAGAGGCAAGAAGTCATATTATGAATACACTTTCTCGCTAGTAGCCATGCTTAAGTCCATTGGGATTCTCCTTACCATAGCTACACATTTAGATTATATGGTTATACATGTGTATGTAAGAGCCACATTCCTTAATGGTTAAATTAAGGAGAATA
The DNA here is from genome assembly GCF_937616625.2 of Mercurialis annua. NCBI lineage: Eukaryota > Viridiplantae > Streptophyta > Magnoliopsida > Malpighiales > Euphorbiaceae > Mercurialis > Mercurialis annua. The sequence continues at coordinate 43,807,612 of NC_065570.1, read as the reverse complement.
TCTATATGGAACAAGCCAAGGATTTTGAATCCAAAGAAGGATCCAAGGCATGTAAGCAAAAATGATCCATAGTAGATGGAAAGAACGCTTCGAGAATCATCGACTTGATAAACCGTAAGGAGTTACAAATTTATTAAAAACGATGATAAACTCAATGCTTACAAGAAGGTTAGTGGGAGCACACTCACTTTCATAATCTTGTATGTAGATTACATATTACTAATAAATAATAATATTAGAATGCTTACTTTTGTAAAAAATTTGGTTTATCCAATACGTACTTCATCAAAGACCTCGGAGAGCTAGCCTAAATTCTCAATATTAGACTCTTTGGAATAGATATAAGAGAATAATTGATTTTTCCTTAAGGTCTGCTTAGAAAAGATGTTGAAGTAGTTCAGTATTGAAGTTCTAAGAGAGGATTGATACTAGTTAGACATGAAATTCTTCTTTTAAAGGGAATATCTTCCAAGACTTCTGAAGAAAGAAAGAATCTAACAAAGATACCATAGACTTTGGCAATTGGTAGTCTGATGTATGTGCTGTCACTTACAAAGCTTGAAATTATGTATGCGGTTAGAGGGTCTAATCGGTTTCAATCCAATCCATGTTGTGAACATTGGATGGTTGTTAAGGATATGTTTATGTACATGTGAAGAAATAAAGATATAGTATCAGCAAATGGAGAACGAGACTTTTTAGTAGACCGTTTTACAGATTCAGATTTAAATCAGATTTGGATGATAAAAGGCTTATCTCCGGATTCATATTTATCTATAATGGAGGAGTAGTGACCTAGACGTTTTCTGAGCAAGAGTCAACTTCATATTCCCTTATAGAAGCTGAGTATAACATGGCATGAGATGCTGTAATGGAAGGTCTTTGGATAGAATTAGCTCGTAATGGAACTAACTACGATTTTCTTCCATTGAGTCGACAATTCCTCTTATCTGTGACTACAATGGTGATATTGCCCTAGCAAAAAAAAAAAAACGGGTCTCATAACTTATACGAACATAAGGAAAGGCATTATCATATTATCTAAAGAAAAACTATTACTCTAAAAGATAGCATCAGTCGATAACGCGGTTGACCCACTGATAAAGCCCATGACTTAGAGTCATTAAGCTTTACATGACTTAAAGTCATTAAGATTTACATCTTGAGAAGATGAGGCTTAAAAATAGTTGTCAATGGCACTAGTGCAAGTGGTAGATTATTAGTAGCATGTGCCTTAAGGCCATTTGGTCGTGTATATTTATAGAACCTGTCCCAATGGAAAAGATATATATGTTCTATTTGAACTAAATGTCTCATCAGCTAAGTGTTCTTTTATTACATATTGTCCTTATCACATTGTGATAGAATTTATTCTTAAGGTGTTAAGGATATGAGTGACAGATTCTATTATACAAGTGATCTAAATAACCTTTCACGATCGATGGGGTCTTGCGAATAAGGGCATCGCATTATCCCAGAAAGATTGTTACCTATATTTATTCTCCTGATTAGTAAAGAGTTACTAAATATAGGAAGTAGTGAGTCTCATACTATTTTATGGGGATCAAAATAAAAATGTAGACACTCAAGGTGTTGAGTGAGTCGAATAAGTGACGCTTGATGACTTATAGATGGTATTTCATCAAAGTCAATTTATTGTTATCTAGTTCATAATTGTACATATGTCCTTTGACTTGCGGTGACACTATCTTGTAAATAGGTGATTAGAGATTGATACTCCTTAATCCTGGATCTTTCATGAGATAGGGCCGCAGGATTTGTTGGCTCTAATTAGTTATATATGGAGATCGGGCTTTAGCCTAGAAAGGATTCATCACTCTGGATGAACGAAGACAAGGTTCTATGCTATCTTGAATTGTTCTTGATGGATGATAAAAATTGTTTCTAGTGGAAGTCATATTTATCAAGAATTAGAACTGAGAGACGAGGTCATATGATCAAGACAAATAATGTTTGACTTAACCGTGACACTAGTCGAGATTGGAATCTTAGATGAAGGGAATTTTGAGTGTACGGTAATTATGAACATTGGTTTATAAAGATTGCATCAAAACATTCATCTCTATTTGGGGGTCGTGATATGTTTGAGACGTCACTCTCGATCTACGAGAATTAATAATTAAATGAGATTTAATTATTTAATATAAGAAAGGTGTTTCTTATGACTCTCGTTGCCATATAAATGTGAACTTAGTTAGTCACACACAATAGGACTCATACTCATGTGGACGAGCTTGAGGTCGCCGTAGTTTCGGGACTACAAGAATCGTTGGAGAATCGACATAGGTATTCTTCTTACGATTCCTAGATGCGTTCTTTAATTCTTAAATGATACAACGATCCATTTGTTGTTGATATGAGCAAATTTAGGATCTAGATTGTTGGAATTTTGATTTTCAATTGAAATATACGATCCGAACCCACGTGTCCCGCTGCGCCAAAAAAATCTCTCGAGGAACATGAGGCATTGCGCAAGTGGAACTTAGATAACCAACGAGACAAGTGCTATATGTTGGCATCTATGAATAACGAGTCGCAAAAGCAACACGAGAAATATCCGGGAGCTCGCGAAATATTGTTTCACTTACAAGAGTTGTATGGTGAATCAAGTTGTTTTTCCATATATGAGTTATCTAAGCAATTATTTTGGGTTAAGCGCTCTGAGGGAAAGGATGTTGGAGAACATATGAACATGATGTTTGATGTATCGAACGGCTAGAGGGTCTAGACTTCATCATGGAATTCAATCTCTAAATGGATATGATCCTTCAATCCCTTCCGAAATCATATGGTAATTTCATCACGAATTACTATTTGAATCAGATAGAATGTACACTTGCCGAGTTATCAAACATGTTGATAACTGCTGAAAAGAATAATGTTAAGGAAAAGGAAGTTTCTCTTGTGGTTGTTTCTTCTAGTAATACTAAGAAGAAGAAAACTAAGAAGAATGTTTTGAAAGCCCAAAAGGCCATTGCGAAAAAGAAGGGTACCTCGGAGAACAAAGGAAAGTGTTTTTTATGTGAAGGCGAGGGACATTGGAAACGAAATTGCTCCTAGTATTTGGAATCAAAGGGCAAGAACAAGAAGAATGAAAATCCCAGTAAGGGTATGTCAGTTTCTTGTTATTTCAATTCCAATAACGATAGCTCGTCCAAAGCTTGGGTATTAAATACCAGAGCTAGTTCTCACATTTGTTCATCTTTACAGGATCTAGCAATTGAGAAGAAGTTGGACAAGGACGAAGTCATCTTGAAGGTTGAAAATAACGCAAGCATTGCGGCTAAAGCAATAGCATCATCTTCTATTTTGTTGTATAAACATGTTTTGTATTTGAACAATGTTTTGTACTTACCAAACGCTTATAGAAATATCATTGGTTATGGCTATGTGCATAATGAGGATATGATTTCTTATTTACAAATGATGTTTGTAAAATTATCCATGATAATGAAATCGTAGGTTATGGTTATGTACAAAATGGTCTTTAGTGTTTAAATAAAGTTCTTCGCAATACAAATAATATTTTAGAAATTAATTCCAATGAGTGATCAAACCTCGAAACAACTTTGGCACTTACGTTATGGACATATTGCAAAAGATAGACTTAACAACTTAGATAAGATGGGAATCTTGAGTAATCTTGATTCCGCATCAATTTCGACTTGTGAGTCATGTCTTAAAGGCAAGATGACACTATCACCCTTTGTGGGACAAAGTGGTAGAGCCAAAGATGTTTTGGAAATCATACATTGTGATGTATGTGGTCCATTTAAAGAAATGGCACGACGTGGTTATTTGTACTTCATTACCTTCACCGATGATTTATCACGGTATGGGTATGTTTTTCTTATGAAGAACAAGAGTGAAGCTTTTGAAAAATTTAAAGACTTCAAAAAAGAGGTAGAAAACCAAATTGGAAAATGTATTAAAATTCTTGCATCTGATCGAGGAGGTGAATACCTGAGTACGGAATTTGGTACATTCTTACAAGAATGCGGTATTATTTCCCAACTAACTCCTCCGGGAACACCACAATTGAATGGTGTATCGGAACGGAGGAATCATACATTGTTAGACATGGTACGATCAATGATAAGCTATACTGATTTACCCATTTTGTTATGGGGTCATGCACTTCATAGTGCAAATAATATTCTAAAGCGAACACCATCAAAATCTGCTCTGAGAATACTTTATGCGATATGGTAAGGTAAGAAACCAAGTCTTAAGCGTATTAATATTTGGGGATGTTCGGCATATATCAAAAAGTTGATAACCGACAAGTTGGAATCGAGATCAATCATGGGAAGGTTCGGTGGTTATCCTAAAGACAGTTTAGGATTCAAACAATCATTTTTAGTCGGGATGCCCATTTTCTTAAAAAAGAGTTTATTCAAGAAGGTGGCAAAGGAAGGAATATAGAAATAGATGAGGAGTCATCTAAAAACCATCCAAATGATACAGTGGAGATTGATCAGACCCATAGTGAACTAGAATTAGTAAAATTAACATAAACACCTCGAATATCAAGTAGAGTATCTCATCCACCAGAGAGATATGATTTTCTTCATGATATTCAAGAGTTGTTTATTTATGGAGAAAATGATCAAATTGTTGATCTTTCTACTTATGAAGAAGCTATATATGATATAGATAATTCAAGATGGCTTGAAGCTATGAAATCCGAAATGGATTCTATGTACAGTAAACAAGTTTGTGAGCTAGTCGATCCACCCGAAGGTATTATACCAATAGGGAAAAAATGGATCTTCTAGCGTAGAATTGGTTCCGATGGAAACGTGAAGACTTTTAAAGCTAGGCTTGTTTCGACAGGGTTTTTGCGAAAGGCAAGGAGTAGATTATGAAGAGACTTTCTTGCCTGTAGCCATGCTTAAATCCATCCGGATTCTTCTCGCCATAGCTTCACATTTAGATTATGAGGTTTGGAAAATAGATGTCAAGACTGCATTCCTCAATGGATATATTGAGGAGTAAATATATATGGAACAACCTAAGGGTTTTTAATCCGAAGAAGGTTCCAAGGCGTGTAAGCTTAAACGATCCATATATGGACTGAAATAAGCTTGAAGAAGTTGGAATCGTCGTTTTTATGAAGATGTAAAGAGTTACGAGTTTATCAAAAACAAAGATGAACCATGTGTCTACAAGAAGGTTAGTGGTAGCGCAATCACATTCCCAGTCTTGTACGTAGATGACATTTTACTAATATGAAATGATGTTAGTATGTTAACCTCTGTAAGGCTTTAGTTATCAAAAACTTTCTCCATGAAAGACCTCAGAAAAAGAACTTACATTCTCGGTATTGGACTTTATAGAGATAGATCTAAGAGAATAATAGGTCTCTCCCAAAGGCTCTACTTAGAAAAGATATTGAAGAAGTTCAATATAGAAAATTCTAAGAGAGGACTGATTCCCGTTAGGCATGGAATTCACCTTTCAAAGGATGTGTCTCAAAAGACATCTAAGGAAAGAGATGACATGGCAAAGATACCATATGCTTCGGCAATTGGTAGTCTTATATATGCTATATTGTGTACAAGGCGAGATATTTCCTATGCGGTTAGTTTGACTAGCCGATATCAATCCAATCCCTGTTCAGAATAATGGATGACATTTAAGAATATCTTTAAGTACATAAGAAGAACTAATGATATGATCTGAATATATGGAGGAGGTGATCTACAAATAGACGGCTTTACAGATTCTAATTTTTAATCAGATATAGACGAACATAAGTCTATATACGGATTCGTATTCACATGTCATGAAGGAGCAGTGAGTTGGAAGAGTTCCAACCAAGAAACCACTGCGGATTCCACCATAGAAGTCGAGTATATTGTGGCATCAGATGCTGCAAAGGAAGCTGTTTTGATTAAGAAATTTGTTTCAGAACTTGGTGTGGTTCCTACCATTGAGTCGGCAGTTCCTCTTTTCTGCGACAATAATGGTGCTATAGCCTAGGCAAAGGAACCCTGGTCTCACCAGAATTCCAAACACATAAAAAGGCGCTAACATATCATCCGAGAGATTGTTGGAAAGGGAGATGTGTATCTCCAAAGGATAGCATCAGCCGATAACACGGCTGACCCATTGACAAAGCCCATAACCCAGAGTCAATTAGATTTACATCTTGAGAAGATGGGGCTTAGATATAGTAGCCAATGGCACTAGTACAAGTGGAAGATTTTAGTACTATGTGCCCTAGGGCCATTTTATCTATAAACTTGTATAAACAAATCCCAATGGCAATGGTATATATATGTTTTATTTGAACTAAGTGTCTCATCAACTAAGCGTTTATTTATTACATATTGTCCTTATCTTATTATGATCAAATCTATTCTTAAGGTGTTATGAATATGAGTGATAGATTCTATTATACAAGTGATCTAAATAAACATTCACGATCGATCGGGTCCTATGAATAAGGGCATCGCATTATCCCGGAAAGATCGTCACCTCTGTTTATTCTCTTGATTAGTAAAGAGTTACTAATTATAGGAAGTAGTGATTCTCATACTACTTGATGGGGATCATAATAAACATGTGGACACTTAAAGTGTTTGAGTGAGTCGAACAAGTGACGCTAGATGACTTATACATGGTATTTCATCAGAGTCAATTTAATGTCATCTATTTCATAATTGTACATATGTCATTTGACTTACGGTGAAACTATCTTGTATATAGGTGATTAGAGTTTGATACTCCTTATCCCTAGATCTTTCATGAGCTACGTTCGCGGGCTAATAATCACCCATGGCCCCTGACCTTTAGGACTACGTGCACAAAACCCCTTGATGTTTAAAAATGGGCACAAAACCTCCTGATCTTTGTGGCGGCGCCCACAAAACCCCCTGAGTGAAATACTCAGCAATTGTTTTGTTTTTTGTCGACGTGGCACCCGATTCCGCATTTAAACTCCAACTCGCGGATCCTGTCCCCCAGACACAAGCAAGCAGATGTCAGACATGCGTGCAGGGGGACGAGAGTGACGTCTAGCACCTTAATGACTCTAAGTCATGTCAGACATGCGTGCAGGGGGACATGCGCCCCCAGTTGGAGTCTGGACGAGGAATCGGGTGCCACGTCGACAAAAAACAAAAACATTGCCGACTATTTCACTCAGGGGGTTTTGTGAGCGCCGCCACAAAGATCAGGGGTTTTGTTCCCGTTTTTAAACATTAGGGAGTTTTGTGCAAGTTGCCCTAAAGGTTAGGGGCCATGGGTGATTATTAGCCACGTTCGCGGGATGTGTTGGCTCTAATTAGTTTTATATGGAGCTATGGGTTTAACCAAGAGAGGATTTATCACTCCGGATGAACGGAGAAAAGATTCTATGCTATCTCAAATTGTTCTTGATGGATGATGAAACCTGCCTAGGTGTATATGACTTACTTATAAAGTTTTTTCTAGTGCAAGTCATATTTATCAAGAATAAGAACTGAGAGATGAGGTCATATGATCAAGACAAATAGTGTTTGACTTAACTATGCCACTAGTCCAGCTCTGAATCATAGATAAAGGGAATTTTGAGAGTACGGTAATAATTAACATTGGTTTATAAATAATGCATCGAAAAATTCATATCTATTTGGGGGTCGTGATATGTTGCTAGACGTCACTCTCGATCTACGAAAATTAATAATTAATGGGCTCTAATTATTAAATATAAGAAAGGTTCTTATATCTTACTAGTCACATACAATAAGATGTGCAACCGATTGAGTTTAAGAGAGATCGATTTCATATAGATACTAGCACATTGTAGCATTTAATCTAAGATGATATGATGCCACGTGATGATGTCATGGGATGAGGTGATATGAGGATGTCACGATGATGTCATGCGATAATGTCACGTGATGATGCCATGTGATGATGTCATGTATGTCTCTGTGTGCGACACCTAGCATCCGACGTATCAGATGGTGACAACACCTATGCTTGGTTTGTGCTAACATATGAAGTGTCGTACGGTGGAAACACCTATACTTGGTGTGTGTCACCTAACATGTGAGGTGTCGTATGTTGGCAACACCTTTTCTTGGTGTGTGACACCTTGCCTATAAATAGAGGTTTCCTTTGCTCATTCTTTAGACACCACACTTAAGAGAGCATACTTGAAGGAGTTCAAGTAGTCATTTATCACAGAAAGCTTGGCAAACTCTTATGGATTACTTCAAGGTGAGGATTCAATCGAAAGCAGACTCGTGTGGACGAGCTTGAGGTCGCCGTACTATAGGGACTACAAGAATCGTTGGAGAATCGACATAGGTATTCTTCTTACGATTTCTAGATGCGTTCTTTAATAACTACATGATATCATGATACATTTGTTATTGATATGATCAATTTCTGGATTTTGATTGTTTGAATTCCAATTTTAAATTAAAATATACGATCCGGACCTTCGCGTCCTGAGTGACATTACATATTACTAACTGTATTTTAAAAATAACATGGCATTTAAACAAACATTTATAAAAATATATAATATAAGACATGTATTTGATCCGATCAAAACCCTAATCTTATAAACGATCATGAACAGGTAATTCCTAGTATACACGAGCGATATTGATATCTCGATCTTGTTGGCAAGGTTCCGGGATAATTCGACCGAGTGAACCCTATATCAAGTGGTACAGTTCCGGGATAGTTCGACCGAGTTAAACCACTACAAGTAATTATAACCAAACGATTGATATGTGACTCCCGCGTTCAATCCACTAGAGGTCCCGAGATAGTTCTACCAAGTTCAACCTTGTGACTAACATGAAGGAGTTAGTCTAATTCTATTTGCTAAGACTTACCCGAAACTGGTTATCAGAAAGCCTATTGACACCCAATGGACACTGAATTCATATACTTAAAAATAATCTATAAATCGATATACTATACAATCCACTCATATAGTATGCGATGCAATTAATAATAATGTTTATAATATATCAAATAGCTTTTACGAATAATGCACGAAAGTAAAATGCAACTCACATGGACCGCTATCCAATCTACTATGCTATCGATATGATAATAAACCCTTGCAAATCCAAACCCGTCGTTCTCGTAGCTTGCCGATGTGTTTATTTCATGTTCAAATCAAATACACGTTTACTATATAAACATGAACCTCGCGTACCGAAAACCCTAAATTATGAACTTAGGTTGTTTTCAATCTTGTCCGTACTACGATTATTGAATTATATGTATTTTAATGGCTTTCTATACTTAGTTAATAACACTTGTTATACTCCAATAATCGATTATCAATTGTTCTTCAATCGAATTCTGAAACCCTAACTTTGAACGTCTGGTTCTATATCCAATTTCATGATTTTTGGAGTCCAACAAGTGATTTCGAGATGGGGTACGTCGCGTCAGACCTCGGCACGTCGTACCCGGCTAGACATTGGTTGGGCCCGGTGTGCCCATCCTTCTCACTATGTGAGAAGATAGGCTCACGTCGTGAGACAGCCTTATGCTTGTCTCAGGTCGTGAGACACCGGTCTCATGTCGTGAGACGATTAAGAACAGCTCCTACAGCTATTCCGACACATCTCCAACCATCGAAAAAATCTCCAATTGATCCCAACATGCTACCACTTCACTTTAACACAAAACCCATCTTAAAAACCATCAAAAAGAACATAACAACGTGATTCCGACGTGTTCGATTTGACCGTAACACAACTTCACTAACACAACCAATAAACCATCAAAACCCTAAGTAAAAAACTCTTCCTTACCTTGTTTTGAAACTTAGAGATAGTAGAGTTCCATTTCCATAATGCAATGGAACAAAAATTAATCGAATCGGACGTCGAACGAGCAAACCTTGCCTACCTCCAACTTTTCCTTTCAATTCGCTACCTAATGCTTCTTTTGATCATATGAATATTTCATATTCGTATGAGATTCCTTATATAGTTGGCAAATTGACTGACACATTTAGTCCTTCATTTCTTTAGTTTAAACTATTTCTCTTTTAGCTTTCCATTTTAATTAAACGATCAATTATTCGCTTTAAATCAATTACGTACGTATTATTTATATCCAAATAAATATAATAATCCATATTTATTATTTTCCGTCAATAATCTTCTAATTCCAATTCCCGAGAATTAATATATTATTTACAAATTTGGGATTTAAACTCTATTTTAATAACTTTTCTTAATGTTTCCCTTAGTCCCAATTCTATCCTTTAATTAAGTTCTAATATCAAACTTTCCATATTAGAATTTTCAAAATTGTCCTACTCGGATCTTGCCTTAATATATCACTTTGATAATCTTTAGTCTGATAGTTCTTGTTGCTGAAAAGAGACAAATTGCCTCCTTTAGCAATGTCAAATGTACAGGGTATTACATTCTTCCATATTTATAAAAATTCGTCCTTGAATTTTTATATAACTTCTTATCGTTTCATAACATTACCCTTATTCACTTTATGACACTAGTTAGAACGTAGGATCGCTGTTTCACTTCTTATACTTTGTATTAAAATGATTTGGAATGGACATGATAGATCCGGATTTCGGATGTCAATCTAAGAATAGGTGTGTTTTAGGTTGGATGTATGTTGGGTAACGGTTGGCTTGATGAGCGATCCCTTTGGCAGGTCGAGTAGTGGTCCTTTTATAGTGTTTGCTGATTTACTTGTTCCATAATCAACCCCCCCCCCCCCCCCCCCGAGGTTTTGCAATAGTTGGGTATTTATGCCGAAATTCGTTCCTTACAATCTTTTGTGGAATGTATCTTCGTGAGCCTGTTACAGAGGATATTCACTTTGCTTCTCTATCGGCCTTCTAATGGTCTTGGTATATATATTTTTGGATGCGGTTGTGCCCCTTCTAGGGTTGGTAGGTCCTCCCAGTATTTTTGTGGCCTCCTTGTGTTGGATTTTGTGGAACTGCTCATCCAGAGCTTGTTGTGGAGAGGTCCTGTAGGTTGATCGGTACAATCTTTTCTTTTCCTTGTTTGTTGTTTCTTGGTTCTCCTTGTGTTTTTCCTAGCATGTTTTGGTTGTTTGTTTTATTTAACCCAACCAGAACAAGCTACGAAGAAGCTCAAGGGGATTCCATTTTGCGTAAGCTAGTGTATCCTTCGTATGCTTATTTTTCTCTTCTTCTCTTATGAGTTCTTTCCAGGTTCTTCCTGTGGTTTTAGTAGCATGTTTTGGTTGTTTGGTTTGTTTAACCCAACCAAAACAGGCTACTAAAAAGCTCAAGGAGACCCCATTCTTTGTGAAGACTGGAACAGCTTGTTCTTCTTCATTCTAGGGTTCTCCCTGTGCTTTTTGTAGCATGTTTGGGTTGAATGGTTTTGTTTAACCTAACCCAAACAGGCTCAGGGAGGCTCTATCCTTGTGTCTGTTTCGCATAGAGTTTTTTCTTTCTTCTTCCTCTTTTTATAGTGTTGCGTAATCGTGTATTTGCAGCTGTTACGTCTTTTGAAGTTCCTGCTCGCTTTTCGCGCGTCGTGTCTCTCTCTCCTGATTTATTTTAACGGTTGAGTTGTCTGTGCCTCTTCGATTTTAGTGCTGCAGTGGTTATGGCTTCTTTATTACCATTTATTACTCCTGCATATTCGTTTTTTACCCCTTTATTTCGATTTTTTACCTTCTCGGGAAAGTTTATAAATAGCTCTTCTTCTTTTTGTTTCTTTTCTTTACTTCTTTTGCTATTTTTTCTTTTTCATCTTTCCTCTTCGATCGTTTTCTCCTTTCCATTCTAATGGCTAAGAACATTTTTTATGCCATGGACGTTGGTCTCCTGAGTGACGAAGAGGGCCCTGTGCATGTCAGCCTTCTCTTGCTTGAACGCTCGACGACTCCATTTATCTGTCTTCTGTCGGATAACGAAGATGGGCCTCCGACTAGAGATAATGTTCCCCTTGTGGCAGCCGCCTCACTAGCTCTGCTGCCCGCCGTATTTCCTGTTGTTACCTAGCCTGGGGCGCCTACATCTGTAGCTACTGATTCCGTGTCATTGGTGGTGGTGTCTTCTTCTGCTGCTACGCCTTCAGTGACCCCTTCTTATGTTTCTTTTGAGAGTAGTCGGAAGAGTCCTGCTACAGGTCCTCCAGATTCCTCCCTGAGGATGTGTCCCGTCCTCGTCAAGATGTGCCGCTCTCCACTTTTGTTTTGAAGGGTAGTGTTGTCAACCGCGACTTCTTTATTCTTCTGAAGGGTGCTCCCGTTGAATCCAATTACATCCGGAACGCCGTTACCGGTTATCTCTGGAGTCAGTGTGCTTTGTCTACGGTTGGGCAGGTCCCCGGCGTGGGGGGGGGGGGGGATGCGCCGTCCATATAAGCTACCTGTTTTTGGCTTCTTGATGAGGTCCGTCGACTGGAGGACGATCGGACTCGTCTTTCGAATAGTAAGTATTCTCGGACGGGTATTGACACTCAATTTGAGCAAATGTCTGCGGCTTTGTCTCGTTTCCTGGAGGGGCAGAAGCGCCAATCAGATGAGCTCCTTCTATTGAGGGCCTCAAACGAGTCTCTGAGGAACGACCTTCATGAGAAGACTATTCTCGCGATATCCTTGGAGAAGCAGCTTATTCATAGGGGTCTTCAGGTGGAGTCCTTGCATTAGTCTCTCCGCCAGCGCAAGGATCGTATCGCGAACCTTGAGGTCACACTGAATAATGTTCGTCTGGAACAGGCGGAAGTGGAGGCGGAACGTTCTCGCCTTGAGTTGCAAGTCCAGTCCTTGGAAAATCAACTAGGGGAGGCTACGGGCGTAGTTCCTCTAATGTTTCAACAATATCGCCGGTCCATCAGGTCGGTTATTCTAAGGGACTATCTGATGGCGGATCTCTCCTTCCTTTATGTTGATTTGGTTCGGTTCCATGACCAATGTCTCTCTGCCTTGGCTGCGCAGAAGTCTGCACTTGAGGCGTTAGTGAATACCTCTCCTTCGTCCGAGGTTGATCCTCCGCCTTCTTCAGCTATTGTTGCCTTGTCTTCTCTTCTGCTCGTTTCTGGCGTTTCTTTGCCTATACTAATTTAGGGTGTGCCTTCTTCTTCCGGTAGCGTTTAATGTTTGTTTTTTTTAATTTGTTGTTGGGGAGTGTGGCCTCCTTTTGTGCCTCACATACATTTTAACAATATTACCTCTTTTTTTGTGCCGTTTTTCTCACTTTACTTTTTGTTGTACTGTGTATGCGGCTTGTGAGTTGAAGTTTTCATTAGTTTCTTGTTTGCTCGTTTTTTTATCGATTCACGTTGCCGTTTTGTTGCTGTTCATTGGTTTATTTTGGGAGATATGTTTCTCCATTTTGTTTGGCCATTGCCTTAATGAGATATGTGTTTTTTTTTGTCGTTTCCTTAAGAGGTCTGTTCCTCTTTTGTTTGGTCGTTGCCTTGGTAGATATGTATTTCCCGAGTCTCCTTTGTCCCTATTTGTTTATATCTTCCGATTTTGTTGTTGCTTTTAATTTCCATTTTGCTACTTTGTCAAAAAGAAAACTTTGATTGTATTGAAATTGACATGAAGATGCCTGTTGATACAAAAAAGTAGGCCATTATCTTTATCGTTTGGCCTTCGTCCTTCGGCTTTCTCCTCGCGGTCACTCTATCCTTCTGTTTCCTTCATGGCGATAGTGTAGCATCCGGCCGCTATCTCTTGATCTCCCTTCACATTGATTACTCCTCCCGTGGTTGGTATCTTTATCATCAAGTAGCGAATGATGGTGATTGCTCCTGAGTAATAGAGGAACGATCTCCCTAGTATCCCATTATTAGCTAGCGGCATATCCACCACCGAAAACAGTGTCTTGATTTCTTTTGTTTCTTTTTCTCCTCTTCCGAACTCTATTATCAGCTCCGCCAGTCCATGGGTTTGGATGGGGGTTTCTCCAAGGCCCATGATCGGCACTGGGAAGTGTTTGAGCTTTCCCAGTTCTCCTCCGATCCTTTTGTATGCTTCACATGTCATCAAATTTACCGCACTTCCCTCATCTACCAGTAGCTTCATTACCAAGAAGTTGCTGATGATGGCTTCTATCACCAATGCGTCGTTATGCGGCCCTTTCACGTGCTGTCCGTCGTCTACTGAGAAGGTGATCACCTTCGTTGTTTCTCCCAATCCTCCAGCTTGCTCTGCTACCTGCATTATCTCGGCTCTCAACCTTTTCCTTCCTTTTTTTGCGCTTCATCCGCCCACAATGATGTTAATGACTCCGGAGACGTCTTTCTTTCTTCCCTTTTCCTTTTCCTTCTTTTCTTCTTTATCTGCTCCCTCCTTTCGTTGTTCCTTTTCCTCTTTGTTGTTTGTGAATTTCCTTAATGCCCCCGACTCGATCATCTTCTTTATTTCCTTTTTCAGGTCGTACCATTCCTCTGTGTCATGCCCGTAGTCCTCATGGAACTTACAGTATCTGTTCTCGTCTCTTGTTCCTGTTATGTGGATCATCTTTCTGAGCCAGGTTACCGGCATTCGACTTTCTTTAACCCACATCAAGCATTTGCTCTTGTGGTGTGAATGCTTTTGTCTTATCACTGTACCTCGACCGGTAGTCATGATCGTACCTACTGTCGTTTCTCCAACGGTTATTTTCCTCATAAGGGTTGTTCCTGCCGATGCTCGGTGGCTAGTGTTGTAGTTCTTTTGTGAGTGCGAGGATTGCCTTTGAGAGTCACTTCCCTTGCTCTCCTCTTTTCGTGGCGCATCGTTTGTCCTTTGTCTTCTTCTGTCATCTACGTTGATACATTTCTGGGCTACCGCCATTACTTATTGATATGTTTTTGATTTTTTCAAGCTTAATTTGTCTCCTAGTACTTCCGTTCTCGTTCCCTTCTTCAAAACTTGAACCACAATGTCATTATTTAGGTTCTCAATCTTCATAGCCTCGTTGTTGAATCTTTCAATGTATGCTCTGAGTGTTTTCCCTTCTCCTTGTTTTCATCTGTACAGTTTTTCCGAGCTTCTTTTCGGCGGGATATTTGTAAAGAACCTTCTCCCGAACACTCTATTTAGCTTTCTCCAGGTAGCTATCGATCTGTCTTTCAAACCATTGTACCATCTTTGTGTTTTGTCACTGAGCTTGGTGGGGAATGTCTTGCAAAGTATCGCGTCCGAGACATCCAATAGTACCATCTTGTTGTAGAATTTGGTGACATGGCTTTCCGGACAACCAGTTCCATTGAATTTGTCAAAGTTGGGTACCTTATGTCTTTCCGGCCATTTTTCTGACAGCACGCTCGTTCACATAGGTGATTTTTCGCCCGTCATGCTACTGGTCTAGATGTGCTCCCTTGATTTGTCTTCGGTTACCTTCCGCATATCTTCCGATATGAGCCATTGAACTCCTTTCAGGTCCACCCCATCCGTTCCTATCTCAAATCGTCTGGGGACGGGTGGCTCCGTCTCTTCCTTATCTTCATCCTCGATCGTGACTACATCTAGGTTCGTCCCTTCTTGATCATCGGTTGCACCGTGCGTCCTCTCCAGTCTGCTTGTCCTCTTCTCGATCGGATTCCGGATCCCGTTTTGGTTAGGTGTCTGTGACCTGATTGACTCGTCGCCTCTTCTACTACCGTGGCTATCGCTTATCTGAACCGCCTCATCGCGCCATCCATTGTTAGCCTAAGGTTTTCCTGGAGATCCTGACTAGACCCGCCATCTGGCGTTGGTGCCGGACTCCGGAATCCTTGAAAGAATATTCCTTACCTCCCTACCGCTCCAGGAGCCACGGGGGTACGGGGACTATCCTCAGTGACCCCCAACCCGTCAGGTAGGACTATATTGCATCATCATTCCACTAAATTATGATTAGTACTTTAAGTATCATTAATTATACTAATTAATTACTTAAGCATTCTAATCATAAAATTTGGTTAAAAATATAATTTGGTTCCTACTAATTTATAACTCTTATAAATCAGTCCCTAATTAACTTGGATAAATATAATTAGGTTCCTACTAATTTATAATCCTTGCAAATTAGTCCCTAATTTGTACTTGTTTTTCATATTAGATTAATTTTCGAGATATGCTAATATCTATATAAAATTGATCTTTCGTAAACTCAATCGGTTGCACACTCTATTGTATGTGACTAACTAGGTGCACATTTATATGGCAACGAGAGTCATAAGAAATGCATTTCATATATTAAATAATTAAATCCAATTTAATTATTAATTATCGTAGATTTGGAGTAACGTCTAGCAACATATCACGATCCCCAAATAGAGATAAATGCTTCGATGCATTCTTTATGAACCAATGTTCATAATTACCGTACACTCAAAATTCCCTTTATCTAAGATTCCAATCTCGACTAGTGTCACGGTTAAGTCAAACACTGTTTGTCTTGATCATAATGATCTCATCTCTCAGTTATAATTCTTGATAAATATGACTTCCACTAGAAACAATTTTCTCAGTAAGTCATATACACATGCGCAGGTTTTATCATCCATCAAGAACAATTCGAGATAACATAGAATCTTATCTCCGTTCATCCAGAGTGATGAATCCTTTCTAGGTTAAACCCCTAACTCCATATACAACTAATTAAAGCCAACACATCCGGCTGCCCTAACTCATGAAAGATCTAGGGTTAAGGAGTATCGAACTCTAATAACCTATATATAGGATAGTGTCACCGCAAGTCAAGGGACATATTTACAATTATGAATAAGATGACATTATATTGACTTTGATGAATCACCATGTATAAGTTCTCTAGCGTCACTTATTCGACTCATTCAACACCTTGAGTGTCTAGATGTTTATCTTGATCCCCATCAAGCAGTATGAGACTCACTACTTCCTATAATTAGTAACTCTTTACTAATCAGGATAATAAACAGAGGTGACAATCTTTCCGGGATAATGCGATGCCCTTATTCGTAGGACCCCATCGATCGTGAACAGTTATTTAGATCACTTGTATAATAGAATCTGCACTCATATTTTTAGCACCTTAGGAATAAATTCTATCACAATATGATAAGGACAATACGTAATAAATGAACACCTTGTTGATGAGACACTTAGTTCAAATAAAGCATATATATCTTTGCCATTAGGATTAGTTCTACAAATTTACATGATCAAATGGCCCTAAGGCACATACTACTAATAATGTCCCACTTGCACTAGTGCTATGACGACTATATTTATGCCCCATCTTCTCAAGATGTAAATCATAATGACTCTAAGTCATATAAACCTTAATGACTCTAAGTCATGGGCTTTGTCAATAGGTCAACCGTGTTATTGGCTGATGCTATGTTTTAGAGAAATAGTTTTCTCTTTCCAACAATTTCTTTAAATAATATGATAATGCCTTTCCTGATGTTCGGATAAGTTGTGAGACCCGATTTCTTTTGCTAGGGTAGTAGCACCATTGTGGTCGCAGAAAAGAGGAAATGTCGACATAATGGAAGAAAATCGTACATAGTTCAATTACGAACTAATTTATCTAAACACCTTCTATTACGACATCTCATGCCATAATATACTCAGATTCTATAATGGAATATGGAGTTGATTCTTGCTTAGAATACTTCTAGCTCACTACTCCTTCATTATAGATAAATATGACTCCGGAGATAGACTCTCTATTATTTATATCTGATTCTTAATCAGAATTTGTAAAACAGTCTACTTAAAAATATCGTTCTCCATTAGTTAATACCATATCTTTAGTTCTTCACAAGTACTTAAACATATTCTTAACAACCATCCAATGTTCTTAGCATGGATTGGATGGAAACTGATTAGTCCCACTAACCGCATAGACAATATCTAGCTTTGTTAGTGACAACACATACATCAGACTACCAATTGCTAAAGCCTATGGTATCTTTGCTAGATTCTTTCTTTCTTCAGAAGTCTGGGAAGACATTCCATTTGAAAGAAGAATTTCATACCTAACTATTATCAATCCTTTCTTAGAACTTCCATATTGTACTATTTTAACATCTTTTCTAAGTAGAGCCTTTAGGAGAAACCAATTATTCTCTCAGATCTATCTCCATGGAATCTAATACTGACAATTTAGGCTACATTTCTAAAGACTATGATGGTGTACGTAGTAGATAAACCAAAGTTTTACAAAAGTTAACATTCCAATATTATTATTTATTAGTAATATGTTATCTACATACAAGATCATGAAAGTGAGTCTGCTCCCACTAACCTTCTTGTAAACATTTGGTTTATCATCGTTTTTAATAAATTCGTAACTCCTTACAGCTTTATCAAGACGACGAATCTCAAAGCTCTCTTTCCATCCATTGTGGATCATTATGGCTTACATGCCTTGGAACGTTCTTCGGATTCAAAATCCTCGGGTTGTTCTATATATATATATATATTCCTTAATTTAACCATTAACGAATGTGGTTTTTACATCCACATGTCCAACCACATAATCAAAATGTGCAGCCTTGGTAAGAAAAATCTTGATGGACTTAAGCATGGCTACCGGCGAGAAATTGTATTCACAATATGACTTCTTGCCTCTAGCAAAACCCTTTTCCAACAAGCCTAGCTTTAAAGGTCTTCTCCTTTCCATAACATCAATTTTACGCTTGAAGATCCATTTATTCCTTATCGGTATAATACCTTTGGATGGATCGATTAGCTCCCAATATTTGGTTCATTTGTTTTGAATCCATTTCATATTTTATTCCTTCAAACCAATTTTGAAGAATCTATATCACATATAGCTTCCTTATAAGTAGAGGGATCAACATTTGATCTTTTTCTCCTTGACTAAACAACGCTTGTTTATCATGTGGAAAAATCATATCTCTCCGGTGGACGAGATACTCTACTTGATCTTCGAGATGTTAATGTAGATGCATCTTTTACTAACTCTAGCTCTTAGTGCGTTAAATCAATAATTATTGATTAATTATTTTGTTGGTAACTAGATGACTCGTCATCTAATTCTATATCCTTTTTAGTCTCCCTCTTGAATAAACGCTTTATCAAGAAAGACTACCACCGATAAACTACGATTATTTGTTTAGTTAGAATATAGAAATAACATTCTAAACTGTCTTTAGGATATCCAACATAACCTTCCATGATTGCTTTTTATTCCAAATTCATCGGATATCAGTTTCTTGATATATTCCGAACATCCTCAAATCTTAACATTCTTAAGACTTGATTCCACACCATATCTCATGGAGGGAATTTAGTTGGAATTCAATTTAGAAATATATTTGCGGTAAGAAGTGCTTAGCCCCAAAACGAGATGGATAAGTCAGTATATAGCTCATTATTGATCGTATCATGTCCCACAATGTACGATACCTCCTTCTTGGCAGATGCACCATTCAACAATGATGTTCGCAAGGAGTAAGTTGAAAAAATAATACCACATTCCTTTTAGGAACGTACCAAATTATGTAATCAAGTATTCTTTCCTTTTCGATCACATCGTAAAGTCCTAATACTCTTTCCAATTTGGTTTTCTACTTCATTTTTGAAGTCTTTGAACTTTTCAAAAGTTTCTCGTTTGTTCTTCACATGACAAACTTAACTATATCGTGATAAATCATCAATCTAAGAAATGAAGTATAAGTATCTACCTTGGTCCATTTCTTTAAGCGTACCATATACATTACTATGTATCATCTCTTATACGGCTTTGGCTCTACCACTTTGTCCCACAAAGAATGATCAGGTCATTTTGCCTTTAAGATAAGAGTCACAAATCGGAAGCGATGCAAAATCTTGATTTCTCAATATTCTCATTATATCTAACTTGTTAAGTCTATCTTTTTGCAATATGTCCTAATCATAAGTGCCTAAGTTGTTTAGATGTTTGATAACTTATGGTATTAATTTCCAAAACATCTTTTGCATTAAACATATTATTTAAATAATAAAGAATATTTTGTATATATCCATACCCAACCCCATATTATTAAACATAATTGATAGAAGCAGTAGTATTTAGAGATGATATGGATTCAATTTTATCTATTACAATCGGGTATCTAGTCTAAATGAGATAATTACATGTTTCTGAATTCGGTCCTCTTTATGAACGAGGGACAAGTCTATTTATAGGCGGGTATGTGTTCCTTAATTATTCTTAGCCGATGTGGGACATGCGTTTGATAGATATCTTGGGCTTTCATTTGTGGGCTTATTCCATCATTAATCCCCCCCCAGTTCCGTCTTTTCATAGATATTTATGTCTGGAATGTGAAGCGGATTCTTCTTGGGCCGGGTCGCCTTTCCAGTTTTCCTTTTCTCTTTTTCTACGCCATTTTGACACCCTGTTATGCCACATTTAATGCGTCTTGCACCTTTTGGTGTTCTGCCGTCGCTTTGGTTCTCTGGTTCTCTTTTATTTTCAAAATTTGCTTAATTTGTCCTCATCTTCTCTTTTTATTCTTTTTGCTTCTCTTACGTCTTCTACTTTACTCTTTTTTTGTTGTTCCAGCTATACCGTATTATTTCTCACCTTACCATGGCTGATGGTTATTCCAAGGCAGTTGCTTCTTTGAAGAAGTGGTCATGTATCGTAACCCCCCTAGTATCTGGTTTCGCTCCGGGAGACTTACGGAATTATGGATGAGTACGACATGAATCTCCCAGCAGCGGATCAATATGCTTTCTCGCGGTTACCTTCGGGGTCTTCCTTTGTCTTTGAGGAGCAATTGGACGCTGGCCTTTGTTTCTGTCAAGACCCAATCTCAGGGCCGAGACCGGCGCTAGGGAATGGGAGTGGTAGCTCCGAAACCCGTAGCAAGCCTAAGAACGTACATCAATTTTTTTTTTCGCAAACATCGAATATCATGCATGACATACACATACACGTATCATGCAAAGAACATGCCATGTATACTTATTATCTACTGGCAAGCTAAACGATAAAACGCAGCAAGCATCATATATACAAACATAACTTTGAAAACATCAGAGTAATAATTACAGACAACCTTTGATATAACAAAGGCACAAACTCCTATCTACTGCAGCTCTAGAAGTAAAGTATTGTTTCTTTACATACTTTCAAAAATACAGACTTCTGGAAGTAGGATAGAAGTTTGTTGCATCAAAAACGTCTTTCACCTGAAAGGGAAAGTTGTGAGGGGTCAGTATATGGGAATATACTGAGTGAGTTTGCATAGTTACTAATAAGCATTTAAATAAAACATATAATCGATAATGTAAATGATTCGATCAAATGCAGCCGAGTAACTGATCCAGATGAAACCATATTCTCCAAATATCCGTCGATATACGTGTAATAACCTGTATTTTTATATATAATTTTTGACGTGTTTCCGGGTGTGTTTTGAGGAGAGTGTTAAGTTTCGTGGATAGTTCGTGGTTTGATTCGTTTTAGGTTCGGTTTTTAATAAAAAATTATAATGGTTCAATTCCCGTTCCAGAATCTTAAGATTCTCGAACGAGAATCATGCTTGGGGCCTGGTCTCGTACGAGACCAGGAGTTCTCGAACGAGAACCAAGCCCAACTTGGCTGTTCTCGTTCGAGAACTGAATTGTTGTGCATGGGGGCACTTTTGTCTTCCGTTCTAACCTATTCCGACCTACTTAAATACGTAACTTTTTACCCTAAGTCATTCTCTATTCTACAAAGAAACCCTAGCCGTATTTATTCACCTTATTCTCTGAGAATCAAAGCTGTAATAATCCTTCAAAGTCGCTGCCTCGGTAAGTCTTTTAATTCGTAAACTTCAGTTTTAAGGCTTTTAAAAGTCTTTCAGTTAATTGATACGTTCTTGCTCGTTTGTTGATTGAAATCAGAATCGTTTGATCCTAGAGATTCTAAACTCACGTACCTTCGATTCCCCACCTCGTTTTCATTGAACGGTACGTAATCGAACTCTATTAAATCGCCGTACGGTTTTTGTTTTAGGCTTGCTAAAATCTGTTCTTGAGAAATTCATTACTCCCGATGTTTACTTCCTTTCATTGGTGTTAAATTCATTGTTCTTCATGATCTTAGACCTCCAAGGATGTTAGAAATCGTAAATAAGTTAATTGGCTTGTTTGAATTTTTGTTTGGTTCCGTCATCGTCAATAAATGGTTTGTGCCGTTCCTCCATATTTTGTTACTGTTACGTGTTTAAGCTTTTGATATTGATTCTTTGATGTCATTAGCATTATGTAGCATTTGGTTAAGTTTTGGTGTTGAATCATTAAGGGTAAATGGAGTTAGGTTTGAGAGTAATGGTGGCGGGGATAATTCTTTTGAAATGAGGAAGATGATAGCTTATTAGTCACTTTGATCATTATATTGTTTTGTTTGAATTAATTAGGTCCTTTAAGTTATTTCCATTTTGTTTCGATAATAACTTTGATTTTAAATTGACAATTTGTATACGTTAAATTTTTATAACTTAAATTAATATAAATACTCGGGTAATTATATGTAATTTTAATTGTAATGTCAATTTGGCTAAATTGCGGTTTAGCCCCTAAAGTTTCTAAAAGACTTGTTTAAGTTAAATTTTATCTATTGGATAACTTTTGGATTTTTGATTAAATTATGAACTAGTAAATTGAGATCAAATAATTAATTTGATTTCGGATATCAAATTGGCTAAATTACAGTTTAGTCCCTAATTGGCTAAAGTACAGTTTAGTCCTTAATTGGTTAAAGTACATTTTAGTCCCTAAACTTTTATAAGACTTATATAATCAAGTTTTTGATTTGTAACTTGGGTTTCTTAAATTTGAAGTTATTGAGTTCTGCTTTAATAGTTTATTATTTTACCAATTATTTTTAATATAAACTCGGGTTTATATTTGATAAACGTTTTGGGTCGGGTTAGACTTGGGTCATCCGACAAGTGAGATTAGCTTGGTAGTTATTGGTAACTCGGCTAACCCACTATTTGAAAATTAATTATTATTTAAAGAATATTAAATAATATTTGTAAATTGGATTTTAAAGCGAGAACTCAATAGACTTATAATAATCGTGCATAGTTACCTTTTGGGTATTTTTGTGTTGTTCTGGATTATTTAATTCCAACGTGTTATTTGTGCTAGTCTTATGTGGTGTCTAGTACTCTCTAGAGTTAGGGTCTGTTTTTAATAATTATCTTATTTGTCTAGACTCGTCTACTGTTCGTGCTTCAAAGGCGAACCAGGATTAGTTGCTTGCCGGGTATCACGTGGATTAGCAAGCTGTGAGTTTGTACTTACTATTTACCGCTTTATTAAGTAAATTGTTATTTTTAATATTAAATATATATATTGTACGCATATTGCGAACTGTTTTTATATTATGGCTCTTAGTTGGAACATGCTACCTAATGGGCATCATTAGGACTGCGTGCGCACCGGTACATTTTATGGTAATGTGGTAACTCGGTGTGAGCATAGCTCTCGGGACCAAATAGAGTAACTCGGTGTAGCACAACTCTCGTGACTCTAGATATGGTAAAAGTGTGGTCAGTGGTAACTCGGTGTAGCTCAGCTCTCGGGACCAGGCCTATTGGATTATGTTTATTATTTAGAATTGTGGATTAGGGTTCCAACTATTATTCGTAATATTGTATTAAGTGTTTTAAACGGTTTTTAAAGGTTTTCCACTAAATAAATGTAGATAGTGGTATAAACTCATCTCAGTATATCTGACCCTGTTGTTTTCCCAATTTTTCCAAGGTTTATGATGTGAGAGTCTGGTGATCTCCGCATTTACTTTTCCTCGGAGGTTCCATTTATTTTTGATAAACTGTAAAACTGTTTTATTCTTAGACCGCAGTAGTAACTAGACGTCTTTATTTTATTCTAGTTGTTGTCAGATTGGTCTGACTGAATTATCATTGCTCTGGCAAGATATATGATTATTCCGGATTATTTATGTTATGCCTATTTAATAACATTATTGGAAAGCATGTTATTTTAAATGTTGAATATTATAACTGCTAGATTTAGGCTGAAGTCTCGGTTGCCCCCGAGCATTGGTTTTCTGCAGGTTTATGTGTTAATATGTTAAATGAAAGGCTAGCTACGGGTTTTGGTACTACATTACCCATACCCTAGCGCCGGTCGCGATTCATGAAATTGGGCCGTGAAAAACTTGGTATCAGAGCTTTGGTTTCAAACCAAGGCCATTTGCTTGCTATGTGTTTACTCTGTTAAGTATGGTTGTGTCTTACGAACTACTGCGGATATAGGTTTTTGTCATGTCTTTACAAACGTCATCTTTTGATTTTTAAAATATTCTGCCTACACCAATAGGATTGCGTCGAGTCAGTCATTATATGTTGATTTGATGCTGTTA
Source organism: Mercurialis annua (assembly GCF_937616625.2). Taxonomy (NCBI): domain Eukaryota; kingdom Viridiplantae; phylum Streptophyta; class Magnoliopsida; order Malpighiales; family Euphorbiaceae; genus Mercurialis; species Mercurialis annua. Next base: position 43,783,311 of record NC_065570.1, on the reverse strand, counting down.
AATGTTAATTTTATTTCACTTGGGTGTATACTTGATTGCTGTTGATTTCTCGGGAAATCCCAATCGTTACTTGTTTGTTTCATACTTGGGATGAATTATGTGTTACTTAAATTGTTCTTGTTCAATCCTTAGGATATGGACAACGTTGTTCGTACTCGTGCTCGTGCTGCGGCAGAGCAAGAAGCTGAGGCTGATGATGCGATTTCCATGGAAGTCGATTAGAACGTACCACCAGTCCCGGAAAATGTTGGACATGGTAGAGGTAGAGGCAGAGGAGCTTGTGCTGGTAGAGGTGGAGCTAGAGGACGTGGTGCAGCAGGTGTTCAGGCACCGAATGTACAGCAGGCACCGGAGGTGCAACAGGCACCAAACATGCAAGCGTTTGACTTCACTACTTTCTTGGCTGGTATTGTCGAGATGCAGAACAACCAGGCTCTTCTGCAGAATCAAATTACTGTACTGTGTCAGTTAGCGCAGCAACAGCAACCTCAGGCTGGTGCTGTAGCTGGTGTGGGTGGACTTACTTGTGTCGATCACATTCCGACAGACAGAGAGATGGTGATGACCTACACGAAGTTAACTCCGACTTCATTCGATGGCACAGGGGATGCTCTTGACTTTTTTGAGGAGTTTGAGTACAACAGTCAGAGGATTCAAGCTACTGATCGTCAATCAGTGATGCTTGTGGAGATGTCGTTGAAGGGTCCAGCTAAGGACTGGTTTCGCGATAACATCAGGCCAGAGATGGCTACATTGTCTTGGGCTGATTTTGTGAACAGGTTCAGAGGTTACTATCTACCCTTCTCTGTTACTGAGAATTTCAGAGAAAAGATGCTAAATTTGAAGAAAGGGGATATATCTGTGACAGACTACACTACAGAGTTTGTCCGTTTGGGGCGGTTTGCTACAGATCTACAGGGTGATCGAGAGCGAGTGAACGACCGCTATGTTAGGGGTTTTGGCTCGGAGTTTCTCCCTTTGCTGATAGGGACAGACATGGAGTTTGCTCGGGTAGTGGATAGTGCTCGACGGATGGAGAATTCATTGATTCAGTTTGGGACGATCTCTGACCCTTTCCAAAATTGGAAGGGAAAGAGTGATCTTCCTAGTGGGGGGCAACAGGCCCCATCACAACATGGTAGTGGGAACTACTACAGTGGCTCTTCTCAGGCCAATAGGGGGAGTCGCCGTACGCACAACAAGGGGAGGCATAGTACTAGGAGTGCTCCGTACAATTCTAGTAGCAGTGGGAGTAACCGTGGTTCCGGACGCGGGTACAGTGGTGGATCGAACATTCTGTTCTTCCAGAACTGCAGACGCAGGCACTATGGTCAGTGCCAATTAGCTCCTGGAGGTTGTTTCTCTTGTGGCCAGCCGGATCATTTTTCCAGGGAGTATCCGACATCTGGGCAGCAGATGTCTAACTCCAGTGTGGCGCAATCGTCTTACCAGCAGCAGAGACCTGCGTTTACACAGTCTGTAGGGTATTCTCAGCCTGCAGCATCTTTTGGCGGCCAGCGGGGCCGTGGTTCTGGTGGTAGAGGTTTTGGTGGCCGTGGTAACGGTGGTAGAGGTTCCAACAGTTATGGTACTGGGCAGAGTTCGCAGCAGCAGCCGCAAGGTCAGGCCAGAGTGTTCGCTCTTACTCCTCAGGATGCGCGTGCATCAAACGCTGTGGTGCAAGGTACCATCCCGATTTCTTTTACTGGTGCTTTGGTTTTATTTGATGCGGGTGCAACCCATTCGTTTGTGTCTACGTGCTTTGCTGGGAAATTGGGTATTGCACCATCTGTTTTGAGTGAACCTCTAGCTGTGTCTACACCTATGTCCGAAGGTGTAGTAGTGGACGTCGTTTATCCTTCTTGTCCAGTGGTTATTCAGGGTAGAGAATTATGTGATGATTTGATTGTGCTTGACGTTCTTTCTTTTGATGTCATCTTGGGGATGGACTGGTTGTCACGCCATTTTGCTTCTATTGACTGTCGAGGGAAGTCAGTCGAGTTTCGGATTCTAGGTAATCTACCTTTTTCCTTTCAGGGAGAAAAGGCAGAGACAACTAAGAATCTGATTTCCGCCATCAAGGTGAAGCGGATGTTAGGCAAGGGTTGCCAGGGTTTTCTTGATGTGGTTCGTGATTTGGAGGCTGATAGTGGTGATATGCATAGTGTTCCGATAGTGAACGAGTTCACTGATTTATTTCCAAAAGAATTGCCTAGATTACCACCTGACCGTGAGATTGAGTTTTGCATTGATGTGGTTTCTGGTACAGCTCCGATTTCGATACCGCCGTATCGGATGGCTCCTGCAGAGCTGAAGGAGTTGAAAGACCAGTTACAAGAGCTGTTAGATAACGGGTTCATCAGACCGAGTACTTCTCCATGGGGTGCTCCAGTTCTGTTTGTGAAGAAGAAAGACGGTTCCTTTCGACTGTGTATCGACTACAGACAGTTGAACAAGGCTACTGTCAAGAACAGATATCCTCTTCCTCGCATCGATGATTTGTTTGACCAGTTGCAGGGTGCGAAGTGTTTCTCCAAGATTGATTTGAGGTCTGGGTATCATCAACTTTGGATCCGTGATGTAGATGTGCCTAAGACTGCTTTTTGGACGCGTTATGGACATTTTGAGTTTCTGGTTATGTCCTTTGGTCTGACAAACGCACCAGCAGCGTTTATGGATATGGTGAACAAAGTATTCAAGCTGTTTTTAGATCAATTCGTTATCGTTTTTTTATCGATTCACGTTGCCGTTTTGTTGCTGTTCATTGGTTTATTTTGGGAGATATGTTTCTCCATTTTGTTTGGCCATTGCCTTAATGAGATATGTGTTTTTTTTTGTCGTTTCCTTAAGAGGTCTGTTCCTCTTTTGTTTGGTCGTTGCCTTGGTAGATATGTATTTCCCGAGTCTCCTTTGTCCCTATTTGTTTATATCTTCCGATTTTGTTGTTGCTTTTAATTTCCATTTTGCTACTTTGTCAAAAAGAAAACTTTGATTGTATTGAAATTGACATGAAGATGCCTGTTGATACAAAAAAGTAGGCCATTATCTTTATCGTTTGGCCTTCGTCCTTCGACTTTCTCCTCGCGGTCACTCTATCCTTCTGTTTCCTTCATGGCGATAGTGTAGCATCCGGCCGCTATCTCTTGATCTCCCTTCACATTGATTACTCCTCCCGTGGTTGGTATCTTTATCATCAAGTAGCGAATGATGGTGATTGCTCCTGAGTAATAGAGGAACGATCTCCCTAGTATCCCATTATTAGCTAGCGGCATATCCACCACCGAAAACAGTGTCTTGATTTCTTTTGTTTCTTTTTCTCCTCTTCCGAACTCTATTATCAGCTCCGCCAGTCCATGGGTTTGGATGGGGGTTTCTCCAAGGCCCATGATCGGCACTGGGAAGTGTTTGAGCTTTCCCAGTTCTCCTCCGATCCTTTTGTATGCTTCACATGTCATCAAATTTACCGCACTTCCCTCATCTACCAGTAGCTTCATTACCAAGAAGTTGCTGATGATGGCTTCTATCACCAATGCGTCGTTATGCGGCCCTTTCACGTGCTGTCCGTCGTCTACTGAGAAGGTGATCACCTTCGTTGTTTCTCCCAATCCTCCAGCTTGCTCTGCTACCTGCATTATCTCGGCTCTCAACCTTTTCCTTCCTTCTTTTGCGCTTCATCCGCCCACAATGATGTTAATGACTCCGGAGACGTCTTTCTTTCTTCCCTTTTCCTTTTCCTTCTTTTCTTCTTTATCTGCTCCCTCCTTTCGTTGTTCCTTTTCCTCTTTGTTGTTTGTGAATTTCCTTAATGCCCCCGACTCGATCATCTTCTTTATTTCCTTTTTCAGGTCGTACCATTCCTCTGTGTCATGCCCGTAGTCCTCATGGAACTTACAGTATCTGTTCTCGTCTCTTGTTCCTGTTATGTGGATCATCTTTCTGAGCCAGGTTACCGGCATTCGACTTTCTTTAACCCACATCAAGCATTTGCTCTTGTGGTGTGAATGCTTTTGTCTTATCACTGTACCTCGACCGGTAGTCATGATCGTACCTACTGTCGTTTCTCCAACGGTTATTTTCCTCATAAGGGTTGTTCCTGCCGATGCTCGGTGGCTAGTGTTGTAGTTCTTTTGTGAGTGCGAGGATTGCCTTTGAGAGTCACTTCCCTTGCTCTCCTCTTTTCGTGGCGCATCGTTTGTCCTTTGTCTTCTTCTGTCATCTACGTCGATACATTTCTGGGCTACCGCCATTACTTATTGATATGTTTTTGATTTTTTCAAGCTTAATTTGTCTCCTAGTACTTCCGTTCTCGTTCCCTTCTTCAAAACTTGAACCACAATGTCATTATTTAGGTTCTCAATCTTCATAGCCTCGTTGTTGAATCTTTCAATGTATGCTCTGAGTGTTTTCCCTTCTCCTTGTTTTCATCTGTACAGTTTTTCCGAGCTTCTTTTCGGCGGGATATTTGTAAAGAACCTTCTCCCGAACACTCTATTTAGCTTTCTCCAGGTAGCTATCGATCTGTCTTTCAAACCATTGTACCATCTTTGTGTTTTGTCACTGAGCTTGGTGGGGAATGTCTTGCAAAGTATCGCGTCCGAGACATCCAATAGTACCATCTTGTTGTAGAATTTGGTGACATGGCTTTCCGGACAACCAGTTCCATTGAATTTGTCAAAGTTGGGTACCTTATGTCTTTCCGGCCATTTTTCTGACAGCACGCTCGTTCACATAGGTGATTTTTCGCCCGTCATGCTACTGGTCTAGATGTGCTCCCTTGATTTGTCTTCGGTTACCTTCCGCATATCTTCCGATATGAGCCATTGAACTCCTTTCAGGTCCACCCCATCCGTTCCTATCTCAAATCGTCTGGGGACGGGTGGCTCCGTCTCTTCCTTATCTTCATCCTCGATCGTGACTACATCTAGGTTCGTCCCTTCTTGATCATCGGTTGCACCGTGCGTCCTCTCCAGTCTGCTTGTCCTCTTCTCGATCGGATTCCGGATCCCGTTTTGGTTAGGTGTCTGTGACCTGATTGACTCGTCGCCTCTTCTACTACCGTGGCTATCGCTTATCTGAACCGCCTCATCGCGCCATCCATTGTTAGCCTAAGGTTTTCCTGGAGATCCTGACTAGACCCGCCATCTGGCGTTGGTGCCGGACTCCGGAATCCTTGAAAGAATATTCCTTACCTCCCTACCGCTCCAGGAGCCACGGGGGTACGGGGACTATCCTCAGTGACCCCCAACCCGTCAGGTAGGACTATATTGCATCATCATTCCACTAAATTATGATTAGTACTTTAAGTATCATTAATTATACTAATTAATTACTTAAGCATTCTAATCATAAAATTTGGTTAAAAATATAATTTGGTTCCTACTAATTTATAACTCTTATAAATCAGTCCCTAATTAACTTGGATAAATATAATTAGGTTCCTACTAATTTATAATCCTTGCAAATTAGTCCCTAATTTGTACTTGTTTTTCATATTAGATTAATTTTCGAGATATGCTAATATCTATATAAAATTGATCTTTCGTAAACTCAATCGGTTGCACACTCTATTGTATGTGACTAACTAGGTGCACATTTATATGGCAACGAGAGTCATAAGAAATGCATTTCATATATTAAATAATTAAATCCAATTTAATTATTAATTATCGTAGATTTGGAGTAACGTCTAGCAACATATCACGATCCCCAAATAGAGATAAATGCTTCGATGCATTCTTTATGAACCAATGTTCATAATTACCGTACACTCAAAATTCCCTTTATCTAAGATTCCAATCTCGACTAGTGTCACGGTTAAGTCAAACACTGTTTGTCTTGATCATAATGATCTCATCTCTCAGTTATAATTCTTGATAAATATGACTTCCACTAGAAACAATTTTCTCAGTAAGTCATATACACATGCGCAGGTTTTATCATCCATCAAGAACAATTCGAGATAACATAGAATCTTATCTCCGTTCATCCAGAGTGATGAATCCTTTCTAGGTTAAACCCCTAACTCCATATACAACTAATTAAAGCCAACACATCCGGCTGCCCTAACTCATGAAAGATCTAGGGTTAAGGAGTATCGAACTCTAATAACCTATATATAGGATAGTGTCACCGCAAGTCAAGGGACATATTTACAATTATGAATAAGATGACATTATATTGACTTTGATGAATCACCATGTATAAGTTCTCTAGCGTCACTTATTCGACTCATTCAACACCTTGAGTGTCTAGATGTTTATCTTGATCCCCATCAAGCAGTATGAGACTCACTACTTCCTATAATTAGTAACTCTTTACTAATCAGGATAATAAACAGAGGTGACAATCTTTCCGGGATAATGCGATGCCCTTATTCGTAGGACCCCATCGATCGTGAACAGTTATTTAGATCACTTGTATAATAGAATCTGCACTCATATTTTTAGCACCTTAGGAATAAATTCTATCACAATATGATAAGGACAATACGTAATAAATGAACACCTTGTTGATGAGACACTTAGTTCAAATAAAGCATATATATCTTTGCCATTAGGATTAGTTCTACAAATTTACATGATCAAATGGCCCTAAGGCACATACTACTAATAATGTCCCACTTGCACTAGTGCTATGACGACTATATTTATGCCCCATCTTCTCAAGATGTAAATCATAATGACTCTAAGTCATATAAACCTTAATGACTCTAAGTCATGGGCTTTGTCAATAGGTCAACCGTGTTATTGGCTGATGCTATGTTTTAGAGAAATAGTTTTCTCTTTCCAACAATTTCTTTAAATAATATGATAATGCCTTTCCTGATGTTCGGATAAGTTGTGAGACCCGATTTCTTTTGCTAGGGTAGTAGCACCATTGTGGTCGCAGAAAAGAGGAAATGTCGACATAATGGAAGAAAATCGTACATAGTTCAATTACGAACTAATTTATCTAAACACCTTCTATTACGACATCTCATGCCATAATATACTCAGATTCTATAATGGAATATGGAGTTGATTCTTGCTTAGAATACTTCTAGCTCACTACTCCTTCATTATAGATAAATATGACTCCGGAGATAGACTCTCTATTATTTATATCTGATTCTTAATCAGAATTTGTAAAACAGTCTACTTAAAAATATCGTTCTCCATTAGTTAATACCATATCTTTAGTTCTTCACAAGTACTTAAACATATTCTTAACAACCATCCAATGTTCTTAGCATGGATTGGATGGAAACTGATTAGTCCCACTAACCGCATAGACAATATCTAGCTTTGTTAGTGACAACACATACATCAGACTACCAATTGCTAAAGCCTATGGTATCTTTGCTAGATTCTTTCTTTCTTCAGAAGTCTGGGAAGACATTCCATTTGAAAGAAGAATTTCATACCTAACTATTATCAATCCTTTCTTAGAACTTCCATATTGTACTATTTTAACATCTTTTCTAAGTAGAGCCTTTAGGAGAAACCAATTATTCTCTCAGATCTATCTCCATGGAATCTAATACTGACAATTTAGGCTACATTTCTAAAGACTATGATGGTGTACGTAGTAGATAAACCAAAGTTTTACAAAAGTTAACATTCCAATATTATTATTTATTAGTAATATGTTATCTACATACAAGATCATGAAAGTGAGTCTGCTCCCACTAACCTTCTTGTAAACATTTGGTTTATCATCGTTTTTAATAAATTCGTAACTCCTTACAGCTTTATCAAGACGACGAATCTCAAAGCTCTCTTTCCATCCATTGTGGATCATTATGGCTTACATGCCTTGGAACGTTCTTCGGATTCAAAATCCTCGGGTTGTTCTATATATATATATATATATTCCTTAATTTAACCATTAACGAATGTGGTTTTTACATCCACATGTCCAACCACATAATCAAAATGTGCAGCCTTGGTAAGAAAAATCTTGATGGACTTAAGCATGGCTACCGGCGAGAAATTGTATTCACAATACAACTTCTTGCCTCTAGCAAAACCCTTTTCCAACAAGCCTAGCTTTAAAGGTCTTCTCCTTTCCATAACATCAATTTTACGCTTGAAGATCCATTTATTCCTTATCGGTATAATACCTTTGGATGGATCGATTAGCTCCCAATATTTGGTTCATTTGTTTTGAATCCATTTCATATTTTATTCCTTCAAACCAATTTTGAAGAATCTATATCACATATAGCTTCCTTATAAGTAGAGGGATCAACATTTGATCTTTTTCTCCTTGACTAAACAACGCTTGTTTATCATGTGGAAAAATCATATCTCTCCGGTGGACGAGATACTCTACTTGATCTTCGAGATGTTAATGTAGATGCATCTTTTACTAACTCTAGCTCTTAGTGCGTTAAATCAATAATTATTGATTAATTATTTTGTTGGTAACTAGATGACTCGTCATCTAATTCTATATCCTTTTTAGTCTCCCTCTTGAATAAACGCTTTATCAAGAAAGACTACCACCGATAAACTACGATTATTTGTTTAGTTAGAATATAGAAATAACATTCTAAACTGTCTTTAGGATATCCAACATAACCTTCCATGATTGCTTTTTATTCCAAATTCATCGGATATCAGTTTCTTGATATATTCCGAACATCCTCAAATCTTAACATTCTTAAGACTTGATTCCACACCATATCTCATGGAGGGAATTTAGTTGGAATTCAATTTAGAAATATATTTGCGGTAAGAAGTGCTTAGCCCCAAAACGAGATGGATAAGTCAGTATATAGCTCATTATTGATCGTATCATGTCCCACAATGTACGATACCTCCTTCTTGGCAGATGCACCATTCAACAATGATGTTCGCAAGGAGTAAGTTGAAAAAATAATACCACATTCCTTTTAGGAACGTACCAAATTATGTAATCAAGTATTCTTTCCTTTTCGATCACATCGTAAAGTCCTAATACTCTTTCCAATTTGGTTTTCTACTTCATTTTTGAAGTCTTTGAACTTTTCAAAAGTTTCTCGTTTGTTCTTCACATGACAAACTTAACTATATCGTGATAAATCATCAATCTAAGAAATGAAGTATAAGTATCTACCTTGGTCCATTTCTTTAAGCGTACCATATACATTACTATGTATCATCTCTTATACGGCTTTGGCTCTACCACTTTGTCCCACAAAGAATGATCAGGTCATTTTGCCTTTAAGATAAGAGTCACAAATCGGAAGCGATGCAAAATCTTGATTTCTCAATATTCTCATTATATCTAACTTGTTAAGTCTATCTTTTTGCAATATGTCCTAATCATAAGTGCCTAAGTTGTTTAGATGTTTGATAACTTATGGTATTAATTTCCAAAACATCTTTTGCATTAAACATATTATTTAAATAATAAAGAATATTTTGTATATATCCATACCCAACCCCATATTATTAAACATAATTGATAGAAGCAGTAGTATTTAGAGATGATATGGATTCAATTTTATCTATTACAATCGGGTATCTAGTCTAAATGAGATAATTACATGTTTCTGAATTCGGTCCTCTTTATGAACGAGGGACAAGTCTATTTATAGGCGGGTATGTGTTCCTTAATTATTCTTAGCCGATGTGGGACATGCGTTTGATAGATATCTTGGGCTTTCATTTGTGGGCTTATTCCATCATTAATCCCCCCCCAGTTCCGTCTTTTCATAGATATTTATGTCTGGAATGTGAAGCGGATTCTTCTTGGGCCGGGTCGCCTTTCCAGTTTTCCTTTTCTCTTTTTCTACGCCATTTTGACACCCTGTTATGCCACATTTAATGCGTCTTGCACCTTTTGGTGTTCTGCCGTCGCTTTGGTTCTCTGGTTCTCTTTTATTTTCAAAATTTGCTTAATTTGTCCTCATCTTTTCTTTTTATTCTTTTTGCTTCTCTTACGTCTTCTACTTTACTCTTTTTTTGTTGTTCCAGCTATACCGTATTATTTCTCACCTTACCATGGCTGATGGTTATTCCAAGGCAGTTGCTTCTTTGAAGAAGTGGTCATGTATCGTAACCCCCCTAGTATCTGGTTTCGCTCCGGGAGACTTACGGAATTATGGATGAGTACGACATGAATCTCCCAGCAGCGGATCAATATGCTTTCTCGCGGTTACCTTCGGGGTCTTCCTTTGTCTTTGAGGAGCAATTGGACGCTGGCCTTTGTTTCTGTCAAGACCCAATCTCAGGGCCGAGACCGGCGCTAGGGAATGGGAGTGGTAGCTCCGAAACCCGTAGCAAGCCTAAGAACGTACATCAATTTTTTTTTCTCGCAAACATCGAATATCATGCATGACATACACATACACGTATCATGCAAAGAACATGCCATGTATACTTATTATCTACTGGCAAGCTAAACGATAAAACGCAGCAAGCATCATATATACAAACATAACTTTGAAAACATCAGAGTAATAATTACAGACAACCTTTGATATAACAAAGGCACAAACTCCTATCTACTGCAGCTCTAGAAGTAAAGTATTGTTTCTTTACATACTTTCAAAAATACAGACTTCTGGAAGTAGGATAGAAGTTTGTTGCATCAAAAACGTCTTTCACCTGAAAGGGAAAGTTGTGAGGGGTCAGTATATGGGAATATACTGAGTGAGTTTGCATAGTTACTAATAAGCATTTAAATAAAACATATAATCGATAATGTAAATGATTCGATCAAATGCAGCCGAGTAACTGATCCAGATGAAACCATATTCTCCAAATATCCGTCGATATACGTGTAATAACCCGTATTTTTATATATAATTTTTGACGTGTTTCCGGGTGTGTTTTGAGGAGAGTGTTAAGTTTCGTGGATAGTTCGTGGTTTGATTCGTTTTAGGTTCGGTTTTTAATAAAAAATTATAATGGTTCAATTCCCGTTCCAGAATCTTAAGATTCTCGAACGAGAATCATGCTTGGGGCCTGGTCTCGTACGAGACCAGGAGTTCTCGAACGAGAACCAAGCCCAACTTGGCTGTTCTCGTTCGAGAACTGAATTGTTGTGCATGGGGGCACTTTTGTCTTCCGTTCTAACCTATTCCGACCTACTTAAATACGTAACTTTTTACCCTAAGTCATTCTCTATTCTACAAAGAAACCCTAGCCGTATTTATTCACCTTATTCTCTGAGAATCAAAGCTGTAATAATCCTTCAAAGTCGCTGCCTCGGTAAGTCTTTTAATTCGTAAACTTCAGTTTTAAGGCTTTTAAAAGTCTTTCAGTTAATTGATACGTTCTTGCTCGTTTGTTGATTGAAATCAGAATCGTTTGATCCTAGAGATTCTAAACTCACGTACCTTCGATTCCCCACCTCGTTTTCATTGAACGGTACGTAATCGAACTCTATTAAATCGCCGTACGGTTTTTGTTTTAGGCTTGCTAAAATCTGTTCTTGAGAAATTCATTACTCCCGATGTTTACTTCCTTTCATTGGTGTTAAATTCATTGTTCTTCATGATCTTAGACCTCCAAGGATGTTAGAAATCGTAAATAAGTTAATTGGCTTGTTTGAATTTTTGTTTGGTTCCGTCATCGTCAATAAATGGTTTGTGCCGTTCCTCCATATTTTGTTACTGTTACGTGTTTAAGCTTTTGATATTGATTCTTTGATGTCATTAGCATTATGTAGCATTTGGTTAAGTTTTGGTGTTGAATCATTAAGGGTAAATGGAGTTAGGTTTGAGAGTAATGGTGGCGGGGATAATTCTTTTGAAATGAGGAAGATGATAGCTTATTAGTCACTTTGATCATTATATTGTTTTGTTTGAATTAATTAGGTCCTTTAAGTTATTTCCATTTTGTTTCGATAATAACTTTGATTTTAAATTGACAATTTGTATACGTTAAATTTTTATAACTTAAATTAATATAAATACTCGGGTAATTATATGTAATTTTAATTGTAATGTCAATTTGGCTAAATTGCGGTTTAGCCCCTAAAGTTTCTAAAAGACTTGTTTAAGTTAAATTTTATCTATTGGATAACTTTTGGATTTTTGATTAAATTATGAACTAGTAAATTGAGATCAAATAATTAATTTGATTTCGGATATCAAATTGGCTAAATTACAGTTTAGTCCCTAATTGGCTAAAGTACAGTTTAGTCCTTAATTGGTTAAAGTACATTTTAGTCCCTAAACTTTTATAAGACTTATATAATCAAGTTTTTGATTTGTAACTTGGGTTTCTTAAATTTGAAGTTATTGAGTTCTGCTTTAATAGTTTATTATTTTACCAATTATTTTTAATATAAACTCGGGTTTATATTTGATAAACGTTTTGGGTCGGGTTAGACTTGGGTCATCCGACAAGTGAGATTAGCTTGGTAGTTATTGGTAACTCGGCTAACCCACTATTTGAAAATTAATTATTATTTAAAGAATATTAAATAATATTTGTAAATTGGATTTTAAAGCGAGAACTCAATAGACTTATAATAATCGTGCATAGTTACCTTTTGGGTATTTTTGTGTTGTTCTGGATTATTTAATTCCAACGTGTTATTTGTGCTAGTCTTATGTGGTGTCTAGTACTCTCTAGAGTTAGGGTCTGTTTTTAATAATTATCTTATTTGTCTAGACTCGTCTACTGTTCGTGCTTCAAAGGCGAACCAGGATTAGTTGCTTGCCGGGTATCACGTGGATTAGCAAGCTGTGAGTTTGTACTTACTATTTACCGCTTTATTAAGTAAATTGTTATTTTTAATATTAAATATATATATTGTACGCATATTGCGAACTGTTTTTATATTATGGCTCTTAGTTGGAACATGCTACCTAATGGGCATCATTAGGACTGCGTGCGCACCGGTACATTTTATGGTAATGTGGTAACTCGGTGTGAGCATAGCTCTCGGGACCAAATAGAGTAACTCGGTGTAGCACAACTCTCGTGACTCTAGATATGGTAAAAGTGTGGTCAGTGGTAACTCGGTGTAGCTCAGCTCTCGGGACCAGGCCTATTGGATTATGTTTATTATTTAGAATTGTGGATTAGGGTTCCAACTATTATTCGTAATATTGTATTAAGTGTTTTAAACGGTTTTTAAAGGTTTTCCACTAAATAAATGTAGATAGTGGTATAAACTCATCTCAGTATATCTGACCCTGTTGTTTTCCCAATTTTTCCAAGGTTTATGATGTGAGAGTCTGGTGATCTCCGCATTTACTTTTCCTCGGAGGTTCCATTTATTTTTGATAAACTGTAAAACTGTTTTATTCTTAGACCGCAGTAGTAACTAGACGTCTTTATTTTATTCTAGTTGTTGTCAGATTGGTCTGACTGAATAATTATTGCTCTGGCGTGATATATGATTATTCCGGATTATTTATGTTATGCCTATTTAATAACATTATTGGAAAGCATGTTATTTTAAATGTTGAATATTATAACTGCTAGATTTAGGCTGAAGTCTCGGTTGCCCCCGAGCATTGGTTTTCTGCAGGTTTATGTGTTTGTATGTTAAATGAAAGGCTAGCTACGGGTTTTGGTACTACATTACCCATACCCTAGCGCCGGTCGCGATTCATGAAATTGGGCCGTGAAAAACTTGGTATCAGAGCTTTGGTTTCAAACCAAGGCCATTTGCTTGCTATGTGTTTACTCTGTTAAGTATGGTTGTGTCTTACGAACTACTGCGGATATAGGTTTTTGTCATGTCTTTACAAACGTCATCTTTTGATTTTTAAAATATTCTGCCTACACCAATAGGATTGCGTCGAGTCAGTCATTATATGTTGATTTGATGCTGTTAAATGTTAATTTTATTTCACTTGGGTGTATACTTGATTGCTGTTGATTTCTCGGGAAATCCCAATCGTTACTTGTTTGTTTCATACTTGGGATGAATTATGTGTTACTTAAATTGTTCTTGTTCAATCCTTAGGATATGGACAACGTTGTTCGTACTCGTGCTCGTGCTGCGGCAGAGCAAGAAGCTGAGGCTGATGATGCGATTTCCATGGAAGTCGATTAGAACGTACCACCAGTCCCGGAAAATGTTGGACATGGTAGAGGTAGAGGCAGAGGAGCTTGTGCTGGTAGAGGTGGAGCTAGAGGACGTGGTGCAGCAGGTGTTCAGGCACCGAATGTACAGCAGGCACCGGAGGTGCAACAGGCACCAAACATGCAAGCGTTTGACTTCACTACTTTCTTGGCTGGTATTGTCGAGATGCAGAACAACCAGGCTCTTCTGCAGAATCAAATTACTGTACTGTGTCAGTTAGCGCAGCAACAGCAACCTCAGGCTGGTGCTGTAGCTGGTGTGGGTGGACTTACTTGTGTCGATCACATTCCGACAGACAGAGAGATGGTGATGACCTACACGAAGTTAACTCCGACTTCATTCGATGGCACAGGGGATGCTCTTGACTTTTTTGAGGAGTTTGAGTACAACAGTCAGAGGATTCAAGCTACTGATCGTCAATCAGTGATGCTTGTGGAGATGTCGTTGAAGGGTCCAGCTAAGGACTGGTTTCGCGATAACATCAGGCCAGAGATGGCTACATTGTCTTGGGCTGATTTTGTGAACAGGTTCAGAGGTTACTATCTACCCTTCTCTGTTACTGAGAATTTCAGAGAAAAGATGCTAAATTTGAAGAAAGGGGATATATCTGTGACAGACTACACTACAGAGTTTGTCCGTTTGGGGCGGTTTGCTACAGATCTACAGGGTGATCGAGAGCGAGTGAACGACCGCTATGTTAGGGGTTTTGGCTCGGAGTTTCTCCCTTTGCTGATAGGGACAGACATGGAGTTTGCTCGGGTAGTGGATAGTGCTCGACGGATGGAGAATTCATTGATTCAGTTTGGGACGATCTCTGACCCTTTCCAAAATTGGAAGGGAAAGAGTGATCTTCCTAGTGGGGGGCAACAGGCCCCATCACAACATGGTAGTGGGAACTACTACAGTGGCTCTTCTCAGGCCAATAGGGGGAGTCGCCGTACGCACAACAAGGGGAGGCATAGTACTAGGAGTGCTCCGTACAATTCTAGTAGCAGTGGGAGTAACCGTGGTTCCGGACGCGGGTACAGTGGTGGATCGAACATTCTGTTCTTCCAGAACTGCAGACGCAGGCACTATGGTCAGTGCCAATTAGCTCCTGGAGGTTGTTTCTCTTGTGGCCAGCCGGATCATTTTTCCAGGGAGTATCCGACATCTGGGCAGCAGATGTCTAACTCCAGTGTGGCGCAATCGTCTTACCAGCAGCAGAGACCTGCGTTTACACAGTCTGTAGGGTATTCTCAGCCTGCAGCATCTTTTGGCGGCCAGCGGGGCCGTGGTTCTGGTGGTAGAGGTTTTGGTGGCCGTGGTAACGGTGGTAGAGGTTCCAACAGTTATGGTACTGGGCAGAGTTCGCAGCAGCAGCCGCAAGGTCAGGCCAGAGTGTTCGCTCTTACTCCTCAGGATGCGCGTGCATCAAACGCTGTGGTGCAAGGTACCATCCCGATTTCTTTTACTGGTGCTTTGGTTTTATTTGATGCGGGTGCAACCCATTCGTTTGTGTCTACGTGCTTTGCTGGGAAATTGGGTATTGCACCATCTGTTTTGAGTGAACCTCTAGCTGTGTCTACACCTATGTCCGAAGGTGTAGTAGTGGACGTCGTTTATCCTTCTTGTCCAGTGGTTATTCAGGGTAGAGAATTATGTGCTTATTTGATTGTGCTTGACGTTCTTTCTTTTGATGTCATCTTGGGGATGGACTGGTTGTCACGCCATTTTGCTTCTATTGACTGTCGAGGGAAGTCAGTCGAGTTTCGGATTCTAGGTAATCTACCTTTTTCCTTTCAGGGAGAAAAGGCAGAGACAACTAAGAATCTGATTTCCGCCATCAAGGTGAAGCGGATGTTAGGCAAGGGTTGCCAGGGTTTTCTTGATGTGGTTCGTGATTTGGAGGCTGATAGTGGTGATATGCATAGTGTTCCGATAGTGAACGAGTTCACTGATTTATTTCCAAAAGAATTGCCTAGATTACCACCTGACCGTGAGATTGAGTTTTGCATTGATGTGGTTTCTGGTACAGCTCCGATTTCGATACCGCCGTATCGGATGGCTCCTGCAGAGCTGAAGGAGTTGAAAGACCAGTTACAAGAGCTGTTAGATAGCGGGTTCATCAGACCGAGTACTTCTCCATGGGGTGCTCCAGTTCTGTTTGTGAAGAAGAAAGACGGTTCCTTTCGACTGTGTATCGACTACAGACAGTTGAACAAGGCTACTGTCAAGAACAGATATCCTCTTCCTCGCATCGATGATTTGTTTGACCAGTTGCAGGGTGCGAAGTGTTTCTCCAAGATTGATTTGAGGTCTGGGTATCATCAACTTTGGATCCGTGATGTAGATGTGCCTAAGACTGCTTTTTGGACGCGTTATGGACATTTTGAGTTTCTGGTTATGTCCTTTGGTCTGACAAACGCACCAGCAGCGTTTATGGATATGGTGAACAAAGTATTCAAGCTGTTTTTAGATCAATTCGTTATCGTTTTCATTGATGACATTTTGATCTATTCTCAGAGTGAGGAGGAGCATGCTTACCATTTGAGGACTATACTATAGACGTTGTGTGAGCATTAGTTGTATGCTAAGTTCTCAAAATGTGAGTTCTGGTTGGATCAGGTTACCTTTCTAGGACATGTGGTGTCGAAAGATGGGATCAAGGTTGATCCGAAGAAGATTGAGGTAGTTACGGATTGGCAGAGGCCGAGGTCAGTTACCGAGATTAGGAGTTTTCTGGGTTTAGCTGGCTACTATCGTCGGTTCGTGCAAGATTTCTCCAGAATATCTGCACCGTTGACTAAACTGACACAAAAAGGTGTTAAGTTTGAGTGGACTGACAAGTGCGAGGTGAGCTTTGAGAAGCTCAAGGAGATTTTGACTACAGCTCCGATTTTGGCATTGCCTTCCGGCATTGACGATTTCACAGTGTATTGTGATGCATCTCAGATTGGTTTGGGTTGCGTTCTGATGCAACATGGACAGGTGATTGCCTATGCTTCCAGTCAGTTGAAGAAGCATGAGGTAAATTACCCTACTCATGATTTAAAGTTGGCAGCTGTGGTTTTTGCGCTGAAAATTTGGAGGCATTATTTGTATGGTGCTACTTGCGAGATTTTCACTGATCATAAGAGTCTGAAGTATATCTTTGATCAGAGAGAGTTGAACTTGAGATAGAGGAGGTGGCTAGAATTGCTGAAAGACTACGACTGTACCATTCAGTACCATCCTGGTAAGGCTAATGTGGTAGCCGATGCGTTGAGTCGTAAATCTTCGGGCAGTTTGGCTCATATTTCTGAGATTGGGCGTAGACCCATGGTTAGAGAGTGGAACAGTTTGATAGCTTCAAGGTATGGTTTTCAGGTTTCACAGTCTGGTTGTTTGTTAGCACAGTTGCAAGTGCAACCTGTTTTGATTGATCGGATTAAAGCTTCACAAGCTGAGGATCCACAGTTGAAACGGATTGTTGAGGAGGTTCAGCAGGACGGTAACTCTGAGTTTACTTTTGTGGATGGTGTTCTGAGATATGGTTCGAGATTGTGTGTTCCGGATTCAGATGGTTTGAGGGACCAGATTCTGGAGGAAGCGCACAAGTCTGCTTATAGTGTTCATCCGGGTTCTACTAAGATGTACCATGATCTTAAGGGTACCTACTGGTGGAGCGGGATGAAGAAGGATGTCGCTGAGTATGTTTTTAAGTGTCTGACGTGCCAGCAGGTGAAGCTGGAGCATTAGAGACCTTTTGGCTATTTGCAGCCACTACCTATTCCAGAGTTGAAGTGGGAGCGGATTGCTATGGATTTTGTGATTGGTTTACCACGTACTCGACAGGGGTACGATTCCATCTGGGTGATAGTTGACCGTATGACCAAGTCAGCTCATTTCCTTCCGATCAAGGTTTCGTATACTGCTTCGAGGTTGGCTCAGTTGTACATCAACAGGATTGTCAGTTTGCATGGTGTTCCAGTTTCTATTGTTTCAGACAGAGGTTCTGTGTTTACTTTGAGGTTCTGGAAAGTGTTACAGGAATCCTTGGGTTTTCGATTGGATTTCAGTACATCTTTTCATCCTCAGACTGACGGTCAGTCTAAGAGGACTATTCAGACGTTGGAGGATATGCTCAGGATGTGTGTTCTCGATTTTCAGGGTAGCTGGGATACTCATTTGCCGTTGATCGAGTTTTCTTATAACAACAGTTACCACGCGAGTATCGAGATGGTGCCGTATGAGGCTTTGTACGGGCGCAAGTGTAGATCTCATATCTGTTGGGAGGAGGTTGGAGAGCGTAAACTCTCGGGAGCAGAGATTATTCAGATTACCTCAGAGAAGGTACCATTGATCAAACGGAGGTTAGAGACTGCTTTTAGTCGGCATAAGAGGTATGCTGATCCGAAGAGAAAAGACATTGAGTTTCATGTTGGTGATTTCGTGTTTCTTCGGGTTTCGCCTATGAAAGGCGTGGTTTGTTTTGGTGTCAAGGGGAAGTTGGCACCGAGGTATATTGGTCCTTATGAGATTTCAGAGAGGATTGGAGCTGTGGCTTATCGTCTGGTTCTGCCGCCAGACATGTCTTTAGTGTATCCTGTGTTTCATGTTTCTATGTTGAGGAAGTGCATTTCTGATCCTTCGCACGTAATTGTGCCTCAGAACGTTGAGATTGACCAAGAGTTATTATATGAGGAACAACCAGTTGAGGTTGTTGATACGCAAGTGCGTAAATTGCGGAACAAGGAGATTCTGATGGTCAAAGTTCTCTGGCGCAATCATTCTGTAGAAGAGTGCACTTGGGAGACCGAGTCGGATATTCGAAATCGCTATCCTTTTCTTTTCCCGTGAGGTACCATATTTTGATATCATGTGATTTTATGAGTTTTTATTTGTGTACGTGTTATTCTGGTGTGAATTGGTTGTTGTGTTAAATTCGAGGACGAATTTTTAATTAGTTAGGGAGAATGTAATAACCCGTATTTTTATATATAATTTTTGACGTGTTTCTGGGTGTGTTTTGAGGAGAATGTTAAGTTTCGTGGATAGTTCGTGGTTTGATTCGTTTTAGGTTCGTTGTTTTTTAAAAAATATAATGGTTCAATTCCCGTTCGAGAATCTTAAGATTCTCGAACGAGAATCATGAACGAGAACCAAGCCCAGCTTGGCTGTTCTCGTTCGAGAACTGAATTGCTGTGCGTGGGGGCACTTTTGTCTTCCGTTCTAACCTGTTCCGACCTACTTAAATACGTAACTTTTTACCCTAAGTCATTCTCTATTCTACAAAGAAACCCTAGCCGTATTTATTCACCTTATTCTCTGAGAATCGAAGCTGTAATCATCCTTCAAAGTCGCTGCCTCGGTAAGTCTTTTAATTCGTAAACTTCAGTTTTAAGGCTTTTAAACATCTTTCAATTAATTGATTCGTTCTTGCTCGTTTGTTGATCAAAATCAGAATCGTTTAATCCTAGAGATTCTAGACTCACGTACCTTCGATTCCCCACCTCGTTTTTGTTGAACGGTACGTAATCGAACTCGTTTCAATCGCCGTACGGTTTCCATTTTTGGCTTGCTAAAATCTGTTCTTGAGAAATTCATTACTGTCGATGTTTACTTCCTTTCATTGGTGTTAAATTCATTGTTCTTCATGATCTTAGACCTCCAAGGATGTTAGAAATCGTAAATAAGTTAATTGGCTTGTTTGAATTTTCGTTTGGTTCCGTCATCGTCAATAAATGGTTTGTGTCGTTCCTCCATATTTTGTTACTGTTACGTGTTTAAGCTTTTGATATTGATTCATTGATGTCATTAGCATTAGGTAGCATTTGGTTAGGTTTTGGTGTTGAATCATTAAGGGTAAATGGAGTTAGGTTTGAGAGTAATGGTGGCGGGGATAATTCTTTTGAAATGAGGAAGACGATGGCTTATTAGTCACTTTGATCATTACATTGTTTTGTTTGAATTAATTATGTCCTTTAAGTTATTTCCATTTTGTTTCGATAATAACTTTGATTTTAAATAGACAATTTGTATACGTTAAATTTTTATAACTTACATTAATATAAATACTCGGGTAATTATATGTAATTTTAATTGTAATGTCAATTTGGCTAAATTGCGGTTTAGCCCCTAAAGTTTCTAAAAGACTTGTTTAAGTTCAATTTTATCTATTGGATAATTTTTGGATTTTTGATTAAATTATGAACTAGTAAATTGAGATCGAATAATTAATTTGATTTCGGATATCAAATTGGCTAAAGTACAGTTTAGTCCCTAATTGGCTAAAGTACAGTTTAGTCCCTAATTGGCTAAAGTACATTTTAGTCCTTAAACTTTTATAAGACTTATATATTCAAGTTTTTGATTTGTAACTTGGGTTACTTAAATTTGAAGTTATTGAGTTCTGTTTTAATGGTTTATTATTTTACCAATTATTTTTAATATAAACTCGGGTTTTTATTTGATAAACGTTTTGGGTCGGGTTAGACTTGGGTCACCCGACAAGTGAGATTAGCTTGATAGTTATTGGTAACTCGGCTAGCCCACTATTTAGAAATTAATTATTATTTAATGAATATTAAATAATATTTGTAAATTGGATTTTAAAGCGAGAACTCAAATGACTTGTAATAAATGTGCATAGTTACCTTTTGGGTATTTTTGTGTTGTTATGGATTATTTAATTCCAATGTGTTATTTGTGCTAGTCCTATGTGGTGTCTAGTACTCTCTAGAGTTAGGATTATTCCGGATTATTTATGTTATGCCTATTCAATAACATTATTGGAAAGCATGTTATATTAAATGTTTAATATAATAACTGCTAGATGTAGGCTGAAGTCTCGGTTGCCCCCGAGCATTGGTTTTCTGCAGGTTTATGTGTTTGTATGTTAAATGAAATGCTAGTTACGGGTTTTGGTACTACATTACCCATACCCTAGCGCCAGTCGCGATTCATGAAATTGGGTCATGACAATACGATAATAATCAAATCGATCGATCCAATAGGTAGGGTCCCGAGATAATTCAACCGAGTTCAACCTCTATTGTCTCTTTATCCCAAGTTGTGGGTCTCGAGATAGTTCAACCGAGTTAAACCCACTGGATGTAGGTCCCGAGATAGTTCAACCGAGTTAAACCTCGTATCCAATTCGATATTTAATCCAACTTCGATACGATACGATATTCGATAATATGGGCCCTTTTTATAACTTCTCAAATCAAAATTGGTGATCACACAGTCCTATTACCGCCTAATAGGAAGGCACGTTTCATCGGATCTATACTGGTTTCAAATTAAAGTATGAATGCAATTTCATATAAACATTCACGATATAAGCAAATGCGATGTAAATAAATGATATAAGCATTTGCGATATAAAAATGATATACTTTTTAAATACTTGAAAAGTAAACAAACAAAGTCACTGAAAACACTTATCCAAAATACGTCAGTGCTCAGAAACGTCAAGCTTCTCGAGCTCCTGGTCCAGCTCCTTCTTGCCTCGCCGGATCTAAACGATTTAAAATAATTGACTCACATTTGAATCCTATTCTAAGATTGATTCTAGACTCGAGACACGACAATACACAAAGCATAAACCGTCGTGCTTCAAACATAATCTTTTCTGATAAACGAATCATACTTCTTTCATTCCTTAATACTTCTCGATTCAATTCTCAATAGAGAATATAGGTTTTCTTAATGAAACCAATTGATATCCATAAATTATCTCATTCCAAACAACTAGTCATATTTTACTCGTTTAACGTCCGAATCTCGTATTTTTGGAGTCCGGGAGTCGATATCGGGATAGGGAATCGTCAAATTAGGTATTAGGGTCATTCCTCTTCAAAAATGGGGAGGTGTGCACCCCCCTAGGGCACGTCGTGCACCTCATTTGGTGCACGTCGTGCCCCTGCACGACGTGCTCTGATGTTGAGCACGTCGTGCCCCATCGTGGGCACGACTCGTCCGAAACAGCCATTCCGACCCTAACACTCAATGTTTAAACATCCCTAATCAATAGATTCATCAAATCATCAATCAATCTAGTCCGAAACGCAAGAAAAACGCTTAAAACGAATAAAAAACGTAACTTCGATACGATCTCGCCGTAACTTTAACGTTTTAACCAAAACTCCATCAAATAAACTCAAACAAATGGTGAAACGACGTGCTTACCGTGATTTCCCTTCAAAATACGATCGATGCGAGCTATAGAACGTCGAAAACAGACGAGAAACGGAGATCGTATGATCAAAACAGTGAGAACGTTAAGAAAGGAAAAGAAATGAAACTGAAAGCTCTGGATCCTTCATTTGATGGAGGAAAACTTATATATATATAACGGCTAATTTGCACTTTAGTCCTTGAAACTTTTCAAAAGTTACAATTTAGCCCAAAACCTATCCGCGTCCAAATTTTAAACGGTCTCCGATTGACTCGAAACTTCTACCACATATACTAAAAAGTATTTCGTGGACTTTGGCGAAATAATTTCCATCACGGCATTTATATTTTATTTTATATTAATTTTCAAACTTATATCCTTAAATCCCGCTAATACTCTTAATAAAAGTTAGTCTAAATTCCTGATATAATTAAACTAAATTCTCCTTAATTTAATTTATCGGAAATCTCGACACGTGGCACGACGTAATTACTTTAAAAATATTTGGGGTATTACATTCACCCCCCCACCCTAAAATAAATCCGTCCTCGAATTTAAAATTTTAGCCACGTACCTTGAGTAAATAGGTATGGGTACTTCTGCCTCATATCCTCTTATATCTCCCATGTGCACACTTCTACAGACAGACTCCTCCATAGGACTTTCACCATCGGAATCCTCTTCGTTCGCAATTGT
Organism: Mercurialis annua; assembly: GCF_937616625.2. Classification (NCBI taxonomy): domain Eukaryota; kingdom Viridiplantae; phylum Streptophyta; class Magnoliopsida; order Malpighiales; family Euphorbiaceae; genus Mercurialis; species Mercurialis annua. The sequence continues at coordinate 43,760,456 of NC_065570.1, read as the reverse complement.
CGTATCTGTGTGTCGACAATCTGCACGGGCCGTTCTTCGTAGGTTAACTCTTCACTTACGTCCACAACTTGCGGTTGGACTATCCGAGAAGGGTCTGGTACATATTTTCAAAGCATGGAAATATGAAAGACAGGATGAACTTGCGACATCTCAGGTGGCAAGTCTAGCTTATAGGCAACAGAGCCTATGCGTTCAACGATTTGGTATGGTCCGACATATCTCGGAGCCAACTTCCCCTTCTTTCCAAAGCGAATCACTCCTTTCATTGGTGATACTTTGAGGAAGACGCAATCTCCGATTTGAAACTCTATATCCTTTCTCTTGGGATCCGCGTAGCTCTTCTGTCGACTGAAGCAGTATCCAGACGTTGCTTTACCAACGGTACTTTTTCTGACGTAATCTGGATGATTTCTGCTCCAGATAACTTCCGCTCACCAACTTCATCCCAGCAAATAGGGGATCGACATTTACGTCCGTATAATGCTTCGTAGGGAGCCATCTCGATGCTTGAGTGATATCTATTAGTGTAAGCAAATTCGACTAAAGGTAGATACGTATCCCAACTACCTCCGAAGTCTAGTACGCATAGCCGAAGCATGTCTTCTAACGTTTGAATCGTCCGCTCAGACTAGCCGTCTGTCTGAGGATGAAACGCAGAGCTGAAGTTTAATCGCGTTCCTAACGCTTCTTGTAGACTCTTCCAAAAATGAGAGGTAAATACAGAACCTCTGTCTGAAACGATTGACACGGGGACTCCGTGTAGGCTCACGATTTTGTCGATGTACTCTTGAGCTAACTTTGCTGCGGAATACGTCGTCTTGATCGGTATAAAGTGCGCTGACTTCGTCAAGCGATCCACGATTACCTAAATGGAATCAAAACCTTTCTGCATTTTGGGCAATCCGACTACGAAATCCATCGTGATTTGCTCCCATTTCCACTCCGGGATGGGTAACGGCTGAAGAAATCCGTAAGGTCGTTGATGCTCCAATTTGACTTGCTGACAAGTCGGGCATTTTGCCACAAATTCCGTGATGTCTTTCTTCATTCCACTCCACCAATACATTGCCTTGATGTCATGGTACATCTTTGTAGAACCAGGATGAACGCTATAGACCGTCCCATGAGTCTCTTCCATGATCTTCTGTCTTAAGTCACCAATGTTTGGTACGCACATTCGATTGTCGTACTTCAGTATTCTGTTGACGATACTGAAATCTTGGCTCTTTCCTTGTTGAACTTCTTCAATTAGATGCTTTAATTGAGGATCGTCTGCTTGCAACTCATTGATTTGATCTATCGATGTCGATCGTATCGTTAGTTGAGCCATTAGGTTTCCGAGAGATGAAATCTCGAACTCCACTCCTAGAATAAATATCGTGTGGATCTCGTTAATTAATGGTCTCCACCATGCCGTTGTAATATGCGCAAGACTTCCTGCCGAATTCCTGCTTAACGCATCCGCCACGACGTTGGCTTTACCCGGATGGTATTGAATCGTGCAGTCGTAGTCTTTTAATAACTCCATCCACCTTCGCTGTCTGAGGTTCAATTCCTGTTGATCGAAAATGTATTTCAAACTTTTATGATCTGTAAAGATCTCGCACGTGGCGCGGTATAAATAATGTCTCCAGATTTTCAGCGCAAAAATCATTGCTGCTAATTCCAGATCATGTGTTGGATAATTCGCTTCGTGCTTCTTAAGCTGTCGCGAGGCGTACGCGATTACTAGACCATGTTGCATTAGGACACATCCTAATCTAACTCTTGATGCATCACAATAGACTGTGAACCCATCCGTTCCTTCTGGTAATGCCAAGACTGGTGCCGTCGTCAGACACTCTTTCAGTTTCAGAAAACTGAGCTCACATTGATCTGTCCAGTTGAATTTCGCGTTCTTCTGAGTTAACTTTGTCAAAGGTACAACGATCTTTGAAAAATCATGTACAAATCGTCTATAATATCCCGCTAAACCAAGTGAACTCCTAACTTCTGTAACCGATTCAGGCCGCTTCCATTCTATCACAGCTTCGATCTTCTTTGGGTCAACCTTGATACCGCTTTGTGAAACCACATGACCTAAGAATGCCACTTCCGTTAGCCAAAATTCACATGTAGAGAATTTGGCGTAAAGCTGATGCTCTCTTATTGTCTATAGTACTATCTGTAGATGATGTGCATGTTCTTCTTCTGAACGTGAATAAACCAAAATGTCGTCGATAAACACAATTATGAACTGATCTAAGTACGGTTTGAATATTCTATTCATCAAATCCATGACGGCTGCTGGTGCGTTCGTCAATCCGAATGACATAACGAGAAACTCGTAATGTCCATATCGAGTTCGAAAGGCAGTTTTCTGAACATCATCGTCACGAATTTTCAGCTGATGATATCCTGATCTCAGGTCAATCTTGGAAAAGTACTTCGCTCCTTGTAATTGGTCGAACAAATCGTCGATTCTAGTTAACGGATACTTATTCTTGATTGTCACCTTGTTCAGCTGTCGATAATCGATGCAAAGTCGAAGCGATCCATCCTTCTTTTTCAGGAATAGCACTGGTGCACCCCACGGGGATACACTTGGTCTGATGAAACCACGATCAAATAGCTCTTCTAGTTGATCCTTTAACTCTTTAAGTTCTGCAGGTGCCATACGATAAGGAGGTATCGATATCGGCTTGGTGCCAGGATCCAATTCGATACAAAACTCAATTTCTCGATCTGGGGGTAATCCAGGTAATTCCTCTAGAAAAACGTCTGGATACTCAGATACTACTGATACATCGTTTAAATTTATGATCCTCTTCTCCACGTCTCGCACTATGGCCAAGAATCCTTGACATCCCTTCTTTAACATACGACAAGCTTTAATGGCTGAAATAATACTCGTAGGAAATTCCGCCTTATCACCTTGAATTGAGACTGGTTCAATCCCAGGTGTGTTAAACGTTACCGTCTTCTTCCGGCAATCCACATTGGCGTAGTGCTGAGCTAGCCAATCCATTCCTAGTATGACGTCAAAAGCTAATACCTCAAGCAAGATAAAGCCGACCAATAATTCTTGTCCTTGAACTTTCACAGGACAAGATGGATAAACAATACTAACTTCCACACTTTCACCTACTGGGGTGGCTACGGATAAAGGGTTCCTATGGTTGCACTCCTAACTTATTAGCAAAGCTAGGCGAAACAAATGAATGTGTAGTGCCCTGCTCAAATAAAATTAATGCGTCTTGAGTAGCGATAGGAAAGGTACCTTGCACCACAGCGTTGGAAGCCTGAGCCTCCTGAGGATTCAATGCAAAGACCCTAGCCTGACTTCCACCCGCCTGCGAAGTCTGGCCAGTACCACGACCTCCGCTATTTCTTCCTCCTCGATTTCCATAACCACGGCCTCTCTGGCCAGTGAAGGTACTTCTAGTCTGATCATATCATGATGCTGCCTGATGCGTAGTTCTCTGCTGCTGATAGGAAGGCTGTACTACAGTAGTCATAGAGCCTTAAGGCATATGCTTCGGACAATCTCTTGCAAAATGACCCCGTTGGCCACAGTTGAAACATGCCCCAATAGCAATGTAGCACGCGCCGTAGTGCCTCCTATAACATGTCAAACAAATGGGAGCTCCACCTCCTAAACCACTAGTAGATCTAGCACCAAATCATGTGCTAGTAGTTCCAGCTCGAGATCCATGTCGAGCTTTCTTACGTTCTCGCTGACGTTGTATCGGCCTTGAATAACTCCCAACATATGACTGTGTTGGAGCGCTTTGCACGCTGCGAAACGTATCACTCCGTATAGGTACAACGTTAGAAGGATCAGGAATTCTCCCAAACCGGATCAGAGAAACCTCCATCTGTCTGGCACTATCGATCAGTTGCACTAAAGGTTTACTTATATCCGATGTCAAACTCACAAACTCGGCTCCTAAACCTTCTACAAACCTCGAGTTCACTCTGACTGGGTCTGCTGTCAGATCGAGTGCAAATCGACTCACTCTAGTGAACTCAGTCACAAACTCCTGCACAGACCGATTGCCTCCATTCAGGGTCAACCACTGGTTACGATAACTTTCCGTCACCGCAAACGGTAAGAAAAATTATCTATAGCGATTCACAAATTCAGCCCAAGTCATAGTGTCCATGGTTGGCTGAATGTGCTGCTGAAACCAGTCCTTCGCGGGTCCTCTCATAGACATTTCCACCATGATGATGGTATGTCTCTCATTAGCTTGCAAACGTCGAGCTTTATGTTCTACTTCTTCGAGGAAATCTAGGGCATCGTCAGAGCCGTCAAACTTAGTAGGCTTTAGGCGCATATAAGCCAAGACGATGTCTCGATCAGTAAAAGAAACATTGCGTAGATGTTGCTGCTGTAGTTGTTCAAGATGCATATTCTGCACCTCACCTTGATTGGCTTGCGTAGCCGCAATTCCCGTTAGGAACGGATTCAGGTCAAAACCCACAACGTTACGTTGTTGGGCTTGCGCCTGCACCTCTGGTGCCTGAGCATGGGCCTCTTGGCCTCTACCATCACCAGCCGCTTCAGGTTGTAAGTTAAGCCCACCCTGAACAGAAGACTCATCTTGAGCTTCTGGATGAACATCATGTGCCCCTTCTTTAACATTTCGCGCTGCAGCGGCAGCTCGTTCTGCTTCTTGTCGTTGGTCAGACATCCTGACCAATACAAACAACGTTTCATAGCCGCATAAACGCATATCATCACAATGTAAATCATAATAAAACACATCTCATCGCATGCGAACACACACACTTATAACAGACTTACATCCTAGAGGGAAAGCTGAAAGTTTGAAAATCAAATGATTACGTAACAAAGACAAGATTCGAATCCTATGTGTTGCAGTAGAATTCAATCACTCTTCTTACATAAGCAATGGTAACTGGACCATGCTCTGATACCAACATTGTCACGACCCAATCTCAGGGCCGAGAGCGGCGCTAGGGAATGGGAGTGGTAGCTCCGAAACCCGTAGCAAGCCTAAGAACGTACATCAAAATTTTTTTTTGCAAACATCGAATATCATGCATGACATACACATGCACATGTCATGCAAAGAACATGCCATGTATACTTATCATCTACTGGCAAGCTAAACGATAAAACGCAGCAAGCATCATATATACAAACATAACTTTGAAAAAATCAGAGTAATAATTACACACAACCTTTGATATAACAAAGGCACAAACTCCTATCTACTGCGGCTCTAGAAGTAAAGTATTGTTTCTTTACATACTTTCAAAAATACAGACTTCTGGAAGTCGGATAGAAGTCTGTTGCTTCAAAAATGTCTTTCAACTGAAAGGGAAAGTTGTGAGGGGTCAGTATATGGGAATATAATGAGTGAGTTTGCATAGTTACTAATAAGCATTTAAATAAAACATATAATCGATAATGTAAACGATTCGATCAAATGCAGCTGAGTAACTGATCCAGATGAAACCATATTCTCCAAATATCCGTCGATATACGATAATAATCAAATCGATCGATCCAATAGGTAGGATCCCGAGATAATTCAACCGAGTTCAACCTCTACCGTCTCTTTATCCCAAGTTGTGGGTCCCAAGATAGTTCAACCGAGTTACACCCACTGGATACAGGTCCCGAGATAGTTCAACTGAGTTAAACCTCGTATCCAATTCGATATTTATTCCAACTTCGATACGATACGATATTCGATAATTTGGGTGTGTTTCGCCAGGTCCGTGATTTTCTTGGAGTGATGGAGCCGCCTTCCTTTTTTTGCACTTTGTGGCTTCGCAGCAACATATTTTTTCATTCTATTCATGATAAAATTCCAAGTGTTCTACGTTCCATAATCTAGGTACTTCATGTCCCTCTATTGTTTCCAGGCAGTATGCTCCTCTTCCAGTAGTCTTTGTCACCCGGTATGGTCCTTCCCAGTTGCTTTCCAGCTTTCTGACGCCAGCATTGCCTTTCCCAATAGCAGCATCTCTTTGGACAAGGTCTCCCATCTTGAAATTTCTTGGTTGCACCTTTTTGTTGTGGTACCTAGCTGTTTGGCTTCGGTAAGCTTCGGCTCGGACGTTGGCCGCATGTTTCTTTCCTTCTAACTGATCCATGGTTTGCCTCAGTTATGCTTCGTTTGTGTCCTCATTGTAGTGCTTTGTTCTTATTGATGGCAGCCCAATTTCAATTGGGATGACTGCCTCCACTCCGTATGTTAAGCGATATGGCGTTTCACCCGTTCCTTTCCTTAGGGTTGTTCTGTATGCCCAGACTACACTATATAGTTCTTCCGCCCAGTTTCCTTTTGTTTCATCCTGCCTCTTTTTCAACCCTTTGCAGATCGTTCTGTTGATTACTTCCGTCATTCCATTTCTTTGAGGGTGTGCTACTGTTGTAAATTGTAGGTTTATGCCCAAGTTTTTGCAAAAACCCCTGAAGGTTGCACTGTCGAATTGTGTCCCATTGTCCGTTATCAACATTCTGGGTATGCAAAATCTGCATACCACTTCTCTCCAGAATAAGCCCTCCACTTTTGCTTCTATTATCGTGGAGACCGCTTCTACTTCTACCCACTTTGTTGAGTGGTTGATTGCCACGAAAATGAAATTATTTTGGTTCTTCGCCGTTGGGAATGGTCCTAGGATGTCTATTCCCCATTTTGCAAATGGCCATGGGCTTGGTGCAGGCTTTCTTTCCTGAGCTGGAACGCGGGATCTGTCCCCGTGCCATTGGCATTTGTCGCACCATTTCACCAACTCTTTGGAGTCTTCTTCCATGCTTGGCCAGTAGTATCCTTGCAGGGATGCTTTTCTTACTAGGGTTGCTGGTCCTTCATGCGCGCCGCATATTCCTTCATGTACCTCATTCAGGACGTACTGTCCCTCTCTCCGAGATACACACCTGCAACATGGGTGGCTTATGGCTATCCTATATAGCATTCTTTCATAAATCGCAAATCGACTGTCCGTCCTTCTTACGTTTTGAGCTTAGTTTAAGTGTTCCGGTGTCTTTCCTTCCTCCAGGTATTTCCAGATAGGCTCCATCCACTCGTCCAGCTCTTGTATGGGGCAGCCTGTTAGTACGTCAATCGTCCGTGTCGTGGTTTCTTCTTTGAATTCCATCATTTGGAACTTAAAACTTTTTTCTGATGTTGCTTTTGCTATGGCGTCCGCCTCCCATTTTCTTCTCTAGCAATGTTTTTTATTTGCCATTGTCCGCCTCGTTTCTCGATTTCTTGTAGGAGTTCTTTTTCCCTTTTGTTGTATTTTAGCAGGTTCTCCTCATTAGTGGCGAACGTCCCATCTATTTGTCCTACTACTTGTTGCGAGTCATAGTGGATACTCAAGTGCTCCGTTCTTACCTCTACAGCTAGTGCAAGTCCTGCCATCAATGCATCATACTCTGCTAATTGTTGGTTGCCATGAAATTCAGGTTGACCCCATACTGGATTCTCAACTTGTGTGGGCCTTTAAGGATGAATCCCACTCCTGCCTCCTTTTTGTTTTTTGCACCGTCGACGTAGAGTTCCCAAACTTCTTTTACTTCCGGTTCTATGGCGGAATCTCCGGCAAGTTCCGCCACAAAGTCTGCCAGGATTTGAGCTTTCATTGCCTACCTGGGGTCGTAACAAATGTCGTGTTCTCCCAACTGTATTGCCCATTTGACCATTCTTCCTAATAGTTCCAGTCTTTGAAGAGATTGTTGTAGGGGTTGGTCGGTTCGTACTACTATCGGATGCGCCTGGAAGTATGGCCTCAATTTCTTTGCCGTTGTTGTTAGTGCTAAAGCCGATTTTCGATTTCCGGATATCTGAGCTCTGCGTATTTTAAGGTCCGACTTACATAGTATATCAGTAACTGTTGTCCTTCCTCTTCTCTTATTAGGACCGTTGCGGTAGTGTCCCTGCATATGGAAATGTACAGGTATAGGACCTCAGCGTTCTTTGGTCGGCTAAGCAAAGGTGGCTTTGTCATAAACTTCTTTAGTTCTTCGAAGGCTTGACCGCACTCTTCCCCCCATTTGAATGTTTTTGTTTTCAGCGTGTTGTAGAACGGGAGGCATCTTTTTGCTGATGATGAGATGAACCGCCCGAGGGCTGTTACTCTTCCATTTAAGATATGTACTTCCCTTTGATTCTTCGGCGGAGTCATTCCAAGGATGGCCTTGATTTTCGCTGGGTTTGCTTCCACTCCTCTTTGGGATATCATGTATCCCAAGAATTTTCCTCCTTCCACTCCGAACGTGCATTTTTCTGGATTCATGTTCATGTTAAATTTGTCAAGTATCTCCATTATTGTCCGTAGGTCTTTTAGGTGATCTTCTTCACTTCTGCTTTTCACGATTACGTCATTGACGTACACTTACATTGTTTTTCCGATTTGGTTCTTAAACATGTGTTTCATCAACCGTTGGTATGTTGCTCCTGCATTTTTCAGGCCAAAGGGCATCATCATGTAACAGTAAATTCCTTCATCCGTGACAAAACTTGTTTTTTTTTTATCTCCTTCCTTCATCGGAATTTGGTTGTATCCTTGCGCCATGTCCGCCAAACTGTACATTACATATCCGGCAGTGGAGTCGACTAGTTGGTTGATATTAGGTAAGGGAAAGCAGTCCTTTGGGCATGCTTTGTTAAGACCGGTGAAGTCAACGCACATCCGGTTCATCCCGTTTGCCTTTTTTACTAGTACAACGTTGCTCAGCCAATCCAGGTATTTGACTTCCTTGATAAACCCTTCTCCTAGAAACTTTTCTACTTCCTCTGCTATGATTCTTTGACGCTCTTCTGAGTGTTGTCGCTTCTTTTGTCGAATCGGTTTCACGGTTGTGTTGACATTTAACTCGTGGCAGGCCACCTCTGGTTGTACACCCTTAATATCGGAGGCCCTTATGGAAAACGTCCCTTCGAACTCGCGTAGCACTTTCTGGATCTGTTTTTCAGTAACCTCTTTCATGTTGGTGCCCATTTTTACGTTTTTCCCGGAACGTACTTTCCATGGCTTCGTTTCTCCCACCAGTTCTGCTGTTGATTCCTCGCATGGCATCTCCAGCATTTCCTCTATGTGGAGTAGCTCGGCCATGGCTGCCCAGTGGCTGGCTTCCACAACTTCCTGGCTTCCCTCGATAGTCATTGTTCCCGAAGAGGTCTGGATCATTATCCTTCCGTTTCTCCCATCGAGGGCCGCTCCTGACTCGTAGAGGAATGACCGACCCAATATGAGGTCAAACGGAAGGCTCTTGTTTACGATATGGTAAAGGAAGGCGACAATCCTTTCCAGGCCTTGTCCATCATTGAAGTTCACTCAAACTTCTACTGCCCCCTTCTTTGGAGTCTGCCGCCTCCCATCCCTTGTATGCAGCCCGGGTTCATACTTATGCGGATCTGACTCCCCCCGGCCGCCCGATAGACCTCCTCCATGATGATATTGACGCGTGATCTGGGATCTACCGTCACTCTCGGGACCTATCGTCCTCCCTCTTTTGACGGGACGACAATTCCGGCTCTGGTCTCTCCTGGTCCAGGATTCTGGTTCTCGTTGCACTCTATTGCCGGCATCATATTTCGATTCCGCTTGTACCATCTCAGATATTCGTTATTCTCTTGTCTCCTTCTCTTGTTTGCCTTTTCCGTTCCGTGTGTCTCCATCTTCTCTTGGCCGAATGTGTAGTTGTGGGTTTGTGAAGTTCTAACTGCTTACCACTCTTATCACTTTAGATAGTAAAGATCTCTAATTAGTATTCATGTTATTTTGTATATTTAACCATAATGATTTGGTATTTATCAAAATGACCTTCGACTATCCTTTTCGAATCCCACACTTCCTAAATAGGAAACAAAAATCTTTGTTAAAAAGATTTCAAGCGAGTAATTAAATTCTTGTATTCATTTATCTTTCCCTCAAGTACTTAATGCTATTCTTGGGATCAAAATAATATATAAGTGAACTACTTGTTCATCATATCTCCTATGAGGTTCAATCAATTCCGTCTATAAATGATTTCACCCTCAAGTACTTAATCCTATTCTTTGGTTTCCACATTAGTTAAGTTTAACCCATTGAATCAACAAAGATGTATCGATTTGAATAATATCGACTACACCTATAATATCTCATGCTTAACAATAAACTCAATAACAACTCTTGACATCATCTCACTCCTATGTATCCATAGCCGACAAGATAATAACTCAAACTGTATTAGTTTATTAATTCAATGGAGAGCCATTGATAAATCAATTTAATGATTAATCAATATAAACTTAATCTTTCAACTTTTAGAAAGATTTCTTAGGGGTTTAAATTATTCCGGTCTCACTAAGCACACAAAAGTTTTTAGCATGCATCCCCATACATATCAAAGCTAAAATAAATCATGCAATCACTCATGTATGATCATGAACTTCATAAGTCTCATTCTTCAGCCACAAAAGAATGAGCAACTATTACATATCTCAGAAATGATTCCCTTATCATTCACTATGAAATATGTGCTTTCTTTAGGTATCAAGGAGTCATCCTAGAATCTCCGAAGGCCTCAACCGATCGCTAATCCAAAAAAAAATTATGTTTTTTTCATCGAGTCGGGAACTTTTTCCCGGGTGTAAACCCCCTTTTTCAGCATTTCGATTTTTTACAAAAAAAAAAATTCTCGAGCCGAAAACTTTTTCCCAGGTGTAAAACCCTTTTTTCAGTATTTTTGATTTTAATGAAAAAATATAATTTTTTTTCGATTTTTTCGGGTTTCATTTTTTTCGCACATTCCGTTGATGACAACATTATGGGCAAGCAAATGACGTGTTGTGTTAAATAATCACATTAGCAAAATTCCAAGGATAGATTGGAGGGTCACGGGCGGATCACTTAAGTACCAATCTCCTAGACAAAATTTAATTAAATGTAATTAATATCATCATAGCGTTTGTCGTTAAAAGGACCTAAGCCCTTGGAATTATAAATTATATGCCCAATAATAATTCCTAAGTCCATGATTATTTATACATGTATTCAATCGTAAAGCGTTAATACTAGATGATACGGTGGCTCCGATACCACTATTGGCTCCTAGCCAACAGTGAGGTTATGGAGCAATATGGACTCGATCCTATCTCATAGGGTGACATCCATATGTACCTGCCAAAGCACGCATCAGATAGGTGGAGAGCCTCACTTCGTCACACGATCATGAGTGAGAATTCCCTAGAATCGGATAATTGACACATCTCCATGTGTTTCATCTCCATGCACATTATCCTTTGCTGTGGTACCACTATTAGCGTAGCGGGACGCAATAGTACGAATCGTATATTTCAATTCAAAATCAAAATTCCAACAATCCGGATCCTAAAGTTGATCATATGAACAACAAATGGATCGTCGTATCATATAGTAATTAAAGCATGCATCTAGGAATCGGAAGAAGAATACCTATGTCGATTTACCAATGATTCTTGTAGTACCAAAAGTACGGCGACCTCAAGCTCATCCACACGAATATGCGTCCGATTGAATCCTGGCTTTGAAGTAATCCGCAAGAGTTCCTCTTGCCGAGCATTCCTAAGCCCAAACTCTCGCCGCGATTACGTCCTTGCTCAGCTGTATGAAAAATATTGCCAAGTTTTTCCCGTGATTGATGACTACTTGAACTCCTTCAAGTATCTTTCTCTCTCTACAACTTAGTGTTGTAGTGTGATGTTGCTTATGGTGTGTCTTTTACCTTAACATCCATGAATTATATATAGGCTTGGAGGGTTAGTGTCCTTAAGACACATGGCAAGACAAGTGTTGCATATGTAGTTATGGTATTGCCACCATGTGACACCTAGCTACATATATGTCACTTGTGTCATACGCTGCATGACATCACTATATTGCGTCATCATTCTACTAAATTATGATTAGTGCTTTAAATATCATTAATTATACTAATTAATTAATTAAGCCTTCTAATCATAATATTTGGTTAAAAATATAATTAGGTTCCAACTAATTAACTTGGATAAATACAATTAGGTTCCTACTAATTTATAACTCTTACAAATTAGTCCCTAATTTGTACTTGTTTTTTTTATCTTAGAGTAATTTACGAGATATGCTAGTATTTATATGAAATTGATCTTTTGTAAACTCAATCGGTTGCACACTCGATTGTGTGTGACTAACTAGCTTCACGTCTATATGGCAACTAGAGTCATAAGAAATGTCTTTCTTATATTAAATAATTAAATCCCATTTAATTATTAATTCTCGTAGATCGAGAGTGACGTCTAGCAACATATCACGACCCCAAAATAGAGATGAATTTTTTTTGGATGCATTTTTTATGAACCAATGTTCATAATTATCGTACACTCAAAAATTCCCTTCATCTAAGATTCCTATCTCGACTAGTGTCACGGTTAAGTCAAACATTATTTTTCTTGATCACAATAACCTTATCTCTCAGTTCTAATTCTTGATAAATAAGACTTTCACTAGAAACAACTTTCTAAGTAAGTCATATACACCTGCGCAGGTTTTATCATCCATCAAGAACAATTCGAGATAACATAGAATCTTGTCTCTGTTCCTCCAGGGGGATGAATCCTTTCTAGTATAAAACCCTATCTCCATATACAACTAAATAGAGCCAACACATTCCGCGGCCCTAGCTCATGAAAGATCAAGGGTTAAGAGTATCAAACTCTAATCACCTATATACAAGATAGTGTCACCGCAATTCAAAGGACATATGTACAATTATGAACTAGATGACATTAAATTGACTTTTATGAATTACCATGTATAAGTCATTTAGCGTCACTTATTCGACTCACTCAACACCTTGAGTGTCCACATGTTTATCTTGATCCCCATCAAGTAGTAGGAGACTCACTGCTTCCTATAATTAGTAACTCTTCACTAATCAGGAGAACAAACCGAGGTAACGATCTTTCCGGGATAATGTGATGCCCTTATTCGTAGGACCACATCGATCTTGAACAGTTATTTAGATCACTTGTATAATAAAATATGTCGCTCATATTCTTAACACCTTAAGAATAGATTCTATCACAATGTGATAAGGACAATACGTAATAAATGAACACCTAGTTGATGAGACACTTAGTTCAAATAAAACATATATATCTTTGCTATTGGGATTAGTTCTAAAAATTTACATGATCAAATGGCCCTTGGGCACATACTACTAACATGTGAAATTCATTCTGGTTGATGTCTGATGGTCCGCCATCTTCCAGGTGAAACCTATTACGATTGATAGGAGGCGCTTCCTCCTCTTCCGATACAGCATGTGACTGAACTCCGTTTTTACAAGACATGCTAAAATAGAAACAATCTTAAGTGTGAGATATAGTCTAAATCCAATTTTCATAATAACTGATAAGTTAACTTATGATATGCACTATACACTTAATACTCAATCAATTATCTATGCTTATCACAAACACTTAAGCATTTCTCACACTTACACATTCTATATAACCATAAATAACTTGTAAAATCAAACAAATTTTAGCAGTTAAGGTTCGACTCTATAGCTGTAGTCGTTCCTAGGTTACCCAATGATAGAGTATCTAGGTCAAACATACATTATTCACAGACTGGCAGTGGTATCCTAGACCAACTGCACTCCAAACATATACTAGCAGGGGTAAATGGACCAACTTTTTCACGACGCCAAATTATTGAGTCGAGACTGGCGCTAGGGAATGGGATTGGTAGCTCTGAAACCCATAGCAAGCCTAAAACAATTAAAACTATTTTGCAAATAAACAGTCACACAAGGGCCATACAAACGAAAGAAAATATACAAGCATATATATACATATATACATTAGTTGATCGATCTAATACAAATAGGCATATAACTTCCATACCACGGACGTACTAGTCCAACGATACTATATCCATACTAGTGTATCTAGGTCATACCACGGGCAACTAACAATGTGAAACAAAATAAAAATGACGTAGCCTACAAAAAGATATACATAAACAACATCAAGTAAAATCTACAACCCTAATACATTGTTGTCACTGGCCACGATGTTTTCAACTTGTAACTACTACTGCAACTCTACGGAAGTCAGGAACTATACATGCAACTACAGACTTTCGGACCCGAAAAGGTAGATTCTAGCCAAGTCCATACTCTAAGCACCTGAAATTCTTAAACAACAACGGGTCAGACTATGCTGAGTGAGATTACATATTACTAACAGTATTACAAAAATAACATCACATTGAAACAAACATTTATACAAATTTATAATATAAGTCAGGTATTTGATCTGATACCCTAATCTTATAAATGATCCTGAACTAGGTATTTCCTAGTATATACGAGCGATATTGATTTCTCAATTTTGTTGGCAAGGTCTCGAGATAGTTCGATCAAGTTAAACTAGTACCAGTAATTATAACCAAACGATCGATATGTGTCACGACCCAATTTCATGGATCGCGACCAGCGCTAGGGTATGGGTATGGTTGTACCATAACCCGTAGCAAGCCTCGCGGAAAACAACCAATCATGTAAACCTGCAGAAAATTCACTGCTCGGGGACAACCGAGACTCCAACTTAAACAAACAGTCTAAATAGAAATGTTTCCATTAATCAATAATTAACCAGAGTTAAACAATTAAATATGCTCAAGCATAAAATAAAGTCATTCAGACTAAATCCGACAAACAAGTATAATAATAGAGACTTCTACTTTACTACTGCAGTCTAAGAATAAAATCAATTTGACAATTTTGTTGAAATAAAATAAACCTCCAAGGAATCAAAGGATCAGAGTTGACCATCGTTCAAATCATAAACCTGAAAAATTTGGGAAAACAACGAGGTTAGATATATTGAGATGAGTTTGCAATACTATTTACATTTATTAAGTTTAAAACCCTTAAATCAAAACCTTTTTATACTAATATAATATGATTATGGAGTAACAGTATTGAAATGATCCCAGCGTAAGCAAGACTTTAGTCTGCCGATCCCAGAGTACTTACCGGTGCACACAGTCTCGATACAAGCCTATCGAGTAGCTCGTTTCAATCCAGATCCATAATCCGTTAAAATAATTCAAAACATTTACAATATTAAAATATGATGCGCTACTTAATAAAGCGGTAAATAGCACTACAAAATCACAACTTGCTTATCCACGTGAATCTTGACAAACAGCTAAACATGCGTAGACTCCGAAGCACGATTAGTCGACGGGTCTATAACAATATATAAGTTAAAATCTATTCAACCCCTAACTGTAAGAATAATAGACACAACATAGGACTAGCACAATACCAAGTTTTGCACAAGCATAGCCAAAGCAGAAAGAACAATTAATTACATAATGACCCGAGTCAAAATACGAATCACATCGAGTAACACAATACTCAAATAATTAAATAGTCCACAATAAGTCAAGTCTATTGAGTTTCCGCTTTAAAATCCGTTTTAGAAAATATTATTTAAATAATATTTAAATAATAAAATAAATCAATTTCCAAATAGTGGGTTAGCCGAGTTACCGATAACTACCAAGCTACCTCACATGTCGGGTGACCCAAGTGTAACCCGACCCAAAATATTTATCAAAAATATAAACCAGAGCTTATAATTCCCAAAACTAATTTTGATAAATAAATATTGTTGGCGCAGCGGGAGGCGCGGGTCCGGATCGTATATTTCAATTCAAAATCGAAATTCCAACAATTCGGATCCTAAAGTTGATCATATCAACAACAAATGGATCGTCGTATCATTTAGTAATTAAAGCACGCATCTAGGAATCATAAGAAGAATACCTATGTCGATTCTCCAACGATTCTTGTAGTCCCGAAAGTACGGCGACCTCAAGCTCGTCCACACGAGTATGCGTCCGATTGAATCCTCGCCTTGAAGTAATCCGTAAGAGTTCCTCTTGCAGAGCAGCCCTAAGCTCAAACTCTCGCCGCAATCACTACCTTGCTCGGATATATGAAAAACGTCGCCAAGTTTTTCCCGTGATTGATGAATACTTGAACTCCTTCAAGTGCTTTCTCTCTCTACAACTTTGTAGTGAGATGTGTGTTGTGTGGTGTGTTGAAATGAGCAAGGACATGCTCTATTTATAGGCTAGAGCATGTCTTATGAATGCAACACCTTGCATGCTAGGTGTCACACACCAAGTAAAGGTGTTGCCACCACATGACACCTTTCATGTGGTGACATCACATAGGTGACATCATATAGGTGATGTCATCATATGACATCCCATATATGACATAAGCTTATCTCATCATCACCATGACATCATCATTCCATTAACTTATGATTAGTGCTTTAAGTATCATTAATGACACTAATTAATTACTTAAGCCTTCTAATCATAAAACTTGGTTAAAATATAATTAGGTTCCTACTAATTTATAACTCTTATAAATTAGTCCCTAATTAACTTGGACATAGTACAATTAGGTTCCTACTAATTTATAACTCTTACAAATTAGTCCCTAATTTGTACTTGTTTTTCATCTTAGATTAATTTCCGAGATATGCTAGTATCTATATGAAATCCATCTTTCGTAAACTCAATCGGTTGCACACTCTATTGTGTGTTACTAACTAGGTTCACATCTATATGGCAACGAGAGACATAAGAAACGCCTTTCTTATATTAAATAATTAAATCCCATTTAATTATTAATTCTCGTAGATCGAGAGTGACGTCTAGCAACATATCACGACCCCCAAATAGAGATGAATGTTTCGATGCATTCTTTTTGAACCAATGTTCATAATTACCGTACACTCAAAATTCCCTTCATCTAAGATTCCAATCTCGACTAGTGTCACGGTTAAGTCAAACACTGTATGTCTTGATTATATGACCTCATCTCCCAGTTCTAATTCTTGATAAATATGACTTCCACTAGAAACAACTTTCTAAGTATGTCATATACACCTGCGCAAGTTTTATCATCCATCAAGAACAATTTGAGATAGCATAGAATCTTGTCTCCGTTCATCCAGAGTGATGAATCCTTTCTAGGTTAAACCCCTATCTCCATATACAACTAACTAGAGCCAACACATCCCGCGGCTCTAGCTCATGAAAGATCTAGAGTTAAGGAGTATCAAACTCTAATCACCTATATACAAGATAGTGTCACCGCAAGTCAAAGGACATATGTACAATTATGAACTAGATGACATTAAATTGAATTTAATGAATTACCATGTATAAGTCATCTAGCGTCACTTGTTCGACTCACTCAACACCTTGAGTGTCCACATGTTTATTTTGATCCCCATCAAGTAGTATGAGACTCACTACTTCCTATAATTAGTAACTATTTACTAATCAGGAGAATAAACAGAGGTGACGATCTTTCCGGGATAATGCGATGCCCTTATTCATAGGACCCCATCGATCGTGAACGGTTATTTAGATCACTTGTATAATAGAATCTATCACTCATATTCTTAACACCTTAAGAATAGATTCTATCACAATGTGATAAGGACAATACGTAATAAATGAACACTTAGTTGATGAGACACTTAGTTTAAATAAAACATATATATCTTTGCCATTGGGATTAATTCTACAAATATACACGATCAAATGGCCCTAGGGCACATACTACTAACAAATATAATCATATCCAATTATAAACCATAGTTTATAATTATAGAATCCATTTTGGTAAATATAATAGGGTTTTTAGGCACCCATAATTCCATTCTAGTGTCTCTTTCGGAATTAATTCCGAAAGAGTTCCTCGTCCCACCTTGTCCGTTTCTAGAATGCGGACCAGGTGTGGTTCCGCATTCTATCAGATGATTATACATTAATCATCTGATTAAGCACGTTCTGCATTCAAGGAAATGCCTTTTAACCGACTAGATAGTCTTACTCGCCTCCGGTAAGACTATCGTGCATCGGACCAAAGACAAGGGTTCGTGGACCTCCCCGAGTCTCTTGTGCTTGACTTATCAGTTACCGGCTTTATTTTCTGGACATATTCGTTTTATATCTCATCTCAACAGTATATGCAGTTCACAAGATATGAAAGCTGTAAGTAAACAATGATGAAAGCAGTAAACACGTTTGACGCGCATATGACTTGATCTGGACTTGCATTTGAGGCAAGTAGCAGGTACTCCTAAGCATACATCTAACCTTAGAGGTTTCTAGCAAATAGCATAAGTCTGGTAGGTCTGGATTGATTACATGCACAAAGCCTAAAATCGGATGTATAAGTGTGATTGATTGATTTTATTAGGTGAGTTTTGAAAAACCTATACAACCATTTACTACGTTTTTGTATTAGTCCTACGATGTCTAGGTGATGGGCTGGAATTGCATTAATGGGCCAATTTCAGGTGATTAGTCCTTTAACCGGTTAATACTGGATTTGGATGCTTTTGCAAAGCAGTAAACATTGCTGGCATGCTCGGGGGCAGTTGGATATACATACAAGGTTAGAGATACTTTTAAACCTCGTTGACTTTGAGTGCCTGGTACTCGCGTGGGTTTTGACCATCGGTCTGGTCAGAATTGGCTTTCGGTCAGATCACGGGAATTGTATGTTTCATCGACCCGGTTCTACTGGTTTGATCCAGAGTCGATTCTGAGTTCGGGTTAGCCCAGAATCGGCTCTGGAAGTTGCTGGTTTGCTGGGCGTCGGGCTCGTGGGCCCGGTTTATACACTATTTTACATATTTGGACATATGAGTCCGCTTTACATCGGCTCTGGCCCGTTGCAATACAGAATATTAAAGTACATTGGATTAGCTACGTTTGGTTTCAAACTGGGCCTGATTTGGAGTCCGAATAGGCCCAGAAACGCGTTTTAAAGTTCGGATCGAAGTCTGGAAGATCTGGGAAGCGATTCTGGAATTTGGCGAAGGAGGAACACGGCGCCGGTTCATTGTGGCGGCGCTGCTGGTTGCAGCAGCGGCAGCGTCGGCGGTTTCAGGGGTCGTTTTGTTTTGCTTCGTTCTCACTCGTTTTAACTCCGTTGTTCATGAAAAAGTAGTCAAAACAGCATAAAATTAAACAAGGAATCAAAAAAACACATAATCGAAGTGTTTAGAGCTCATCTATGCAAAATTATTCTGGGCAGTAAGTATGCAAAAAGAGCTAAAATCTCCTAGGAACATGCTTTCTAATAGCTCTAAATTGATTGTTTTCTGGTTCTGAGCATTAAAAGCATCCAATTACAGTGATTAACATGCTTTTTCATCGAATGTTATGGGGGTTATTGAAATCATCAAATTATAGAATTCCTCCTCAATATGTCCATTAAGTAATGCAGTCTTGACATTTATTTGCCAAACCTCATAATCTAAATGTGCAGGTATGACAAGAAGATTCCAGATGAACTTCAACATGGCTACCGGCGAGAAAATCTCTTCATAATTGACTCCTTGCCTTTGGCGAAATCCTTTTGCGAAAAGCCTATCTTTTAATGTCTCTACTTTTCCATCATCACCTATTTTACGCTTGAAGATCCATTTATTCCCTATTGGTATAATGCATTCAGGTGGATCAACTAGCTCCCAAACTTGGCTATTGTACATGGAATCCATTTCAGATTTCATAGCTTCAAGCAATCTTGAAGAATCTATATCACATATAGCTTCTTCATAAGCAGAAGGATCAACAATTTGATCATTTTCTCTATGGGTAAACAACTCTTGTATATGATGAAGAAAACCATATCGCTCTGGTGGATGAGATACACTACCAAATTTTGTATTCAAGTATTTACCTCCTTGATTAGATCGATAAATTTTAATACTTTTTCCAATTTGGTTTTCTACTTCATTTTTGAAGTCCATAAATTTTTCAAAAGCTTCACTCTTGTTCATCATAAGAACAACTTACCCATATCATGATAAATCATCGGTGAAGGTAATTGATGAAACAAGCCCACAAGCGAAAGCCCAAAGCACCTAAAATGTCACGATCCGAAATCTCAGGCCGAGACCGGCGCTAGGGAATGGGAGTGGTAGCTCAGAAATCCGTAGCAAGACTAATAATCACTATAAACGTTTCGCGATAAAATCAAATATCAGTCAAGCAAGCGTTTTCAGAAAAACTTTTAAACGATAAGATGTCAAACATCTACATACGTTCTGAAAACCATCCATAGAAACTAGGGTCTTACACTGCGATGCCACGTCAAGCATTGCCCTGTTCCGCATATCAAAAGCAAACAGTTTAAAACGCATTAAAACTATTCAGGTTTACAAAGCATTAGAGTATAAAAATACATAAAACTGTTTATCAAAACACTAAGCATCTAGGACTAGTCTATTGCAGCACTACCGATACACTCTTCCTTTATACATACTTCTAGATAGACTTCTGAAGCAAGAATAGAAGTCTGTCACGTCAATATGACTATTCACCTGAAATGTTTAAAACAATGGGGTCAGTCGAAACTGAGTGAGTTCATAGTTTACTAATGAGCATTCTACAAAACAAAACAATGCTGTAAATATTCATTCATATTCATCCGAATATAACTTCCGATTGAAACCCTAATCCTCGATTCCTTGAAATCTTTCTCACAATCAAAATTTATAACTTTAATCTTGATGATAGGTTACAGGATAGTTCTACTTGACAACCATACCATCTGGTCAGGCGTCGGGATATTTCAACCATTACGCCTCAAACCATCTTTAATCCAACTATACAGCGAAGCCCCGGGATAGTTCAACCACGGCGGCTCTCTAGATACCGGTCGCGGGATAATTCAACCAAGCTGACCTTGTATCACATTCACACACACCACAAGATATGTATATCGCTCGATTATACTAGTGATCACATAGTCCTATTACCGTCCAATAGGAAAGCATGTTTCATCGAATCTATACAGATTTCAAGATAATGATGCGTGCATTTTATACAAAGCATTTCGATTATAAATCATGCTATGTGATTCATATAAAGCATTTGTATTTAGAAAGAAATGCATTTTCAATACATCAAAATTAAACATTTATAAACTCACTCTTGTTATTCCAAAAACTTGGTCACACGACCCCATCAAACTCCTTGTCTGGTAGCTGGTTGCCTCGCCGGATCTAGGAAACAAACAAACATAACTTGAGCAAGAATCTAACTCTATAGACAAACTAGACTCGAGACAAAAACATAAACGTAACTCATTGATTTCAAATCGCATCTAATCTCACTACATTCCTTCGTTACTTAGCGTTCTTCAATACTAATGCTATACGGCTTTAGGTTTACGACTTAAACCTAAACCCTAAACATCTCATTCCGAGTATCGAAACCCTAATCTCAATTTACATGTTCTTAGTCCAAATTTGCACATTTCTGGAGTCTGTAGGTTCATATCGACTTAGGAAACGTTTAGTTCAAGTTCTAAGCAACTGGAGGGGTCAAAAATGACCTCGGGAGTCCGAGTTTGGCCTTGACACGTCGTGCCAAGGGGTCTCGCGCCGTGAAGGGTTCCTTCGCGATGCAACGCACTCTAAATAGCTCTATCTAAAATTTCATAAAGAGAAGGAATATTTGGATAATCTTCTTGAATTTCAAAGAAACCCAACCATAAAATTTGGGTTTGGCTATAGTCACAACTCTTCTAGCTCAAATGTGACTACTTTTGTGAAGGCTTCTTCACCTCAAACTTCTTCCATAGAAGTTCCTCCTACTTTGGTCAAACCAAAAAGGGTGAAGAAGGGGCATGCTCAAGCTCCCAAGGATAGGCTAGTTTTGGGTACTAAGCCTAAGAGAAATGTGGGTACAAGACTTTCTAGACATGCCCATGCCTCCCAATATGGTTACAAATGGGAGAAGAGAAGCATGAAAAAGAATCATGTGCATTCATATCCTTATGCTCATTCTCATGCCAATGCACATGCATACACACATGATCACTTTTGTGCACATTGCTATGCTCACACTTGTGAGGCTCCTAGAGCTAAGACCTACCAAAGATATGCTCACATGTTCCATAGCCTTCAAATTGTATATTGTATGAGATTTGGTCATAAAAAAGTGGATTGCTATGTGAGGAAAGTCCAATTGAGGTTGATTCTATTGGACTACTCTAGTCCTAACTTTCAAGGACCCAAAGTGATTTGGGTACCTAAATCTTGACTTTGTTTCCTCTAGGTGCCAAAGGAGGCCGTTTCGCATAAAACCAAATGGTATGTAATGATAGCGGTAACTTAAGGCACATGACCGGCCACGTCTCAAACGTCACTCATTTTGAGGATAAAAACTTGGGAAGCATCATCTTTGGGGATGATCCCAAGGGTCAAGTTGTGGGGATAGGCAAGATAGGTAACTCTTCCTCTTCTTCTATAAAAAAAGTGTGGCTTGTTAATGGTCCAAAGGCTAATATGTGACTTTTGATTCCAAGGTGTGCTATGTTATCCAGCCAATGGATAATGTGGTAGTCATCAGAGGAATCCAGAAGCAAAATTTTTTACATATTTGACTTGGATACGCTTGCGAACCGAGAAGGAAAGTGTTTACTATCACTTAGCGATGAGTCTTGGTTGTGGCACCGAAGATTTGGTCATGCTAGCTTAGACCTCTTAAATGAGGTAAGCAAGGATTAACTTGTCAACGGTTTGCCCAAGCTAAAATTTTCAATAGACAAAGTGTTAGGACCTTGTCAAAGGAAAACAACACAAATCTTCTTTTAAAGCTAAAAATGTTGTTTCAACTTCTAGGCAATTACAGTTGCTTCACATGGACATGTGTGAACCTATGAGAGTTGCTAGCTTGTGTGGCATGTATTATGCATTTGTTATTGTTGATGATTACTCTAGATTCACTTGGGTTATATTCTTGGCTCATAAGAATGATACTTTTAATGCTTTTAAAAGTTTTGCAAAACGTGTTCAAAAAGAAAAAGATTTACCTATTTCAAGTATTAGAAGTTATCATGGAACCGAAATTCAAAATGAGTCTTTCAAAGTGTTTTGTGAAGCAAATGGTAGTTTTCACAATTTCTCTTCTTCTAGAACGCCTCAACAAAATGGGGTTGTTGAAAGGAAAAATTGCACTTTGGTTGAAATGGCTCGTTCTACCCTCAATGAGTATGACTTACCTCAATACTTGTGGGCCGAAGCCATTAATACCGCTTGCTATGTTTCAAACCGTATTTTCAAAAGACCAATTTTGAACAAAACCTCTTATGAGCTTTGGATAAGAAGAAAGCCCAAGATCTCTTACTTTAGAGCTTTTGGATGCAAATGCTTCATATTGAACACCAAGGATGATCTAGGAAAATTTGACTCCAAAACGGATGAAGGTGTATTCATGGGATATGCCTCTACTATTAAATCTTTTAAAGTCTTTAACAAGCGTACCTTAGTGGTTGAGGAGTCTATTAATGTGGTATTTGATGAGTCCTCCAAGAATTTTCCAGAAAAGGAATCGTTTGTTCATGATTTTGTAGCTACTTTTGAGGATCTTACACTCATTGAGAATCAAGAAAATCCATCAAGAGTAGTGGAGGTTCCTTAACCAACTCAAGGAGATCACAAGGTGGAATCTGAATCCCTTCCTTAGGCTCAACCCATTCATGATCTACCTAAGGATTCGGCTTTCAAGAAAAGTCATCCTCAAGACTTGATCATTGATGATACATCAAGGGGCATAAGTACTCGCTCTAAACTTCGTACTTTTGCAAATGTTGCTTTCCTCTCTCAATTTGAGCCCACTAAAGTAAGTGACGCTTTAGTTGGCGAACACTGGGTGATTGCTATGCAAGATGAACTCAATGAATTCGAAAGGAATAAAGTTTGGGAGCTAGTTCCCCCTCCTAATGGTCATACCATTATAGGAACAAAATGGGTTTTTCGAAATAAGTTGGATAAAAGCAGAGCAATAACTCGGAACAAAGCCTGATTGGTTGCCCAAGGCTATTACCAAGAGGAAGGCATTGATTATGACGAGACATTTTCTTCGGTTGCTAAATTAGAAGCTATTTGTATGTTATTAGTATATGCATCATGAATAGATTTTAATTTTTTTCAAATGGATGTTAAAAGTGCATTTTTAAATGGTTTTTTTGTGGAGGAAGTTTATGTCAAACAACCTCCCGTTTTTGAAGATTACAAACACCCAAACTTTGTTTTTAAACGCAAGAAAGCTCTATATGGTGTAAAACAAGCTCCTGGAGCTTTGTATGATAGGTTGCGTAGTTTTTTGCTTTCAAATGGGTTTTCCAAAGGCAACGTTGATACCACTCTTTTTACAAAATGTCATAAGTATGATATTCTATTTGTCCAAATTTATGTTGATGATATCATTTTCGGTGCTACTAATGAGTCTCTTTGTGGAGATTTTTCTACGTGTATAACTAGGGAATTTGAGATGAGTCTTATGGGGGGAACTTAAATTCTTCCTCGGAATACAAATAAAACAACATAAAGATGACATCTTTATAAATCAATCCAAGTACACGAAGGAGATGCTCAAGAAGTTTGGGATGGAATCCTCATCTAGTAGCAAGACGCCTATGAGTACCCCAACTAAATTGGACAAAGACTAATCTGGTAAATGCATTGATATTACAATGTATCGAGATATGATCGGATCACTCCTTTACCTTACCGCTAGTAGACCCGATATTATGTTTAGTGTTTGCCTATGTGCTCGTTTTCAAGCTTATCCTAAGGAGTCCCATTTGCATGCGGTTAAGCATATCTTTAAATATTGGCATGACACTTTAAACCTAGGAATTTGGTACCCTAGAAATGTGGACCCTAGGTTACTTGGCTACTCCGATGCCGACTATGCGGGTTGTGTTTTAGATTGTAAAAGTACCTCCGGGACTTGCCAATTTTTAGGTCATAGTTTGATCTCATGAAATAGCAAGAAACAAGTATCCGTGGCTTTGTCAACCGCGGAAGCCGAATATGTAGCAGCCAATTGTTGTTGTGCTCAAATCTTATGGATAAGCAACAACTTGTGAATTATGGTCTTGCACTCTCACATTCCTGACCGTTATGAAAAAACAGCTCTTTTTGTGTTTCGCGAGCGTGACCTACGTGTCACGGACGCGATATACTCGACCGTTGCACAAAAAAGCTTGTTTTAAAATATCGCGGGCGTGATACACGTGTCACTGGTGCGACACACAAATTTTCAAAAATCTTGCCCCTTTTGACACTTATCAAAACGGTGGCCTTTTCAAAAACTAGCCGTTTTATGACCGTTTTTCTTGTTTTTAAGGCCTATAAATACCCATTTTAAGTGGTTTCTTCACTCCAAAACATTTCCTTTATCGTTCACTATTTTTTTATCAAAATTATTGTTTTAAACACTTAAACTCTTTTCTTTTCTTGCTAAATCACACATTCTCATCCACATGCATACTCATTCATTCATCATGACCTCAAGAAAAAGAAAGAATGCGAGAACCGCCGCCTTATCACGTCCTTCTTCTTATCGTGCAACCGCTTTTCCCACTCCTCCGCTTTTGGATGAAAATTGGCCTCCTCTCTATCAAGAAGAAGTTACTAAGCGTGAAAAGGCTATCTATGGACGGAAAATTGAGGGTACTCGTTTTCCAATCCTCACGGATTTTGAAACGGATGGATTAGCCGATCAAGTTATGGCTTTGGTAGATTCCATGGGATGGCTGAGAATGTTGTTCCAAAACCATGAAGAGGGATACGATCTCATTACTATCCAATTCCTTTCCACTCTTCATGTTGTTACTAGGCAAGACAACAACTTTAGCTTTGCGGGAATCACCTTCCAAATCAATGGCAATCTCTATAAGTTAACGGTGGCGGAAATTCAAAAGGTTCTCGGGTTTGAAGACGGGTATCCAACAGATCCGGCCAAAGCACTTGGATTTATTTTAAGAGATTTTCGGTGCTCCATTAGCACGTAAACATCACATGATCTGAAGACTTCGATCGCCAAGAGTATTAATTCTCTTCCTCTTTTTATTTTCCATCGCATTATTACTTATGCTCTTAATGCTAGGAATGTGGGAAATGAGAAAGTAAGTATCAAGGACTTGGCAATCCTTTATTGTGTGGATCATGGAATGCGAATCTCTTGGACGAGATGCTTCATGGATTATCTCACTGATCTGCATATATGCCGAGGTACTCTTTATGTTTCTTAGTTTATCACCGCATTGGTCAAGAAGGCGGGTGCATGGTCTCCGGCTTTGCACGAACTTCAAGGTAATAGAATGGCATGGAATGCGGCTCCTCTTCATTGTTGGTTCTTCTCTGAAATGGTTGCTGCACTCAAAGTAATTGATAATCACATTGTTTACATGTTTAGGGAGAACTTGGGGAGGGTTGAGATCGAACAACTCGCTCGGAAGCGCCAAAGGCGAGTAAGGAAAGAGCAAGAGAATGTTCAAGGTGAAGAGGAAGCGGCAACAACGTCAAATCAGGAAAGCTCAAGCAAGGGTTCCACCGCCTCCATCGAGTTTTGCAAGTACCCAATATGCTCCTTCCCCCGGTCTTAGCACGAACCAACTTTTGGGGCTTGTTTATGGACAAAATGAGAGTATGTTTAACAGGATGGATACTTTTGAGGATCGGTTAACCAACTTGGAAAACCGCTTTGGTCGGCTGGAACTTGATGTGGGCTACATGCGCAATCGTGTCGATGAGAATTAGGTCCACCTTCTCCTCCTTCCGTTGGCAACGATGATAATGATGACGAAGGGGAAGAAGTGGGAGAATCCAAAAGTGATGAGGATTGAGGACTATATGTTGCATTTAATTCATCTACATGCATTTCCCATTTTCAATTAAATTTTTTGCATTTTTCACTTGCCAAAAATGCCTTGTATTTAAACATGTGGTGGAATATATGAGTTATTAGTTTGTCTTTATTCTCTTTGCTTTGTATTAGTGCTCCATTTTTCAATTAATGAATTTTGGCCAAACCCATCCTCAAGTCCCTCTACTCTTCACTTTTTTTTCAATAGATCCTTCTACTTCAATTTAACGTTTACAAGTCCCTTAAACTTTGATTTTGTTGTTATTGCACCCTTTTATGGATGGAATTTGGAGAGTGTGCCACACTCTCCGTTATTGAGAATGTGGAAAAAAATATATAGCATTTTAATTTTAAAATAAAGTAAAAAAAATACATTAAAATTCTTATATTTGATATATACTACAATTAAACCCTTTGACTTAATTTACAAACAAAATTAAATCCAATTTTTATATTTACAAATAATTAATATTTTTTAGTCCGTAATTTTAATATCAATGCCGTTTTTATCCTTCCCGCTCCAACCACCCCCACATAAAAAGAATTAATTTGAATTTAAATCGGAACCTAATTTTAATTTAAAAATAAAAATTACTTTTAAATTTTTTATTACCGCCGCCCACTCGCACTCCGACCACCACCATAATTCTCAACCGCCGGCCATCACTGAAAAAGTGGTGGTCGTTCTTCTCCTCCATTAATGGAGGAGAAACCAGCAGGTCTCTCCTCCATTAATGGAGGAGACCTGCTGTATGTCTCCTCCACTATGGAGGAGACGAGCCGTTTTTGTTTCCTCCATTAATGGAGGAGACGATCAGCTTTGTCTCCTCCATTAATGGAGGAAACAAGTTCGTCTCCTCCATTAATGGACGAAACGAGATCTCGTTTCCTCCATTAATGGAGGAGACGAACAGCTTTGTCTCCTTCTTTATTGGAGGAAACGAGATCTCGTTTCCTCCAATAATGGAGGAGACAAAGCTCGTCTTCTCCATTAATGGAGGAGAGACCTGCTGGTCTCTCCTCTATTAATGGAGGAGAAGAATGCCACCACTTTTCAGTGGTGGCTAGCTGATTTTTTTTTAACTCCGGCAATGGAGTTTTTACTCCGGCAATGGAGTGAAATGGAGGAAGAAGAAGATTAATGGAAAAAAGTGTAAATTGATTCTTAAATTTTAGCCAAATTTTTTTTTTTTTTTTATATTGACAGATCATCATTTAACGGAAATTTATCATTTAACGGAGAGTGTGACACACTCTCCATATTCCATCCGTGTAAGGATACAATAACATCAAAATTAAAGTTTAAAGGACCTGTATACGTCAAATTAAAGTATAAGGACCAATTGAAAAAAAGGTGAAGAGTAGAGGGACCTGAAAATGGGTTTGGCCTAAAATTTTTGGTCTTGTTTTCATTTTTTTGCTATTTACCAAATAATACGTTAACTCTATACTTGTTGTTTTGGATATTTATATTCATTTTGTTATTTCTCATATTCTTTTTGCTTTTGACAAAGGGGTAGAAGTCATGCTTTTGATTTTCTTAACTTCTCTCAAAATTGCAAATTTTCCCAAAATGCCTATTTTTCTTTAAATGGTTATTGGTTTACTCCATAAATGTTTATATATCTAGTGCATAAAGTGAGGGGGACCCAAAGTTCATTTGAACTCTTACAAACTTAGCCATTTATTTAAACTGATTGTTAAAATAAAAAAGGGGGAGATTGTTGGACCAGGTCCTTTTGATCTCTTTAATTTTGACTTTGATAAATCAATTTAAAGCTTCTAATATTGTTAATTAATGTATTAAAACTATCGTGGATCGACTCAGAGTTCTCTAGTGAGAATCGAGATTTTTGGAATTCCTTAGATCTAATGGCTTTTTGCACCCGTGACATATGTGTGTCGCGGGCGCGACACATAAATCATGGGCGTGACATTTTGGCATGCGAGGGTGACATTCAGCATGGGAAAAGTATCATTTCAAGCACAATTTCGCGGGGGCTATGTTAGCAAAAATACTAACTTGTAATAATCCGGAAGTACGCAATCGATCCCACGAAGACAAGAGGTTTAAAGTGAACGAACACGGATTTTAAAATTCAATTCGGAAAGCAACAAGTAAATTGATTTGAAGTAATAACTACGGAACTTTTAAAATCAATAAAATCAACAATTAACTACTAAGCAAGCAATTAAATCGTTACTTAAATTAAACAATTAACTAGGCAATCGCTAATTAACACAAGATTTAATCAATAGAGAGAAACGCTTAGAGGTTGCTAATTAGAGTTGAAACGTTCTAGCTAACCGGGGTTGATTTAGTACTTGGTTCGGGTCAAGTTTTTCTAAAATGCCTAATCCGCTCTCTCGAGTCCGCAATTAGAGCTAATTGTAATTTAATTAATACACCGAAATCTAAATCGCTCTCGCGTAATTAGATTTCGATTATATCAATTGAATCCAATCGCGAAGCTAACCTATAACCAATTAAGTCCTAAACCGCTCTCGCGTGATTAAGCCCTAATTAAATGATTTGCTAATTCCGGGTTATTAAATGACTCTCGCCTAATTAATTACCCTTTTGACCTAGGATTAGGAGATCAATCTATCCTAGGCATAAAGCACACAAATCACTACAAACCCTTATACCCAAACAAACCCTAATCAACTAATCACAATCAACCTTCATTAACAACCCCTAAACAAAGGGTTTAGCTACTAATCACAAACATATTAACAATAACTAATAAGTAAGAAATAAGAATAAACATAGTGTAGAGATTAATTACCTTGTAATAATTGAAGACCCAAAGCATAAAAGAGATAATGAAGACAATAATAAGGAACCAATAATCTTCTATTAATAATAATAATCTTCAATTCATAACAAAAACTCAAAATATCACTAAGAACAAGTGTAATTCAAAAAACTGAGAATAGTAAGTGAAATGGGGGCTACAAATCTAAAATTGAGTGCATAACCCTAAAAATAGAAAAGAAGGGATCCTCTTATAGTTCAAGGACAAAAAGGGAATAAAAATACACTATATGACAAGTCTAAATGAGGTAGCCAATCAAAATAGATCACAAAATTGTCCACATGTGCCTTTTTAGCTCCAAATCACGTATCTTCATTAATGAGCTGTTTCTATCGAAATGAAATGGTTTCTATAGAAACAGGCTTAGGTGAAAAGCTCACTGGATGCATTTCTGACATGGTTTCTGAGGAGATCTCGATAGAAACCAATCTGTCTCGATCGAGACAGACGTTTCTGAGGAGGTTTCTGAGGAAGTTTCGATAGAAACAAGCTCTGACTTGATCACTTCTGCTTCCTCTAATCTTGATTGCTCCAATTACGCTCCAAATTGCCCGATTCTCGCCAATATGTACCTGAAACACTTCGACATGAAAATGAGCAATAAAACCACTTAAATGGACACTAATCATGGCATAATTACATCAAAATAGACCCACATAATAGGTGTAATTCTACACCTATCAAACCTCCTCACACTTACCCTTTGCTCGTCCCGAGCAAGAATTGAATCTCGCTTAGGCAAACATGCTAGCAACTTGAATCGATGAAACACAAATCGCATTTAAATTCACAAGTCATAAAAGGATGAATGTCTCCTTCCAAGTATAGCAACCGCTAAAGATGCACACTAGTGAAAACTCATTCGCACCATCATAATTTAGAGCACTCAATAACTCAATCACATAGAGTCACATTATCACTTGCGGGACATGTCAAATAAGAATGAGTTTTCACAAAGGCAATTCAAAGTAAATTTGTGCGAAAATTAACCAAAAGGCATGAATCCTCACAAGTTTACACTCCGACGCTCAATGTGTTTAGGGTAGTGCAAAACAAATTTAAAGCTCACAAAGCACACATAAATTCACCATAGGCTTGACTATAATCCGGGACTCCACCACTTAGTTCGGTAATCAACACAAATCAAATGGACTTAAAATGGGTTGTAATGGGGCTAAGGTGTAGGGTAGGTTTAAAAGGGTAAAATTTGGCTAAACAAATAACTTGATGGCTAAAAACAAAACAAAACTCAAAGAACCAACTTGGAAATTACAAACACAAAACGAACAATTTCTTCATTTCTTGCCTCTTTTTATTCTTTTGCATTCATTTTTCTTCTTTTTCTCTTTTTTTTTATATGCATTTTCTTTTCCTTTTCTCAACCAATTTTATTCTTTCTTTGTTTGATTTTCTTTCTTTTTCTATAAGACATTTGTTCGCTATTTTTTTTTCTTTTTCATCAAGTTGTGATAAATTGTTTCTAAAAATTAAGCCAATCAAGTTAAATGAGGTGTTTTAAAGAGGTAAATGTTGAAAAGTTTAAATGTGTGAATTTTGGGGTTAAAATCAAGGGAAAGGTTTAGGCTCAAATTTGTGCAACTAATGGAAAAATGGGGTAGTCTTTTAAGTGGTTTTAAGAAAAATGTGTAGTCCTAATGCCATTCTCATTTTTGTGCCAAAAACTCAACAATGTGATTTTGAACGGATACAAATCAAGTTCTAGGAATTAAATGCACACAAGATTCTCACAACAAAAACATTAGGCTCAAATTTTCATCAAAAAGTTGTGTAATGCCAAAAGTTTAATTTCCGCACAAGTAAGCCAATCATGCCTAAAATCAACTCAACCATTAAATTTTTAAAACAACATCTCATGAATCCGCATCAAAGTAACTACTATGCAACCACAATCTCAAACTCTATTTAATTATAATCATGCAATTAACATTTCACTATGTGAGCATCATCAACTATTGCTATTTCAAAGAAGTTGCATTTCAATCCATTTATGAGTCGGAATATCAAACATGAAAGGTGTTTCAAACAACAAAAGATCACTAGCAAATTTTAACAATATCAAGCTCAAGGCTAAGTGATACAAGGAATCCCCACACCAAAATAGCACTAAAAACAAAAACATAAAGCCTAACTAATCAAACACACCAAAAACATAAAAGATAACAAACATCCTAAACACACATCCTAACAAAAGCTAATCACTAACGAAACAATTTTACTAACCCCCTCCTCACACTATTTCATGCTATGTCCACATTGCAATGAAATAAATAAAAGGAAAATTGCATAAGTTAGGGATTAGAAAACAAATCTCGCTAGTCGAAAACTGGGGGTTCCGGTGATGGCTCCAGTGACGGGTACCGCTTGTCTCCTGAGCTTCCGATAGATTGTCGGAAATGATGATCGGAAGAGGCTTGTTTTCTCCAACGAAGGCGTACCGGAGGTGTGGTGGCAATGGCTTCATTTCCACAATTGGTGGCACAACGGAGGAGGGAGGAGTGATTCCCTCATTCTTAGTTAAATTCTCTTGTTCCGGCTCATCTTCATCAGAATACTCATCATTGAGCTCATCGGAATAGAAAGTAACCTTTGAAAGTTGAGAAAAAAAACAGTGTTGGATTTCAGTTTGCCTGTTTCTATCGAGATCTCCTCAGAAACCTCCTCAGAAACGTCTGTCTCGATCGAGACAGGTCTGTTTCGATAGAAACAGGCATTTTTCATTTCTGCACTGTTTGTTTTCTGGTTCACTGTTTCTAAGGGACCAAAACCATTTCGAAAGAAACAGGCTTCTGAGAATTTCTGCTGTACCAAACTCCAATTTTTTCTACACACCACCAAAAATAACACCCCGACATCACACGGAATAAAAAATAATAAAGTTTAAACTCAACAAAATAAGAAATAAAGCAAAATAACACAAAGATCACACAAACAACGAAATGACACAAAATAACACAAATGCAAAACATAACAAACAAAGTAAAAATATCGAACCTCTCGGGATTGCCTCCCGAGTGCGCTTGTTTAAAGTCGAAAGCTCGACCGTCGATCCTCAAAATCATGGAGGATCAAAAAGAGCGAATTGCTCACGGCTCTCATTCCTCAACACTCTTGGATATGGTTTGCACCATTGTTCAAGCACCTTAAAAACATCTCCATTGGCCCCCTCCAACTCAATCAAATCATCCTCCGATTTTCGCCGTGTTTTAAACGGTCCACTCCACTGAGAAATCAACTTCCCCACATGTGAATGCTCTTGGGAGGTTCGAACTTGGACGTACTCACCAAGAGTAGCAACTTCCGTGCACATTTGTCTCTTGCTTGCGGTTGCTATGCCGTTGAGCTTCAACTTCCATGATGCCCAATGTCTTGGTTTTCCCTTACGTGGCTTGACATGAGGTGTCATCTTGATTTTTGCACACACAATTTTGGGTTCTTTCTTATGAACCTCCTTCATAGGCACATGCAATGTGGGTTCAATAGCATCAATCTTCATACATTTCTCCTCCTCACACTTGCTTTTACCATGCCTCATGTCAAATTCTATGCTCTCATCATTCATTCTCAATGTTATCTTTCCCGCATTAACATCAACCAATGCTCGCCCCGTATTGAGAAAAGGGCGCCCAAGAATCATGGGGCAATCTTTGTCGACCGCATAATCAAGCACAACAAAGTCCACCGGAAAGATGAATTTGCCCACTTTTACTAGCACGTCTTCCGCGACCCCGTGCGGTCTTTTGAGCGAATGGTCGGCCAATTGGAGCATCATGGAAGTTTGTTTTATCGGTTGGTTTCCACATATTTTCCTGGAAAGACACAACGGCATTAGATTTATACTTGCACCTAAATCGCAAAGACAATTAAGAGAAGTAGAAGTGCCAATTAAGCAAGGAATCGTGAAACTCCCTGTATCTTGTAGCTTGGTCGGTAGATTGCTTTGGATAATAGAACTACAACTTTCCGGTAGAGGAATTGTTCCGCCTTGTTCCCAACTTCGCTTGTTCGTAATTATGTCTTTCAAGAACTTCGCGTATTGGGGCATCTCTCTCAAAGCATCCGCTAAGCTCAAGTGGATTTGAATTTTCTTAAATATTTCAAGGAACTTTTTGAACTTTTCATTGTCCGGAGCTTTTCTTAACCGGCTTGGGAATGGAACTTTAGGCACAAAAGGTGGAGGTGGTGGTGGTCTAACATATGGTTCTTCGA
The DNA here is from genome assembly GCF_937616625.2 of Mercurialis annua. Lineage (NCBI taxonomy): Eukaryota > Viridiplantae > Streptophyta > Magnoliopsida > Malpighiales > Euphorbiaceae > Mercurialis > Mercurialis annua. The sequence continues at coordinate 43,726,662 of NC_065570.1, read as the reverse complement.
CATCAATAGCCACCTCCCCACAATCCTTAGGTAGTTCTTGACTAGAGCTTGCAACATTAATCACAATTTGTGGCTCTTTCTCTTCAACCACATGCTTCTTCCCATTGGCTTTCTCAAGGTTTCTCCCGCTTCGAAGCTCCACAACTTTGATGGCTTTCACATGCTCTCTAGGATTAGTTTCCGTAGTGGAGGGCAATCCCCCTTGAGGTCTCCCTTGAAGCGCAAGCGCAACTTGTGAGATTTGAGTCTCAAGCATTTGATTAGTGGCGGCTTGGTTCCTCTCTCTTTGTCTAGCATCAAGCTCCATCTTTTCTAACTTCTCCATCATCCTTGCCATCACATTTCCCTCATCCGTATTCCTTGGTTGTTGGAACCCGGGAGGGTGTTGCGGTCTACCACCATAATTGTTCCCATGGTTGGGGTTTCCTTGATAGTGACCTTGTTGTTGTGGAGGTCTATTTGGACCTTGAAAGCTTGAACCCGCTTGATTAGACCCTTGAGCATTGCCTTGCCCCTCTTGATTCCGCCATCCGAAATTTGGATGATTCCTCCATCCGGGGTTGTAGGTGTTGGAGTAAGGATCATTAGCTTGCCTTTGCCCCCCAATGTAATTTACTTGCTCACTCAAGGCTTGACCAGTAACTAGGTACTCTCCTCCCGAATGACCAAAATCACCACAAAACTCACAATCGACTTGAACATAAGCCACCGGAGCATTTCTTTGCATAGGAGCGACTTGTTTCTTGAGAGCATCCACTTGAGCTTTGAGCGAAGCATTTGCGGCTTTTATGGCCTCCATCTCCCTCACTTGATCAAGAGTCATGAGTGACTTTTGAGTGGGTGGCGCTCTTCTATCCATAGGACCCCAAGTACTACTAACCACGGCTAATTTTTCCACCAATTCAAGAGCTTCTTCATAAGTCTTTTGCATAAGCGAACCGCCCGAAGCCGCATCAATAGTAGCTCGGGTAGTGACATTTGTCCCATCATAGAATATTTGTATAACATGCTCTCTATTGAGCCGATGATGAGGCACACTCTGTTGTAAATCCTTGAACCGCTCTCACGCCTCATGAAGTGATTCTCCTTCAAATTGGACAAACTCAAGTATGTCCTTAGTCAATTTTGTAGTCTTGCCATGAGGAAAATATTTGTTGAGAAAAGCTTGAGCCAACTCTCTCCAATTGTGAATAGACTCATTTGGTAAAGAATGTAACCAAATGCTAGCTTTGTCCCTCAAGGAGAAGGGGAACATCCGAAGCTTAATTTGGTCCGCCGTTATCCCATGAAGCTTGAATGTGTTTAGAACACCCAAAAACTTGGCGATATGCTCATTAGGATCCTCGTGACTCAACCCAAAGAAGGCACAACGGTTTTCCAAAAGTTGAATGGTACTCGGCTTGATCTCAAAAGTTGCCGCTTGAACCGGCATTGCGAAGCACCCAAAAGTGGCATTATCCACATCCGGCAAGAAAAACTCGCCCAAAGTTTGTCTTTGTTGGTTTTGCACTTGTGCGTGCGCTTGGGGTCGATCATCCCTTGGGTGGTCTTGTTGCCTTGGTCGGTTCACATTCCCTAATGGAGGAGCGGGTGGATATTGTTGTTCCCCTCCATCCATTAGAGGATTGAACCTCCCCTCTTCATCATAATTGTTTCCCTCGTTATTCATAACTTCGGGTATACGGGCTCTTCTTCTTACCCCTCTTTCGTAGTTACCGAGATTATCTTGGAACGGTTCTAGTGGTAGATTTGCTCGTCGCGTATTGTGCATACACAAAAATCAAAATCCCTACACAAACAAAAACAAGAAAACCGAGTGTAAACCACGAAAGACAATTAATAAACAATAAAACCAAAAATAGAAAATAACGCTAACTCGACCGAATTTCAAAATACTTTCAATCAATTAAACGCAACCTTGTCCCCGGCAACGGCGCCAAAAACTTGTTAGCAAAAATACTAACTTGTAATAATCCGGAAGTACGGAATCGATCCCACGAAGACAAGAGGTTTAAAGTGAACGAACACGGATTTTAAAATTCAATTCGGAAAGCAACAAGTAAATTGATTTGAAGTAATAACTACGGAACTTTTAAAATCAATAAAATCAACAATTAACTACTAAGCAAGCAATTAAATCGTTACTTAAATTAAACAATTAACTAGGCAATCGCTAATTAACACAAGATTTAATCAATAGAGAGAAACGCTTAGAGGTTGCTAATTAGAGTTGAAACGTTCTAGCTAACCGGGGTTGATTTAGTACTTGGTTCGGGTCAAGTTTTTCTAAAATGCCTAATCCGCTCTCTCGAGTCCGCAATTAGAGCTAATTGTAATTTAATTAATACACCGAAATCTAAATCGCTCTCGCGTAATTAGATTTCGATTATATCAATTGAATCCAATCGCGAAGCTAACCTATAACCAATTAAGTCCTAAACCGCTCTCGCGTGATTAAGCCCTAATTAAATGATTTGCTAATTCCGGGTTATTAAATGACTCTCGCCTAATTAATTACCCTTTTGACCTAGGATTAGGAGATCAATCTATCCTAGGCATAAAGCACACAAATCACTACAAACCCTTATACCCAAACAAACCCTAATCAACTAATCACAATCAACCTTCATTAACAACCCCTAAACAAAGGGTTTAGCTACTAATCACAAACATATTAACAATAACTAATAAGTAAGAAATAAGAATAAACATAGTGTAGAGATTAATTACCTTGTAATAATTGAAGACCCAAAGCATAAAAGAGATAATGAAGACAATAATAAGGAACCAATAATCTTCTATTAATAATAATAATCTTCAATTCATAACAAAAACTCAAAATATCACTAAGAACAAGTGTAATTCAAAAAACTGAGAATAGTAAGTGAAATGGGGGCTACAAATCTAAAATTGAGTGCATAACCCTAAAAATAGAAAAGAAGGGATCCTCTTATAGTTCAAGGACAAAAAGGGAATAAAAATACACTATATGACAAGTCTAAATGAGGTAGCCAATCAAAACAGATCACAAAATTGTCCACATGTGCCTTTTTAGCTCCAAATCACGTATCTTCATTAATGAGCTGTTTCTATCGAAATGAAATGATTTCTATAGAAACAGGCTTAGGTGAAAAGCTCACTGGATGCATTTCTGACATGGTTTCTGAGGAGATCTCGATAGAAACCAATCTGTCTCGATCGAGACAGACGTTTCTGAGGAGGTTTCTGAGGAAGTTTCGATAGAAACAAGCTCTGACTTGATCACTTCTGCTTCCTCTAATCTTGATTGCTCCAATTACGCTCCAAATTGCCCGATTCTCGCCAATATGTACCTGAAACACTTCGACATGAAAATGAGCAATAAAACCACTTAAATGGACACTAATCATGGCATAATTACATCAAAATAGACCCACATAATAGGTGTAATTCTACACCTATCAGGCTACACCCGAGTGTCACGGGTGTGACACAAAGTACCGTTGGGGCTCCAACGGCTATTTTCTTCATTCCCCAACGGCCACAAGCCACCTGGCTGGAGCCAATTGGACCACCTGTCCAAAAGGCATGTCGCGGGGGCTACATGCAGTGTCACGGGCGTGACACTATTATTTTCAGCAAAAAGCTGCCTTTTTCCTTAAAGGCTTAGAGATATTTGTTGGGGTTATAAATACCTCTCATCTACCACATTTATGTGGTTAGACACATATATATTAACAACAACTACAAGCATTCAATTATAATTCCTCTCTCATTAAATTGTGCATCATTAATTGATTGCTTTTCTTTGTTGTTGATAATTAATTTTGATTTATCATTAGTGTTTGTAGGTTTGTGATTAGCCTTAAAAAAATGACTTGTGAGTTAGTGTTGAGCTCTGTAAAAACACTTATTGTAATAGTTAGGTATTAAGCTTAAAACACTCATTAGTGAAGTTACAAAACTCAATCTTTGATTGAGTAGTGAAGTAGAATCGATTTGTGATTCGAACCACGCTAAATTGCTTGTGTTCTTCCTTCTACCTCTCAAACTTTAAACCAAAAACTAATCAATTTTTAATTTAAAATAACCTTATTCACCCCCCTCTAAGGTAGTATTTGGGATTTCAGTTTTGTATCGATCGACTAGTATATATATATTGTTATGTTTGCTTCTGTTTGTATAGTCACAGTATGTTTAATTACTTGCGAAAAAATATTTCTGATTTTAGGCTTGTTACGAGTTTTGGAGCTACCACTCCCATTCTATAACATCGGTCTCGGTTCAATAATTTGGGTCGTGATATTGCTACGGGTGTTGGAGCTATCACTCGGATTCTCCAACGTCGGTCTCGACTCGTGGATTTGTGTAGTGATATAAAAAAACAAACTTAATGAGATTTAATCTCTTATTTGAAAGGTAAATGGCTTGCATGGGACTTAATCCGAAATAAGCCCGTTTAATTCCTCTTAACCCATGATTTAGGTCGGATTAAACAATTTCTTAAATTAATCTAATTTACAAAACATATTATTAAAAACTTAGAAAGCACATTATAAAATACAAATTTAATTCTTATTAATTTTTGTGATAGTAAATAATCTCTTAAAAAATAAAATTAAAATAATAACAAATAATTTCTTCAAAATCGCTAAGACCTTCCAAAGATATTAGGGTCAAACCGAAACCCATAAAAGTAATCATATTGTAATTCTGCTTCACCGAAACCAGCATCTCCTTATTTTAGTAAATCCTGTTCATAATAACACATAATTTATTAGTTAAAAAAACATCAATAATCTCTCTTTTGAAAAAATATTCATTTTTATTTTATTTTAAATTTTGTAATGTTCTTTTTAATTTATAGGTGAATTATAGGTGCCATAAATAAGTATTGTAATAATTTTTAATTTATCTATTTTATCGATGATTATGTTATTGTTATTTCATTTTACATGAGTAGGAGTCACCAGTAATAAGTAAAGAAGATCATATATATCATCATATCTTTATTGTGATGCTATAAATTAAGATAACAACATTTGATATAACATTTCAAATAAAATTAACAATATCCATGGCGATTTTATATTCTCTGCTAAATTTAGCATATGTGGATTTTTTTTATAAATTTAGAATATGTATATAATTATACATTAACTAATCTTATTATTAGACACATACATTTTCACCCATAAAATGTTGACAAAAAAGAGTTATTTGCAAATTAAATCACAAATTTCAGTGTGAATTGCATTTAAAATAAGAATTATAAAAATTGACAATGTTATTATCAACTTTTATTTTTTTTATATATTGAAAAATCAGCCAGTCATGCAGGTCAGTGTTTTTATTTGCCAAATAATAAAAGTTGGTGATTGATATTGTTAGGTTTCAAAATTCGTGTTGCAATTGTATCTAAAATTCGTAATTTAATTTGCAATCAATCCTAAAAATATGATAATAGAAGCAAAATAAATTATACTTACCATTTATAACGACAATAATCAAATGGACCAGTGAAAGCTTTACCCAAACAAAGTCCCATTTGGTTAATCTCCCAATAACATGAACCGCATTTGAGACCATCAGTTTTACCCCCGTAAACATCTGTAGTTTGATTCAAGTTATAATATTTATCAGCCCACAAAATGTTATTAACTTGAAAGTTACAACGAAAAACAGTCTTTCCAAAAATATTAGGTCTAAAGCTGAACTGAAAAGACTGGTTATATTCCAATACTTTTCCACCAAAATCATCATCTCCCGATTTGCAATGAAGGCTAAGAGGATTATCACTGTTTACCCCGTTAATTATTATTACCCTAACCCTTTTCCGACCTAACACGTCACTTGATGATAGTAGAAACATGAACATCAATAGCACGATACATTCTTTCTTAAAATATTTCATTATTACTTTATTTTTAATTTGATAAGATTATCTTATGAGATTTTTATTTATAGGTGAATTGTTGCTTTAATTAAACAAATTAATGACTTTAATTAGTGAATGGTAATAGTTGATTATCTGTTTCATTAACGGTTATATTTGTTTTGCATGATGTAGTCACTAATAAAAGTCAAAAAAAACATAATATTAGCTTGATATAAATAGCATTTTTCTTAATTTAGTAATTTTTATTTAGATTTCTATATAATGAACATCTCAATTAAAGAGCTAGCTCCCCAAGAATTCCATTGTCGTTCAAAAATTATGATCTATTGCTTTACCTAGAGACTAGCCATCAAATTTAATTAATATTGTTATCATAAATATTTTATTTTATATTTAGATGTTGAATTCACAAAATTTAGAAATAATACTTAAATATTTTTTATTATCTCGGCCTCGTAAACTCATAAATTTATTTTCAAAATATCATGAAAAAATTAAATATAAGAAATTAATTTTTTCATATATATGCAAATTGTAAAATGAAAAATTATTAAACCAAAAATAAAAAAAAGGGATCTAAATATTAAATGTATCTTGTGATATAATTTAATAAAGAGTTAGAATTTTCCAATCAAGAAGCAATTTAATGACTTTTTGTAATAGCCCGAATTTTTGGCAATGATAAGACAAGGGTCATTGCATTATTTTGGCCAACAAAAGCCATAAAGTAAGAAAATTTCTGAAAATATATCAGAAATATATAACTTTAAAGTAAATGGGTTATTATTGGAAAATATTAATTGGAAATTAATATTTAAACAATTACAGCAAGCATGACGGCAATTTAAATAAAAATTCTATTAGATGAAAATAAGACAATTGAGGCAGAATTTTACTGAATGTACATGTTCCATAGTATTTTGAGTAATTAAAGAAAATAAAAATATTTGGGAAATATATTTATCATACGGATTTAAGGACGGTTTATGAAATGCTAGGTTAAATATTAAAACATTTGGGAAAACGCCATAATCAATATTTTGGGTTCATTAAACGGAGTTTCGAATCTTTTAAAGGTCGATTTTAATTGGATTTAAACTCGACATGGTAAACCGAAATGATTGCTTAATAAATCATTAATTAGAAATAATGATTTAAGTATTAAAGATGGGTTAATTAAAAAGGATAAGGCTTATGATATAAATTGGATCAAGCTTAAGAGATTAAAAGCCCAACTCATGAGCATGGATTTAAGTGGGCAATTGAAATTATTAGAACCCAATTGATAAGGATAAGGGAATTGAAGGATCAAAAGTGACCCTTGTGCATTCTATTTGATTAAAACAAATAAGAAGCATTTGCTCTCCTCATTCACAAACATTCACGATAAAAAAAGGGAGAAAAATGAAAAAGGCAAAAAAGAAGATGGTGAAGTCAAGAACTCAAGGAATAAAGCCAAATCCCTATAGAAAAGCCTAAACCCATCATCTAGCATCATATTGGAGCAATAATTGGAGGTAAGAACTCAAAACCCTAAGCTAGAAATTGAATTGACTAAGTTAGGGTTTTGTATGATTTTTTGAAATTGATTCAATTGAAACTTTGTTCCTGGTCTATAAGTGTTTATATGATGTTATAATTGAATTTTAATGAGTTTGCAAGTCAACTGTTAAAGAAATCAGTGAATTTAAAATGCTGGAAATTTTGACTACCAATAGAGTTTGAGCAATTAAGTGATGGGTTTGGAGGAAGGATGAAGGGGGGAGTGGTGGCCGAAAAAAGGGACCGGTCAGGCCACGGCGGGCCTAACCGGTCTGCTCGTTGAGCAGACGCAATTCTGCTCAACAACGAGCAGACCTGCTGGCCAGCATTGGTGAAACAGACCAGCCAGTGGTTTGTAGGCCGATGGGTTCACTGGGTGTGAGCGGATGGGGTTCGGGGGCCGCTCGCCGAAGGCTTATGGCTGACTTCATGATCTGGAAATGGTTTGAAAAATGGAGTCGCCACCTAGTTCAACTAGGAAATGCCTTTTAACCGACTAGATAGCTTACTCGCCTCCGGTAATACTATCGTGCATCAGATCAAAGACAAGGGTTCGTGGACCTCCCCGAATCTCTTTTGCTTGGATTATCAGTTACCGGCTTTATTTTCTGAACATATTCGTTTTATATCTCATCTCAACAGTATATGCAGTTCACAGGATATGAAAGCTGTAAGTAAACAATGATGAAAGCAGTAAAAACGTTTGACGCGCATATGACTCGATCTGGACTGGTATTTGAGGCAAGTAGCAGGTACTCTTAAGCATACATCTAACCTTAGAGGTTTCTAGCAAATAGCATAAGTCTGGTAGGTCTGGATTGATTACATGCACAAAGCCTAAAACCAGATGTATAAGTGTGATTTGTTGATTTTATTAGGTGAGTCTTAAAAAACCATTACAACAATTTACTACGTTTTCGTATTAGTCCTACGATGTCTAGGTGATGGGCTGGAATTGCTTTAATGGGCCTATTTTATGTGATTAGTCCTTCAACCGGTTATTACTGGATTTGGATGCTTTTGGAAAGCAGTAAACATTGCTGGCATGCTCAGGGGTAGTTGGATATACATACAAGGTTAGATATACTTTTAAACCTTGTTGACTTTGAGTGCCTGGCACTCGCGCTGGTTTTGACCATCGGTCTGGTTAGAATTGGCTTTCGGTCAGATCACGGGAGTTGTACGTCTCCTCGATCCGGTTCTATTAGTTTGATCCGGAGTCAATTCCGAGTTTGGGTTAGCCCGGAATCAGCTCTGGAAGTTGCTGATTTGCTGAGCCTCATGCTCGTGGGCCCGGTTTATACACTATGTTATATATCTGGACTTATGAGTCCGTTTTACATCAGGTACGGCCCGTTACAGTATAGAATATTAAAGTACATCAGATTAGCTTTGTCAGAGTTCAAACTGGGCCTGATTTGGAGTTCGGATGGGCCCGTAAACGCGTTTTGAAGTTCGGATCGAAGTCTGGAAGATCTGGAAAGCGATTCTGGAATCTGGCGAAGAAGGAACATGGCGCCGGTTCATTGTGCCGGTGCCGGCAGGATAAGGAGGCGGCGGTTCGTCGGCAGTTTCAGGGGTCGTTTTGTTTTGCTTCGTTCTCACTCGTTTTTAACTCTGTTTTTCATGCAAAAGTAGTCAAAGCAGCATAATATTGAACAAGGAATCCAAAAAACACATAATTGAAGTGTTTAACGCTCATCTGTGCAAAATTAGTTTCTGCGCAGCAAGTACGAAAATTGAGTTTTTATGGCAAAAATAGCTAAATTCTCCTAGGAACATATTTTCTAAGAGTTCTAAATTGATTGTATTCTGGTTCTGAGCATTAAAAACAGCCAATTGCAGTGATTAACATGCTTTTTCATCGAATTTTATGGCGGTTATTGAAAGCATTAAATTAGTTAATTAAAGCTATTTTAATGGCAAATAAGCTAACAATCTAAACATGCAACCTAAACATAATTACAACAATTATAGCAATCATATATGCAATATTAATGACAAAATAAAAGAAATAATGAGGGTCCTCAGAAATACCGTACTGAGTCATTGGCTCGTTTACTGGCGAAGTGGATGCGGAATCAAGTTTCGAATCTATTCAGGGCTTGTGTTCTTAGAGAATCAAAGCGTATTAGGTGTTTTCAGGACTGGATTTATGTGTGTGTGTGTGTGTGTGTGTGATTTTCGGATTGGCTATTCTAAAGTGGTGGCCGAACTTTCTGTGTGTCTGTCTAGGGTTTGTGTGCCACCTTTAGCCAGGCTGGCTTAAGGCTATATTTATAGTGGTTTGGGATGAATTAGGGTTTCCTAGAATCTTCTAGAACATTCTAGAATATTCTAAGGTGAAAGTGTTTGAAGTGATAAGTCATTAGGTGTTAAGATTAACATTAAACTCTATTTATTTAATTTTTCCTTTTAATTTTCGGATTTTGACTTGATAGCTAAGTAAAAAGGTGCTAAAAGTCTATTTTCGTGCCTAAAAGTGTTAAAAACGGCTACTAAGGTCATATGGGTTTGGTCAGGGTCAATTCCAGTCTGTCAAACTTGCAAATTGGCCCATAAACTTCTAAGATATGGCAATTAGTCCAATTTCTTCACTTAGATTACAATCTCTTTGGATTTTATGGGCTATTCACGCCTAATTACGTTTTAATCCTCCAAGTTTACAAATGCGCACAAATTACGCCTGCTTAGATTCCAGCAAGCAAATCGAAAGCTCTTCACCCGGATAGGTTTCTCTGGAAATCATCATTGGACGCTTCAGTTCCTTATCACTTTTTACCTGTCCGAAAAATAGGTGTCTACAATTTGCCCCCTCTTTAACGAGAATTGACGAAGTAGGTCAATTTTTGTTAAAGAAGAGACTTGCTGTTAGATGAGCAACAAGGATACTGCCCACCGTCGGAGGCTCTCGCTCGCCTGGTTGTATGGTAATGCCCTATCTTGAGCATTACCCGCTGTGGTGCATGACTCTGGCCTCATTCACCTTTGGTCATGGCCTACTCCGCATTTGGCTGGGAGTGGTTTTCTCAGCTTCTGTTGAGCCCGGGCTGCCTGAGTGCGTGCTCCGTGGAATGGAGCTATAAAGTCTCGGATGTCCCGAGTGTGTTTCGATGGCTCGAACCCTGGTAATTGTCTTGTCCCAGGCTTTCTAATAGACAGATATGATCCCTTGGCCGTCCGAAAGACCACCCATATCGCGTAGGTGTCTGGATTGCGTTAATTATTCCACGCTTAACGGATGCTGGTGTCTTTCTACTAGGCTTCGGTGTCTTTCTACCGTATGCTGCTTTGGCGTCTTTCTGCCACTTATGGTGTCTTTATACCATGTTTCAGTGTTTCTCTACCGTGTTTTGGCGTCTTTATGCCAGCTGGGGAGTCTAGCTCTTTCGGATCCTGTGTTATGGGTAACTCTCCAGGTTTTCTTTGAAGGCTCTAGGTCTTGTCTGAAAGCTCTGGCTCTTGTCTGGAGGCTCTGAGTCTTGTCTGAAGGCTCTGGGTCTTATTTGGAGGCTCTAGGTCTTGTCTGAAGGCTCTGGTACTTATCTGAAGGCTCTAGGTCTTACTCTGAAGGCTCTAGGACTTATCCAAAGGCTCTGGGTCTTACTATGAAGGCTCTAGGACTTATTTGAAGGCTCTGGGTCTTACCCTGAATGCTCTGGGATTTATCTGAAGGCTCTGGGTCTTGTCTGAAGGCTCTGGTACTTTGTTTGAAGGCTCTGGGACTTTGTCTGAAGACTCTTGGTCTTTGTCTGAAGGCTCTAGGTCTTTATTCTGATTCTATGAGTTTTCTCTGAAGGCTCTGGGACTTGTTCTGATTCTCTAGGTTTGCTCTGTCTGTATTTTTATCAATTTGTTTTTAGCATTGTCTGTCATTCTTGGCTGTTCGTCTTCTGGTATGTCTGTATCTCCGTCTGCCCATTATTAGGACTGTCTGTATTTTTTAGATGTTCTGTCTTCTGGCCTTGCATCCTTAGAGGTATCTTTCTTGCATATCTTCAAAGGATGTTATATTTTTTCTTTTAGTGGCTTGTGCCCTTTAAGAGAGTCATCCCCTCATTTCTCATTTTGCATTTTTTTTCTTCTTTCTTTGTTTTCTGAACTTGAGCATTTAAGCTATGGCACCACCCTAAAATTTTAGGGAACCGTGCATTTATCTTGACCGCCAGGCTGACCAGCATCCTGCTTTACTACAGGCGGATGAAGAGGTTCCACTCTTGTTGCATCTGGAGGTGCACTTATCTGCCAATTCTCATCGCGAGGTGCGTTTTTCATCGCTTTTGGCTTGTAGATAAACCTTTTGTTGTCAATATGTTTGAAATACGTCCGTAATATTGTCGAAACTTCATCGAAAGTGGGCCCAGTCCCTTAAAAATTTGTCCTGGAGAGGGAGAGAAGTGGCGGTGGCGCCAGTTTATAGTGGCGCCGCCGTCACTATATACTGGCGGTGGCGCCAGTTTATAGTGGCGCCGCCGCCACTATATACTGGCGGGGCCGCAAGAATAAGCTGGCGCCGCCGCCAGTGACACTGGGGCCGTGACAATGGCTTCAGTGCCTCAGCAGCACGCGACTGCTGGTGCGTTTTTTTGCTATTCCGGTTCGATTTTTGATTATTCTGACCCCGCTATGATCTTTTTGTGCTTTTAGGAGCGAGATGTGTTCCGTACGTCGGGGAACTTTGTGGATGTATCTGGTACAATGCTTTGCCTACTGTTGTTCGTTCTCGGGTAGATGCTACGGGTTTTTGTCGTCTTGCTAGCGGTCTGTTTGCTGCGACGAGGATCTGTGACACCATTTCTCTGCGTGCGCTGATGGAGCGGTGGATGGATACTACCCACACTTTTCATTTGCCGGTTGGGGAGCTGACAGTGACTCCTTTGGACTTTTTGCTGATTACTGGGATTTCTTTTGGAGGCGCGCTTGTGCCTTTTGACGGTGGTTCGGGATTCTATCCTCAGAGGGATGCGTACATTATTGAAATATTGGGTTTTTTTTCCGGAGATGAAGGGTCGTAGTCTTCGACATCATGAGCTGTATGATCGCTATAAGGAGAAATTTCGCCGGACTAGGGACGAGGTCGATCTGATTGCCCGAGCTTTCATCTGTTATCTGCCGGAGTCTACTTTGTTCTGCAGTTCGGGTGCGACTCTTCCACTTTGCGTGTTGCCAGCCTTAGAGGACTTGGACGTGGTTAGTTTATATGATTGGGGATCAGCTGCCTTGGCCTATCTTTACAACAGCATGGACTGAGTGGTTCGTGGGGGATCCCATCTTTCTAGGATGTGGCCTGCTGTGCACATGAGTTGTTTTATTGTTTTTATCTGCATCGTGCTTTTGATTTCATTATCTCAGCTGGTCTTATTCTTTTTTTTAGATGTGGGCCATTCATATGGGCCTTCTGACTGGCTTTGGTGTTCTTCCGGGATTAGGATACCCTATGCTGAGATTCTGGGACTTTTCTCGTACTTTGACACAAAGCCAGGGAGCTGAGTGCAGAGGCTGGCTGAACGACCTGGCGTGGGCAGATGTGAGTACTGAATTCTATTTTAGAATTACTCTGGGTATGTTTTGCAGTGTTGACCACTGTTCTACTGATTGCAGGTGGATACTTCTTGGAACACTCCTCCTGGAGTTCGCTGGCCTCGTTGGGTACAGGGTGCTGTAGCGAGATCGGGTTTGCGTTATCTGATGTATGGCCCGAGTTGTAGGTCCTGCTTTTTGGGGGAGCACATTCTCCATTGGTAGGGTGGCCCACGTGTTCGTATGGTCCCGGTTGGACCCCCTTTGTCGATGCTGCGTGGAAGGAACGTGGTATCGCCTGCGCTTCTACTGGATCTGAGAGGTTACCCTACTACTAATCTGGTAACTGTTCCTCAACTGAACTATCTGGATGATTTCGCTAGACATCGTGTTTTGGGGAGGCTTCTGTTGGACGGAGTACCCGTTGTTCAGGTTCAGCAGGCGGTTGCAGGGCCACAAGTATGTTTCATTCTTCTGATTTTTTTCTCGTTCTGGTTTTTTTGTCTTCTTGAGTTCTCTCTTCGGTGTTTTCTCAGGGAGGTGTTAGACGTGGGTCTCGTTCCGTCCATGCTAAGGTAGACGGTCCAGGGTCTCCTAGTCGGGTCTCATCTGGTAGGCGAGCTAGTGCTGGTGACATAGTCTCTGTCCTTTGAGTCAGATGCCGGAGAGATCTGCACGTTACGGTGACGTGCGTGGGCCTGTCCAGGACTCTGATCCTTTGTGCTATGTGACGCATTCTTTTGCGCCTGCTGACTGCACCCATGTGAGTATTTCCATAGTCTGTTCTTTTGTTCTGAGGGCTTGTTTTCCCTGTTTAGATTGAGCGTCTTCTGCTGGTTTTCATGTGCCGATATCTGACGTGGCTTAGTTGGCCGATGCTGCTTACTACTGGCGTGATCGCTTGTGCACTATTTCTGCATAAATGAGGGTATAAACAAATATGCAATATTTCTATCCTATATGTATGCATGTATGCAATCCTACAGCTCTGACTGCTCTCTGGTTTCTTCTGTAGTTGCGCATTGACGATTTGGAGGAGCAGGTTCGTCTGACAGGGCTGGGTCCGGCTGAAAGTGACATTCCTCTTGGGTTCCCTAGCGGCGGAGGTGCATTATGTGCTGGAGATTCTGAGCGTGGAGCCCGTGGTAGTCGAGGATCTGACATCCGGAGAGGTCGTGGAGACTTTGCTTCGTCTTCTGGTGGCCAGCAGTCTGGGCGCTATTCTGGTGGCACTCCCTCTGGGAGCCGTTATGGAGACTCAAAGACCTTAGAGCAGGATTTGGACTCTGATAGTTAGGCTTGTATTGTATGTTTGTTACGTTTTGAACGTTTTTCTTTTATTGATGATTGTGTAGGTTGCCACAATATTTTGTACATTCAGCATTCTGGACGCTTTATTTTCATAGCTCTGTTTTGTTTGCCATATTTGTGTTGGCCTTTTCTAGCCTCTCTGTTTCCGTTTTCGGTTTCTGACTGATGGGGACTTGATGCCCTCGGGTTCTTCTGCTAGTGAAGACGTGATGCCCTCGGTTCTCTGGCTTGTGGAGACCTGATGCCCCCTATTCTCTTGTTGGTGGAGACCTGATGCCCCCGTTTCTGTTACTGATAGAGACCTGATGCCCTCGTTTCTCTGACTGGTGGAGACCTGATGCCCCCGTCTCTCTGGCTGGTGGAGACTTGATGCCCCTGTCACTCTGGCTGGTGGAGACCTGATGCCCCTTATTCTCTTGTTGGTGGAGGCCTAATGCCCCCGGTTCTGCTATTGATAGAGACCTGATGCCCCCGTTTCTCTGGCTGGTGGAGACCTAATGCCCCCGTTTCTCTAGCTCGTGGAGACCTGATGCCCCTGTTTCTCTGGCTGGTGGAGACCTGATCCCCCCGTTTCTCTGGCTGGTGGAGACCTTATGCCCCTGTTTCTCTGGTTGGTGGAGACCTGATGCCCCCGGTTCTGCTACTGATGGAGACCTGATGCCCCCATTTCTATGGCTGGTGGAGACATGATGCCCCAGTCTCTCAGGCTAGTGGAGACCTGATGCCCCCTATTCTCTTGTTGGTGGAGACCTGATGCCCCCGATTCTGCTACTGATGGAGACCTGATGCCCCCGGTTCTCTGGCTGGTGGAGACTTGATGCCCCCGATTCTACTACTGTTGGAGACCTAATGCCCCCGGGTTCTTCTGTTGGTGGAGACCTGATGCCCCCGGTTCTTCAGCTGGTGGAGACCTAATGCCCCTGGTTTTCTAGCTGGTGGAGACCCGATGCCTCTGGTTCTCTGGCTGGTGGGGACCTTAAGTCCGTGGTGTTCTAGGCATATAGGGATAGAGCCTGTGGCTTCCGGTTGTGGCGAGACTAGCGCCCGTGGTTTCTGGACGATGGGGAACTTAAATCTTCCAAATCTCCGGATGAAAAATTCTTCTTTTCCTTTTGTGTGGTTGGGGAAGTATTCTGCTTCTCTATTGGAGGACTTTGATGCCCCCTACTATCAGATTTTTATCTCTGGGTAGCGGAGGCGTATTGCATATTTTGTAATTCATCTAGAGGTGGAGGCTTGTCGCCTAATGTGAAGGTTATGGTGGTCCCTGTTGGTTGACTTTTGTCTTCGTGTGTCGTAGGCGTGGTGCCTGTTCTAGATATTTCTTCTAGGCGTGATCCTAGTGTTTTTTTACTTTCGAAGGTACTGGCGTTGAGGCTATTGTTTCTCGTGTTTCCGGAGCTGATTTCTGAAGGTAGCGGTCTGGCGATTGCTGTTTCTTGTGTTTCTGGAGCTGAATCCTAAAGGTAGTGGTCTGGCGGTTGTTGTTTCTTGTGTTTCCGGAGCTGAATCCTGAAGGTAGTGGTCTGACGGTTGTTGTTTCTTGTGTTTCTGAAGCTGAATTCTAAAAGAAGTGGTCTAACGGTTGTTGTTTCGCGTGTTGCTTGAGCTGATTCCTGAAGGTAGCGTGCTGATGGCTGCTGTTTCTAGTGTTGCTTGGGCTCAATTTTGCGAAAATTGGTCCTATTTTCTGCTTGCTTGTGTTGCTGGAGTCCAATTTTGCAAAAATTGGCCCTATTTTCTGCTGTCTAGTAGAGTGGGTTCTGCTACCTGTGTCGTACTCTGTGTTGCCCCCTCATCAGAGTGTTCAGTTTTCTGGTCTGAGAATTTCTAGGGTAAGAGGTTGGAAACCTGTCTTGTCTCTTGGAGGAAGGCCCGACGCCTTCTCTGCATACTTTTGGAGTAGGAGGCCGGAAGCCCGTCTTGTTTCTGGCTACTTCTGATAATAAGGCTATGTTGCCTATTCTATAGTGGAAAGCTTGGCGCCTACTGTGAGGACTTTGATGCCCTCTGATT
Source organism: Mercurialis annua (assembly GCF_937616625.2). Classification (NCBI taxonomy): domain Eukaryota; kingdom Viridiplantae; phylum Streptophyta; class Magnoliopsida; order Malpighiales; family Euphorbiaceae; genus Mercurialis; species Mercurialis annua. Next base: position 43,710,395 of record NC_065570.1, on the reverse strand, counting down.
TTGGGATGAAGACTGTGGCTCCCCATATCTTCTGGGATAAGGATTTTGATGTCCCTTTGAAATTCTAAGATTCCGTCTTAGGATAGCGGTGGCATGTCTGTATGAAGACTATTGAGAGGAGTCTGACGTCCACTATCATCCGAATTTCCTTCTCCGAGTAGTAGAGGCGTGTTGCATGTCTGCGTCTTTCTGATAGTATATAGACTTTGGAGTCTGCTCTGGGGTCCTTGATGCCTCCTGCTATCCGGATGTTCTTCGTAGCGCTTAAGTTAAATATGAGGCTTGTAGCCCGTGATTTTTTAGGTGTATCTTAGGACGTCCAAATTTGCAAAAATTGGCCCCATTTTTCATTTTCCTGAGCTCGTCTATTGTAGACTCGGTATTGCCCCCTCATTGAAACATTCCGTTTTTTGGTAGGGAACTGGATGGTTCAATGAAGAGTCTTGCTCTCGCTTTGTTCATTCTGGACTTTGTAGTCTGGCTTCAAACGGAACGATCCATAGTTCCTATGACAATTTATGTGCGTTCACATTGTTATTCAGGAAGAGATGTATAAAATTTTTAATTTCAGATTTTAACATAAAGGTTTTGTTCCATTATCTCAAAAATCTATGCTTTTAGATTTATGGTCATTTGCTTGTCCTTTCTGAGAATATGTTCTGGTCAATAAGCAATGTGTATGTTTGATAGAAGATCTGTATTAACGGCTCATTTAACGTCTGGTACATTACTTGAGATATTTTCTGTTTCAAGCGGTCATACCCATGTCGTCAATTTAGTCCTTTCAGATTTCCACGATTGACAATTTTTTTTCTCTCTTGCAATAATGCCTAGGAGGATTTTTATATTTGTTTGGCGCTCGGGTGCTTTACACCATTGGTAGGAAAAATTATTTTCTCTTTTTTTTTAGTATTTGATTTTGATTTTGAATTTGACTTTGATTTCGAGCGCCGCCTTTTTCTTTTTCCCTATTTTTTGGCCAAGAGGTTCTTGTGGATTCTCTTATAAAAGGCTATTACTCCCTCACCTTTCAAGGGTACAACCTATTGAAAAAGCATTATCTCTGGACTTCGATTTTATCGTTTCCCTGTACCGAATGTTGAATATGCTAGTTTATATACAGCTCGATTCTATCACTCATGCTTTTGTGGTGATCGAAGAGAATATTCCTATCGATCACGATATCACATAAATGCATATGATAGGTTTCACTATTGACTGTGGAACTTAAATGCATTAAATAAAATTATTCGAAAATATTCAAATGCGGAAAATGAATAAAACTGGAACGATAAATTGTTTAGGAAAAACAGGTCTCCGAGAGCCTGAGACTTGGGGTGGATCCCTGTGCTCGTCTTGCGGGAGATGTGTCCGATCCGGGCGCTAATTCCTATGGCTTTTGATGCTTGAGGTTGACATAGGACACATAGTCTGTAGTTGAGCTTGCCCAGAAATTTTGCTGTTCGGATTGGTTGGAACCATGTGCTGTTCCATTCGATTGATCTGAAAAGCTAAGACCTCCGTAGGAGGACGGAATCCCGTTCTGACTTCGTAGGAGGCCGGAAACCCGTTCTCGTTCTGTAGGAGACCGGAAGCCCGTTCTAACTCTATAGAAGGCCGGAAGTCCGTTCTGGTTTTGTAGAAGGCCGGAAGCCCGTTCAGACTCTATTGAAGGCCGAAAGTCTGTTCTGATTCTTTAGGAGGCCAGAAGCCCGTTCTGACTTTGTAGGAGGCCAGAAGCCCATTCTGACTCTATAGAAGGTCGGAAGCCCGTTCTGATTCATTAGGAGGTCCAAAGCCTGTTCTAACTACATTCTGGAGTTTTGGGAGACCTGGTAGAGACCTCCTTCTGCTCTTTCGGCTGTATGGGTTGCTGATTTTGGAGTCATACTAGAACCATTTTCTGGTCCGTTGGATGCCTGGGTTGCTGATGTTGGGGTCATGGTAGGACCGTTCTGATCTGTTGGACTGATTTGCTTGACATTCTGTATGTTGACTGGGTACTGGATAGAGCAGTCAGTAGCATGGCTGCAAGACAAGGGGTTAGTGAATGATGCATGTTGCTGCATCCACAAGGGTTTAGTATGATGGCATTTTATGATACTGGATGGATGATATGCATGATATGAAGATGCATGAGATGATTTTGAACACATAGCACGTAGCAAGTTCGGCACATAGAACAGTTTTATATCACATAGACGTGTTGTTCCTTCCAACCTTATTTCTCCCACACACGTGTTCCGGGCGAGGTTTATTGCTAGGTGGTTTGTTCTTGACCCTCGCATCGCAATGCAAGATTCTGCGTTCCTGCAGAAAAGCTCTCTTCTAGAAATTCTAAAACATATAGACGGCATTTGCCGATGTAATGACATTAAATTCCTTTCTGGAAGGAGTTGAAAACATGTAGGGTGGACGTGGAAGTCCGTTTTGAAAACTGGAATTTGATTTAGCCTGGCGGCTGCATCCAGCGAAAGGAGCTTTCAACTAGACTGGTTATTGGTAGTTTGATTAAGCGAAGGTGTATCACATAATCGGATTCGTTTCGTTTAGGCCTGGTCTAACTGGAAGTTTTAAAAATCTGGTTTTTAAACTGAAAAATTTGTTAGGCTGGACCTAAGACTGAGATTGAAGTAATAGTTTTTGACACACTGGATTTAGAATCATTACATTGACAGTCATGCCTCAAGTACAATCATTATATTGGGTTGATCCTAGAGGGTAGCATATAAGCTAGAATGCACGTGGGCTGAGTCATTGAGTTTTGGTAGTAACCGGTTTAAGGCTCCCACAGATAGATATACCTTTGATAGGTCTCGTCAATCACGAGTATAAACGACCGAGGTACTGTGCTGTGAGTGATACTACTCCGCATAAGACGTTTTGGGCAGTGGAGTGCAAAGCCAGAGCGTGAGAGCGGCTATGAGTATCGGGACTGGATAGGGACTCCTAGAGAGTAGGTGAGAACAGAAATTTCTAATGCAATGCAACAGGTGTGAATATGTCTGGAAAATAAAGCCGGTGATCGATAAGGCGCAAATCGTGCGGCTTAGGTCCATGGAAACCGTTTTTGAAAACAATTATGAAACATTTTTGTGTTTATGTTTTAAAAACAGTTGATTTTAATCCCCAGTGGAGTTGCCACTGTGAGCGGAGCGGGGTTAGGGGGCCGCTCACCCAAGGCTTATGGCTGACTTCTCGATCTGGAAATGGTTTGAAAAATGGAGTCGCCACCTAGTTCAACTAGGAAATGCCTTTTAACCGACTAGATAGTCTTACTCGCCTCCGGTAAGACTATCGTGCATCAGACCAAAGACAAGGGTTCGTGGACCTCCCCGAGTCTCTTGTGCTTGGCTTATCAGTTACCGGCTTTATTTTCTGGACATATTCGTTTTATATCTCATCTTAACAGTATATGCAGTTCACAAGATATGAAAGCTGTAAGTAAACAATGATGAAAGCAGTAAACACGTTTGACGCGCATATGACTTGATCTGGACTGGCATTTGAGGCAAGTAGCAGGTACTCCTAAGCATACATCTAACCTTAGAGGTTTCTAGCAAATAGCATATGTCTGATAGGTCTGGATTGATTACATGCACAAAGCCTAAAATCGGATGTATAAGTGTGATTGATTGATTTTATTAGGTGAGTTTTGAAAAACCTATTCAACCATTTACTACGTTTTCGTATTAGTTCTACGATGTTTAGGTGATGGGCTGGAATTGCATTAATGGGCCGATTTCAGGTGATTAGTCCTTTAACCGGTTAATACTGGATTTGGATGCTTTTGCAAAGCAGTAAACATTGCTGGCATGCTTGGGGGCAGTTGGATATACATACAAGGTTAGAGATACTTTTAAACCTCGTTGACATTGAGTGCCTGGCACTCGCGTGGGTTTTGACCATCGCTCTGATAAGAATGGGCTTTCGGTCAGATCACGGGAGTTGTATGTTTCATTGATCCGGTTCTACTGGTTTGATCCGGAGTCGATTCTGAGTTCGGGTTAGCCCAGAATCGGCTCTGGAAGTTGCTGGTTTGCTGGGCGTCGGGCTCGTGGGCCCGGTTTATACACTATTTTACATATTTGGACATATGAGTCCGCTTTACATCGGCTCTGGCCCCTTGCAATACAGAATATTAAAGTACATTGGATTAGCTACGTTTGGGTTCGAACTGGGCCTGATTTGGAGTCCGAATGGGCCCAGAAACGGGTTTTGAAGTTCGGATCGAAGTGTGGAAGATCTGGGAAGCGATTCTGGAATTTGGCGAAGGAGGAACACGGCACCGGTTCATTGTGGCGGCGCTGCCAGTTGCAGCAGCGGCAGCGTTGGCGGTTTCAGGGGTCGTTTTGTTTTGCTACGTTGTCACTCATTTTAACTCCGTTGTTCATGAAAAAGTAGTCAAAACAACATAAAATTGATCAAGGAATCAAAAAAACACATAATCGAAGTGCTTAAAGCTCATCTATGCAAAATTATGTTCTGGGCAGTAAGTATGCAAAAAGAGCTAAAATCTCATAGGAACATGCTTTCTAAGAGCTCTAAATTGATTGTTTTCTGGTTCTGAGCATTAAAAGCATCCAATTACAGTGATTAACATGCTTTTTCAGCGAATGTTATGGCGGTTATTGAAATCATCGAATTAGTTAATTAAAGCTATTTTAATGGCAAATAAGCTAACAATCAAAACATGCAAACTAAACATAATTACATAAATTATGGCAATCCTATATGCAATATTTATGGCAAAATCAAAAAAATAATGAGTGTCCTCAGAAGTACCGTTCTGAGTCCTTGGCTCGTTTACTGGCAAAGTGGATGCGGAATCCAGCTTCGAATCTGTGCAGGGCTTGCGTTCTTGGAGAATCAAAGCGTATTATGTGTTTTTAGGACTGGATTTATGTGTGTGTGTGTGTATGATTTTCGGATTGGCTATTCTAGGGTGGTAGCCGGATTTTCTGTCCGTCTGTCTATGGTTTGTGTGCCATCTTTAACCAGGCTTGCTTAAGGCTGTATTTATAGTGATTAGGGATGACCTAGGGTTTCCTAGAATATTCTAGAACATTCTAGAATATTCTAGGGTGAAACTGTGTGAAGTGATAAGTCATTAGGTGTTAAGATTAGCATTAAACTCTATTTATTTAATTTTTCCTTTAAATTTTCGGATTTTGACTTGCTAGCTAAATAGGTGCTAAAAGTCTATTTTGGTGCCTAAAAGTGTTAAAAAAGGCTACTAAGGTCCTATGGGTTTGGTCAGGGTCAATTCCAGTCTGTCAAACTTGCAAATTGGCCCATAAACTTTTAAGATGTGGCAATTAGTCCAATTTCTATACTTAGACTACAATCTCTCTGGATTTTTATGGGCTATTCACGCCTAATTACGTTTTAATCCTCCAAGTTTGCAACTATGCACAAATTACGCCTGCTTAGATTCCAGCAAGCAAATCGAAAGCTCGTCACCCGGATAGATTTCTCTGGAAATCATCATTGGACGCTTCAGTTCCTTATCACTTTTTACCTGTCCGAAAAATAGGTGTCTACACTGGGGTTAGTCCTATTACGATGTATTTTCAACATTTTTGATGGTTTTGGTGTTTTTGATTTTTTGAGAAAAAAATGTTTTAAGTATAATTGAAATTAAGGATTTAATTGAAAATGTTTTAAGTTAAGTAATTGTGTATAATAGCGTTTGAAGTATGAAAGTATAGATAGCATGTTTGATAGATTGTTGTGGGATAATTATATATGAAAATCGAATATAACGCTATATTTATTTGTATAGATCATACGAGTTGTGGATTTGGGGATATAGTGGACTAAATGCATAAACGACACGCGAGTTCATTTATTTGCTTTTGTGTTTAATTGGAAAGCTATCGAGGTGAATTCTCGTATTACTTTTGTTTATTTATATTCTAATATCAAATCGTACGATTTATGATTGTTCTAGTTTCTAAAACATACTTTCGAAACTAGTAATTTGATAGTAAATATATAGTTATGCTATAACTAATAAAGATAACTATCTTTTCATAAAGGTCGCATAAATGATCTGATCACAAGAAAAAAATAGGATGCATATAGAATTGCTAAAATATAACATACTCTCACTTAAGTTAAGTGAGTAAGTGGGTTATAATTTATAAGCATAACATTGTCAAACCGTCAATTAGACGAAAACTATTGCTCGAAGAGTATGCATAGTATAAGGAGGCAATCCTTATTCTAAATATCATGTCTATGTATAGTTTGAATAAAAGAATCTATGAATGTTAATAAAGTACATATTATTTTTGTGAATATATATGTACTTGAGATATAGAATTCATAGGTTGTATAACCTAAAAAGTTAGGATTATACCTAATGCACGATCCGTGAGAAATGAACTACCTATTTGGTATCAATAGGTTGTGTGATCACTAGAGTTGTTACGGTCTAGACATCTATAGTTGTTCAGATAGAATAGAAGGTATATGAATCAGCAAGTATTGTCTCATAATTTGAAAAGAGTATATGAATATGATAGACCATAGGTTGAACTCGGCAGAAAAGATCTCGGAACCTAGGTCTAGTGGGTTAAACTTGGTGAACTATCTCGGGACCCACAACTTATGATTAAGAAACGGTATAATTAACTCGGTAGAGCTATCTGGAGACTATATTACTTGGACAATGTTATTTGAAATGAATACGAACGATATAAGAATAGGTTGTATAGGTAATACGTTTTAGGATTAAGACTAGGGTTTTGAACAGATCAATATATAAGATGATTAATACATACTTATTATATATGATTACATTTTATTAATAAGTATGTTTCAAGATTGTTGGATTTGAACGGAATTTCAAAGATATGCTTATTATAAGGGTACATGTTTGTTTTATTGCTATCGCGACCTTATTTTAAGTATAATACTGATTAGAATTTGAGAACTCACTCAGCATTGTCTGACCCGTTGATTTTTACATATTTTCAGGTGTATAAAGCTTAGCGATCAGGCTCAAACTTCCATTCGTAGATGCGGAAGTCGTCTTTTTCCATGTACAGTCTTAGCTCCTTAACGATGCGGTAGTTCTGGCTTCCATTTTTTGGTCAAGGTCTTGTTAACGGTTTATATATTTGTTGCTTGAAAATCGCTTTTATAAATGTGTATTGCTAGGCCTTGTTGTTGTGCACATGGTTTTATGAAACTCTGATGTATATGTATATGACTATAAATGCAAAAGATGGCTTGTGAATTTTTTAACAGGTGTGGTTAGTTAAGTTTACAGCCGTTATATTGCCGGTTATTTCGAAAGAAATTATTAAAGTTTTTACAACAATCCTTTTTAAACGATAAAAAGTTTTGTATCGTTAGGTTTGCTACGGGTTTTGGTGCTACAACACCCATTCTCTAGCGCCGTTCGTGGCTCTAGAAATCGGATAGTGACAAGCATGGTATCGGAGCAGTTGGTCCAGGTTAAGACTGCTTTACAAAAGTCTACCTATTAAACTACTGCAGTAATTAAGACTTGAGTTATGTCTTGAACCATAATTGGTTGTTCTTGTCAAGTCCTAAAGTGTTCTTGTGGTGTGTTTTGTATGATTAAATGTTGACAGTGAGGTGTTAAGTGATGTATAGACGTGTGCCAGTGATGATTAAGTATATATAATAACTTATCTTTTAATCGTTTGTGATTCAGCATGCCTTGGCTAAGAAGAGGTCGGGATCATAGAGCGTCTTAATGCTAGAGAGCCCGAAGTTAATTAGAATGGATTCTTGGCTGGTAGTGATGGATCACCAGAGATTCATCTCAATGGAAATGTGTTTGACAATGATGAAATGACAGAGTCACAAAATAGGTCTACTACTCTTGAAGCAGAGCTACTTGAAAAAGAAGAACATCGTGAGGAAAATGAGATGGAAGAGAATTCATTAGAAGATCATGCTGAAGATTCTGATGTTGAGATATTTAACAGAGAATGGTTTTGGACTGAAATGCGAAGGTATCATAGGTTGAGAAAGAATGCTGCTAGGATTGAGACTCAGGCAGATGTGAGCCGAAACAACATTAGGGCGAAGCTCGGTACCTTTACTAGGGGTGTACTCTCTCTTGAGGATTACACGACTGAATTTCTTCGGATGGTACTGTTAGTAGTATGTGTTCTAGGAAGATTTTGTCTGTATACTTTTATAAACAAATCCCAATGGCAATGATATATAAGTTTTATTTGAACTAAGTATCTCATCAACCAAGCATTTATTTATTACCTAATGTCCTTATCCCATCGTGATAGAATCTATTCTTAAGGTGTTAAGGATATGAGTGACAGATTCTATTATACAAGTGATCTAAATAAACGTTCACGGTCGATGGGGTCCTACGAATAAGGGCATCGCATTATCCCGAAAAGATCGTCACCTCTGTTTATTCTCCTGATTAGTAAAGAGTTACTGATTATAGGAAGTAGTGAGTCTCATACTACTTGATGGGGATCAGAATAAACATGTGGACACTCAAAGGGTTTGAGTGAGTCGAACAAGTAATGCTAGATGACTTATACATGGTATTTCATCAAAGTCAATTTAATGTCATCTAGTTCATAATTGTACATATGTCCTTTGACTTGCGGTGACACTATCTTCTATATAGGTGATTAGAGTTTGATAGTCCTTATTCCTAGATCTTTCATGAGCTAGGGTTGCGGGATGTGTTGGCTCTAGTTTGTTGTATATGGAGATAGGGGTTTAGCCAAGAGAAGATTTATCACTCCAGGTGAACGAAGAAAAGATCTATGCTATCTCAAATTGTTCTTGATGGATGATAAAACTTGCGCAGGTGTATATGACTTATTTAGAAAGGTTTTTCTAGTGGAAGTCATATTTATCAAGAATAAAAACTTAGAGATGAGGTCATATGATCAAGACAAACAGTGTTTGACTTAGCCGTGACACAAGTCGAGATCAGAATCTTAGATACTAGACTTTACTGGTGGTGTTAGTCTCCTAACTGAGACGCACAGAGACTACACTGGTGTAGTAGACACTGCTCTTCGGATGGAGAGCACGTTGCTGCATTTTGGGAAGATACCTGAGGCCAAGAAGGCGGGCGGTGCTGTTCAAAGTGGTAGGCAACAGAGTGGTAGCAGAAACTATCAGTCCAAGTCTTCTCATTACAAGAGTAAGATGGGGAGGTGGTCGGAAAGGGCACCAACCATACTCGCACAGTTCTTGTCATAGTGGTAGTAGCCGTGGTTCTGGATGCGGTAGCAGTGGATCTTTCAGTATTGCTTTTTGTCAGAACTGCAGGCGCAGGCACTTCGGGGTTTGTTTGGTAGCCCTGGGTAGTTGCTATGCTTGTGGCCAACCATGCCATTTTGCTAGATATTTTCCGACATTTGGGCAACAGGTGCCGTCGGCTAGTGTCGTCTTTTCAGCAGCAGAGGCCTGCTTTTACTCCTTTGGTAGGGTATTCTCAACATGCCGCTTCTTTTGGTGGGCAGCGAGGCCGTGGATCAGGAGGACGTGGTTTTGGTGGCCGTGGTAACGGTGGGCAAGTTTCGGGTAGTTTTAGTTCAGCACAGACACCGCAGTAGGGTCAGGGTTAGGCCAGAGTTTTTGTCTTGACTCCTCAGGATGCTCGTGCATGCAATGTCGTGGTGCAAAGTACAATCCCAATCTCTTTTGTAGATGTAGTTGTTTTATTTTATGCGGGTGCAACCCATTCTTTTGTTTCTTTGAGTTTTGCTGTTAAGTTGCGTGTGACACCATCTAGGTTGTTAGAGCCTTTATCTATATCTGCGCCTTTATTTGATTGTGTTGTGGTAGATGTGGTTTATCCGTCTTGTACTATTGTTCTATAATGGTAGGGATCTTAGTACTGATTTGATTGTACTTGACATTTTGTATTTTGATGTCATCTTGGGAATGGATTGGCTTTTACGCCATAATGCTTCGATCGACTGTCGAGGGAAGCCGGTTGTGTTTGGGATTCCGGGTGATATGTCTTTTTCTTTCCAAGGGGAGAAGGCGGAAACACCTCAGAATCCCATTTCGACGATCAAGGCCAAGCCTATGTTGGGCAAGTGTTGCTAGGGCATCTTAGTTCTGGTTTGTGATTTGGAGACTGTCAATGGTGATGTGCATAGTATTTCAAGTAAATGAGTTCACGGATGTTTTACCAGTGGAGTTACCTGGATTACCACCTGATCGTGGCATCGAGTTCTGTGTCGATGTTGTTCCTGGAACATCTCATATTTTTATACATCCGTATCAGATGGATCCTGCAGAGCTTAAAGAGTTGAAGGAACAGTTGTAAGAGTTGTTGGACAATGGTTTCATCAGACCGAGTACTTCTCCGTGGGGTGCTCCTGTTCTGTTTGTCAAGAAGAAGGATGGTTCCTTTCAGTTGTGTATTGACTACAGACAGTTGAACAAGGTTACTGTCAAGAACATATATCCTCTTCCTCACATCGATGATTTGTTCGACCAGTTACAGGGTGCAAAGAGTTTTTCTAAGATGGATTTGAGATACGGATATCATTAACTTCGGAGTCAGAATATCGATGTGCCTAAAACTGCATTCAGGACGCGTTATGGGAATTTCGAGTTTCTAGTTATGTCGTTTGGGTTGACTAACGCACCAGTAGCGTTTATGGATATGATGAATTGTTTTTTCAAGCAGTTTTTGGATAAGTCTGTTATTGATAGCAATATAGATGGTATTACCACAAATCACCTAAGAGACCAATTTTACTAAAGGGCAACACTGATTACCTAGCATAGATAAGCATAAATACCAAGATGAGTCTCCATATAAACATACATAGAAATGCTATTTGTATCCCACATTGCTAGTTTACAAAGAAACCAACAAAACATGTGTCTATATAAGCCAAGACAACACATCAATAGGGAGGTAAGCTTTCCACCTCTTACACATAATACTTTTAATATATTCTTTCAAAGACAAATACCGACTTGCTCGTCGGAGTGAACGTCCGGAGACCCTCTCCGGCGTTCTTCTGACTTGTTTGTTCTTAATCTCAGGCGGATCTACGTCACTTGAACTCAGGAATGGAGCTTAAATCCGGTCACTCGAAGTCATTGATAATTTCATAATTATCACTTGGCGCCGTCTGTGGGAAACACCATATTTATTCATTATGTCATCCTTGAAGGCAATTGTTGGACGAAGATAGAAGAAGTAGTTTGGCAAAGGCCCTCAAAAAATCAAAAATAGGCCATAGCCGTTCATGCGTTACTGAGTCTGGACAATGTCTCTCATATTTGGCCGAGATAAACTATGACCTTTATGCTGCTAGTCTAACTATTTTTCAGATGAAAAAACCGAGGATAAAAAGCTATTGCTTAAAAAAATTCGAGCTAAGCATAAGCTATTGCTTAAAAAATCCGAGCAGAGCATAAGCTATTGTTTAAAAAACCCGAGCAGACGATAAGCTATTGCTTAAAAAAAATCCGAGCAGAGCATAAGCTATTGCTTAAAAAATCCGAGCAGACCATAAGCTATTGCTTAAAAAAATCCTAGCAGAGCATAAGCTATTTCTTAAAATATCTGAGCAGAGCATAAGCTATTGCTTAAAAAACTCCGAGTAGACCATAAGCTATTGCTTAAAACAAATCCGAGCAGACCATAAGCTATTGCTTAAAAAAATCCGAGTAGAGCATAAGCTATTGCTTAAAAAAATCCGAGCTGAACAAGAAAATTAATATAAGCTCTTGATTATGGCCGACCTGAGCACTTTCTCAAGAAAATTTCCATAAGCCATCGCTTATGGCCGACCTGAGCACTTGCTCAGGAAAACTTCCAGAAGCTCTTGCTTATGGCCGACCTGAGCACTTGCTCAGGAAAACTTCCATAAGCTCTTGCTTCTGGCCGACATGAGTACTTGCTCAGGAAAATTTTCCATAAGCTCTTGCTAATGGTCGACCTGAGCACTTGCTCAGGAAAATTTTCCATAAGCTCTTGCTTATGGCCGACCTGAGCACTTGCTCAGGAAAACTTCCATAAGCTCCTGCTTATGGCCGACCTGAGCACTTGCTCAGGAAAACTTCCATAAGCTCCTGCTTATGGCCGACCTGAGCACTTGCTCAGGAAAACTTCCATAAGCTCCTGCTTATGGCCGACCTGAGCACTTGCTCAGGAAAATTTCCATAAGCTCCTGCTTATGGCCGACCTGAGCACTTGCTCAGGAAAATTTCCATAAGCTCCTGCTTATGGCCGACCTGAGCACTTGCTCAGGAAAACTTCTATAAGCGCTTGCTTATGGACGACCTGAGCACTTGCTCAGGAAAATTTCCATAAGCCATCGCATATGGCCGACCTGAGCACTTGCTCAGGAAAACTTCCATAAGCTCTTGCTTATGGCCGACCTGAGCACGTGCTCAGGAAAATTTCCATAAGCCATCGCTTATGGCCGACCAGAAAAACTTCCATAAGCTCTTGTTTATTACCGACCTGAGCACTTGCTCAAGAAAATTTCCATAAGCCATCGCTTATGGCCGACCTGAGCACTTGCTCAGGAAAACCTCCATAAGTTCTTGCTTATGGCCGACCTCAGCACTTGATCAGGAAAACTTCCATAAGCTCTTGCTTATGGCCGACCTCAGCACTTGCTCAGGAAAATTTTCCATAAGCTCTTGCTTATGGCCGACCTGAGCACTTGCTCAGGAAAATTTCCATAAGCTCTTGCTTATGGCCGACCTGAGCACTTGCTCAGGAAAATTTCCATAAGCTCTTGCTTATGGCCAACCTCAGCACTTCCTTAGGAAAATTTCCATAAGATCTTGCTTATGGCCGACCGGAGCATTTGCTTAGGAAAATTTCCATAAAACTCTTGCTTATGGTCGACCTGAGCAAGTACTCAAGAAAATTTCCATAAGCCATCTCTTATGGTCGACCTGAGTACTTGCTCAGGAAAACTTCCATAAGCCATCGCTTATAGCCGACCTGCGCACTTGCTCAGGAAAACTTCCATAAGCTCTTGCTTATGGCCGACCGGAGCACTTGCTCAGGAAAACTTCCATAAGCTCTTACTTATGGCCGAGTTGAGCACTTGCTTAAGATAAGTTCTATAAGCTATCGCCTATGGCCGATCTGAGCAATTGCTTAGAAACATTTCCATAAGTCATCGCTTATGGCCAAGCTGAGCTATTGCTTATCGCCTAGTTAAGCCGTAGAACTTACAATTATTTACCAAAGCTGTTGCTTAACGCCTAGTTAAGCCATATACCTCGGACATAAATATCCGACATACTCTAGGGGGGAATTGTGATAACAATATAGATGGTATTACCGCAAATCACCCAAGAGACCAATTTTACTAAAGGGCAACACTGATTACCTAGCATAGATAAGTATAAATACCAGGATGAGTCTCCATATAAACATACATAGAAATGCTATTTCTATCCCACATTGCTAGTTTACAAAGAAACCAACAAAACATGTGTCTATAAGCCAAGACAACACATCAATAGGGAGGTAAGCTTTCCACCTCTTTCACATAATACTTTTAATATATTCTTTCAAAGACAAATACTGACTTTTTCGTCGAAGTGAACGTCCGGAGACCCTCTTCAGCGTTCTTCTGACTTCTTTGTTCTTAATCTCAGGCGGACCTACATCACTTGAACTCAAGAATGGAGCTTAAATCCGGTCACTCGAAGTCGTTGATAATTTCACAATTATCAGTTATCGTCTTTATTGATGACATACTGATTTAGTCTCGGAGTGAGGAGGATCATGCTTTCCAGTTGAGGACTATACTACAGACCTTGCGTGAGCATCAATTGTATGCTAAGTTCTCAAAGTGCAAATTCTGGCTGGATCAGGTTACTTTCTTAGGACACGTGGTGTTAAAGGATGGGATCAAGGTTGATCCAAAGAAGATTGAGGCGGTTATGGATCGGCAGAGGTCGAGATCAGTTACCGAGATCCGAAATTTTCTTGGGTTAGCTTGCTACTATCGTCGGTTCGTACAGGATTTCTACCGAATATCTGCACTGTTAACTAAACTAACACAGAAGGGTGTTAAGTTTGAGTGGCTGAAAAGTGCAAGGCGAGTTTTGAGAAGCTCAAAGAGATTTTGACTACAGCTCCTGTGTTGGCTTTACTGTCTGACATCGAGGGGCTCACTATGTAATGTGATGCTTATCGTATCGGTTTGGGTTGCGTGTTGATGCAACCTGGTAAGGTAATTACCAATGCTTCTCATTAATTGAAGAAGCATGAGGTGAATTCTCCTACTCATGATCTAGAGTTAGCAGTTGTGGTTTTTTCTTTTATGATTTAGAGGCACTACTTGTACGGTGCGACTTGCGAGATCTTCACTGATCATCAGAGTCTGAAGTAAATCGTCGATAAGCGCGAGTTGAATATGAGATAGCAAAAATGGTTGGAGTTATCGAAAGAGTATGATTGTTCTATTCAGTACCATCTGGGTAAGGCTAATGTGGTAGCCAATTCAGACTTCATAGAGTGGCTGTTTGTTTGCACAGTTGCAAGTGCAACCGGTTTGATTGATATGATTAAAGCTTTACAAACTAAGGATCCACAATTGAAATGGATTATGGATGAGATTCATTTAGATGGGATTCCGAGTTTGTGTTTGTGGATGAAGTTCTTAGGTAGGATTCTCGACTGTGTGTTCCAGATTCAGATGGTTTGAGAGACCAAATTCTAGAGGAAGCACACAAGTCAGGTTACAGTGTTCATCCGGGTTCTACCAGGATGTATCATGATCTCAAGTGTACGTACTAGTGGAGCGGAATGAAAAAGGATGTTGCAGAGTTTGTGTCCAAGTGTTTGACTTGCCAACAAGTAAAGTTAGAACACTAGAAGCTGTTTGGATATCTGCAACCGCTACCTATTCTGGAGTGGAAATGGGAGCGTTTCACTGTGGAATTTGTGGTTGGTTTAGCACGTACCCAGCGGGGGTATGGTTTGATTTAGGTGATTGTTGACCGTTTAACCAAGTCAGCTCACTTCTTACTGATCAAGGTTACGTATCAGGCTTCGAAGTTGGCACAGTTGTACATCAATCAGATTGTTAGTCTCCATGGTGTACCAATGTCGATAGTTTTGGATAGAGATTTTGTTTTCACCTTTCGCTTTTGGAAGGCGCTGCACGAATCTTTGGGTTTGAGGTTGGATTTTTGTATTGCTTTTCATCCTCAGACTAACGGCCAATCTGAAGGACGATTCAGACTTTGGAGG
Organism: Mercurialis annua; assembly: GCF_937616625.2. Classification (NCBI taxonomy): domain Eukaryota; kingdom Viridiplantae; phylum Streptophyta; class Magnoliopsida; order Malpighiales; family Euphorbiaceae; genus Mercurialis; species Mercurialis annua. The sequence continues at coordinate 43,695,169 of NC_065570.1, read as the reverse complement.
ATATGCTCAGGATGTGTGTGCTTGATTTTCAGGGTAGTTGGGATACACATTTGCCTTTGATTGAGTTTCCATATAACAACAGTTATCACGCTAGTATCAAGATGGAAACTTATGAGGCTTTCTATGGGCGCAAGTTTTGATCTCCTATCTATTGGGAAGAGGTCGGCGAGGGTAAACTTTCTAGAGTAGAGATTATCCAGATTACCTATGAGAAGGTACCCTTAATCAAGCGTAGGCTTGAAACTGCTTTTAGTCAGCACAAGAGTTATGCCGATCTTAAGCGGAAGGACTTTGAGTTTCACAAGAGTTATGCCGATCACAAGAGTTATGGCGATTACGTGTTTCTTCGGGTTTCGCCTATGAAAGGTGTTGTACGTTTTGCTGTTAAGGGGAAGTTAGCACCGAGGTTCATTACTCCTTATGAGATTACGGAATGATTTGGAACAGTTGCTTATTGTTTGGCCTTGCCGCCAAACATGTCGTTGGTTCATCTTGTGTTCCATATTTCGATGTTGTGGAAATGCATTTCTGATCCTTCTCAAGGGATTATACCACAGAGTGTTGAGATTGACCAAGAGCTATCATATGAGGAGCATCCTGTTGAGATTGTTGATACGCAAGTGCGTAAGTTGCGGAACAGAGAGATTCCGATGGTTAAGGTTCTGTGACGGAATCACTCTGTTTAGGAGTGCAGTTGGGAGACGGAGTCCGATATGTGGAACCGTTATCCTTTCCTCTTTTCTTGAGGTATGTTGAGTTTGTAGTTTCTTTCTTGCTATGTTAGTATGTCGGATTTGGTGATTGTTTTGTGTATTGCGTTTTGAGATCAATGTTGGCGCAGTGGGAGGCGCGGGTCCGGATCGTATATTTCAATTCAAAATTGAAATTCCAACAATCCGGATCCTTAAGTTGATCATATCAACAACAAATGGATTGTCGTATCATTTAGTAATTAAAGCACGCATCTAGGAATCATAAGAAGAATACCTATGTCGATTCTCCAACGATTCTTGTTGTCCCGAAAGTAGGGCGACCTCAAGCTCGTTCACACGAGTATGCGTCTGATTGAATTCTCGCCTTGAAGTAATCCGCAAGAGTTCCTCTTACCGAGCAGCCATAAGCTCAAACTCTCGCTGCGATTACGTCCTTGCTCGGATGTATGAAAAATTTCGCCAAGTTTTTTCCATGATGGATGACTACTTGAACTCCTTTGAGTATCTTTCTTTCTCTACAAATCGGTGTTGTAGTGAGATGTATGTGTTGTATGGTGTAATGAAATAAGGAAAGCCAATATCTATTTATAAGGTAGAGCTTTGCTTAAGAAGGCAACACCTCACATGCTAGGTGCCACACACCTAGTAAAGGTTGCCACCGCATGACACCTTTCATGTGGTGACATCACATATATGACATCATATAGGTGATGTCATCATATCACATCACATATATGACATATGCTCATGACCTTATTGCATCATCACCATGACATCATCATTCTACTAATTTATAATTAGTGCTTTAAGTATCATTAATTACGCTAATTAATTACTTAAGCCTTCTAACCATAAAGTTTGGTTAAAAAATAATTAGGTTCATACTAATTTATAGCTCTTATAAATTAATCCCTAATTATCTTGGATAAATACAATTAGGGTCCTACTAATTTATAACTCTTACAAATAAGTCCCTAATTTGTATATGTTTTTCATCTTAAATTAATTTCCGAGATATGCTAGTATCTATTCATAAACTCAATCGTTTGCACTCTCTATTGTGTGTGACTAACTAGGTTCATATCTATATGGCAACGAGAAACATAAGAAACACCATTCTTTTATTAAATAATTAAATCCTATTTAATTATTTATTCTCGTAGATCAAGAGTGATGTTTAGCAACATATTGCGACCCCCAAATAGAGATGAATGTTTCAATGCATTCTTTATGTACCAATGTTCATAATTACCGTACACTCAAAATTCCCTTCATACAAGATTCCAATCTCGACTAGTGTCACGGTTAAGTCAAACCCTGTTTGTCTTGATCATATGACCTCATATCTCAGTTATAATTCTTGATAAATATGACTTTCACTAGAAACAACTTTCTAAGTAAGTCATATACACCTGCGCAGGTTTTATCATCCATCAAGAACAATTCGAGATAGCATAAAATCTTGTCTCCGTTCATCCAGAGTGATGAATCTTTTCTAGGTTAAACCCATATCTCCATATACAACTAACTAGAGCAAACACATCGCACGGCCCTAGCTCATGAAAGATCTAAGGTTAAGGAGTATTAAACTCTAATCACCTATATACAAGATTGTGTCACCGCAAGTCAAAGGACATATGTTCAATTATGAATTAGATGACATTAATTTGACTTTGATGAATTACCATGTATAAGTCATCTAGCGTCACTTGTTCGAATCACTCAACACCTTGAGAGTCCACATGTTTATTCTGATCCCTTTCAAGTACTATGAGACTCACTACTTCCTATAATTAGTAACTCTTTACTAATGAGGAGAATAAATAGAGGTGACGATATTTTCGAGATAATGTGATGCCCTTATTCATAGGATCCCATCGATCGTAAATGGTTATTTAGATCACTTGTATAATAACATCTGTCACTCATATTCTCAACACAATACGATTAGATTCTAAGATTCTATCACAATGTGATAAGGACAATACGTAGTAAATGAACACTCAGTTAACAAGACACTTAGTTTAAATAAAACATATATATCTTTTCCATTGGGTTTAGTTCTACAAATATACACGATTAAATGGCCCTAGGGCACATACTACTAACAATCGATACTTCGTGTTTGTGTAATGTTTATTACTTTGGTGCGCTTATATGTGTTTTGTGCTTAGTATTGTTCGTGTTTAAATCGAGGACGATTTTGTTATTAAGTTGGGGAGAATGTAACACCTCGTAATTTTCCGAATAGTTCTGTTATACTTATCGTTTACATTGGGGTTCGTTTGAGTGCCTCGACCACTTGGAATTGTGATTTTCGAGTACTAAACTTTTTATATGTGTTTTAAGATGTCTTGGGTGTGACATCGGGGTCCAGAGTGATCCTGAGCTCAATTTAAAATATTTAATTATTCTCAGATCCAGAAGCTTTTCGCGGGCACTACGCCTTGAGGGTTGCGGGCGCGACATATTTCGCGTGCGTGACATGGATGAGTAGCGGGCGCGATGTGACACTGTGCAGTTTGCTGTTTCTATTTAAAGACCCCTTCTTCGACCTAAGCTCATTTTTCACTTTTTTTAAAACCCTAAAATGGCTACCACTCTCAGAATATCACCTCATATTGATTCCTCATCATATTTTGATCACTTGTAAGTATTTTAAATCATTCTTTCAATTAGTTAATCATTTAGGTTTTTTAGCAATTGTAGATTCATTAGCCATCGTATTGATTGTTTGTAGGCTGATTTGGATCAATTATTTTTCGGGTTTCTCCTATTTGGTTGTTCTTTATCTATTTTAATAAGGTATATGGTTCTACCTCTTGTTTTTTATGCGCAGAGATTGGTAGGTGGTTGTACTACTTGTAAATATTGGTTACGATGGATTTAATTTCTGTTTTTCTATGTTTTGTAAATCTAGAAATATTGATTTGATGTTTAGTTTGGCTTAAGGACATCCCATACACTTTAGGTGGATTGGTAAGAATAGTGTTATTGATTGGTTAATCAACTTGTTGATGTTTTTGAGATATAATTCTGTTTTAGGATTATTAATATATGGAATTGATGTTTAATGTTGGTAATAGGTTGCTAGATATTAATTGTACTTTGAGTGTATGATAGAATTTAGTTATATCAAATTTTTATGTCAATTGTGGCTTTCTTAATAACCAATTCTCTGTTTTTAAGAACCTATCTAAATGGCTGAAAATTAGGAATTAAAGGGCTGTTTTCATAAAATGAAAATCAGTAGTTTGGGTGCCTAATTGGTTGATGGCTTGTTTGGTAATTTTGTGTTTAACTTGCCTAAGTTATGTGGTTTACTTAGGACGGTTTTAAGCGACTTATTAAGTGCTGGAATTGTAATTATAAAACTGTTTTGAACTTATAAAAGGATGATAGATTATCTTAGGTGGATGGGTAAGCAATTGATTAAATTGATTGTAAGGCATGTAAGGTGTTATCTTGTTCAGTAATCGATTGCTAGGCTATTTTAGTTTCAAGTTGAACTTTAAAAGGTGTTTGAATAATTCTGATTCCATTTAAGGTGGCTTGTTTAAGTGGTATGTACTTTGAGCAAAACTTGCCAAGTGTTTGAAAGTTAAATGGATTATTATTCTTTATGGTTTGGTATTGTTAAGTTTAGTACGAGTTCTTGTTTTCAAATTAACTTTGGTTTATTAAAGGGTTTGATTTACTTTGGTTTTGAATTAAAGGATTTATACCTTAGTTTTGCTTTTGCATATTTAGGTCGGGTTAGACTTATGTCGCCTGACATGTTGTGTTGAGCTATATAGTGCTTTAGGCCAAAACACTACTTTGGGAACTTCAATTGTTTTAAAAGGGCTAATTAAGTATTTAAGAACGTCGGATTAGGTTTCAAAAGTAAGAACTCGCATATGCTTAACTTGCCTTATTTGTTTAATGTTATTGTATGGAGTCTTTGGCTTGTATTTGGTTGTGTTTCAAGATGCTAGTCCTATGTTGTGTCTAGTATTGTTAGAGTTAGGGGTTAAATGGTTTTTAACTGATATCTTGTTTTTAGACCTGTCGTCTGCTCGTGCTTCAGAGTCTACCCAGGGTTAGCTTGCTTGCCAAGGTTGTCAAATGGATACGCAAGCAGTGAGTTTTTAGTGTTATTTACCGCTTTATTAAGTACCGTACATTATTTTAATATATCAACTATTTACGAACTGTTTTAAATGATTATGGATCTGGATTGGAACGCGCTACTCGATAGGCGAGTATCAAGAATGTGTGCACCGGTAAGTACTTTGGGATTGGCTGACCAATGTCTGGCCTACTTTGGGAATTGATGAGGATTTGTTACTTTAGATTATAATTTGGGATTTCATTTCAATAATGTATTCCATAATCGAGTATATAAATATATTAGTATAAAAAGATTTGGTTTTAAGGTTTTAATCTTAATATATGTAAATACAGTATATCGGACCCCGTTGTTTTCCCAATTTTTCCAGGCTTTTGATTTGAGAGCGTTGGTCATCTCCGATTCTTTTATTTCTCCGAGGTTTTTATGTTATTTAAACTAGTCAACTGTTTTAAACTCTTAGACCGCAGTAGAGCTAGTTTATTTATTATTGATATCCTGTTAGTTTGTTAGATTGGTCCGATTGTTTTGACATTAACTTTGGCATGTTATACTTTGGTTTATATCGTTATATATAAGGTATGCTGTTGAGTCTCGGGTTTTAGCCGAGCATATCAGATATTTAAGTTGTGATATTAGACTTAGGTTGGAGTCTCGGTTGCCGCCGAGCAATGTTTTTTCTGCAGGTTTATATGATTGATTGTTTATCCGCGATGCTTGTTAAGCGTTTTGGTACAACCAAATCCATACTGTAGAGCTGGTCGAGATCCATGAAATTGGGTCATGACAAAATCATAAGTCGGAAGCTAACACGTAAGCCTTCCAATCCCACCTCAAAATCCTATCACACTCTTTACAACAATAACTCAAGTGCAACCTTATATCAAATACTAATTCCTATGAAGCACAAATTTTCAAATAACATAAAATTAATCATTGTAACGCAATCGTTCTTAATTCACCACTATCATCACAGAGTATTTGTCTAGCTACCTTTCGGTAAAATTTCAAAACCATTTGAAATCCATCAACTTTTTAAATAAATTTATCACAATGTAACTCGCGAGTTCATTTCAAAACATCTGTCATACAAAAATACTTTGTCGATAAAATTCCTTTTACATAATTGTGCGTCAAGGTGATGACATCTCTCATCCCCAAAGAGTTGCATCCAACTCTAATCACTTTTATGTACATGATCCATGTACTATTATGCATGTACCAATTATTTATTTTCTTTTTATTTTGTGAACATACTCAGTGCTGAATGCAATTCCCTATTTGTGACATACAAAAATGCATGTTCATGATATGTCTGAGCACAGTTACATGATAAAAACATTTCAAATACTTTCACAAATTTGCATTTGAAATTAATTTCTCAATAAAACATTTGCTAGACGCTACACTCTTTGATATGTGCACTCGATAATCATAAAATATTTCTCAAAGTTCATACTTGCAATCCACTAACTCATACAATACTATCATAACACTTCAAACTGATAACTCCGCTAAATTCTCTTATGAAAAAGTAATATTCAATCAAACTTCAACCAAACTAAAACTTAACTCAAGGAAAATAATACATCACAAACGTTTCTACAAAACTTACCATCTGTTCCGGCAGTGCTTCGCCCACTTAATAAAAATACAGTGTATTAATACACCAATCTATTTTCTCGGGTCAGAATCTCCAATATCCTTTTCCAGGATAATCAAATACCACTAACTGTTCAAAAGGGATACTTCCCTTAACTTCCTTGATATCGAAACCCAAAAGAACTCGATCCACAAAACAACACACAAAACCTAGTGTAACACAAAATCAAAACTAAAGCGATACATGATCTAAACGAAGGCTAGACTCATAATACTAAACCAAACATTAAGGTTTAGACAAAAAGCAACTCATGCAAGAAATGACCTCATGCGCTACCTCGCACAAAAAGACCAACAAGACAAAACAACTAACATAGCAAAACTTAACCGACAAAGTAGGCGTACTAAAACAAAACAACACCAACAGGTTGTAATTTCCACAAAACCATAAACCACCTAAACATACCACCGCATTTAACCCAAACATCCTGTCATATAACAAATTCTAACATTCTAGGCAAATAACATGCTATTAGAAGAAACGAGCATGCAACATCCTATTTGATCTTCAATTTTCTACAGGCATGGCACATAACTCAAATAACCGAAAGATATCTTAAATATAAAAACAAAATATGCTATAGCACACTTAGAATCGTCATAACAAAATTAACCTTTAGAATGGCATCGATTAAAAGGTACGTATCAAAAACTCTTTTGAAACATAAATTAGTTAAGAATAGCTTTCAAATTCTCGTTGAGCTCCACGGTTTTAAAATCACTTTTTTGAAAAAATTCATTTATATAAAATAATTGATTAAAATTCCAAAAAACATTTCAATCTATAAAATCATTATAGCCAAATCATTACACCTACCAAGCTCAAATCCCACTTTGTGTGACCCTAGTCAAAATCACAACCATTTAATAAACGAATTCAAAACATTTGTAAATTCGGAAAGAATCTTTTTAAAAACAGGAGCTCCTCGCAACCCACGAATCAAACACCAACTAAAATACTCAAATAAGAAGAACATTAGCCGCAACAACCATTATGTATACATCTAATCTGGTCAAACATATATACCAAACATATGACCAACGACGCTTTAAATGTCGATATACCACAAAATTTTAAAATAACAACAACAATATTAAATTCTCAATACAGTGACTCATCTCATAAATAATTGTTTGTCAACAATAATCCAAACGTATGATTCCGAAATACGAGAAATTTATTTTACAGAAAAAAATATAACTAAAATAACATTTTTAAAGTTTAATAACCATACCACTCATCTGGATCTTTTGCCAAAGTATAAGGCAACTCAATAATATTTTCTTGACAATCAATGAAAAAATTTACACGTGGCCAAAAACGTATTGCCACAAAACATGCTTAAAGATTGAACAAAAAAACTTTTAGAAACAAAAATAAGGCAAACGCCTAATGTATACTCATACATGCCAACATACTTAGCAACCAACAAGCACGACCAAAGCCAAATGTACTTACCAACAAATTGAAGCGATCCAACTAAGATGAAAATCATTCAAAGCATAAAGGCCAGCCAATAATTACCCAAGGTACATATTATATAAGGCACAAGCCAACAAAAAAAAACACCCAAGTGTAGAAAATTATCATACCAAAGTAAAGCTTCAGTTAAACATATGACCGACGCACAACACTCCTATAGGTGAATGTAGGAAGTTTTAAAATTAAAAGATGACGTTTCAAAAGGCAAGAATTGAATCCTAACTCCATAGTAGTTCCTAAGACACAGCAACCACTTATCATGCCAAAATAGTAAACACATAACATGCAAAAGGCCTTGGTTTGAAACCAACGCTCTAATACCAACTTTGTCACGACCCAATTTCATGGATCGGGACCGGACCTAGGGTATGCGTATTGTAGTACAAAAACTCGTAGCTAGCCTAACAGATAACATACAAACATATGAACCTGCAAGAAAACCACTACTCGGGGGTAACCGAGACTCCAACCTAATTCTAGTAGTTCATAATTATAACAATTAAATGATAATGGCCCGGCCAACTCCGAGTCTCCAAACATGGTATAAATAATAAAACCAGAGTTAACAATACAATGCCAAAACAATAAAAAAAACCACTCGGACCAATCCGATAGCAATCAAGAATAATAAAGACTTCTAATTACTACTACGGTCTAAGAATGAAATCAGTTTGACAACTTTATTAAAATTAAGAAAATCTCCAAAGAAAATAAGGAATCGTAGACCATCCGACTAGCTCAAAATCATAAACCTGGAAAATGGGGAAAACAACGGGGTCAGTTATACTGAGATGAGTTCATACCACTATTGACATTTATTAAGTGGAAAACCTTTAAAACAGTTAAAACATTTTATAGAGGCATTACGATTAATAGTTGGAACCCTAAAGCAAAAATATTCTAATTTGTATACCTTAATCCAAAAGGCCTGATCCCGAGAGCTAAGCTACACCGAGTTACCAACGACCACACTTAATTAATAACAAGAATCCTGAGAGCTGAGTTACACTGAGTTACTCTACTGGGTTCCGAGAGTTAGGTTACCACCGAGTTAACACCACCATATTATACCTTACCAAATTAAGCCGGTGCGCATGCAGTACTAATGATGCCCATTAAGTAGCATGTTCCAATTGAGAGCCATAATGATAAAACGGTTCGAAATCTTGCCTATGCATTTATTTATATACAAAATATATAATTTACTTAATAAAGCGGTAAATAGAAAAGATAAACTCACTTATTGCGAATCCCCACAAAGCTCGGCAAGCACTAAACCTGGTTCGACTCCGACGCACGAACACTCGGCGAGTCTAAGAAAACATAAATAAGAATTAAGACATGTCCTAATTCTAGAGAGTACTAGACACCACTAGGATTATCACAAACATCAACGAGCCAAGATATACATCAAACATAGAGCAAACACAATTACTTAATCCATAGCCAAAGCATAAAGCAAAGTAGAGTAATCATACATACTCAACATAATGAAAGTCATACGATAGTCAAGTCAAATTGAGTTCCCACTTTGAAAACATAATCCGGAAAAACATTGCAACAACTTAGTTAAAATCATAAAACCAATTTTAAACCAAAGTGGTGAGCTAGCCGAGTTATCACAACTGTCAAGCCAATACATTTGGCGACCCAAGTCTAACTCAAACCAAACATCCAACCAAAGTAAACCAATTCGTTTTAAGTTCAAAATTATTTAAATATAAAAAAGTCTCAATTTAGAAAACAAGGGAACTCAAATTAAACATTAAAATCCAAGTATAGCATCATGATTATAAAGTGTTCGGTAAAAATCCCCAAAGGAAAAACACAACCAAATATGCCAAAAACCAATATACAACAGCCCTAGAATGCTTAATGATCACATTTTATATAACACATGCCATAGCGAAACATTTGAAATCAATTAACATATTTTTCACAAAATCAAGCCAATTAAGCAATCATGGCACTTAGCCCAAAAAAAGACCCAACATGAATCGCCAAACCAAAACACCTTAGATCAGTTTATATACATGTCATAATCAATAATATGAAAGTAATTCAGATCTTAAGTCGCTACAAAGAATCGAACCTGAAATCAATCGTTTTAGCGTAAAACTAGCTAGTTTGCAAACTAAGCCAACACGCGGCAAAAAATTTATGATTCAAACTCCCAAACTCATTTAGATCAGTAGTATATCATACATAATTTCAAAATACCAAACCAGCTCAGATCTAAACTCATTCCAACATCCCTTAAACAATCGATAACACAATTTCGCTAGAAATTGCCTAAACATGCTAAACAAGCCAAATCATGCATTCGAAAATCCATATAATATAGTCACTGGTCCTAAATAATATAAACATCATGTGTATCATCTTAGAATAGTAGGTAAATCATCTCAAAATATGTATGCGATTACAACTTTCAAACAACTCAAATTCACCATTTTACGCAATTTCAGTTAAAAAAATCGAGAGCATGCCAAAGTGTTGATACAACCAACAACATTAGTTTATAAACATAAAATCCATAAAACATATCATACATATCGGTAACCTAATCATAGAATCTCAATTTCATAGTTTCAACCACCAAAATCGATTAGAATACAACAATTGCTAGAAAAATCCTAACATTGATGAATCATGCAAAACCCTTTACAAAACATGTAACATCAGTTTATATATGTACAAACAATAATTTTATCCATACAAACTCAGTAGCATAATCAGGGCATAACAACAGCAACAATTCACTGCATTAAAATCCTATATTATGCATTTCTAGGCAAAATACCACAACAATGAATCCATGAATCAAAAGGATACGAAAACAATACCTAAAAGTGATGAATTATAAGATAAATGATGTATTAACCCAAGGTTCAAGGGGCTGGACCGAATTCAATTTAATCCACAAGCTTCCAATGAAGAACACAACATAGAAACTGCGTAGATCTTGGGAGCAGGATGTAAAATCATATTCTTAGCGGAATGAATCGCATCCGGACTTATTAGAAATAAGAAATGAAGTTCTTTAAGTAAAGAAATTTGTTTTTAGGGTTTAGAGTAAAATAGGGGCTAGGCTTTGCAACTTAAGGGTCTATTTATAGACTCTCACAGGCTTTAATTGGGCTTCAATAAAGCCCACGGTTTAATAGGTATTTTTAGAGTTAGAAACCTCCAAATAACAATCAAACCGACCTGATTTGAGTAATTTCTCTCAGGAATAACATATCCAAAGATGAGTTTGATCTGACAGTTTAATTGTGAGATATCAACATTTTATTAACACATGGCCGTTTTGAAAAAAACAACATGGGAAAACGACTTCCTTAAATACCCAAAAATGAAAAGAATCTGCAACATCCCGTATTTTTCTAAATAGTTACGATAAACTCATCGTTCACTTTGGGTGGCTCGACCACTTAGAACCGTGATTTCCATGTTCCAAACATTTTAATATGTGTTTTAATATGTCTTGGGTGTGGTCTCGGGGTTCAGAGTAAATCCGGGCTCGTTTTCAAAAATTAAATATTTTTCTATTCCAGTAGGCTTTTGAGAACGCGATCTACATGAGTCGTGGGCGCAACAAAAGTGTAGTGGGCGCGACTTGCGCATTTTTCAGTTCGCTAATTTCTATTTAAACTCGTTTTATTCGACCTAAATCACTTTTACTCTTTTCTTAAAACCCTAAAACGACTGATGACTCTCTGAGATTGTTTTCCTATTATCCCTTCGTCCTTTTTGATCAATTGTTTTTGTCCTTCCCTTGTGATTTAATCAATGATTTATCATTCATAGGGTTTTTATATTCATTTGTTATGGTGTTTGATTGATGTAGGCTTGTTCTAGTCAATCAAATTCTGGGTTTTCTTCCTTTAGGCAATTCTATATATACATCGTAGTCTTTGAGTTGTAGTGCAATTGTTCCTTGCTGACTTCAACTATAATTCTGTTACGATTTTCCTTTATCCCTAATTTGAAGGGATTGCGGCGTGCTTATCGGATATTTAATTAGTTCTAACTGCGTACTGGGTCAGGTACTTGCCAGGTTGGTCTCTGAGTCTGCGACCAATGAATTTTGCATGGGTCTTGTACATTATTCTGGTTCTATATCCATCACTTCATATCTTCTTTAATTACATATTTACTGACTTATTCTCACCTTTTGAGGTGCTATACTCTTACTATTTTAAGGTGCGATGCACTTTCCTTTAGATTTCTCGCCTTTCTTTTACTTCAATACCGTTCGTTTCACCAATTTGGTTTACAACCAAATGGGATCAATATGTTGGTCGCCGAATTCTTATCTTTATAAGACAGTGGGTGACCAACCTTTCGATAAGCTCTATATGGCTTGTACTCCTTTTTCACTTATTTACGTGAGAACTTTTAATATATTCCAATTGTTCACACCAAAAAATTCTTCGGTGGTGTTGTTGCTTGTGTTATATTCAATCATCCTATTTATACTCTATATGTCTTTCGATCTATTCGATCTATCCGTTTACTCATTTCCCCTGAGGTTTCTTGATCTTTTTAGCCTTTCTCGTCATGAGCTGCCTTTTTGTAGTGTCAACACTTCCATGATAATCACTTATCTTTTCTATATTCTATCGACCTTCCGGTCTCTATAACCAATTCTTCTATCTGTTCGGGTTTGTTTCATTACCCTTAAGGAGATCCCTGCAATTGCTATGGCAATATTACCATTCCTTATGGCATCCACTAACATTCTCTGCAATATTTATGATATGTTGATCCTTGTGATCATTACTATTTTCAAATCTTTAATGCCATCGTACTGGTATTTTACAACATACTCTTATCAATCTCTTTCGACGATTTCTTGATTCTAACTCCGTTTCTTCAAAGATTACTCAAGTAATTAAAATATTATACCCGTATTAAACGTTTATTTCGATATATTTTGAATATATATTTGTTTATAAACGGCTACCGATTCATATAATCGTTTTAAACGATCAAATTGAGTTTGGATATGAATATAAGATTGTGGACGTTAGAATAGCATTTTTGGACATATCGAGCAGGACTGGAGGTCCCTAAATTTGAATTTCTCGCACAGCTACTGCTGCGTGGGCGCACAACAGCCTTGACGGGGGCTATCTAACGGCGTTTCACGAACTTTTCGGCGGACTTTCCAGGGGCGATTCTGAGGGGTTATCGCCTAGTAACCCGAGGTGTTTTCCAACCGAACCTAAAACATTTTAAATAAATGTTTGTAAACCAAAGCTAGATGTTTTAAAATGAGATCCGTTCATTTCTGAAAGTGGCTTCCCTGGTTCTGGGCTGGGCTGTTGCGATGGTCCTGTTTGTGAGATTTCAATTATTCCTTAAATGTTCAATTTTTGAATTTCAAATATTTGGTTTTTGAAATTCCCTAGACTCTCGTTGGTCGCCACATTTTATTCTGATGACCGCTTAACGGTTCTCAGTTTGCTTTGCTTTAAATTCTTCTCCCGTTCTTCTTTTTTCCTCTACTGCTTACATTGTGTTTTCCTCTTTCTTTCCGATTTCAACTCGTCCTGCGTCTTTTGTTGCCTTTGGGTGTTTATTTCTTCATTTTTCCAGGTAAATTCTTCTTTTTTGGTTTAATTGTAGTTTTAGTTTTCGTTATGCCTCGAACTAGGTCTTCCATTTCTCTCCCTTCGTCTTGTATGGCGGTAGACTATAGGAATTCGTTGAATACTTTTTCTTCTAATTTTAATAAAGACGCTTTGAACGAGTTTCGTGAGGAGTATGGCATCCCTCTTTGTTACTCACTCACTATGTGTGGTTCTCGCGTCATTGCTAATACTTTCGTTGGTGATGGGAATGTTATTGTGTACAAAGAGCAACTGCGTTGTGGTCTACGTTTTCCCCTTGATCCCTTGATCAAAAGCTTTATTCTGGAGTATCAGGTTCTCTTGGTGCAAATTCATCTGAATGGCATTTGCATTCTTTGTTGTTTTGTTGAGTTAGCAAATGATAGGGGTTTAGTGCCTTCCCTAGGTCTTCTTAGCGAATTGTTCTTTGTTTCTCGTAGAAATAATGAGTTTTACATTCGCCTGACCGCTAATAGGGGTAGGGAAGTGATCGAAAGGGCTTCCTAAGATCACCAAGTGCTGACAACGATCTTTTTTTGTCGTTAGTCATGAGGATGCCTTTATGGACTTTCCTACTGAGTGGGTTGATGATGCGGCTTCGTTAGTTTTTTCTCCCCTTTCTACTACTGTCTTGGAGATAGTAGATTCCCTTGTTGATGATGCCAAAAGTTGTATGTATGACTGTTGTTGTTTAGTAGATAAGTACCTACTTTAGGCGTTTCCCCATCTTGAGTTACCCCTTCGTGTTATGAATGAGGGTCCTCTAGAGAGTGAGGGTACTCTGTCTCAATCGTATCATGCTTCTCCTTCTCCATCAAATGTAGATTTGACTGCTTCTCAGGGTATGCCTCTTTATTGGTTTATCTCTTTTTCTTTGCTATGTTTAACTCCTTTTATTTGTATGTGTTTTGTGAGTGCAGATATGGGTGACAATTACCTTGACACGGTGAAATTGTCCTTTAACGAAGATGCTCCCATCATAATTGGTAATGTTCCTGCATCTACTTCTCTCCCTCCCAAGCCTGTGGAAAAGTTGGAGAAATTATCTGAGGATACTCCTGCTGGTTCTTCTTAGAAGAAGGTCCGCGATGCTCCTGACAAAATGAGACAGGGCTCTGCTAAACGTCTGAAGACAAGTTTAGACTCTTGTCCCAATCCCAGGGAATGGTCGGAGCAAAATGTAGAGAACTTGACTATGACTTCTCTTGATATTGCATCTTTGTTTTCCCAATTTATTCAGCTTCCTCGTGATATGGAAATATGGAGAAACTCTGCGAATGGTGATGTGTGTGACCGTATCGACCTATCATTACTCCATGTTTGATTTGTGTTGTGAGTTTTTTACTTTGTCCCTCTAATCTTTAGATTCTGATTTTTCTTTTGTTTTTTGTACAGCTTCTGCAGGGGAATGCTTTGATTCGTCGCTAAAGGGATGAGGTTGCCCTGTTAAGTCAGAAACATGAGAAGGAGATGGCTGCTCTTCGAGCTGCTGCGATTGCGGAGAAGGTCAAGTTGTCGAGACTCAACCAAACGGCTTCAGACCGCCTCAAGATTATGGAGAAAAAGGTTTCTGATCGCGAAAGTGCCTTTTTGGAATTAAGGACGTCTTATGAGAAGTTATCTCAGTAACAGGAAAATAGCAAGCATGATGCTAATGTGTATGTCAGCGGTTGTTAGACTGACTTTTTCTCGACTGTCATCAAGATCGTGCGCTCAGACTACCCATACTATGACATCAACAAATTTTTGGGCATCGACCTCCGGGCTCTGGGTCAACGTGTTGCGGCTAAGGTTGCCGGGAAGAAAGCGGGTCTACCAACTACAGGTGTTACTGCTGCGATAGAGTCCGAAGGGATTACTACAGGTGCAGATGAAGACGAGCTGACCCAACCTCCTGAAATGGTGACTGCACGTAAGACAATTCTTCTTCCAACCGGTGCTGCTGTTGGGACTGAGTCTACCGTATCGAACAAGGAATTGGGTGATGTTGACCTAGTTGAAGACTCACTTTCAGAAGGAGATGTAAATGGTCAAAAGGAGGGAGCGACCCATTTAGAGGAGAAAGGATAGGTCGTGTGTTTGACCTTTAGCATATTTTCATTTTGTTGCTACGTTTTAGGTAGCGTTTTATTCATACTTTTCGGTGTCCTTATGGCGGACTCCCTTCTTTTGTATTTCTGAACAAGCTCTTTTGCCTGTATTTGGTACTTTACTTTGCCCTGAGTTGGGGCTTTTCAATACATGATGGTTTATGTCGTGCTTCTATGCTTTGTTTCATTTTCCTTATGGTTTGGATTGTGTGGCTTCGTCTTGTGTCTTGCCTCTATGACTGTCTTTAGTGTGCATTTCATATGAATGCGCAGTTAATAAATAAATGATAAAAAAAAGTAACTTTATTCATGAAGGGTGGTTACATCTTTTACTGAAGATATTTCTTCAAGTTTTCAACATTCCATGTTCTAGGCAATGGAGTCCCATCAAGGTGAGCTATTTTGTATGCTCCCTTTCCTACTACTGCTATTACTCGGTATGGCCCGTCCCAGTTGGCTTCGAGCTTTCCAACTCCAGCGGCTCCTGTACCGATTTCTGACTTCTTTAAGACTAAGTCGCCTTCTTCAAAACTTCTTTCTTTGACTCGGGCATTGTGGTATTTAGTCATCTGCCTGCGATATGCTTTAGCTCAGACTGACACTTGGTGTCTCCTTTCTTCGAGGAGGTCCAAGCAAAGTTTCAGGGACTCCTCATTGCGGTCTTCGTCAAAGACCTGGACTCGGAGGGAGGTCATCCCTATTTCTACTGAAAGGACTGCTTCCATTCCATACGTAAGGCGAAATGGTGTTTCTCATGTTGCTTTTTGAGGTGTAGTTCGATATGCCCAGATCACAGGATAAAGCTCATCAATCCATTTGCCTTTTAAGTCGCCTAGTCTCTTTTTTATGCCTGAGAGGATGGTACGATTCATGACTTCTATGAGTCCATTGGTTTGTGGATGTGCGACTGAAGAGAACATAAGAATGATTCCCAGTTCAGTCTCGAAAGGTGGCGCAATCAAATTGTTTGCCATTGTCAGTGACTAGGGCGTGTGGAGTGCCAAACCTGTTTCATGTTAGTATGTCCTTCTAATCGGTATATG
This sequence comes from Mercurialis annua, assembly GCF_937616625.2. Classification (NCBI taxonomy): domain Eukaryota; kingdom Viridiplantae; phylum Streptophyta; class Magnoliopsida; order Malpighiales; family Euphorbiaceae; genus Mercurialis; species Mercurialis annua. The sequence goes on along the minus strand of NC_065570.1, from coordinate 43,678,449 downwards.
TAAGACTAAAAATGAAAAGTAGTTACCAGCTTATGACTTCTTTTGACATACACTTCTGAATCTTGCAATTTGTTATGGTGCTCATCGGCTGTACTTCTATCGACTTGGTGAAGTGGTCCACTGCGACTACAATGAACTTAACTTGTCCTCTGGCAGGGGTGAATGCTCCCAATATGTCTACTCCCCATATAAATGAAAGGCCACGGACTTCCGATAGTTGACTGGTGAGCCGTCGGAGTTCTTATGAGTGACCCAAACCTCTGACACTTATCGCACTTCTTTACCATTTCTTCGGCATCTTTCTTCATGGTCGGCCAGTAGAAACCTTGCAACATTGCCTTTCTATATAGAGTGACTGCGCCTTCGTGCGCTCCACAATCTCCCGCAAGAATTTCCTTGAGTACGTAGTTACGCTCTTCCAGTGATATACATTTGGACCATGGGTGTGAGACCGATGTCCGGTACAACACCCCTTCTATTAGAGAATACACTGAGGAGATTTAGACCAGTTTAGCTGCCTCTGCGCGCCCTTCTAGTAATATTCCATCTGCTAAATATGTCACTATAGGCTGCATCCAGGGATCGAGTACTATGACTGGTAATACTTGCTTCTCTTCTAGTGAGGGCCTTGCCCTTTCTTCTCTCATTTGAGTTGACAGATATAGCTGGCTTTTGCTTGCTGCGGCTTTGGCTATGGCGTCTCCTTTAATGTTCCCCTCCCTAGGAATAGGAACTATCTCCCACTGGCCTCCGTTTTCTCAATGTTTCTGAGCTTTTCTTTTGCCTTTATCATATATTTTGCCATGTTTGGGTCCTTCGTCTGGAATTGTCCCAAGACTTGACTAGTAACTAGTTGAAAATCGCTGTGAATTGTCAACTTTTCTGCTTTCACTTCCGTTGCTATTTTGAGTCTTGTTAAGAGGGCCTCATATTCTGCTACATTATTAGGACAATATAGTGATTTTTGTTTGAATAAAAAAAGAACAAGAAAGTGTTCATACCTGCTACATTTGTAATATCCCGTAAAAAATTTAATTTAATTCTCGATGAAATTCCGGTAATTTTTGGATCCTTTTCGGTAGTGGTTCGGTTTGTGGTTCAACCGAAAGGGTTGAACCACTCTCTTTTAAATCAGGTCTCAAAGAGATCTGATTTTGTGACTATGGGGTCTCGTACGAGACCTTAGCAGATAAGGCATGGTCTCGTACGAGACCATGGTTCTCGAACGAGAACAGCTTGAAATTGATGTTCTCGTTCGAGAACAGCGTATGCCTTCGGGAGGGGCATTTTTGACCTCCAATATTTCACGAATCAGCTCTTTTAAATACGTAAACCATAAACCTAATACATTCTCCACATTTCAAAGAAACCGTAGCCATCATTCGTTTCCATTTTCGCCGAGGAATCATAGATTGTTTCGCTCTCAAAGTTTGAGAAAAGTTATCGGTAAGTGTTGTTCTAAAATTTCAGTTTTGGCATTAAACGGCACTTCCGTATTTTTGATCATTCTTGCTCGTTTCTAGATCGAATTTGATTCCGTTCGGTCTCAGACATTGTGGACTCGATTTTCTACATTCCCCTATCTCGTTTACGATAAACGGTACGTTATCGATCTCGTTTCAATCGCCATACGGTTTCCGTTTTTGAATTACTTTAACTGTTTCTTGAACCATTACCTACTAACAATACCTTCCTTTTCTTTGGTTAAGATTTTGATTTCATTTATGAGTATAAATCTCTTGAATAGATTGTTGTTAGATTTTGTATAGTTGTCTGGGTTGATTTGTGTTCGAATTGAGTTCGGCGATTGTCATTCCCCTTCGTCATGTCTGTTCTGTTTCTCGGTTTCTCGGGTTCATGGCTTTACTGCCATCTCTTGATGATTACATTGGTTATATAAATTGTCTTATGTATAGATTGGTTGAGTTTGATGATGAAACATTGAGGTTAAGTTTGATATTTCTGACACTATTTTGATGATCTGTTTCTAAAGCTTAGGCGGGGTTTGATTTGTTTAAAAGGAAGGAGATGGTCAAATGACCATTTCAATCATGTAATTGTTTTGATCAAAACAAAGTAATCCTTTAAGTTTAACTTTACCTAATAATTTGGATTTCGTTTGATTTATAATTATTATGTTGTAAACGATAGTTATTTATAAATTAAGTCAATATAATTACTCGGGAATTTATAATTGTTTAAGAATATCAAATTGGCATGAAATTGGCTAAATTACAATTTAGCCCCTGAACATTTTTATAACTTAATTAAGTAAGTTTTTAATTAGTAACGTTATATTTTGTTTTAATTATAAACAAAAGCAATTAAATTGATTTCGGACATCAAATTGGCTAAAGTACAGTTTAGCCCCTAATTGACTAAAGTACAATTTAGTCTCTAATTGGCTAAAGTACAGTTTAGTCTGTTAGTAGTATGTGCCCTAGGGCCATTTTTTATTTATACTTGTATAAACAAATCTCATTGGCAATGATATATGTGTTTTATTTGAACTAAGTGCCTCATCAACTAAGTGTTTATTTATTGCATATTGTCCTTATCACATTGTGATAGAATCTATTCTTAAAGTGTTGAGAATATGAGTGACAGATTCTATTATACAAGTGATCTAAATAACCGTTCATGATCAATGGGGTCCTGCGAATAAGGGCATCGCATTATCCCGGAAAGATTGTCACCTCTATTTATTCTCCTGATTAGTAAAGAGTTGCTAATTATAGGAAGTAGTGAGTCTCATACTACTTGATGGGGATCAGAATAAACATGTGGACACTCAAGGTGTTGAGTGAGTCGAACAAGTGATGCTAAATGACTTATACATGGTAATTCATTAAAGTCAATTTAATGTCATCTAGTTCATAATTGTACATATGTCCTTTGACTTGCGGTGACACTATCTTGTATATAGGTGATTAGAGTTTGATACTCCTTAACCCTAGATCTTTCATGAGCTAGGGCCGCGGGATGTGTTGGCTCTAGTTAGTAGTATATGGAGATAGGGGTTTAACCTAGAAAGGATTCATCACTCTGGATGAACGGAGACAAGATTCTATGCTATCTCAAATTGTTCTTGATGGATGATAAAACCTGCGCAGGTGTATATGACTTACATAGAAAGTTGTTTCTAGTGGAAGTCATATTTATCAAGAATTAGAACTGAGAGATGAGGTCATATAATCAAGACATACAGTGTTTGACTTAACCGTGACACTAGTCGAGATTGGAATCTTAGATGAAGGGAATTTTGAGTGTACGGTAATTATGAACATTGGTTCATAAAGAATGCATCGAAACATTCATATCTATTTGGGGGTCGTGATATGTTGCTAGACGTCACTCACGATCTACGAGAATTAATAATTAATGGGATTTAATTATTTAATATAAGAAAGGCGTTTCTTATAACTCTCGTTGCCATATAGATGTGAACCTAGTTAGTCACACACAATAGGGTGTGCAACCGATTGAGTTTACGAGAGATCAATTTCATATAGATACTAGCATATCTCGGAAATTAATCTAAGATGAAAAACAAGTATAAATTAGGGACTAATTTGTAAGAGTTATAAATTAGTAGGCACCTAATTGTATTTTATCCAAGTTAATGTGATGATGTCATGTGATGATGTCACGATGATGTCATGTGATTATGTCATGATGATGTCATGTGATGATGTCACGATGATGTCATACGATGATGTCACGTGATGATGTCATGTGATGATGTCATGTATGTCTCTGTGTGTGACACCTAGCATCCGACGTGTCAGAAGGTGGCAACACCTATGCTTGATGTGTGACACCTAGCATATGATGTGTCAGATGGTGGCAACACCTATGCTTGGTGTGTGACACCTAGCATGTGAGGTGTCGAATGGTGGCAACACCTTTGCTTGGCGTGTGACACCTAGCATGTGAGGTGTTGCATTCTTAAGCAAAGCTCTACCCTATAAATAGAGGTTGCCTTTGCTCATTCTAAACACACCACACTTAAGAGACCATATTTGAAGGAGTTCAAGTAGTCATCAATCACAGAAAAGCTTGGAGAAAGTTTTTTATACATCCCAGCAAAGACGTAATCGAGGCAAGAGTTTGAGCTTAGGGTTGCTCGGCAAGAGGAACTCTTGCAGATTACTTCAAGGCGAGGATTCAATCGGACGCATACTCGTGTGGACGAGCTTGAGGTCGCCGTACTATCGGGACTACAAGAATCGTTGGAGAATCGACATAGGTATTCTTCTTACGGTTTCTAGATGCGTGCTTTAATTACTAGATGATACGACGATCCATTTGTTATTAATATGATCAATTTCTGGATCCGAATTGTTGGAATTCCAATTTTGAATTGAAATATACGATTCGGACCCTCACGTCCCGCTGCACCAACATAGTCCCTAAACTTTTATAAACTTAAAATGGTTGGGTTTTTGGGTTGTAACTTGGGTTACTTGAAATTGAAGTTATTGAGTTCTGCTTTTAAAATGGATTATTATTTTATTGAATTGTATTATTAATATAAACTCGGGTTTATATTTGATAAACGTTTGAGTCGGGTTAGACTAGGGTCACCCGACAAGTGAGGTTAGCTTGGTAGTTATTGGTAACTCGGCTAACCCACTATTTGGAAATTTATTTATTATTTAAAGATTATTAAAGATTATTTATAAATTGGATTCTAAAGCAAGAACTCAATAGACTTGTATTTATTGGGCTTTATTACCTATTGGGTATTTTTGTGTTGCTTTGGATTGTTTATTCTCGACGTGTTAATTGTGCTAGTCCTATGTGCTGTCTAGTACTCTTTAGAGTTAGGGTCTGTTTTAATAATTATTTTATTTGTCTAGACCCGTCTATTGTTCGTGCTTCAGAGGCAAATCAGGATTAGTTGCTTGTCGGTTATCACGTGGATTAGCAAGCAGTACTTACTATTTACCGCTTTATTAAGTAAATTATTATTTTAATATTAAATATATATATTGTACGTATATTGCGAACTGTTTTTATATTATGGCTCTTAGTTGGAACATCTTACCTAATGGGCATCATTAGGACTGTGTGCGCACCGGTATTGATCTGGGTAAGGTATATATGGAAATGTGGTAACTCGGTGTGAGCATAGCTCTCGGGACCAGGTAGAGTAACTCGGTGTAGCTCAGCTCTCGGGACTCTGGTATAAGTGTGGTCAGTGGTAACTCGGTGTAGCTCAGCTCTCGGGACCAGACCTATTAGATTATGTTTATATTTAGAATTGTGGATTAGGGTTCCAACTATTATTCGTAATATCGTTATTAAATGTTTTAAACGGTTTTTAAAGGTTTTCCACTTAATAAATGTAGATAGTTGTATAAACTCATCTCAGTATATCTGACCCCGTTGTTTTCCCAATTTTTCCCAGGGTTATGATCTGAGAGAGTCTGGTGATCTCCGCATTTACTTTTCTTTGGAGGTTCCATTTATTTTAGTAGAACTATCAACTATTTCATTCTTAGACCGCAGTAGTTGACTAGACGTCTTTATTTTATTTTAGTTGTTGTCGGATTGGTCCGACTGGATTATTATTGCTTTGGCATGTTATATTATTATTCAGAATTATTTATGTTAAGTCGAATTAATACTATTATTGGAAAGCATGTTATTTTAATTGCTGAATATTATAACTGCTAGATTTAGGCTGAAGTCTCGGTTGCCCCCGAGCATTGGTTTTCTGTAGGTTTATGTGTGTGTATGTTAATTGAAAGGCTAGCTATGGGTTTTGGTACTATATTATCCCTACCCTAGCGCCGGTCGCGATTCACGAAAATGGATTGTGACAAACTTGGTATCAGAGCTTTGGTTTCAAACCAAGGCCATTTGCTTGCTATGTGTTTACTCTGTTAAGTAAGGTTGTGTCTTAGGAACTATTGCGGATATAGGTTTCTGTCATGTCTTTAAAAAACGTCATCTTTTGATTTTTAAAATATTCTGCCTACACCAATAGATTGCGTCGAGTCAGTCATTATATGTTGATTTGATGCTGTTAAATGTTAATTTTATTTCACTTGGGTGAATATTTTTTATGTTGTTAATTTCTCGGGAAATCCTAATTGTTACTTGTTTGTTCATACTTGGGTATGAAATATCTGTGTATTTTAATTGTTTTTGTGCAATCCTTAGGATATGGACAACGTTGTTCGTACTCGTGCTCGTGCTGCGGCAGAGCAAGAAGCTGAGGCTGATGATGCGATTTCCATGGAAGTCGATCAGAACGTACCACCAGTTCAGGCAAATGCTAGACGTGGTAGAGGTAGAGGTGCTGGCAGAGGTAGAGGTAGAGGCAGAGGAGCTGGTGCTGGTAGACGTGGAGCTAGAGGACGTGGTGCAGCAGGTGTTCAGGCACCGAATGTGCAGCAGGCACCGAATGTGCAGCAGACTCCAGGGGTGCAACAGGCACCGAACATGCAGGCGTTCGACTTCACTACTTTCTTGGCTGGCATTGTCGAAATGCAGAACAACCAGGCTCTTCTGCAGAATCAGTGTACTGCACTGGGTCCGTTAGCGCAGCAACAACAACCTTAGGCTGGTGCTGTAGCTGGTATGGGTGGACTTGCTGGTGTCGGTCACATTCCGACAGACAGAGAGATGGTGATGACCTACACGAAGTTGAATCCGACTTCTTTTGATGGTACTAGGGATGCTATTGACTTTTTGGAAGAGTTTGAGTACAATAGTCAGAGAATTCAAGCTACTTATCGTCAATCAGTGATGCTTGTGGAGATGTCGCTGAAGGGTCCAGCTAAGGACTGGTTTCGCGATAACATCAAGCCAGAGATGGCTACATGGTCTTGGGTTGATTTTGTGAACAGGTTCAGAGGTTACTATCTACCCTTCTCTGTTACTGAGAATTTCAAAGAAAAGCTGCTAAATTTGAAGAAAGGGGATAGATCAGTGACAGACTACACTACAGAGTTTGTCCGTTTGGGGCGGTTTGCTACAGATCTACAGGGTGATCGAGGGCGAGTGAACGACCGCTATCTTAGGGGTTTAGGCTCGGAGTTTCTCCCTTTGCTGATAGGGACAGACATGGAGTTTTCTCGGGTAGTGGATAGTGCTCGACGGATGGAGAATTCGTTGATTCAGTTTGGGACGATCTCTGACCATTTCCAGAATCAGAACGGAAAGAGTGATCTTCCTAGTGGGGGGCAACATTCCCCAGCGCAAAATGGTAGTGGAAACTAATACAGTGGCTCTTCTCAGGCCAACAGGGGGAGTCGTCGTACGCACAACAAGGGGAGGCATAATACTAGGAGTTCTCCGTACAGTTCTAATAGCAGTGGAACTAACCGTGGTTCAGGACGCGGGTACAGTGGTGGATCGAACATTTTGTTCTGCCAAAATTGCAGACGCATGCACTATGGTCAGTGTCAGTTAGCTCCTGGAGGTTGTTTCTCTTGTGGCCAGTGATAGGAATAAAATTACTCCTATATTCCGAGTCGTTTCTATGGATACATAGGGGTGAGATGATATCGTCAAGAGATGTTGACGAGTTTATTGTTAAGCATGCGATGTTGCGGGTGTAGTCGATATAATATACGGCGAGAAAGGCAATTAGGCGTACCTGAGTCGTATATTATTCAAATCGATACATCTTAGTTGATTCAATGGGTTAAACTTAACTAATGTGGAAACCGAAGAATAGCATTAAGTACTTGAGGGTGAAAGCATTAGGAGGCGGAAATGATTGAACCTCATATGAGATATGATGAACAAGTAGTTGTTCACTTATATATCATTTTGATCCCAAGAATAGCATTAAGTACTTGAGGGAAAGATAAATGAGTATAAGAATTCAATCACCCGCTTGAATCTTTTTCCAACAAAGATTCACGTTTCCTATTTTGGAAGTGTAGGATTCGAAAAAGATAGTGGGAGGCCATTTTGATAAAGACCAAATCATTATGGTTTAAATATACAAGACAATAATACTAATTAGAAATCTTTGCTTTCTATAGGTTGATAAGATAAAATGAAATCGAATCCGTTAAGTAGCATTCTCGACAATAATCGCTTAGTGGGTCCTAACTTTGTTGATTGGTTAAGAAATCTCAAAATAGTTCTTGCAAGTGAACACATAGCATATGTTCTTGAGACAAATGTTCCGGGACCATTGCCGATTGAGGCACCTCCCGAGGAACATGAGGCATTGCGCAAGTGGAAGTTAGATGACGAACAAGCCAAGTGCTATATGTTGGCATCTATGAATAACGAGTTGCAAAAGCAACACGAGAAATATCCGGGAGCTCGCGAAATATTGTTTCACTTACAAGAGTTGTATGGTGAATCAAGTCGTTTTGCTAGATATGAGATATCTAAGCAATTATTTTGGGCAAAGCACTCCGAAGGAAAGGGTATTGGAGAACATGTGAACATGATGATTCGATGTATCGAACGGCTAGAGGGTCTAGACTTCATCATGGACTTCAATCTCCAAACGGATATGATCCTTCAATCCCTTCCGGAATCATATGGTAATTTCATCACGAATTACTATATGAATCGGATAGAATGTACACTTGCCGAGTTATCAAACATGTTGATAACTGCTGAAAAGAATAATGTTAAGGGAAAGGAAGTTTCTCTTGTGGTTGCTTCTTCTAGTAAGACTAAGAAGAAGAAAACTAAGAAGAATGTTTTGAAGGCCCAAAAAGCCATTGCGAAAAAGAAGGGCACCTCAGAGAACAAAGGAAAATGTTTCTTTTGTGAAGGCGAGGGACATTGGAAACGAAATTGCCCCAAGTATTTGGAATCCAAGGGCAAGAACAAGAAGAATGAGAATCCCGGTGAGGGTATGTCAATTTCTTGTTATTTCAATTCCAATAACGATAGCTCGTCCAAAGCTTGGGTATTAGATACCGGAGCTAGTTCTCACATTTGTTCATCCTTACAGGATCTAGCAAATGAGAGGAAGTTGGACAAGGACGAAGTGATCTTGAAGCTTGGAAATAACGCAAGCGTTGCGGCTAAAGCTATAGGATCATCTTCTATTTTGTTGTATAAACATGTTTTGTATTTGAATAATGTTTTGTACTTACCAAACGCTTATAGAAATATCATGTCCATATCTTGTATGACAAGATTAGGGTATGATTTCCTATTTACAAAGGATGTTTGTAAAATTATCTATGATAATAAAATCGTTGGTTATGGTTATGTACAAAACGGTCTTTATTGTATAAATGAAGATGTTAGCAATACAAATAATGTTTTAGAAATAAATACCATAAGTGATCAAACCTCAAAACAATTATGGCACTTACGATTAGGACATATTGCGGAAGATAGACTTAACAAGTTGGATAAGATGGGAATCTTGGGCAATCTTGATTCAGCATCAATTTCAACTTGTGAGTCATGTCTTAAAGGCAAAATGACCCGATCACCCTTTGTGGGACAAAGTGGTAGAGCCAAAGATATTTTGGAAATCATACATAGTGATGTATGTGGTCCATTTAAAGAAATGGCACGAGGTGGTTATTTATACTTCATTACCTTCACCGATGATTTATCACGGTATGGGTATGTTGTTCTTATGAAGAACAAGAGTGAAGCTTTTGAAAAATTCAAAGATTTCAAAAATGAAGTAGAAAACCAAATTGGAAAAGGTATTAAAATCCTACGATCTGATCGAGGAGGTGAATACTTGAGTACGGAGTTTGGTACATTCTTAAGAGAATGCGGTATTATTTCCCAACTGACTCCTCCGGGAACACCACAGTTGAATGGTGTATCGGAACGGAGGAATCGTACATTGTTAGACATGGTACGATCAATGATGAGCTATACTGATTTACCCATTTCATTATGGGGTCATGCACTTCTTAGCGCAAATTATATTCTAAATCGAGTACCAACTAAATCCGCTCCGAGAATACCTTATATGATATGGTATGGTAAGGAACCAAGTCTTAAGCATATTAAGATTTGGGGATGTTCGGCATATATCAAAAAGTTGATAACCGACAAGTTGGAATCAAGATCAATCATGGGAAGGTTCGTTGGTTATCCTAAAAACAGTTTAGGATATTATTTCTATATTCCGTCAGAGCAAACAATCGTTGTTAGTCGGGATGCCCATTTTCTTGAAAAAGAGTTTATTCAAGAAGGTGGAAAAGGAAGGAATATTGAATTAGATGAGGAGTCATCTAAAAACCAAGAAAATGATACAATGGAGATTGATCAAACCCATAGTGAACCAAAATTAGTAAAATCTACAGAAACACCTCGAAGATCAAGTAGAGTATCTTATCCACCGGAGAGATATGGTTTTCTTCATGATATTCAGGAGTTGTTTATTCATGGAGAAAATGATCAAATTGTTGATCCTTCTACTTATGAAGAAGCTATATGTGATATAGATTCTTCAAGATGGCTTGAAGCTATGAAATCCGAAATGGATTCCATGTACAGTAACCAAGTTTGGGAGCTAGTCGATCCACCCAATGGTATTATACCAATAGGGAACAAATGGATCTTCAAGCGTAAAACTGGTGCTGATGGAAAAGTGGAGACTTTTAAAGCTAGGCTTGTTGCGAAAGGGTTTTGCCAAAGGCAAGGAGTCGATTATGAAGAGACTTTCTCGCCTGTTGCCATGCTTAAATCCATCCGGATTCTTCTTGCCATAGCTGCACATTTAGATTATGAGGTTTGGCAAATGGATGTCAAAACCGCATTCCTTAATGAATATATTGAGGAAGAAATCTATATGGAACAACCTAAGGGTTTTGAATCCGAAGAAGGTTCCAAGATGTGTAAGCTTAAACGATCCATATATGGATTGAAGCAAGCTTCGAGAAGTTGGAATCGTCGTTTTGATGAAGCTATAAAGAGTTACGAGTTTATCAAAAACGAAGATGAACCATGTGTTTACAAGAAGGTTAGTGGGAGCGCAATCACGTTCCTAGTCTTGTACGTAGATGACATTTTACTAATAGGAAATGATGTCGATATGTTAACCTCTGTAAAGTTTTGGTTATCCAAAACTTTCTCCATGAAAGACCTCGGAGAAGCAACTTATATTCTCGGTATTAGACTCTATAGAGATAGATCTAAGAGAATAATAGGTCTCTCCCAAAGGCTTTACTTAGAAAAGATATTGAAGAAGTTCAATATGGAAAATTCTAAGAGAGGACTGATTCCCGTTAGGCATGGAATTCACCTTTCAAAGGATATGTCTCCAAAGACATCTGAGGAAAGAGATGAAATGGCAAAGATACCATATGCTTCGGCAATTGGTAGTCTTATGTACGCTATGTTGTGTACCAGGCCGGATATTGCCTATGCGGTTAGTTTAACTAGCCGATATCAATCCAATCCAGGTTCGGAACACTGGATGACTGTTAAGAATATCTTTAAGTACTTGAGAAGGACTAAAGATATGATCTTAACATATGGAGGAGGTGATCTACAAATAGACGGCTTTACAGATTCTGATTTTCAATCAGATATAGACGATCGTAAGTCTATATCCGGATTCGTATTCACATGTAATGGAGGAGCAGTGAGTTGGAAGAGTTCCAAACAAGAAACCACTGCAGATTCCACCACAGAGGCTGAGTATATTGCGGTATCAGATGCTGCAAAGGAAGCTGTTTGGATTAGGAAGTTCGTTTCTGAACTTGGTGTGGTTCCTACCATTGAGTCGGCGGTTCCTCTTTTCTGCGACAACAATGGTGCTATAGCCCAGGCAAAGGAACCCCGGTCTCACCAGAAATCCAAACACATAGAAAGGCGCTATCATATCATCCGAGAGATTGTTGGAAAGGGAGATGTGTCTCTCCAAAAGATAGCATCAGCCGATAACACGGCTGACCCACTGACAAAGCCCATGACCCAGAGTCAATTAGATTTACATCTTGAGAAGATGGGGCTTAAATATAGTAGCCAATGGCACTAGTGCAAGTGGGAGATTGTTAGTAGTATGTGCCCTAGGGCCATTTTTTATTTATACTTGTATAAACAAATCTCATTGGCAATGATATATATGTTTTATTTGAACTAAGTGCCTCATCAACTAAGTGTTTATTTATTGCATATTGTCCTTATCACATTGTGATAGAATCTATTCTTAAAGTGTTGAGAATATGAGTGACAGATTCTATTATACAAGTGATCTAAATAACCGTTCATGATCAATGGGGTCCTGCGAATAAGGGCATCGCATTATCCCGGAAAGATTGTCACCTCTATTTATTCTCCTGATTAGTAAAGAGTTGCTAATTATAGGAAGTAGTGAGTCTCATACTACTTGATGGGGATCAGAATAAACATGTGGACACTCAAGGTGTTGAGTGAGTCGAACAAGTGATGCTAGATGACTTATCCATGGTAATTCATTAAAGTCAATTTAATGTCATCTAGTTCATAATTGTACATATGTCCTTTGACTTGCGGTGACACTATCTTGTATATAGGTGATTAGAGTTTGATACTCCATAACCCTAGATCTTTCATGAGCTAGGGCCGCGGGATGTGTTGGCTCTAGTTAGTAGTATATGGAGATAGGGGTTTAACCTAGAAAGGATTCATCACTCTGGATGAACGGAGACAAGATTCTATGCTATCTCAAATTGTTCTTGATGGATGATAAAACCTGCGCAGGTGTATATGACTTGCATAGAAAGTTGTTTCTAGTGGAAGTCATATTTATCAAGAATTAGAATTGAGAGATGAGGTCATATAATCAAGACATACAGTGTTTGACTTAACCGTGACACTAGTCGAGATTGGAATCTTAGATGAAGGGAATTTTGAGTGTACGGTAATTATGAACATTGGTTCATAAAGAATGCATCGAAACATTCATATCTATTTGGGGGTCGTGATATGTTGCTAGACGTCACTCACGATCTACGAGAATTAATAATTAATGGGATTTAATTATTTAATATAAGAAAGGCGTTTCTTATAACTCTCGTTGCCATATAGATGTGAACCTAGTTAGTCACACACAATAGGGTGTGCAACCGATTGAGTTTACGAGAGATCAATTTCATATAGATACTAGCATATCTCGGAAATTAATCTAAGATGAAAAACAAGTATAAATTAGGGACTAATTTGTAAGAGTTATAAATTAGTAGGCACCTAATTGTATTTTATCCAAGTTAATGTGATGATGTCATGTGATGATGTCACGATGATGTCACGATGATGTCATGTGATTATGTCATGATGATGTCATGTGATGATGTCACGATGATGTCATACGATGATGTCACGTGATGATGTCATGTGATGATGTCATGTATGTCTCTGTGTGTGACACCTAGCATCCGACGTGTCAGAAGGTGGCAACACCTATGCTTGATGTGTCACACCTAGCATATGATGTGTCAGATGGTGGCAACACCTATGCTTGGTGTGTGACACCTAGCATGTGAGGTGTCGAATGGTGGCAACACCTTTGCTTGGCGTGTGACACCTAGCATGTGAGGTGTTGCATTCTTAAGCAAAGCTCTACCCTATAAATAGAGGTTGCCTTTGCTCATTCTAAACACACCACACTTAAGAGATCATATTTGAAGGAGTTCAAGTAGTCATCAATCACAGAAAAGCTTGGAGAAAGTTTTTTATACATCCCAGCAAAGACGTAATCGAGGCAAGAGTTTGAGCTTAGGGTTGCTCGGCAAGAGGAACTCTTGCAGATTACTTCAAGGCGAGGATTCAATCGGACGCATACTCGTGTGGACGAGCTTGAGGTCGCCGTACTATCGGGACTACAAGAATCGTTGGAGAATCGACATAGGTATTCTTCTTACGGTTTTTAGATGCGTGCTTTAATTACTAGATGATACGACGATCCATTTGTTATTAATATGATCAATTTCTGGATCCGAATTGTTGGAATTCCAATTTTGAATTGAAATATACGATTCGGACCCTCACGTCCCGCTGCACCAACATAGTCCCTAAACTTTTATAAACTTAAAATGGTTGGGTTTTTGGGTTGTAACTTGGGTTACTTGAAATCGAAGTTATTGAGTTCTGCTTTTAAAATGGATTATTATTTTATTGAATTGTATTATTAATATAAACTCGGGTTTATATTTGATAAACGTTTGAGTCGGGTTAGACTAGGGTCACCCGACAAGTGAGGTTAGCTTGGTAGTTATTGGTAACTCGGCTAACCCACTATTTGGAAATTTATTTATTATTTAAAGATTATTAAAGATTATTTATAAATTGGATTCTAAAGCAAGAACTCAATAGACTTGTATTTATTGGGCTTTATTACCTATTGGGTATTTTTGTGTTGCTTTGGATTGTTTATTCTCGACGTGTTAATTGTGCTAGTCCTATGTGCTGTCTAGTACTCTTTAGAGTTAGGGTCTGTTTTAATAATTATTTTATTTGTCTAGACCCGTCTATTGTTCGTGCTTCAGAGGCGAATCAGGATTAGTTGCTTGCCGGTTATCACGTGGATTAGCAAGCAGTACTTACTATTTACCGCTTTATTAAGTAAATTATTATTTTAATATTAAATATATATATTGTACGTATATTGCGAACTGTTTTTATATTATGGCTCTTAGTTGGAACATCTTACCTAATGGGCATCATTAGGACTGTGTGCGCACCGGTATTGATCTGGGTAAGGTATATATGGAAATGTGGTAACTCGGTGTGAGCATAGCTCTCGGGACCAGGTAGAGTAACTCGGTGTAGCTCAGCTCTCGGGACTCTGGTATAAGTGTGGTCAGTGGTAACTCGGTGTAGCTCAGCTCTCGGGACCAGACCTATTAGATTATGTTTATATTTAGAATTGTGGATTAGGGTTCCAACTATTATTCGTAATATCGTTATTAAATGTTTTAAACGGTTTTTAAAGGTTTTCCACTTAATAAATGTAGATAGTTGTATAAACTCATCTCAGTATATCTGACCCCGTTGTTTTCCCAATTTTTCCCAGGGTTATGATCTGAGAGAGTCTGGTGATCTCCGCATTTACTTTTCTTTGGAGGTTCCATTTATTTTAGTAGAACTATCAACTATTTCATTCTTAGACCGCAGTAGTTGACTAGACGTCTTTATTTTATTTTAGTTGTTGTCGGATTGGTCCGACTGGATTATTATTGCTTTGGCATGTTATATTATTATTCAGAATTATTTATGTTAAGTCGAATTAATACTATTATTGGAAAGCATGTTATTTTAATTGCTGAATATTATAACTGCTAGATTTAGGCTGAAGTCTCGGTTGCCCCCGAGCATTGGTTTTCTGTAGGTTTATGTGTGTGTATGTTAATTGAAAGGCTAGCTATGGGTTTTGGTACTACATTATCCCTACCCTAGCGCCGGTCGCGATTCATGAAAATGGGTTGTGACAAACTTGGTATCAGAGCTTTGGTTTCAAACCAAGGCCATTTGCTTGCTATGTGTTTACTCTGTTAAGTAAGGTTGTGTCTTAGGAACTATTGCGGATATAGGTTTCTGTCATGTCTTTAAAAAACGTCATCTTTTGATTTTTAAAATATTCTGCCTACACCAATAGATTGCGTCGAGTCAGTCATTATATGTTGATTTGATGCTGTTAAATGTTAATTTTATTTCACTTGGGTGAATATTTTTTATGCTGTTGATTTCTCGGGAAATCCTAATTGTTACTTGTTTGTTCATACTTGGGTATGAAATATCTGTGTATTTTAATTGTTTTTGTGCAATCCTTAGGATATGGACAACGTTGTTCGTACTCGTGCTCGTGCTGCGGCAGAGCAAGAAGCTGAGGCTGATGATGCGATTTCCATGGAAGTCGATCAGAACGTACCACCAGTTCAGGCAAATGCTAGACGTGGTAGAGGTAGAGGTGCTGGCAGAGGTAGAGGTAGAGGCAGAGGAGCTGGTGCTGGTAGACGTGGAGCTAGAGGACGTGGTGCAGCAGGTGTTCAGGCACCGAATGTGCAGCAGGCACCGAATGTGCAGCAGACTCCAGGGGTGCAACAGGCACCGAACATGCAGGCGTTCGACTTCACTACTTTCTTGGCTGGCATTGTCGAAATGCAGAACAACCAGGCTCTTCTGCAGAATCAGTGTACTGCACTGGGTCCGTTAGCGCAGCAACAACAACCTTAGGCTGGTGCTGTAGCTGGTATGGGTGGACTTGCTGGTGTCGGTCACATTCCGACAGACAGAGAGATGGTGATGACCTACACGAAGTTGAATCCGACTTCTTTTGATGGTACTAGGGATGCTATTGACTTTTTGGAAGAGTTTGAGTACAATAGTCAGAGAATTCAAGCTACTTATCGTCAATCAGTGATGCTTGTGGAGATGTCGCTGAAGGGTCCAGCTAAGGACTGGTTTCGCGATAACATCAAGCCAGAGATGGCTACATGGTCTTGGGTTGATTTTGTGAACAGGTTCAGAGGTTACTATCTACCCTTCTCTGTTACTGAGAATTTCAAAGAAAAGCTGCTAAATTTGAAGAAAGGGGATAGATCAGTGACAGACTACACTACAGAGTTTGTCCGTTTGGGGCGGTTTGCTACAGATCTACAGGGTGATCGAGGGCGAGTGAACGACCGCTATGTTAGGGGTTTAGGCTCGGAGTTTCTCCCTTTGCTGATAGGGACAGACATGGAGTTTTCTCGGGTAGTGGATAGTGCTCGACGGATGGAGAATTCGTTGATTCAGTTTGGGACGATCTCTGACCATTTCCAGAATCAGAACGGAAAGAGTGATCTTCCTAGTGGGGGGCAACATTCCCCAGCGCAAAATGGTAGTGGAAACTAATACAGTGGCTCTTCTCAGGCCAACAGGGGGAGTCGCCGTACGCACAACAAGGGGAGGCATAATACTAGGAGTTCTCCGTACAGTTCTAATAGCAGTGGAACTAACCGTGGTTCAGGACGCGGGTACAGTGGTGGATCGAACATTTTGTTCTGCCAAAATTGCAGACGCATGCACTATGGTCAGTGTCAGTTAGCTCCTGGAGGTTGTTTCTCTTGTGGCCAGTGATAGGAATAAAATTACTCCTATATTCCGAGTCGTTTCTAAGCGTCTTTAATCGCTTTTATCGTATTATTCATACATTATTTAGTGTTTTTATGCTTTATGGTGTGTGTTAGTGGTTCAAGGATTATTTAGTGATTATGGAGTGTTTTGAACAATAAAGAGTATAAATCGTGGATTAGATCGATGTCGTGAAGCTTGGGAATGAAGAGAGCACATTTGCACACATAAAAATCTGACCCCGACGCATTCATTGGCAATTTTGGAGCAGTTAATGACTTCAAATGACTTTATGTTCTTCCTAAAAAATCAAGTAGACATCCTAAGCTTTCCAGCGGTTCAAGAACCGACCCATTTGGAGTTTTCTACATTGAGTTATGAAGTTTTGAAGTTAGTAGTTTTGCAGCTGAAATTGTGTCTCGAACGAGAATTGGAGGTACGAACGTACCAAGGCAAATTTGTCAATTTCTCGAACGAGAAACCATTATTTCGAACGGGAATTGACTTATTTCGAACGTACCATGAATTATTTCGAACGAGACATGCAAAAAAGGGTTGAATCAGTGTCCGAATTGGATTCTTCTCCTATTTCAACTTCAACGCAACTCCTAATCCAATTCCGACTTTTATTTGGAGTTATTTTATTATTCATGGACTACCTCCACTATATAAAGGCATTGTAATATCATTAGTTAATCAATCAATAAATAGATGAGACATTAGATTACATTAGTTATAATTTAGTTTTTATTAAATAGCTTTTAGTTTAGTTGTTTTCCAGCAGTTTATAAGTAGTTTATAATTAGTTTCTTTAAGACGATTGTTGAAGATTTCAAGTTTAATCAAGACGATTAGTTTCCGGTATTTATTGTTTAGTTATGCTTTCTTCTTCATCATCCTTCTTGTTTTGTTTCAGTTTTAATATGAGTAACTAAAACGCTTGTTCGAGGGTTGATATGAACTTATAAATTGGTAATTATTTGGATTGGATGGATTAGTGTTAATTCGTGTCTTAATTATTAATCTTATTGCTTGGATTAAATTATCTACTTAGTTCATGATTTTGTGTTTAATTAACTAATTGAGAGATTGTTAATTAAATAGACATAGATAATTAAGAACTTAAAGAAAAACGCCGTGAGAGCGGGTTGGAATTTAGGTAGTCATTGAGTTTGCTTAATAATTATAATTTGATTATTTAATTCAGTTTTAATACCGTGAGAGCGAGTTAATAATTGGTTAGTTAATTAGGTTGTGATTTTATTCGGATCTTTGAGGCTTGAGAGGGCGGGATTCGGTGCTTTAGAATAGCTCGATTCGCGATAAAATCACTAAGAAATCCTATTCCATAATTTTATCTATTTGGGACTATCAATCCTTGAGTTTTTTAATCTTATTGTTTTAAATCATATTTTATTATTTGTTTTCAGTTTATATTAGTTTAATTAGATTACAAAACCCTATTGATTTTTCTAGCTAGCTGATTAAAGAATATTTGAAATTAGTGATTAAGTCCATTGTCTCTGTGGGATCGATACTTGGTCTTCCAAGTTATATTACTTGCGCGATATCGTACACTTGCGATTATTTGCCAACAAGTTTTTGGCGCCGTTGCCGGGGATAATTGCGTACTTAATAAATTAAGAGTATTATATTCTTGATTGTGTTAGCCTTAATTTTCTATTATTTTATTTGATTTTTTTTTGTTTGTTGGATTTTACGTGGGGTGTTCTTATTTTTGGGTGTGCAGGAAATTTGATATTTGTTGGTTTATCCTTTTTTTTGTACCTATTCTGGAAGGAGTAATGGCATGGAATCAAAATTATATGCAGTATCAAAATGTTCAGTATAATTGTGAAATTTGTGTGGATTTTGGTCATATTCAAGTAGAGTGTCATGTACTCTATCCAGATTGGAATGGACATGCCAACTATGTGGGTGATCAATGTCAAGCTAGTGACACTTATGGTTGGAACGATACTTGGGAGAACTTCAATGAAAATTTGAACATTAATTCAAGTTATCACCCACATCAAAACGAATGGGATTTCATTTCCAACTTTGACAATGAACAACAACAATCACCGGATTTTCAGCAAAATTGGAATGTGGATGAAGGAAGCAAGATTGACGAATTAATTGAGGAGATGAGAACCGCTTTCCAAAATCAAGCCGCCATCAACCACCGTCTTGAGACGCAAATTTCTCAATTGGCTATTTTGATTCAAAATATATCTCAAGGTGGTCTACCATCTACAACGGAATCAAATCTAAAAGAGCAAGTAAAAGCGATTGAGTTTCGAAGCGGAAAATCGCTTGACAATCCGCATGTTACGAAGGTGGTTCAAGTTGACGATGTGCCGATCAATAGTGAGGATGAGATGGCTGAAATTTCATATGTCAATGCTTTAGTTGGAAATCATCCAACAAAGGTAAATGTAGAGGTCGAAAAAGAACAGTGTGAGGATGGTGAACTTGAAACTCCGATTTTCCACCCAATTACAACATCCATGAGCTTAAATAATGAAAGTGGAGAGCAATTTGGTATTACGGTACTCTACGAGGAATTTAATAAAACCTTTGATTTCAAAGATCCATTCTTAGAAGGGTTTGATTCCGAGTATGATGGAAATAATACTAAACATATGAATATGCTTCATACTCCTATGTTCTCTACTATAGAGTACAAGCATACTCTATATCATCCGAGTTTTTCTTGAAGGAGCCAACAAGAAAAAAAGGGAGAAGATGCTACCAAAACGGCTTCCTCATGTTAGGTTTTATTTTTAGCAACCTTACGCGAAGAGTCTAGCTTTAGACTCTAACTAAAGCGCACTTGGGAGGCAATCTCATAGAGGTATTATTTTTCTTTCATCTTACACTCATGTTTTTCAATTTTTTTATTTCATTACACTGAGGACATTGCATGAAATAGTGTGAGGATGGAGGAAAAACATATCGTTTAGTTAGGATTTTTATTTATTTATTATTGTTTGTTTATTTATGTTTTCTTAGGTTTAGTTTGTGTTTTTTTATTATTGTTGTTTTTTTTTTTTGTGTTTTAGTAGATTGTATTAGGGTGTTTTAGGGTATTTGTAGTTTATTTCAATGCCTTGTATCGCTTTAAATCTTTGTCTTTCAATTATGAAAAAAGTGTTAGTTGATTTGGTGTTATCTTTTAAATTTGTCAATTTTAGATTTCCCCAAATCAATGAATGTATAAACGCGGCTTCTTAATTCGACAATTGATAAGTGATGCTTGCTTAATGACTTAATAATTCGTTGACATAATCCGATGAAATAAAGATGAATTCAAAATTTAGACTTGTTCAAATCGTTGAAACATAATTGATTAACTTGATGCGGATGCATGACATGTCGATTGTTTATTTTTATGGTCGTTTTTAAACTTTTGGCATAAGTAGCATAATTTTTGTAGGAATTGAGTTTATGGCATAACACTACACACTTTTGAGAGTTTTGAGCCTAATTTTCTTGTTGTGAGTGTTGATTTCGTGTTTTATTCCTAGAACTTGCTCGGTGTCCGTTTAAAGTTACACGGTTGAGTTTTCAACAATTAGATGATTATGGCAATTAGATATACCCTTTTCTTTTAGACCACCTAAATAGACTACCCTTTATCCCCTAGATTACACCAATTTGAGCCTTAAACTTTTTTATTGTTTTTACCATATTTTACCATTTACCGTTCTATGTTTTACCTCTTTTGTTTACCTTATCGACTTGATATATTATTTGTTATGACTATGATGAATATAGGTGATTAATAACTTAAGATTAGTGAAACGAGAAAGTGAACTACATTGTGCTTAAAAGATAAAGTTACGCCTTGAAAAAGATTGAAAAAGAAAAAAAAAAGGAGATAGAAATTTGCAAGAAAAAAAAAGAGCTCAAAAAGAAGAAAAAATTCTGAGATTTCAAAAGGCAATGAGTAAAGCGTAATTCAAAAAGGAAAAGAAAGTTATGAGTTCACATAAACGCAAAAGCGGAGTTAGATCAACCTAGAAGTTAATAGTAGTAATAAATAGTTTATTAATTTGATATTTAGCCTTTATTTTATCCTTTTTACCTACCCTTTTACCTTAGCCACGTTACAACCTCATTAAAGACCATATGATTTTTGTTGATTACCGAATCAAGTAGCGGAGTCCGAGACTATGAGCAAGCTTATGGTGAGTATTCATGTTTTCAATTGTGAGATTTTCTTTGTTACATACCCTACTTGTTCATATATTGATGCCATTAGCTCGGTTTTTACTAATTTGTGTTATGATTCGCCTAAAGTGAGAAATCGATTATTTTCCATGTCCCGCAAGTGATAGTGAAACTTGAAGTGTGATTCAATTTGACCTTGTGCTAATGACTTAGTAACCGTTGTTATGTTGAGTTATGTTATTGAGTTATACTTGTTATTTGATTGTATCACTATTTCATTGTCGGTTTTAGAAGTTTGTTTTTCATATTGTTCATAGGTTTGGCGATTTCTATTATTGATTTATTGTTAAGATTGTGCCAAGTTTTCTAACATGTTTTGTAGAATAAGATTTATTTCTTGCTTGAGGACAAGCAAAGGGTAAGTGTGAGGATGTTTGATAGCAGTAAAATTACTCATATATTCCGAGTCGTTTCTAAGCGTCTTTAATCGCTTTTATCGTATTATTCATACATTATTTAGTGTTTTTATGCTTTATGGTGTGTGTTAGTGTTTCAATAATTATTTAGTGATTATGGAGCGTTTTTAGCAATAAAGAGTATAAATCGTGGATTAGATCGAAGTCGTGAAACTTGGGAATGAAGAGAGCACATTTGCACAAATAAAAATCTGACCCCAACGCATTCATTGGCTATTTTGGAGCAGTTAATGACTTCAAATGACTTTATGTTCTTCATAATAAATAAATTAGACATCCTAAGCTTTCCAGCGGTTCAAGAACCAACCCATTTGGAGTTTTTTACATCGAGTTATGAAGTTTTGAAGTTAGTAGTTTTGCAGCTGAAATTGTGTCTCGAACGAGAATTGGAGGTACGAACGTACCAAGGCAAATTTGCCAATTTCTCGAACGAGAAACCATTATTTCGAACGGGAATTGACTTATTTCGAACGTACCATGAATTATTTCGAACGAGACATGCAAAAAAGGGCTGAATAAGTGTCTGAATTGGATTCTTCTCCTATTTCAACTTCAACGCAACTCCTAATCCAATTCCGACTTGTATTTGGAGTTATTTTATTATTCATGGACTACCTCCACTATATAAAGGCATTGTAATATCATTTTTTAATCAATCAATAAATAGATTAGACATTAGATTACATTAGTTATAATTTAGTTTTTATTAAATAGCTTTTAGTTTAGTTTTTTTCCAATAGTTTATAAGTAGTTTATAATTATTTTCTGCAAGACGATTGTTGAAGATTTCAAGTTTAATCAAGACGATTAGCTTTCGGTATTTATTGTTTAATTATGCTTTCTTCTTCATCATCCTTCTTGTTTTGTTTCAGTTTTAATATGAGTAACTAAAACCCTTGTTTGAGGGTTGATATGAACTTATAGATTGGTAATTATTTAAATTGGATGGATTAGTGTTAATTCGTGTCTTAATTATTAATATTATTGCTTGGATTAAATTAGCTACTTAGTTCATGATTTTGTATTTAATTAATTAATTGAGAGATTGTTAATTAAATAGACATAGATAATTAAGAACTTAAAGATAAACGCCGTGAGAGCGGGTCGGAATTTAGGTAGTCATTGAGTTTGCCTAATAATTATAATTTGATTATTTAATTCAGTTTTAATATCGTGAGAGCGAGTTAATAATTGGTTAGTTAATTAGGTTGTGATTTTATTCGAATCTTTAAGGCTTGAGAGGGCGGGATTCAGTGTTTTAGAATAGCTCGATTCGCGATAAAATCACTAAGAAATCCTATTCCATAATTTTATTTATTTGGGACTATCAATCCTTGAGCTTTTTAATCTTATTGTTTTAAATCATATTTTATTATTTGTTTTCAGTTCATATTAGTTTAATTAGATTACAAAATCCAATTGATTTTTCTAGCTAGCCGATTAAAGAATATTTGAAATTAGTGATTAAGTCCATTGTCTCTGTGGGATCGATACTTGGTCTTCCAAGTTATATTACTTGCGCGATATCGTACACTTGCGATTATTTGCCAACAGCCAGCCGGGTCATTTCTCCAAGGAGTGTCCGACATATGGGCAGCATATGTCTAATTCCAGTGTGGCGCAGTCGTCTTACCAGCAGCAGAGACCTGCGTTTACACAGTCTGTAGGGTACTCTCAACCTGCAACATCTTTTGGTTGCCAGCGCGACCGTGGTTATGGTGGTAGAGGTTTTGGTGGCCGTGGTAACAGTGGCAGAGGTTCCAACAGTTATGGTACTGGGCAGAGTTCGCAGCAGCAGCCGCAGGGTCAGGCCAGAGTGTTCGCACTTACTCCTCAGGATGCGCGTGCATCAAATGATGTGGTGCAAGGTACCATTCCGATTTCTTTTACTGGTGCTTTGGTGTTATTTGATGCGGGTGCAACCCATTCGTTTGTTTCTACTTGTTTTGCGGGAAAATTGGGTATTGCACCATCTATTTTGAGCGAACCTCTACCTGTGTCTACACTTATGTCTGAAGTTGTAGTAGTGGACGTCGTTTATCCTTCTTGTCCAGTGGTTATTCAGGGTAGAGAATTATGTGCTGATTTAATTGTGCTTGTTGTTCTTTCTTTTAGTGTCATCTTGGGGATGGATTGGCTGTCACGCCACTTTGCTTCTATTGACTGTCGAGGGAAGTCAGTCGAGTTTCGGATTCCAGGTGATCTACCTTTTTCCTTTCAGGGAGAAAAGGCGGAGACACCCAAGAATCTGATTTCCTCCATCAAGGCGAAGCGGATGTTAGGCAAGGGTTGTCAGGGTTTCCTTGTTGTGGTTCGTGATTTGGAGACTGATAGTGGTAATATGCATAGTGTTCCGATAGTGAATGAGTTCACTGATGTGTTTCCAGAGGAATTGCCTGGATTACCACCTGATCGTGAGATTGAGTTTTGTATTGATATGGTTTCTGGTACAGCTTCGATTTTGATACCGCCGTATCGGATGGCTCCTATAGAGCTGAAGGAGTTGAAGGACCAGTTACAAGAGTTGTTGGATAGCAGGTTCATCAGACCGAGTACTTCTCCATGGGGTGCTCCAGTTCTGTTTGTGAAGAAGAAAGACGGTTCCTTTCGACTGTGTATCGACTACAGACAGTTGAATAAGGCTACTGTCAAGAACAGATATCCTCTTCCTCGCATCGATGATTTATTTGACCAGTTGCAGGGTGCGAAATGTTTTTCCAAGATTTATTTGAGGTCCGGGTATCAACAACTTCGGATCCGTGATGAATATGTGCCTAAGACTGTTTTTCGGATGCGTTATGGATATTTTGAGATTTTGGTTATGTCCTTTGGTCTGACGAACGCACTAGCAGCGTTTATGGATATGATGAAGAGAGTGTTCAAGCCGTTTTTAGATCAATTCGTTATCGTTTTCATTGATGACATTTTGATCTATTCTCGGAGTGAGGAGGAGCATGCTTACCATTTGAGACTATACTACAAACATTGCGTGAGCATCAGTTTTATGCTAAATTCTCAAAATGTGAGTTCTGGTTGGATCAAGTTACCTTTCTAGGACACGTGGTGTCGAAAGATGGGATCAAGGTTTATCCGAAGAAGATTGAGGTAGTTATGGATTGGAAGAGGCCAAGGTCAGTTACCGAGATTAGGAGTTTTCTAGGTTTAGCTGGCTACTATCGTCAGTTCGTGCAAGATTTCTCCAGAATATCTGCACCGTTGACTAAACTGACACAGAAGGGTGTTAAGTTTGAGTGGACTGACAAGTGTGAGGCGAGCTTTGAGAAGCTCAAGGAGATTTTGACTACAATTCCGGTTTTGGCATTGCCTTCTAGCATTGACGGTTTCACAGTGTATTGTGATGCGTCTCGGATTGGTTTGGGTTGCGTTCTAATGCAACATGGACATGTGATTGCATATGCTTCCAGACAGTTAAAGAAGCATGAGGTGAATTACCCTACTCATGATTTAGAGTTGGCAGTTGTGGTTTTTGCGCTGAAAATTTTGAGGCATTACTTGTATGGTGCTACTTGTGAGATTTTCACTGATCATAAGAGTCTGAAGTATATCTTTGATCAGAGAGAGTTGAACTTGAGACAGAGGAGGTGGTTAGAGTTGCTGAAAGACTACGATTGTACTATTCAGTACCATCTTGGTAAGGCTAATGTGGTAGCCGATCCGTTGAGTCGCAAGTCTTCGGGCAGTTTGGCTCATATATCTGAGATTGGGCGTAGACCCATGGTTAGAGAGTGGCACAGTTTGATAGCTTCAGGCTCTGGTTTTCAGGTTTCTCAGGCTGGTTGTTTGTTAGCACAGTTGCAAGTGCAACCTGTTTTGACTGATCGGATCAAAGCCTTACAAGCTGAGGATCCACAGTTGAAACGGATTATTAAGAAGGTTCAGCAGGATGGAAATTCTGAATTTACTTTTGTGGATGGTATTCTGAGACATGGTTCGAGATTGTGTGTTCCGGATTCATATGGCTTGAGGGACCAGATTCTGGAAGAAGCGCACAAATCTGCTTATAGTGTTCATCCGGGTTCTACTAAGATGTACCATGATCTTATGGGTACCTACTGGTGGAGCAGGATGAAGAAGGATGTCACTGAGTATATTTCTAAGTGTCTGACTTGCCAGCAGGTGAAGCTGGAGCATCAGAGAACTTTTGGCTATCTGCAGCCACTACCTATTCCATAGTGGAAGTGGGAGCGAATTGCCATGGATTTTATGGTTGGTTTACCACGTACTCGACAGGGGTACAATTCCATCTGGGTGATAGTTGACCGTATGACCAAGTCAGCTCATTTCCTTTCGATTAAGGTTTCGTATACTGCTTCGAGGTTAGCTCAGTTGTACATCGACAGGATTGTCAGTTTGCATGGTGTACCGGCTTCTATTGTTTCAGACAGAGGTTCTGTGTTTACTTCGAGGTTCTAGAAAGCGTTACAGGAATCCTTGGATTCTCGGTTGGATTTCAGCACAGCTTTTCATCCTCAAACTAACGGTCAGTCTGAGAGGACTATTCAGACGTTGGAGGATATGCTCAGGATGTGTGTTCTCGATTTTCAGGGTAGCTGGGATACTCATTTGCCGTTGATTGAGTTTTCTTATAACAACAGTTACCACGCGAGTATCGAGATGGCGCCGTATGAGGCTTTATACGGGCGCAAGTGTAGATCTCCTATCTGTTGGGAGGAGGTCGGAGAGCGTAAACTCTCGGGAGCTGAGATTATTAAGATTAACTCAGAGAAGGTACCGTTGATCAAACGGAGGTTAGAGACTGCTTTTAGTCGGCATTATATTTTGTTTTAATTATAAACAAAAGCAATTAAATTGATTTCGGATATCAAATTTGCTAAAGTACAGTTTAGCCCTTAATTGGCTAAAGTACAGTTTAGTCCCTAATTCGCTAAAGTACAGTTTAGTCCCTAATTTGCTAAAGTACATTTTAGTCCCTAAACTTTTATAAACTTAAAATGGTTGGGTTTTTTGGTAGTAACTTGGGTTACTTGAAATTGAAGTTATTGAGTTCTGCTTTTAAAATGGATTATTATTTTATTGAATTATTTTATAAATATAATCTCGGGTTTATATTTGATAAACGTTTGAGTCAGGTTAGACTTGGGTCACCCGACAAGTGAGGTTAGCTTGGTAGTTATTGGTAACTCGGCTAACCCACTATTTGGAAATTTATTTATTATTTAAAGATTAGTAAATAATATTTATAAATTGGATTCTAAAGCTAGAACTCAATAGACTTGTATTTATTGGGCTTTATTACCAATTGAGTATTTTTGTGTTGTTTTGGATTGTTTATTCTCGATGTGTTAATTGTGCTAGTCCTATGTGCTGTCTAGTACTCTCTAGAGTTAGGGTCTGTTTTAATAATTATTTTATTTGTCTAGACCCGTCTATTGTTCATGCTTCAGAGGCGAATCAGGATTAGTTGCTTGCCGGTTATCACGTGGATTAGCAAGCAGTACTTACTATTTACCACTTTATTAAGTAAATTATTATTTTAATATTAAATATATATATTGTACGTATATTGCGAACTGTTTTTATATTATGGCTCTTAGTTGGAACATGCTACCTAATGGGCATCATTAGGACTGTGTGCGCACCGGTATTGATCTGGGTAAGGTATATATGGAAATGTGGTAACTCGGTGTGAGCATAGCTCTTGGGACCAGGTAGAGTAACTCGGTGTAGCTCAGCTCTCGGGACTCTGGTATAAGTGTGGTCAGTGGTAACTCGGTGTAGCTCAGCTCTCGGGACCAGACCTATTGGATTATGTTTATATTTAGAATTGTGGATTAGGGTTCCAACTATTATTCGTAATATCGTTATTAAATGTTTTAAACGGTTTTTAAAGGTTTTCCACTTAATAAATGTAGATAGTGGTATAAACTCATCTCAGTATATCTGACCCCGTTGTTTTCCCAATTTTTCCCAGGGTTATGATCTGAGAAAGTCTGGTGATCTCCGCATTTACTTTTCTTCGGAGGTTCCATTTATTTTAGTAGAACTATCAACTATTTCATTCTTATACCGCAGTAGTTGACTAGGCGTCTTTATTTTATTTTAGTTGTTGTCAAATTGGTCCGACTAGATTATTATTTCTTTGGCATGTTATATTATTATTCAGAATTATTTATGTTAAGTCGAATTAATACTATTATTGGAAAGCATGTTATTTTAATTGCTGAATATTATAACTGCTAGATTTCGGCTGAAGTCTCGGTTGCCCCTGAGCATTGGTTTTCTGCAGGTTTATGTGTATGTATGTTAATTGAAAGGCTAGCTACGGGTTTTGGTACTACATTACCCCTACCCTAGCGCCGGTCGCGATTCATGAAAATGGGTCGTGACAACATTGTTGGTAGCCTTGAAACTCAGGTGCACTGCGTATTCTATGATGATCTTGTTGGGTCCCAGTAGGACTATGCCTGCTCCTGCACCTTGCTCACTGAGGCTCCGTCTACGAACAGGTTCCATGTCAACTCTTCAGTGACTAAGTCGCATGGCTTTTCCGTCATCTCCGCCACGAAGTCAGCAAGTGCTTGATCCTTCAAGGTGGTCCTCAGTTCATATCTGATATCATGCTCTCCCAACTGTACTGACCAGCTAACCAACCGTCTTGAAGTCTCCGGTCGATGGAGTGCTTTCTTCAAAAGCTGGTTTATGAGTACTATGACTATGTGTCCTTGGAAATATGGTTTAAGCTTTTTGGTCGTCACTACTATGGCTAGTTCCAGTTTGTCGATGGTTAGATAGTTAAGCTCCGCCCCTTTCAGCGTTCTACTTATGTAATAAATTGGTCTTTCCTCTTCTTCTTCTTCTTCTTCTTGTACAAGTACTGAGGCGATAGTCTGTCTCCCTACCGACAAGTACAGGTATAACGTCTCTCCGGCTATGGGTCTACTCAGTGGGGGTAGATTAGTCAAGAATGACTTTAAATCCTCAAATTATGTTTGACAATCTTTGTCCCATTTGAATTTTTTCATGTTCTCGAGTTTTTGAAGAAAGGTAAGCGTCCCAGTGCCGTGACTCTTCCATTCAATTTATGCACGTCCCTCACACTCTGGGGGGCCTTCATATCTATGACTGCTTGGATCTTTTCTGGGTTTGCTTCTATTCCTCGTTGGCTGATCAAATAGCCTAGGAATTTCATTGCTTTTACTCCAAAGGCGCATTTTGCTAGGTTGAGCTTCATTCCGAATTTATTCAAAACGTTGAAAGTCTCTTCTAAGTCTCGTGCGTGTTCCTCTGCCGTCATACTCTTCACGATTATGTCGTCAACATAAGCTTCCACGTTCCTCCCCAACTGGTCTTGAAACATGAAGTTAACTAGGCGTTGGTAGGTAGCCCCTGCATTCTTCAGTCCAAATGGCATGACTTTGTAACAATATGTGCCTCGGTCTGTGACAAATGAAGTTTTCTCATTATCCTTTCCATCCATTGGTATTTGGTGATACCCTTGTGCTGCGTCTATGAAGCTATACAGGAGGTAGCAGGCTGTTTAGTTTACTAACTGGTCTATGTTGGGGAGCGGGTAGCTATCTTTCGGGCTGGCCTTGTTCAAATCTGTGAAGTCAACACACATTCTGTACTTTCCGTTTGCTTTCTTTACTAGGACCACATTTTGCCACCCATTCTGGATAAAAGACTTATCGGATGAGCCCTACTGCTTCTAATGCAATTACCTCTTCTGCGATTATCTTCTGTCTCTCTTTTGTGAATCTCCTCTTCTTCTGAACTTTGGGTATGCTCCCTGGAACTACGTTCAGTTTGTGTGATGCTACCTTGGGATCAATCCCCATGATTTCCGCTGGTTCTGTGGAAAAGGACTCTACGTTCTTTTTTAATATCTTTGTTATCTCCTGGACTACCTCTTCTGGTATGTCTGTGCCTACTTTAACTGTCTTAGTCTCTGTCAAACAAAGTTCTTGCATAACTCCTACTGGTTCTGCTCCCTATGACTCTTCCTCCTCTACTACATTCCCAGGGAATGCCTCAATTGTTAAACTTTCATCTTCTTTTGTCGTCATCATGCAACATTCTTTAGCCATTTCCTGGTTTCCTCTAACGACTATTGTTCCTTCTGATGTTGGCATTTTCAGGGTCAGTAGTCTGATACTGGTTACTGCTCCGGACTGGTACAAAAATGGTCTGCCTAAAATGCTGTTGTACGCTAGAGGAAGGTCCACTACTTTGAACTGAGCATGCATCTTCTTAACTGGCCCTTCATTCTTGTCTCCCAGCTCTAAGTATAAACTCACAGTTCCTTCTGGTCGTATTGGCGTTCGTCTGAGTCCTACGAGTGGGACCGAGGACCTCCACAGGTCCGTTGCTGAGCCTTTCATTTCTTTGAATGCTTCTAGAGTGAATAGGTTCACGAAACTGCCTTCATCTACCAGTATTCGTTTCACATGGTGATTCCTAATCACTGCCTCTAGCACCAGTGCGTCATCGTGCGGTCCCTTGACGTGTTGTCCATCGTCTGGTCCAAATGACACCTCCGGGATTATATATCTTTCGATTGCAAACATGGTGGTTGATCCTCTTCTATTTCTTTTCTTTTTCTGAGTGTTGTTGTAGGGCTCTCCTCCTTCTATTACGTGCACTACGCCTGCTACTTCTTTTTGTTTTTTATTTTGATCTTCCTTCTCTATGGGCTCCCCCTTCCTTTTCTCTCCTGGTCTATCATTGACAAACTTCTTCAAAAGTCCGGATTGGATCAGCTGCTCTATTTCTCTTTTCAAATCCCAGCATCTGTCCGTGTCATGACCATAGCCTTCATGGAAGCGACAGTATCTACTTTTGTCTCTCTGGATATCGGGATCCATCTTCCTGGGTGTGTTGAACATCACTCGATTTTGCTTCATCCAGCTAAGTATATAGACTGGTGCTTTATTCAATGGGGTAAAATCATAAGGTCTATGACCTGCGCCATATCTCTTAGTCCGCAGTCTGTCTTCTTCATTCTTCCCTCGGTATCTGGAGCTATCTTGTTTGGTGTGTTCATGTTGCTTTGTCAGAGTACTTCGAGCTTGGTCTAGCTCAACATATTTATGAGCGATTAGCATTAAGTGTAATAACCTAAATTTTTGAGGTGTTACGTGTAGTGCCACGAGGCATAACCTTAAAGATTAAGAACGAGAATATCGGATTAGGGTTGGATAATAAGGACTTAGACCGAAGCGGGTCTATTGGAATTATCGTAGAATAATAATTTAAATGGAAAATTATTATGTGATAAATTGGATTTAATCGAGACAAAAAAAGGGAGGAATAAAACAAAATAAGTTGGAAAGCCAGAGCTAATAATATTCACGCCAAGGTTCGTGAAATATTATTAATAAATGATCGTCAAAGTTTCGTAAGTATACGAAATCGTTTTAGAAGAAAGTTTGACGATTAGTTAGGATAAGGGTTAAAGTTGCACATTAGCCACTTTAAGGACTAAAGTGGACTTTTAACCACAAACTTCCGGAGAAAGTTGTATTTTACTCTATTTTCTCAAGATAAGAAAATAATATCGATAAAGTGGTTATCGATGGTCATTAAAATGAAGTATCGGACGAAAAAGTGAGAAAAGGTGCAAGTTAGCTCAAAATGGAAATTTGAGCAATTTTGACCAAAATTGCCAAAATAAATTATCGGAATATAAAATATGAGATAGGGAAATAATATTATTTATTTGGATATAAATAATACAAAGTTTATCGAGTTGGAATGATTAAGCGATTGACGAATTAAATTGGACGAAAGAAAAGTTACGAATTAAACAATGAGGAGGTGGCAATTTTAAGGGCTAAAGTTGATATTAGCCAATTACTTCCAAAGGAAGATCTTGACTTCCAACACTTATCAATTTCTCAATCTTATTCATATCATCATTCATTAAAAGAAAAAAAAAGAAAGAAAGACAAAGAGAGAAAGATGGAGAAGAGAGAAAGATGAAGGTTTGGAGCGGTTTTGGTAGAATCGAGCTACGGAGCTCGTTTCTCGATCAAATTCGATGATTTTGGTGGCTATGGATTCAGGATTCAATCATCTACTCAGGGTAAGCATCAATTCACGTTTTTATTGGTTAAAGTTTGCACGAAATTGATAAGTATAGGGCTGTTTATTTCGGCAAAAAGTGAGAATTTGTGATTGATGTGTTTTGATGATTTTGGATGATAATAAGCTATGAATTGTATGTTTTCATGGTTAAGTGGTGATTAATTAAGGCTGAGATATTAGAGAAAGATCATGGCCGAAAATTTTGAATTTGAAAGATTAAAATTGGATGAGAAATGGATGAGTAATTGAGGATGATTGTCGGTAATTAAGTGATAAATGGCGTGTTTAATGATCCTTAAGGATTATAGTTTTAGATTAAGTGTTTAATGGTTAAATTATAGATGAACTAAGGCTGTTATGTTGTGAATATTGTGGCTGGAAATTTTGAAATGTTGAATGATGAACAATTGATAACAAATGGCTTAGGTTCTATGGTTTAAGAGTGAATGTTGATTCAATGATGAAATTGGATTGTGAGTTTCATGAATAGATTGTGGCTGATTTAAAGTTGAAATAATTGATGGAAATATGATGAATGCTGATTAGGGTTCCTGGAGATAAGAGTGTTTGAAATGGGCCATAATTAAATTACGAGATAAGTGTCCGCAAACAAGTAGGACGTTTGCAGAAAATGTCTTGCAAAACAGCGATATTGCAAAGGCAATATCTCGGGCTGTATAGGTCCAAATCAAGTTCCGTTTGTTGATACGGAAACTTTAGGATCTTAACTATAATTGTCTAAGTTTGAGTTTTTGTTGAATCGGACTCTAGGATGTTCATTTCGGACAGAACATTTTGTTATGCAGTCTGCCCTGCACTTGTAAACAGCTCCAAGGAAATAACTTATGAACTTGTTTTCGACACCTTCGGGTGCGTTTCATGGTCGGAGACCTAAACGAAAGTTGTAGGCGATGTTCTAAACTTTAAGAATGTCAATTTCGTTTAGGGGTCGGACTATTTTAAGTAAACGGTTTCGATAGCCGAATTTGGCTAGAAACATAATTTTTGGTCAAGTTAATAATAGTTAGAATATTATTAATTCTTGCTATTATTATATTTGCGTAGATCGGACAAGCGACTATCGAAAAGATTTGAGGCAAACGGATCGAGATATCGTCATAATTATTTGTAGAATTTGGATAGCAAGTGGTGAGTACACTTTAAATTACTCGTCAATATTCATAAAGCTACGTATTTTAATACGAAAAGCTATATGAATATTTTTATATTTGAAATGTTTGTTTTTAAAATGTATACATATGTGTGCTTTGAAAATGATGTTTTATCACAATGTGTTATTTTGATAATAACATAAATGTTAATGCACCGGGGATGGGTAAAGTAAAATGACGTGAATCGAACCAAATATAAATAAGAAAAATATAGTACATTCCTATATGTACTATTACTCATATATTTATAAAGAAACATAGTACGTTCCTATACGTACTTTTAATTATAACAAATACCCATTCGTGCGTGTGTTATAGATGTATGTTTGTAGATTGTAATGTGCATGTCATGATCCATAAAGGATCAATACAACAGAACGAAAAATACAAAATCAACTGGAAACGTAAAATGAGAATTGTACTATGTTACACCCAATAATACGAACTGAGATACGAGGTTGAACTCGGTAGAACTATCCCGGACCCCTATCTCATCCATTCTCGATAATATTCCTCGGGACTCATACGAAATAAAAAGTAAATATACATCGAGAAATTGTACGAAACAAGATCGCGGAGTAATACGGAACAAACACTCCTATTAAGTGACAATAGGAATTATATGAATCGACAGTTAAGTTCAAAAGACCTGCAGGGTGCAGAGTCCGAATGCAGACACGAAGGTAACTCGGTTGAACTATCTCGGGACCCGTGTCTAAGGAGTAACTCGGTTGAATTATTTCGGGACTCCTATCGATCGTTTGGGATTGAGAAATGGTACAAGTAACTCGGTTGAATTATCTCGGGACTGTACCATATGGTTATGGGTAACTCGGTTGAACTATCTCGGGACCCAACCATAAGGATCAAGTCACAAGAGACTTGCCAATGATTTAGTTCGACTTAGAATCATGATAATATAAACTTAGATTTAAGATTCGGTCGAAAACTAATGCAAAAAAACGAGAAAGAAAAATATCAATATCATAATAAGAAATCAATGACGACAAATACTTATAAACTACAAGTTTATGAAATAAACAAAGAATTATGAAGGAAAGTAAAGAAGATACGCAATATGATATCAAAAGTTTATTTTTGATATATAGAATGGATTTTCAATGAATTTTAACCCTTTATGTGATATTGCGTGTAATTTGGTGAACTCACTCAGTTTTATACTGACCCCGTTGCTCCTCCCATTTTTCAGGGATGGTATGATATGATTTGAAGAGTTAAGCTTCCGAAGTTTTAATTCTCGGAAGTCATTTGTATAAGAAGAAAAAGAAGGTTTTTATTCTAGCAGTCCGCAGTAGTCTAGATATTTTAACTAGAATTTTGTATAACGCGTTTTTAACTCTAATATTATTTGTAAATGGGGTCACATGTATTTTAATATATGAAATATTTTTTGATTTGCGAAAAATTTAGACAGGTTTTTAGGCTTGCTACGGGATTTGGAGCTATCACTCCCATTCCCTAGCGCCGGTCGCGGCTCATAATTTTGGGTCGTGACATTAAGTCTAGGAAAGTGGTTGGTTTTTTCATCAGGATTTTGTCCCGGAGTTCTTCAAACTTCGTTCCTAATTTCATTTCCTCAATAGTTGTGTCATGATTCAAGTTTTCGATCTGCACTGCTTCTTTATTGAATCTTTCGACGAAATTCTTGAGGGTTTCCTGCTCTCCTTGATTGCACTTCCTCAAGTCGCTGGAGCTCTTCTGCATGGGGATATTGGTCATGAACCTTGCCTTGAATGATGATGCTAAGTCGGAGAAGGAACTGATTGACCCTGCTTTGAGGTACGAGTATCATTTTTGTGTTAATCCTTTGAGTGTCGCAGGGAACACTCTGCAGAGCATGGGATCTGTCACATCTTGTAGCATCATGATCATTTTGAACTTTAAGATGTGGCTCTTCGGCTCTCCTGTTCCATCAAAAGGTTCAAAGGTTGGTAATTTAAACCTTGAAGGAAATCTTACCGACTGTATCTCTGAATTGAGTGGGGAATCTTCGTCCTTCCGGTCGTCGTCTACTCCTTTGTCCTCTCTTTGGTACTTCTTCATGGCATTCTTGATCCTTTCATCGATATTGTTCTTTTCCTCTGCTCCTTTCCTCCTGTTGGAAGAATGACTTTCGGCGTCTTTATTGTGCTTTCCAGATACTTTTGTTCCTCTGGATTCATCATCGTCAATCACATGGATTCTGCCACTGTTCTGCGCTGCTACGTTTGCGACCTTCTCTGGGGTTATTTTGTTCCCAAGGAGCGGGTCAGTTCCCGTTCCTTTGTTCAGGGCATCATTTTTCCTTTGAGTTACCGGCTCAGATTGTCCTCTTTTGGGTGCGTCTCCTCTTCCTTTCTCTCCTGTGACTGGGGGTTTCGCCTGTGTCGGGTCTCTGCGTCAACTTTTTCTTTCTGTTTTTCTGCATGTTTTCCCTGATCTCTGGCTAGTCCTACCAGGTTGTCTTGGAAATCATTGATGCTCTTCATTACCGCTTAATGATAGAGAGGTGGCATAGGTACCCCTTGGGCACATATGGAGGTATCTGCGCTGTAGACATCACTGTTCCTTCCGTATCCAGAGAGGGGAAAGAAATGGGCTGGATGGGTCGCGCATACCCTGACTGGTTAGGATGACTCCATGGATAGTAACCTGGATACCATGCCCCTGTTGGTTGCTAATAGGCCAT
Source organism: Mercurialis annua (assembly GCF_937616625.2). Classification (NCBI taxonomy): domain Eukaryota; kingdom Viridiplantae; phylum Streptophyta; class Magnoliopsida; order Malpighiales; family Euphorbiaceae; genus Mercurialis; species Mercurialis annua. The sequence goes on along the minus strand of NC_065570.1, from coordinate 43,642,867 downwards.
AGGCGGTTGATACTGCCGAGTATAATATCCCCACGGCGAGGCCGTGTTCCCTGGAGGATGTGTTCCATATGTGCTTCTCACAATAGGTGGTGGTGTAATGTCGTATGCGACTCCAGTTGTTGCTGGTACAGTTCCATTGGAGACCGGAATGGTCACCCTAATCCCTCTATTAGGTGCCAGGGGTGGGAGGATCGGACCGCTGCTTGCAGGTAGGCTTGCCGTAGTCACGACCACTCCCGGCGGTGGTGGTTCTTCCTTTTTACTCATTCCGTCCTCAAAACCAAGATTAAAACTTACATTAGAAACGAATATCGTTCCGACAAACGGCGCCAAATGATAGTTTTCATGATCGTCCTTGTCGCTAAGCTCCACTTGTCAAGATCAACAAGTTAGAAGGATTCGAGCCGATGTTTGGCTCGAACACCCTCCGATGCCTAAGGCAGTCTTTGATGGAGTTTTAATCAGAGTGATAAAAAGTGAATATACGAGTTATACTTGACCTGGGCAGTTCTATATATACATCGTAGTCTTTGAGTTGTAGTGCAATTGTTCCTTGTTGACATCAAGTATAATTTTGTTACGATTTGCCTTTATCCCTAATTTGAAGGGATTGCGGCGTGCTTATCGGATATCTAATTAGTTCTAGCTGCGTACTGGGTCAGGTACTTTCCAGGTTGGTCTCTGAGTCTACGACCCATGACGCTTGCATGGGTCTTGTACAGTATTCTGGTTCTATATCCATCACTTCATATCTTCTTTTATTACATATTTATATACTTATTCTCACCTTTTGAGGTGCTATACTCTTACTATTTTAAGGTGCGATGCACTTTCCTTTAGATTTCTCCCCTTTCTTTTACTTCAATGCCGTTCGTTTCACCAATTTGGTTTACAACCAAATGGGATCGATATGTTGGTCGCCGAATTCTTATCTTTATAAGATAGTGGGTGACAAACCTTTCGATAAGCTCTATATGGCTTATACTCCTTTTAACTTATTTACGTGAGAACTTTTAATATATTCCAATTGTTCATACCAAAAATTTCTTCGGTGGTGTTGTTGCTTGTGTTATATTCAATCATCCTATTTATGCTCTATATGTCTTTCGATCTATTTGATCTATCCGTTTACTCATTTCCCCTGAGGTTTTTTGATCTTTTAAACCTTTCTCGTCATGAGCTGCCTTTTTGCAGTGTCAACACTGTTAGTAGTATGTGCCCTAGGGCCATTTTATATTTATACTTGTATAAACAAATCCCATTGGCAATGATATATATGTTTTATTTGAACTAAGTGCCTCGTCAACTAAGTGTTTATTTATTGCATATTGTCCTTATCACATTGTGATAGAATCTATTCTTAAGGTGTTGAGAATATGAGTGACAGATTCTATTATACAAGTGATCTAAATAACCGTTCAGGATCGATGGGGTCCTACGAATAAGGGCATCGCATTATCCCGGAAAGATCGTCACCTCTGTTTATTCTCCTGATTAGTAAAGAGTTACTAATTATAGGAAGCAGTGAGTCTCATACTACTTAATGGGGATCAGAATAAACATATGGACACTCAAAGTGTTTGAGTGAGTCGAACAAGTGACGCTAGATGATTTATACATGGTATTTCATCAAAGTCAATTTAATGTCATCTATTTCATAATTGTACATATGTCCTTTGACTTGCGGTGACACTATCTTGTATATAGGTGATTAGAGTTTGATACTCCTTATCCCTAGATCTTTCATGAGCTAAGGTCGCGGGATGTGTTGGCTCTAGTTAGTTGTATATGGAGATAGGGGTTTAACCAAGAGAGGATTTATCACTCCGGATGAACGGAGAAAAGATTCTATGCTATCTCAAATTGTTCTTGATGGATGATAAAACCTGCGCGGGTGTATATGACTTACTTAGAAAGTTGTTTCTAGAGGAAGCCATATTTATCAAGAATAAGAACTGAGATGAGGTCATATGATTAAGACAAACAGTGTTTGACTTAACCGTGACACTAGTCGAGATCAAAATCTTAGATGAAGGGAATTTTGAGTGTACGGTAATTATGAACATTGGTTCATAAAGAATGCATCGAAACATTCATATCTATTTGGGGGTCGTGATATGTTGCTAGACGTCACTCACGATCTACGAGAATTAATAATTAATGGGATTTAATTATTTAATATAAGAAAGGCGTTTCTTATGACTCTCGTTGCCATATAGATGTGAACCTAGTTATTCACACACAATAGGGTGTGCAACCGATTAAGTTTACGAGAGATCAATTTCATATAGATACTAGCATATCTCGGAAATTAATCTAAGATGAAAAACAAGTATAAATTAGGGACTAATTTGTAAGAGTTATAAATTAGTAGGCACCTAATTGTATTTTATCCAAGTTAATGTGATGATGTTATGTGATGATGTCACGATGATGTCATGTGATGATGTCACGATGATGTCATGTGATGATGTCACGATGATGTCATGTGATGATGTCACGATGATGTCATATGATGATGTCACGTGATGATGTCATGTATGTCTCTGTGTGTGACACCTAGCATCCGACGTGTCAGAAGGTGGAAACACCTATGCTTGGTGTGTGACACCTAGCATGTGAGGTGTCGAATGGTGGCAACACCTTTGCTTGGTGTGTGACACCTAGCATGTGAGGTGTTGCATTCTTAAGCAAAGCTCTACCCTATAAATAGAGGTTGCCTTTGCTCATTCTACACACACCACACTTAAGAGAGCATATTTGAAGGAGTTCAAGTAGTCATCAATCACAGAAAAGCTTGGAGAAAGTTTTTCATACATCCCAGCAAAGACGTAATCGAGGCGAGAGTTTGAGCTTAGGGTTGCTCGGCAAGAGAAACTCTTGCAGATTACTTCAAGGCGAGGATTCAATCGGACGCATACTCGTGTGGACGAGCTTGAGGTCGCCGTACTATCGGGACTACAAGAATCGTTGGAGAATCGACATAGGTATTCTTCTTACGGTTTCTAGATGCGTGCTTTAATTACTAGATGATACGACGATCCATTTGTTATTGATATGATCAATTTCTGGATCCGAATTGTTGAAATTCCAATTTTTAATTGAAATATACGATTCGGACCCTCACGTCCCGCTGCACCAACAGTGGTATCAGAGCCACCGTATCAGCAAGTATTGAAGCTTTACGATTGAATGCATGTATTAATAATCATGGACTTAGGAATTATTAATTGGCATGTAATTTATAATTCCGAGGGCTTAGGTCTTGTTTGCAAAAACAAGCAAACGGTATTGTGACATTAATTACATTTGATTAAATTTTGTCTAGGAGATTGGTACTTAAGTGGTCCGCTCGTGACCCTCCAATCTATCCTGGGAATTTTTCTAATGTGATTATTTAACACAATACGTGACTCGCTTGTGCATTATGTTGTCGTCGACAAAACATGCGGAACAAATAATAGTTTGCTCATTCTTTTGTGGCTAAAGAATGAGACCTAGGAAGTCCATGATCATACATGTGTGATTGCATGATTCATTTTAGCTTTAATATCTATGAGATGTATGCTAAAATGTTTTGTGGGCTTAGTGAGACCGGAATAACTTAAAACCCTAAGAAATCTTCCTAAAAGTAAAATGATTCAGTTTATATTGATTAATCATTAAATTGATTTATCAATGGCTCTCCATTGGAGCAATAAACTAACACGCTTTGAGTTATCATCTTGTCGGCTATGGATACATAGGGGTGAGATGATATCGTCAAGAGATGTTGTCGAGTTTATTGTTAAGCATGCGATGTTGCGGGTGTAGTCGATATAATATACGGCGAGAAAGGCAATTAGGCGTACCTGAGTCGTATATTATTCAAATCGATACATCTTAGTTGATTCAATTGGCTAAACTTAACTAATTTGGAAACCCAAGAATAGCATTAAGTACTTGAGGGTGAAAGCATTAGGAGCCGGAAATGATTGAACCTCATATGAGATATGATGAACAAGTAGTTGTTCACTTATATATCATTTTGATCCCAAGAATATCATTAAGTACTTGAGGGAAAGATAAATGAGTATAAGAATTCAATCACCCGCTTGAATCTTTTTCCAGCAAAGATTCACGTTTCCTATTTTGGAAGTGTAGGATTCGAAAAAGATAGTGGGAGGCCATTTTGATAAAGACCAAATCATTATGGTTTAAATATACAAGACAATAATACTAATTAGAGATCTTTGCTTTCTATAGGTTGATAAGATAAGATGAAATCGAATCCGTTAAGTAGCATTCTCGACAATAATCGCTTAGTGGGTTCTAACTTTGTTGATTGGTTAAGAAATCTCAAAATAGTTCTTGCAAGTGAACACATAGCATATGTTCTTGAGAGAAATGTTCCGGGACCATTGCCAATTGAGGCACCTCCCGAGGAACATGAGGCATTGCGCAAGTGGAAGTTAGATGACGAACAAGCCAAGTGCTATATGTTGGCATCTATGAATAACGAGTTGCAAAAGCAACACGAGAAATATCCGGGAGCTCGCGAAATATTGTTTCACTTACAAGAGTTGTATGGTGAATCAAGTCGTTTTGCTAGATATGAGATATCTAAGCAATTATTTCGGGCAAAGCACTCCGAAGGAAAGGGTGTTGGAGAACATGTGAACATGATGATTCGATGTATCGAACGGCTAGAGGGTCTAGACTTCATCATGGACTTCAATCTCCAAACGGATATGATCCTTCAATCCCTTCCGGAATCATATGGTAATTTCATCACGAATTACTATATGAATCGGATAGAATGTACACTTGCCGAGTTATCAAACATGTTGATAACTGCTAAAAAGAATAATGTTAAGGGAAAGGAAGTTTCTCTTGTGGCTGCTTCTTCTAGTAAGACTAAGAAGAAGAAAACTAAGAAGAATGTTTTGAAGGCCCAAAAAGCCATTGCGAAAAAGAAGGGCACCTCGAAGAACAAAGGAAAATGTTTCTTTTGTGAAGGCGAGGGACATTGGAAACGAAATTGCCCCAAGTATTTGGAATCCAAGGGCAAGAACAAGAAGAATGAGAATCCCGGTGAGGGTATGTCAATTTCTTGTTATTCCAATAACGATAGCTCGTCCAAAGCTTGGGTATTAGATACCGGAGCTAGTTCTCACATTTGTTCATCCTTACAGGATCTAGTAAATGAGAGGAAGTTGGACAAGGACGAAGTGATCTTGAAGCTTGGAAATAACGCAACCGTTGCGGCTAAAGCTATAGGATCATCTTCTATTTTGTTGTATAAACATGTTTTGTATTTGAATAATGTTTTGTACTTACCAAACGCTTATAGAAATATCATGTCCATATCTTGTATGAAAAGATTAGGGTATGATTTCCTATTTACAAAGGATGTTTGTAAAATTATCTATGATAATAAAATCGTTGGTTATGGTTATGTACAAAACGGTCTTTATTGTATAAATGAAGATGTTAGCAATACAAATAATGTTTTAGAAATAAATACCATAAGTGATCAGACCTCGAAACAATTATGGCACTTACGATTAGGACATATTGCGGAAGATAGACTTAACAAGTTGGATAAGATGGGAATCTTGGGCAATCTTGATTCAGCATCAATTTCAACTTGTGAGTCATGTCTTAAAGGCAAAATGACCCGATCACCCTTTATGGGACAAAGTGGTAGAGCCAAAGATATTTTGGAAATCATACATAGTGATGTATGTGGTCCATTTAAAGAAATGGCACGAGGTGGTTATTTATACTTCATTACCTTCACCGATGATTTATCACGGTATGGGTATCTTGTTCTTATGAAGAACAAGAGTGAAGCTTTTGAAAAATTCAAAGATTTCAAAAATGAAGTAGAAAACCAAATTGGAAAAGGTATTAAAATCCTACGATCTGATCGAGGAGGTGAATACTTGAGTACGGAGTTTGGTACATTTTTAAGAGAATGCGGTATTATATCCCAACTAACTCCTCCGGGAACACCACAGTTGAATGGTGTATCGGAACGGAGGAATCGTACATTGTTAGACATGGAACGATCAATGATGAGCTATACTGATTTACCCATTTCATTATGGGGTCATGCACTTCTTAGCGCAAATTATATTCTAAATCGAGTACCAACTAAATCCGCTCCGAGAATACCTTATACGATATGGTATGGTAAGGAACAAAGTTTTAAGCATATTAAGATTTGGGGATGTTCGGCATATATCAAAAAGTTGATAACCGACAAGTTGGAATCAAGATCAATCATGGGAAGGTTCGTTGGTTATCCTAAAAACAGTTTAGGATATTATTTCTATATTCTGTCCGAGCAAACAATCGTTGTTAGTCGGGATGCCCATTTTCTTGAAAAAGAGTTTATTCAAGAAGGTGGAAAAGGAAGGAATATTGAATTAGATGAGGAGTCATCTAAAAACCAAGAAAATGATACAATGGAGATTGATCAAACCCATAGTGAACCAGAATTAGTAAAATCTACAGAAACACCTCGAAGATCAAGTAGAGTATCTAATCCACCGGAGAGATATGGTTTTATTCATGATATTCAAGAGTTGTTTATTCATGGAGAAAATGATCAAATTGTTGATCCTTCTACTTATGAAGAAGCTATATGTGATATAGATTCTTCAAGATGGCTTGAAGCTATGAAATCCGAAATGGATTCCATGTACAGTAACCAAGTTTGGGAGCTAGTCGATCTACCCAATGGTATTATACCAATAGGGAACAAATGGATCTTCAAGCGTAAAATTGGTGCTGATGGAAAAGTGGAGACTTTTAAAGCTAGGCTTGTTGCGAAAGGGTTTCGCCAAAGGCAAGGAGTCGATTATGAAGAGACTTTCTCGCCTGTTGCCATGCTTAAGTCCATCCGGATTCTTCTTGCCATAGCTGCACATTTAGATTATGAGGTTTGGCAAATGGATGTCAAGACCGCATTCCTTAATGGATATATTGAGGAAGAAATCTATATGGAACAACCTAAGGGTTTTGAATCCGAAGAAGGTTTCAAGGTGTGTAAGCTTAAACGATCCATATATGGATTGAAGCAAGCTTCGAGAAGTTGGAATCGTCGTTTTGATGAAGCTATAAAGAGTTAAGAGTTTATCAAAAACGAAGATGAACCATGTGTTTACAAGAAGGTTAGTGGGAGCGCAATCACGTTCCTAGTCTTGTACGTAGATGACATTTTACTAATAGGAAATGATGTCGGTATGTTAACCTCTGTAAAGCTTTGGTTATCCAAAACTTTCTCCATGAAAGACCTCGGAGAAGCAACTTATATTCTCGGTATTAGACTCTATAGAGATAGATCTAAGAGAATAATAGGTCTCTCCCAAAGGCTTTACTTAGAAAAGATATTGAAGAAGTTCAATATGGAAAATTCTAAGAGATGAATGATTCCCGTTAGGCATGGAATTCACCTTTCAAAGGATATGTCTCCAAAGACATCTGAGGAAAGAGATGAAATGGCAAAGATACCATATGCTTCGGCAATTGGTAGTCTTATGTACACTATGTTGTGTACCAGGCCGGATATTGCCTATGCGGTTAGTTTAACTAGCCGATATCAATCCAATCCAGGTTCGGAACACTGGATGACTATTAAGAATATCTTTAAGTACTTGAGAAGGACTAAAGATATGATCTTAACATATGGAGGAGGTGATCTACAAATTGACGGCTTTACAGATTCTGATTTTCAATCAGATATAGACGATCGTAAGTCTATATCCGGATTCGTATTCACATGTAATGGAGGAGCAGTGAGTTGGATGAGTTCCAAACAAGAAACCACTGCAGATTCCACCACAGAGGCTGAGTATATTGCGGCATCAGATGCTGAAAAGGAAGCTGTTTGGATTAAGAAGTACGTTTCTGAACTTGGTGTGGTTCCTACCATTGAGTCGGCGGTTCCTCTTTTTTACGACAACAATGGTGCTATAGCCCAGGCAAAGGAACCCCGGTCTCACCAGAAATCCAAACACATAGAAAGGCGCTATCATATCATCCGAGAGATTGTTGGAAAGGGAGATGTGTCTCTCCAAAAGATAGCATCAGCCGATAACACGGCTGACCCACTGACAAAGCCCATGACTCAGAGTCAATTAGATTTACATCTTGAGAAGATGGGGCTTAGATATAGTAGCCAATGGCACTAGTGCAAGTGGGAGATTGTTAGTAGTATGTGCCCTAGGGCCATTTTGTATTTATACTTGTATAAACAAATCCCATTGGCAATGATATATATGTTTTATTTGAACTATGTGACTCATCAACTAAGTGTTTATTTATTGCATATTGTCCTTATCACATTGTGATAGAATCTATTCTTAAGGTGTTGAGAATATGAGTGACAGATTCTATTATACAAGTGATCTAAATAACCGTTCACGATCGATGGGGTCCTACGAATAAGGGCATCGCATTATCCCGGAAAGATCGTCACCTCTGTTTATTCTCCTGATTAGTAAAGAGTTACTAATTATAGGAAGCAGTGAGTCTCATACTACTTGATGGGGATCATAATAAACATATGGACACTCAAAGGGTTTGAGTGAGTCGAACAAGTGACGCTAGATGACTTATACATGGTATTTCATCAAAGTCAATTTAATGTCATCTATTTCATAATTGTACATATGTCCTTTGACTTGCGGTGACACTATCTTGTATATAGGTGATTAGAGTTTGATACTCCTTATCCCTAGATCTTTCATGAGCTAGGGTCGCGGGAAGTGTTGGCTCTAGTTAGTTGTATATGGAGATAGGGGTTTAACCAAGAGAGGATTTATCACTCCGGATGAACGGAGAAAAGATTCTATGCTATCTCAAATTGTTCTTGATGGATGATAAAACCTGCGCGGGTGTATATGACTTACTTAGAAAGTTGTTTCTAGAGGAAGCCATATTTATCAAGAATAAGAACTGAGATGAGGTCATATGATTAAGACAAACAGTGTTTGACTTAATCGTGACACTAGTCGAGATCGAAATCTTAGATGAAGGGAATTTTGAGTGTACGGTAATTATGAACATTGGTTCATAAAGAATGCATCGAAACATTCATATCTATTTGGGGGTCGTGATATGTTGCTAGACGTCACTCACGATCTACGAGAATTAATAATTAATGGGATTTAATTATTTAATATAAGAAAGGCGTTTCTTATGACTCTCGTTGCCATATAGATGTGAACCTAGTTAGTCACACACAATAGGGTGTGCAACCGATTGAGTTTACGAGAGATCAATTTCATATAGATACTAGCATATCTCGAAAATTAATCTAAGATGAAAAACAAGTATAAATTAGGGACTAATTTGTAAGAGTTATAAATTAGTAGGCACCTAATTGTATTTTATCCAAAATAATGTGATGATGTCATGTGATGATGTCACGTGATGATGTCACGATGATGTCATGTGATGATGTCACGATGATGTCATATGATGATGTCACGTGATGATGTCATGTGATGATGTCATGTATGTCTCTGTGTGTGACACCTAGCATCCGACGTGTCAGAAGGTGGCAACACCTATGCTTGATGTGTGACACCTAGCATGCGATGTGTCAGATGGTGGCAACACCTATGCTTGGTGTGTGACACCTAGCATGTGAGGTGTCGAATGGTGGGAACACCTTTGCTTGGTGTGTGACACCTAGCATGTGAGGTGTTGCATTCTTAAGCAAAGCTCTACCCTATAAATAGAGTTTGCCTTTGCTCATTCTACACGCACCGCACTTAAGAGAGCATATTTGAAGGAGTTGAAGTAGTCATCAATCACAGAAAAGCTTGGAGAAAGTTTTTCATACATCCCAGCAAAGACGTAATCGAGGCGAGAGTTTGAGCTTAGGGTTGCTCGGCAAGAGAAACTCTTGCAGATTACTTCAAGGCGAGGATTCAATCGGACGCATACTCGTGTGGACGAGCTTGAGGTCGCCGTACTATCGGGACTACAAGAATCGTTGGAGAATCGACATAGGTATTCTTCTTACGGTTTCTAGATGCGTGCTTTAATTACTAGATGATACGACGATCCATTTGTTATTGATATGATCAATTTCTTGATCCGAATTGTTGGAATTCCAATTTTGAATTGAAATATACGATTCGGACCCTCACGTCCCGCTGCACCAACACTGAGTCATTAGGTTTTGGTAGTAACTAGTTTAAGGCTCCCACAAATAGATATATCTTTAGTAGGTCTCCCTAATCACGCGTACAAGCGACCGAGGTATTGGGCTGTGAGTAATACTGCTCCGCATAAGACGTTCTGAGTATCGAGGCTTAATAGGGACTCTTAGATAGTAGGTGAGAAGATAAATTTCTAATGCAATGCAACAGGTGCGAATATGACTGGAAAATAATGCCGGTGATTGATAAGGCGCTAGCCGTGCGGTTTAGGTCTATGGCAACCATTTTTGAAAACAATTCTAAAAACGTTTTTTATGTTTTATGTTTTAAAAATAGTTGTTTTAATCCCCATTGGAGTTGCCACTATGAGCGGAGCGGGGTTCGGGGGCCGCTCGCCCAAGGCTTATGGCTGACTTCTCGATCTGGAAATGGTTTGAAAAAATGGAGTCGCCACCTAGTTCAATTAGGAAATGCCTTTTACCGACTAGATAGCCTTACTCGCCTACGGAAATACTATCGTGCATCAGACCAAAGACTAGGGTACGTGGACCTCCCCGAGACTCTTGTGCTTGGCTTATCGTTACCGGCTATATTTACTAGACATATTCGTATTATATCTCATCTCAACAGTATATTCAGTTAACATGATATGAAAGCTGTAAATAAACAATTATGAAAGCTGTTAACACGTTTGACGCGCATATGACTTGATCTGGACTGGCATTTGAGGGAAGTAGCAGGTACTCCTAAGCATACATCTAACCTTAGAGGTTTCTAGAAAATAACAAAAGTCTGGATGGTCTGGATGGTTTGGATTGATTCCATGCACAAAGGCTAAAACCGGATGTATAAGCTATATTGATTGATTTATTACGCGATCTTAAATAACCGATACAACCGTTACTACGTTTTTGTATTAGTCCTGTGATGTCTAGGTGATGGGCTTGAATAGCATTAATGGGCCAATTTTAGATGATTAGTCATTTAGCTGGTTATTATTTGATTTGGAATGCTTTTGGAAAGCAGTAAACATTGCAGGCATGCTCAGGGGTAGTTGGATATACATACAAGGTTAGGAATACTTTTCAACCTCGTTGACTTTGAGAGCCAAGCACTCGGGCGGGTTTTGACTATCGATCTGGTCAGAATGGGCTCTTGGTAAAATCACAGGAGGTTTGCGACTCGTCGATCCCGTTCTAATGGTTTGATCCGGAGTCACTTCTAAGTTTGGGTTAGCCCGGAATCAGTTATGTAAGTTGCTAGTTTTTGGGCCACAGACTCGTAGGCCCGGTTTATACACTATGTTACATATTTGGACTTCTAAGTCTATTTTACATCGACTCCAGCCCGTTTCAATACAAAACATGATTCTATACTAAACTATCTACGTCTGGGTTCAAACTGAGCCTGATTTAGAGTCCGGATAAGATCGGAAACACGTTTTTAAGTTCGGATTACGTCTGGAAGATTTGGGAGCGAATCTGGGGAGCTAACGAAGGAGGAGCACAGCAACAGCTTAAGCTTCTGGTGCTGGCAGGATGATGTGGCGGCTCCGGTGCTGGCAGGATGATGTGGCGGCTCCGGTGCTGGCAGGATGATGTGGCGGCGGCGCCACTTTATTCCGGCGGCGACGCCGGTTCTTGGGGCGGCGGCGGTTCGATTTACAACAGTTTTCTGGGATTTTGTTTTGCTTCGTTTTCTCTCGTTTTACTTCCGTTTCTCATGCAAAAATAGTCAAAACAGCATAAAATCGAACAAGGAATCCAAAACACTCATTATCAAAGTGTTTAGAGCTGATTTACATAAAAAGTCATTTCGGGCCAGGTACTATTCTTAGGTCTTTTTCATAGCAAAACGACTAAAAGTTCCTATAAACATACATTCTAAAGGTTCTAGATCAATTAGTTTACTAGATTTGAGCATAAACACAATTAATTACAGCTAATTGACAATCTATCATCGAATTGCATGGAAATCTATGCAAAATATTGACTTTTAGCTAAGCATGGCAAGAATAATAATGAGCTAAAACATGCAATCTAAGCAATTTAATTCAACAGGCATGAATATAAAATGACAAAAGTGATAAAGTGGGTCCTCAGAAGTACCGTTCTGAGTCCTTGGCTCGTTTGTTGGCGAAGTGGATGCGGAATCCAACTTCGAGTCTTTGCGGCTTGCGTTTTTGGAGAATTAAAGCAATTTTAGTGTTTCTGGACCAAAGATTTTTGTGTGTGTGTGTGGTGCCCGAATTTTCTATCTATTTTTCTAGCGTTTATGTGCCTTTTCAAGTGTTTAATTGCCACCCTCTGGCTAGGCTGATTAAGGGTTCTATATATAGTGGTTAGGGGGGGTGTCCTAGTGTTAGTTAGAAGTTCAATTAGTTTTAAATTACTATTTACCTAGTTAGAGTTTGATTAGCTGTTGAAGAAGTGTTAAGTGATATGCTTCTGAGATCAGGATTAGGTTTTTAATTATTTTTTATGATTTTATATATTAAATTCATATTACACTTAATAGCTAAGCAAAAAGGTGATAATGTTAGTTTTGGTGCCTAAAGGTGTTAAAAAAGGCTACTAAAGTCCTATAGGTTTGGTAATGGCTAATTCCGATCCGTAAAACTTGCAAATTGGCCCATAAACTTCTAAGATATGGCAATTATTCCAATTTCTAGACTTATATTACAAGTTTTTGGATTTTTTTGGGCTATTTACGCCTAATTATGTTTTAATCCTCCAAGTTCACGATTGTGCATAGACTACGCATACTTAGATTCCAGCAAGAAAATCGAAAGCTCGTCACCCGGACAGATTTGTCTATAAATCATCATTGGACGCTTCAGTTCCTTATCACTTTTTACCCGTCCGAAAAATAGGTGTCTCAGCTAGCCAACTATTTTTGGTAGGAAAGCCATTCTCTGGCAGAAAACGATATACAAGAGGAACTGTATCTCCATTTGGTACATAATTTTCGTGAAAACTGTTTTGATAAATAGGAGGCGCTTCCTCCTTTCTTGCTGCAGCATGTGGCTGAGCTGCATTTTACTCAAACATGTTGTAACAGAAAATAATTTATTATGAGATTCCACTTTTGCATTATCCAATTTTAATATGCATATAGCGCATGCATATTTTTATTTAAATGTAACACACGTCCTTTTTCTCACAAAACAATCAATCAATAACATTTAATTTCACGTACGACTCATTTCTTTAACCGATCACTTAGGCCAAACATACACTTTTCACTAACTAACAGTGGTATCCCGGACCAACTATACTCAAATCACATACTAGCCATGGTAACTTGACCTACTGATCTGATACCAACTTTGTCACGACAAGAATTCTCGAGTCGAGACCGGCGCTAGAGAACGGGAATGGTAGTTTTGAAATCCGTAGCAAGCCTAAAATTTAATAAAACTTTTTCGCAATTCAATCAATTAACAATCATTTACTGACCTTATAAACAGAAGCATTAAACAAATACACATTTATATACACCAGTAAAACATACATACTTCTTCGGGCTCATCATTTCTGTACTCTGTAAGTACTAGCCCCGCACATGGTACTAGTGTCAGGGTCACTTCATGTAATCAACCTTCGTGCAATAAAAATACAAATATCATAGCCAAATATACATATTCAATGTGACAACAACTATAAACAAATGAAAACATGTTGCTGTGCTAGGCTACAAGACTAGTTAGACATACGCTAATGTAGCAACTACGAAAGTCGGGACTGTACATGCAAAATTGATTTCCAGTCAAAAGAAGGACTTCTATCCAAGTCTAGAGTTTAGGCACTTGAAAAACATTTAAATCAACAGGGTCAACTTTAAGCTGAGTGAGATATACTTTACTTAACATATTATCAAAATAAGCATCGTATTTAAAAACATTTTACAATTATACAATCACATCAATTTCAATCAATTTACTTAGGCAAACATTTTGATCTGATCTTAATCTTAATCCTGGACAATTCTTAACCTAGGCATCTTCCTAGGCTTATCGAGAGTACTTCTTTATCATGTCCTTTTAGGTATGGTCCAGGGAGTGTTCGATTGAGTTCAACCTAGCTATACCTTGTGATACAGTCCCGGGATAGTTCCACCGATTTCAACTCGTATCACACTCAATCCATTCGATTCAAGGTGAGTCCCGGGATAGTTCGACCGAGTTTGACTCCCTAGACACAAGTCCCGAAATAATTCTACCAAATTTATCCTCGTGTATATCGTGATATAAGTTAATCTATTTAGATCTATTTCTATCTTCTTAACCGACTTGACTCTGTGATCACATAACTAATTTGGATCATACACAAATTCACGTTTTGCAAACAATCATCAAATAAGCAAAACAATGAAATACAATTTAATACAAGCAATTTCGTTATAACAAATCCAATCCAAGCAATTCAATACAATCAATTTATCCAATCAATCTATATAACAATTCGATACAATTCCAATCATCACAATCAATTTGATATAATTATTTTATGCGATGAATTTCTTTCTATTCATACAATATATCTTAGATATTATTTTAATACGATAATATGAGTAAGTAAAATATACTCAGTCCTCGCTATCCAATTTTTTTTCACAATTCTAATGCCTTAGCCGAATCCTCTAAGCCAATGTCGTCAAACTCGTAGCTCGTCGATACGTCTGTCGCAGTTACCGTATAAATACGTTTAAATTTAATAAACGTATAATCAATATTAATAAACCCAAGTTATAACTTAGGTTACTATCTTTTTAACCTCGATATCACTTTTACTTGATATTCTTTTGAATATCAACTTTAACTTGATATCGTTTAAATATCGGCTTTAAACTTTTAACTTTAAAGACTTTACTTCAAAACAAAAACATATTTAATCATTTTAAATACGCTCAATTATTATTCTGATATCAAAACCTTTACCCTATTGAAATGGTTATTACAACCGAATAACCTCAATTATTCCAAACTCTTTTATCGCATTTTCTAAGTCAATATTTTATCTCACGTTTTAAACTTATAACGCTTAACTCTTAACTGGTTTTCTTAGTATTTTAAACATTTAAAAACAGCCCTATATACATGCTATACTCATCCATTTTACATCAATAATCCTTAGTCCAAAGTTTGTTTTCAAAATGTTTTTTACGTCCAAACCGAAACTAGTTGCGTAGCTTGACATTTTCATCGAAATTCGATATCGGTTGGACCTCGGGAAAGGGTTGGCGCAATCCTTTCCTCTTTGTTATTTCTATCCCCTGTTTTGGTAAGGGGAGGGGCTGTTTATGCTCTAGTGCAACGCACCAGAACTGCTGCCATGGCAACTCCAACGTGCTTCGGCACGGTGGTATACCTGCTGGATAGTCAGTGCAGCAAGTCTGGCGGTTCTCGCCTCCTTCGACCAGCCATGAATTGACCAAACCCTTCACACACAACACACAAAATTCACAACTCTCAACCCTCACATCAACTAACCATTATACTTAGTTTAGACCATCAAAATCATCCCATAAACACCATATATAACTCTTCAATCATTGACTCCACCAAACTTAATCAAAACAGAAAATTTGTTCAAAAACCCTAACTTCAGTTGGAGATTATTACTTAATTTTCTGGTCTCTATGGATAGATCTTCTCCTTCCCGTTCCGTGGCCGTAAGAATCGTCCAAATCCGTTGAGAATTGATGGAGTTGTGGCATTTTTAAATTTTTTGCATGTGATCATCTTCAAAAATGAAGAAGATGATGAGCTAAGGTAAAATGAAACTTTGATTTTAAAACTCAAAAGAATTTCCATTTATATTTATGACAGAAGGTCTCCTTTGGTCCTTAGAGAAAGCAACTTAAACCGTTTTGATTTCTACCTTACAAATTGTCCATTTTCATCCATCGAACGTTAGATCTTTTAGGTCGGATAAATTCCCAATTCAAATTTTAAACTCCTATAATTATGATATAACTTTAAAGACCTTTATAAATTAAAACGCTTTATATTTAATTTACATATTCTCTATTTATTAAATCATTTCCCATGATTTAATTAAAGACTTAATATAGTCAAATTTTACTTTTATTTTTTTGACAATTTAAAATAAATATTTTAAGAATATTTTCCTTAATATTCGAATCTCAAAATATTATTTTTAATATTTTGAATATCAAAATTTGACCTCGTGGCCTATTTTATTTATATAAAATTACGAGGTGTTACAATGAAATAAATGGAAATTGGACGAAGGAGTTGTGCAGCGTCCTATGGGCATACATAACCACACCAAGAAAAGAAACGGGAGAGACCATTTCAAATCGCTTGCTAAACGGAAGTTGTGATTCCAGTAGAAAATGGAATGCCGAGCTTAAGGGTAAACTATATGGAAGAATCATCAAACGAAGCAAAAATAAGACTCTGGCTCAACTTACTTGAGGAAAGAAGAACTCAAGTAGGAATATTAGTCGAGGCCTATAAGCAACAGGTTGCCTGGTACAACAACAAGAAAGTTAAACAAAGAAATTTCCAGATATGAGACTTTGTATTAAGAAATACCGAGATTGGAAGAGGAAATGCCAGAGTCAACAAACTCTATCCCAACCGGAAAGGACCCTACATGGTTGAAGGAACAACAGACCAAAGGGGCTTACAAACTAAAAAATGTTCGAGGGATTGCTAGTATTGAGGTAGTAGAACGTCGAACACCTAAAGAAGTATTATTAGTACATTTTGTACTTCAAATAATTTGTACACTTTACTCATGAATAAAGAATTTTTGCCCCTAAAATCAAAGCATACTCTTCAAAAACAAATATACCAATACATCGCCAAAATTGAGAGCGATTTCGAAATTAAAAAGTTTAGATTAACTCCTAAAAATATCATAGTTTAGATTAACTATGAGAAATAAATAATAAGCGAGTTTAGATTAACTCCTACAAATCTCAGAGATTAGATTAATTGTGAGAAACAAATAACAAAGTAGATAAGATTAATTCCACATTACCTGAATTTTAAATTAACTTAGGAAAACTTAGATAAAAGATAAAGAAAGATATTTTCTTTAAATAAATAGCTACACAGACAAAATTAATTCTCCTCAAAAAGAGAAAAAATAAAATAAAATCACAAATTCTTCGAAGCGTTCGCCTTCTCCGCCAACATTTCCTGAACAATCGGGGCCAAGTCCTCGGGATTCAATCGACTAACGCCCGAAAGATCAACGTTGGGGTTATCCTTCCGAAGCTTATTGTCACGACCCAAAGAAGAGGGCCACGACCAGCGCTAGGAAACGGGAGTGGTTGCTTCAAAATCCGTAGCAAGCCTAAAAACGAGTAGAAATGTTTCACAAATCAAACATATAATCAAACATAAACGTTTTCAGAAAACGTCTTCAAACAATACAATTTTAGATATCAAAATTCACTTTCTGAAAATCGTTGTGAAACAACTTAGAAACCAGGGTCTTATAAAACGATATCACATATCAAGTAATCCCCTGTTTCAAATCTTACAAATCCATAAACATAATCAATTCCATACATAGTCAATTGGTAAAGAAATCAAACAGAAGAGTTTTGTAAAACTATATATATGCATTTCATAAAATTAGAGTTAACAACAAAACATCGTTTGATACAAAACATAGTCATGATCTGACATCTACTGATTACTGCAATGCTACGAAGTCAAGCGTACTTCAGTACATACTTTAAGATATTGTAGATTGCCGAAACAAGAATGGAAGTCCCCACGTCAATATAATATGTTCTTGAAAGAAAACATTGTTGGCGGTCAGACGACGCTGAGTGAGTTGATATAAATACAGCAAAAAAATTAACAAAAACAAAACATCGTTATATGCATCCAAATACGGAACCAAATGAAACTCTAAGTTCATTATGCTTCTTTATTAAGTTCGTATTTTTTAATCATTCTAGCAAAGCTTTGTTATTAAGTCCAGTTCCAAGATAGTTCCACCGAGTTAATTGGAAAGATACAGGTCCCGAGAGAATTCCACCGAGTTAACCTCGTATCTCAATTGATGCAGTTCTGGGATTGCTCAACCGAGTTAAACTCACATCAATTTATTGCTGATACAGGTCCAGGAATAGCTCTACCGAGTTAACCTCGTGTCAGATGATTTAAGGGATATTCTTATATGGCTTCATATATTATTTATTAATTGACGTATATTAAATTAATTATGACTGGTGTACACCCAGTTCTATTGTTGTGTAATATCCCGTAATTTTAAGGGATTAAATATTGCCACGTGTCTAATAGTTAATTAGACGGGAGTATATAAATTAAATTTAAAGATAAATTTAATATACAAGTATCCTTAAAAGTATATTGTGGAATAGGATTTCAAATTTAAATTTTGGAAATTTAAATTTTAATATTTATATAGTTAGCGAGAATAATATAAACTTATAAATTGGGTGCGGAACAATTCATAATTTCCGAGCGAATATTTTTGGTGAATTTATTCGTGAAATAATTTAACAAGATTATATTTGGAAGTAGAAATTTTATCAAGTGCGATCAATATAAACCTAATAAATCGAAAATAATCTATTAAAAATAAAATATAAGTCGTATGAGGATAAAAATTATATTTTTATTCTTTTCAAATTTTATTAGATTTTTGGGTAACTTTTTACGGGATTCGGAAGTCGTTTCCGTTTTAGCTACGGACGACTACTTAAGAAGTTAGTTTAAAGTGCATGATTGAGCTAGTACTAGTGACATACCCCATACATTCGATATTGCCAAAGTAGGCAATTTGTCTCTTTTCGATAACCCAAGCTAACAGGATCAAGATTATCGAAGTTATATATTAAGACAAGACCCGAGTAGTTCGGTTTTGAGAATTTTAATACGGAAAGTTTGATATTAGAATTTAATTAAAGGATAAGAATTGGAACTAAAAGAAACAGCAAGAAAAGACTATCGACGGAAAATAATAATTATGGGTTAGTATTATTTATTTGGGTATAAATAATACATACATATTCGAGTTAAAGTGAGCAATTGACCGTTTGATTAAAAGGAAAGTTAAAAGAAAGAATTGTATGGATTAAAGAGTGATGGATCAAAGAAGTATATTAGCCAAAGTATATAAACAAATTCATATGAATATGAATTCAAGAACAAAGAATGCATCAGAGAAGGAAATACATAAGAAAAGTGATGATGGCTAGGGTTTGATCAATTCTTGACGGAATCGCGCGTTCTTTATATCGATCTCTCTGGAATTCAATCCTCTATCTTCCCAAAGCATCAAAAAAAGGTAAGGATATGTTGTTAACTTATGGGTTTTATTATAACATGGCTGTTTTGAGTTGTGTTGTGTGTAGTCGACTCGAACACGTCAGAATCAAGTTATTATCGTCGTTTTTATGGTTTTAGAGATGGATTTTGTGTGATATTGAAGTGGTAACATGTTGGAGTTGATTTGAGGCATTTCCGATGGTCGGAGCAGCTTTTAGAGTTGTTCTCGACTGTCTCACGACTTGAGACTGATGTCTCATGACGTGAGACCCGTGGCTCACGATGTGAGACGACCCTGTCACGTCGTGAGAGGGCGCGACACATCGTTAGTAGGTCCAAAACTGAGTGGAACAACCCTTACTTTACACAGTAAGGGGGGAAGGTAAATGAAAACTTGGGCGCCGATGCAGACGAGGAAAAGGTCTGATGATTCGAGAGGCAAAACCGCCTCAACAATCATCCTCAGGTATCATTTAGATATGTGTCTTATGATTAATTAAGTACGTTTATGTGTTTTAGTATGAGATGCTATAACTAGAAAACATAAAGTACACATAGAGAATATCCTTAAACAAGAATACACATACTAATGAACAATAATTGTTAATAAACAGCCTGACGATGAACAATAACATAAAATATGAATGTTAATAGGTGTAGAATTACACCTATTTTACTTCTCTATTTTGAGTTATTAATGCCATGTTAGTGTCCATTGAACGTGTTTTATTGCTCATTTTCATGTCATAGTGTTTCAGGTACATATTGGCAGGAATCGGGCAAATTGGATCGTATTTGAAGAAATCGAAGTCGGAAGAAGCAGAATTGTTGAAGCCAGAGGTTGTTTCGGACGAAACAGGGAGTGTTTCGGCCGAAACATTCCCCAAACACCCTTGTCTTAGACGAAACAAGGGTTTTTTCGGACGTTACAAGGTCTGGACATGTCCAGAAGTTCTTCATTTTAAGGCAATTTCGGAAGAAACAAGCCAACTTCTGACAGAAACGCATTTTTAATGAAAAAACGTGATGAAGAGCTGAAATGACACATATGGGCATCTCCTTGGTTTATTTTCATTGGTGGCCTCATTTAGACTTGTACTCGGATGTAATTTTGTACCCTTTTTGTCCTTGAACTATAAAAGGACCCCTTTATTTCAATTTAAGGTTATGCACTCTTATTAAAATTTGTAGCCCCAATCTTACTTTACTATTCTCAGCTTTTTAAATTACTCTTGTTCTTAGATTACTTTTCAAGCTTAATTGTGAATTGCAGTTATTAATTAATAGAAGATTATTGTTCTTTTCATCTTGGTTATTCTTCATTATCTATTTAATGCTTTGGGTTTCTTCTATTTACAAGGTAATTACTTCATACACAATGTTTACTTTTAGTTCTTATTTGTTAATTAATATCATGTTAGTAGTTAGTAGCTAAACATCATTGTTTAGGGGTTGTTAATGAAGTTTGATAGTGATTAGTTGATTACGGTTTGATTGTGTTTAAAGGTTTGTAGTGATTTGTATGCTTAATGCCTAGGATAGATTGATCTCCTAATCCTAGGGTTAAAGGTTAATTAATTAGGCGAGAGTCATTTAATTACCCGGATTTGGCAAATCACTTAATTAGGGCTTAATCACGCGAGAGCGGTTTAGTACTTAATCGATTATAGGTTAGCTTCGTGATTGAATTAAATTAGTATAATCGAAATCTAATTACGCGAGAGCGATTTAGATTTCGGTGTATTAATTTAATTACAATTAGTTCTAATTGCGGACTCGAGAAAGCGAATTAGGCATTTTAGAATGACTTGACCCGAACCAATTACTCAATCAACCCCGGTTACCTAGGATCGTTTTAAACCTAATTAGCAACCTCTAAGCGCCTTTTACCTATTTGTTAAAACCATTTAGAATTTGATCGTTTGGTTTATAAATTGCTTGCTTAGTTTATAACTTGTTTTTTGGTAGTTTAATTGTTGTTTAATTAGTGTTCAAGTTCCGTAGTTATTAATCTAAATCTAATTGCTCGTTTGCTTTCCGAATTGAACTTCAAAATCCGTGTTCGTTCACTTTATAGCTCTTGTCTCCGTGGGATCGATACTCGACTTGTCGAGTTACTATAAGTTAGCGATTAAAATTGCTAACAAGTTTTTGGCGCCGTTGCCGGGGATAAGGTTGCGTTTAATTGATTGAAAGTATTTTGAAATTCGGTCGAGTTAGCATTATTTTCTGTTTTTATAATTTATTGTTCATTTATTGTCTTTCGTGATTTACGCTCGGTTTTTTTGTTTTTGCTTGTGAAGGAATTCGTTTTTCGTGTATGCACAATACGCGACGAGCAAATCTACCACTAGAAACTTATCAAGATAACCTTGGCAACTACGAAAGATGTGTACGAAGAAGAGCTCGTATACCCTAAGTCATGAACAACGAGGGATATAATTATAAGGAAGAGGAGAGGTTCAATCCTCTAATAGAAGGAGGGGAACAACAACAATATCCACCCGCTCCTCCATTAGGGAATGCGAACCGACAAACGCAACAACACCGCCCAAGGGATGATCGACCCCAAGTGCACCAACAAGTGCACAATCAACAAAGGCAAACTTTGGGCGAGTTTTTCTTGCCGGATGTGGATAATGCTACTTTCGGATGCTTCGCAATGCCGGTTCAAGCGGCAACTTTTGAGATCAAGCCTAGTAAAATTCAAATTTTGGAAAACCGTTGTGCCTTCTTTGGGTTGAGTCACGAGGATCCTAATGAGCACATCGCCAAGTTTTTGGGTGTTCTTAACACGTTCAAGCTTCATGGGATAACGGCAGACCAAATTAAGCTTCGGATGTTCCCCTTCTCCTTGAGGGAAAAAGCTAGCATATGGCTACATTCTCTATCAAATGAGTCTATTCACAATTGGAGGGAGTTAGCTCAAGCCTTCCTCAACAAGTACTTTCCCCATGGCAAGACTACAAAGTTAACCAAAGACATACTCGAGTTTGTCCAATTCGAAGGGGAGTCACTTCATGAAGCATGGGAACGCTTCAAGGATCTACAAAGAAGTGTTCCTCATCATCGGCTTAATAGAGAGCACGTCATTCAAATATTCTACGATGGGACAAATGTTACTACTAGGGAAACTATTGATGCGTCATCGGGAGGATCCTTAATGCAAAAGACTTATGAAGAAGCTCTTGACCTGGTTGAGAAATTGGCCATAGTTAGTAGTACATGGGGTCCTATAGATAGAAGAGCACCGCCCAGTCAAAAGTCACTCATGACTCTTGATCAAGTGAGGGAGATGGAGGCCATAAAAGAAACAAATGTTTCGCTCCAAGCTCAAGTGGATGCTCTCAAGAAACAAGTCGCTCCTATGCAAAGAAATGCTCTGGTGGCTTATGTTCAAGTCGGTTGTGAATTTTATGGTGATTTTAACCATTCGGGAGGAGAGTGCCTAATTACGGGGCAAGCCTTGAGTGAGCAAGTGAACTATGTTGGGGGACAAAGGCAAGCTAATGATCCTTATTCCGTCACCTACAACCCCGGACGGAGGAATCATCCAAATTTCGGGTGGAGAAATCAAGAAGGGCAAGGAAATGCTCAATGGTCTAATCAAGCGGGTCCAAGCTTCCAAAGAAACAATAGGCCTCCACAACAAAAAGGTCACTATCAAGGAAACCCAAACCATGGGAACAATTATGGTGCTTTCCAAAGTACTTGAGAAGTTGGAAAAAATGGAGCAAAGGGAGAAGAACCAAGCTTCCACTATTCATCATTTGGAAACCTAAATTTCTCAAATGGCTATCTCACTTCAAGGTAGACCGCAAGAGGGATTGCCCTCTACTATAGAGAACAACCCAAGGGAGCACCTTAAAGCGATAGAGCTTCGGAGTGGGAGGAACTTAGAAAAAGCCAATGGCAAGAAACATGTTGTAGAGGAGGATGAACCTCAAGTGGTTGTTGACATAACAAGCTTAAGTCAAGAGTTACCAAAAGAATGTGAGGAAGAGGTTATCAAGGTTGAAGAGCGTTATGTGAGGCCGCCACCGTTTGTACCACCGGTCCCGTTTCCAAGCCGGTTAAGGAAAGCTCAGGGGACCGAAAAATTTCATAAGTTTCTTGAGATTTTCAAGGAATTGCAAATAAATCTTAGTTTGGCGGATGCCCTACGAGAGATGCCGCAATATGCCTAGTTCTTGAAGGACATCATTACCAACAAACGAAGTTGGGATAGTGGCACAACGGCTCCCATTGCAGAAGTGTGTAGCTCAATCATTTTGAATGATCTACTGGCTAAGTTGAAGGACCCAGGGAGTTTTTCTATACCTTGCACTATAGGCAATATGAGTTCTATAAATTGCTTATGTGATCTTGTTGCTAGTATTAATCTTATGCCTCTAACTCTTTTCAGGGCGTTATGTGGAGATCAAACCGTGAAGAGCACCTCGATGGTACTCCAACTAGCGGATCATTCATTGAAGAGGCCTTATGGGATTGTTGAGGATGTTCTTGTGAAAGTTGATAAGTTTATATTTCCGGTTGACTTTGTTATTTTGGACTATGCGGTGGATAAGGAATGCCCAATTATCTTAGGGCGGTCCTTTATGAATACCTGGAGAGCTTTGATTGATGTCCATGGTGGGAAATTGACTTTGAGAATTGATGAAGAAATGGTTGAGTTTATCATGAAGAAAGTCATGAGGAGTACCATCGAGGAGGAAGAATGTATGCGGATGGATTTGGTTGATGAAGTGGTTGAGGAGCAACTAAGATTGAACTTTGACAGGCTTAATGATGGCTTGGAAGGGAATTTGGGGCAGAAAAATGTTTAGAAGCTTGTTTCTTTCAAAACGATGTTGTTTCGTTCGAAACAGAAAACCATGAAAGAAATAGTGAGGAGGCCAAAAACACATGTTTCGTCCAAAACAAGCCTGTTTCGGACGAACCACCTGCTGTTTCGGAAGAAACAGCCACTGCAACACTTGGGACTGCTTTTCCTCAACTTTCGAAGGTTACTTTCTACTCTGATGATCATAATGATGAATATTCAGAAAAGGATGAGCCAAAACCAGAGAATTTTATTAAAAATGAGGGAATCACTCCTCCTTCCTCTGTTGTGCCACCAATCGTGGAAATGAAACCATTGCCACCACATCTTCGGTATGCCTTTGTTGGGGAAAACAAAACTCTCTCGATCATCATTTCCGCTAAGTCATCGGAAGTTCAAGAGAAGCGAGTGGTTCAAGTGGTAAAGAGTCATGTGTTAGCCATGGGATGGCAAATTTCCGACATTTGAGGGATATGCCCGCAAGTTGTGATGCACAAGATTAATCTTGAAGACGAGTCAAAGAAGTCAACTCAAAGGCAAAGAAGATTGAATCCGAATATGAAGGAAGTAGTGCACAAAGAGATCGTCAAGCTTCTCGACGCTGGGATATTCTACCCTATTTCCAATAGTGGGCGGGTTAGTCCGGCTAATAAGGGAGGTATGACGGTGGTGGAAAATGATAAGGGAGAGCAAATCTCTACAAGAACGGTAACCGGTTGGCGGGTATGCATCGACTACCGAAAGCTCAACGCGGAACGAGAAAGGATCACTTTCCACTACCGTTCATCGATCAAATCATAGAAAGAGTGGCGGGTCACAAGTTCTATTGCTTTCTCGACGGTTACTCCGGATACAACCAAATATTGATCTTTCCGAATGACCAAGAGAAAACGACCTTCATATGCCCCTACGGTACCTTTGCCTATCGCATGATGCCTTTTGGTCTATGCAACGCACCCGCCACTTTTCAACGATGCATGACCTCAATCTTCAATGATATGATTGAAGATATCATGGAGGTATTTATGGATGATTTTTCTGTGTTTGGTGATTCTTTTGATAGGTGTTTGGCGAATCTCGAGCACGTGTTGAAGCGGTGTGAGGAAACCAATTTGGTACTTAACTGGCAGAATTGTCATTTCATGGTTGACGAAGGTATTGTGCTTGGGCATAAGATTTCCGAAAAGGGTATTGAAGTGGATAGAGCCAAGACGGAGGTAATCGAGAAGTTGGTTGCTCCGGTCACGGTGAAGGGAGTCCGGGCATTTTTGGGCCATGCGGGTTTTTACCGGCGCTTTATTAAAGACTTCTCATCTATTGCAAGGCCGTTGACAAATCTCTTAGTGAAAGACGCCCCATTTGAGTTCACAAAGGAGTGTTATGAGGCATTCGGGAAGTCGAAGGAGGCACTTGTGACCCAATTATTTCATCTCCGGATTTGAATTTGCCATTTGAGCTCATGTCCGACGCAAGCGACCAAGCTTTGGGGTGTGTGTTGGGGCAACATAAGGATAAAAGAGTCCATGTGATCTATTACGCTAGTAGAACTTTAGCGGGGGCTCAATTGAACTACACCACCACGGAAAAGGAAATGCTCGTCGTGGTTTTCGCTCTTGACAAGTTTCGATCTTATCTTCTTGGGGCCAAGACTATTGCTTTCACGGATCACGCGGCATTGAGGCATTTTTCGCAATACAAGATGTTAAGCCTCGCCTAATCCAGTGGATCTTATTGATGCAAGAGTTCGACATCGAGATTCAGGATAAAAAGGGGACGGAGAATGTAGTTGCGGACCACCTCTCTAGGCTTGAGAATCCGGAAGCAATCCCAATCGGAGTGGAGATTAATGAAAAATTCCCGGATGAAATGTTGATGGTAATCTCGGAAGTTGAGACACCTTGGTATTCGGATATAGCTAATTACTTGTCTTCAAATATCATGCCACCGGATCTATCACACCATCAAATGAAGAAATTTTTGAGTGATGTGAAACGTTTCTTGTGGGATGGACTGTATCTCATCAAGATATATGGTGATGGGATGATTCGGAGGTGTGTGCCTTTGACGGAAATAACGCCAAATTTTGAGCCATTGTCACAAGTCGGATTATGCCGGGAATTATGGGGCATCAAGGACCGCCGTTAGAGTGTTGGAGAGTGGTTTCTTTTGGCCAACACTATTCCGGGATGCTAAGGATTTTGTGAGCCATTGTGACTGATGTCAACGGGTTGGAAACATCTCCAAGCGAGATGAGATGCCTTTAACCTCAATTCAAGAAGTAGAGATCTTTGATGTGTAGGGCATAGACTTTATGGGACCATTTACGGTTTCATTTGGGAATATGTACATCTTGGTTGGAGTCGACTATGTTTCTAAATGGGTAGAAGCGGAGGCTTTACCTACAAACGACACCAAGATAGTCTTGAAGTTCCTCCAGCGCTTAATGAACTAATTCGGGACTCCAAGGGTTATCATTAGTGATGGGGGGTCGCATTTTTGCGATCGGCAATTCGAGGCTTTGATGAAAAAGTACAACGTGTAACACCGAGTTGCTTCCCCCTATCACCCCCAAACAAGTGGCGAAGTGGAGGTCTTCAATTGCGAGTTGAAGCGGATCCTAGAAAAAACGGTGAATGGGACTCGAAAAGATTGGTCTCTCAAGTTGGATGATGCCTTATGGGCCTACCGCACGGCATTTAAGACACCACTCGGTATGTCACCTTCTCGATTGTGTATGGTAAGGGGTGTCACTTGACGGTTGAATTAGAACACAAGGCTTATTGGGCGATTAAAAAGTTGAATTATGACTTCAAGGAGGCGTGTGAGAAGCGTTTGTCGCAACTCAATGAGTTGGATGAATTCCGATTCGATGCTTATGATAATGCCAAGCTTTACAAAGAGAGAACAAAGAAATGGCATGATGCTCACATTTCGCCGAAATCTTTTGAGGTAGGAGCCTTTGTGTTCTTGTACAATTCAAGGTTGTGGTTCTTTCCCGGAAAATTGAAATCTCGGTGGAGTGGACCTTTCAAGATTCGGAGCGTGGCGAATCATGGTGCCTTGGAACTTGAAAAATAAAGGGGTGAAACGTTTAGGGCCAACGGACACCGTTGCAAGCTCTATCTAGGACCTTTGACGGATCAAATAGGCAAACAATCTTATGTTGCCCTCCTTTCGTGAGTTTCATCGGAATGACGGTCGAGCTTTCGACCTTAAACAAGCGCACTCGGGAGGCAATCCCGAGAGGTTCGACATTTTTATCTTATTTGAATGTATTTTTCTAAGTGTTTTAGATTATGTCGTTTTGTTGTTTGTGTTATTTTTGTGTTATTTTGCTTTAATTTTTATTTTGCTGAGTTTACATTCTATTTTGTTAATTTCATATAATGCCGGGGTGTTCTTTTGGTGTAATGTGCAGGAATTGAGACAAATTGGCAGGAGGTTCAGTCAAAAATAGTGTTTCGTCCGAAACAACCAATTTAGGTTGTTTCGAACGAAACACCTCTGTTTCGGACGAAACAGAGGCCAAGCAAGAATCTCCTAGAAGTCCGGGAGATTCCACATAACGGCTTGTTTCGGCAGAAACAAGTGAATTTTTTTTAAAACCTGTCGACGTGTCCTGATCTCAACCGTCCATCTCCCCGCAACCTCCTTCTCCATCAAACAAACCCTCATTCTCAGCAAACAATACATCGGCAGCCATCACCTTTTTCTACAAAATTCTCACAACCCACACCTTAAACATCAAAT
This sequence comes from Mercurialis annua, assembly GCF_937616625.2. NCBI lineage: Eukaryota > Viridiplantae > Streptophyta > Magnoliopsida > Malpighiales > Euphorbiaceae > Mercurialis > Mercurialis annua. Next base: position 43,614,852 of record NC_065570.1, on the reverse strand, counting down.
TAACCCTACCAAATCTACTCCAAACTTCACCAAATTTAAAACCCACCTCCCAAATCAAGAAATCAACAATACACATACCTCAAAAAAATATAAAATCTAAAAATTTCAAAATGGTGAGGAGAAAAAACGCAAGTAACCGTCCTATCCGCAACTCCGCTCAACCAAGGGGCAATGAGGAGCCCGAGATACCACCACTTCCGCCTACCGGAAGACCACGCCAAGCCCGAGCTTCTAAAGCTACAACTTCAAGGGCCGCCGCTTCTACTTCCGGGGTTCTACCAACCACCACGGCGGGGTTGACTCGGCACTTCAAGGCACCATTTGAGATACGCTCCGAAGAACAGGGAGCGAGGAATGAGGCGATTAGTGCTAGAGAAATTGCTCAACCATGGAAGATTGATTGGGTAGCAATGCGGGAATTGGGGATTGAACATGATTTGAAGCGCCATTTGAATGTGTGGGGTTTGATGTACCTAGCCGCAATTCTCCATGATACACACACAGAGCTTGTTCATGAGTTCTTCACATCTTTGAGAACTCCGAAGGATGCGAGTACCGACCTCATTTTCCGCATCAAGAATATGGAGCAACGGCTTAGTGTGGCAAAATTTGCTTAAGAGGCGATAATGAGGAATGAGGGATTGAAATGCATCATTACCGGTTTGGATGAAGCCGGAATTTGGAAAGCACTATCGGACGAGGACCTCTACGACGCTAAGGTGTCTAAGGTAAACGCTATCAAAGATGTTTCCATTTGTGTTGCTTTGAAGTGGTATGGATATACATTTATGGGTAGAAATGAGTATAGTAAGGTTGCTCAAAAGGGCATTATGGCATTGAATTCATTGTTGCATCCCGATATTGTCGAGTATAGAGTGAATATGCCTTATCGTATGTTCCAAATTTTGAGAGAGGTGCCGAGGATGAAACATAGGATTGCTTTTGAATTGGTTACCGGGTTTATGTCGAATGTGTACTCAGGTTACTTGGTTAGTAAGCTTGCAAGGATGACATACATGCCGCCAAAGGTGATTAATGCAGAACATTTGAGATTGGCGATGTTGGTTAGGAAGGGTAAGGTAGTGTCGTATTATCAGAGGACTACTTGTATCCTCAAGCATGGTGAAGACGCGGCTTTAGCAGCTGAGTTAGCAGAGAAGGGGGAGCAGCCCCAAGATGAAGAACAGCCACGGACAGAGGGGCAACGCCCGAGAAAGCTTTCAATGCGCCGGAAAGTAGAGGAACCGGAGAGTTCATCAGCTGAAGTGGGATCCGATTTTGATGAGCAGAGAGGTGCTCAGAGGACCGGTTACGACTACCGTTTTGATGTGTTGGAGCGTCAGAACAGAAAGGGATGGGCCGAGTAGACTCGGTTGTTAACCGAAATTCAGAGAGATCAGAGAAAAGGGCTAGTACGGATCCGCTATTAGCAGGTTAGAATGAAAGGGAAACTGGATCGCAAGGAAGCTTATTTGAGGCGCTACTTCAATGCCTCTGGAGGAGAGCGGTATCCATCACCCGAGCCATCGCCAGATCCCCCAGTTTTCGACTAGCGAGATTTGTTTTCTAATCCCTAACTTATGCAATTTTTCTTTTTTATATTTCATTGCAATGTGGACATAGCATGAAATAGTGTGAGGAGGGGGTTAGTAAAATTGTTTCGTTAGTGATTAGCTTTTATTTAGGATGTTGTTTAGGATTTATGGTTATCTTCTATGTTTTTGGTGTGTTTGATTAGTTAGACTTTATGTTATGTTTTTAGTGTTATTTTGGTGTGGGGGTGCCTTGTATCACTTAGCCTTGAGCTTAATATTGTTAAAAATTTGCTAGTGATCTTTGTTGTTTGAAACACTTTTCATGTTTGTTATTCTGATTCATAAATGGATTAAAATGCAACTTCTTTGAATAGCAATAGTTGATGATGCTCACATAGTGAAACGCTAATTGCATGATTATAATTTAATTGAGTTTGAGATCGTGGTTGCATAGTAGTTGCTTTGATGCGGATTCATGAGATGTTGTTTTAAATTTTTAAAGGTTGAGTTGATTTTAGGCATGATTGGTTTGTTTGTGCGAAAATTAAACTTTTGGCATTATACAACTTTTTGTTAAAAAATTTGAGCCTAATGTTTTTTTTTGTATAAATCTTGTGTGCATTTAATTCTTAGAACTTGACTTGTATCCGTTCAAAATCACATTGTTGAGTTTTTGGCACAAAAATGAGAATGGCATTAGGACTACACATTTTTCTTAAAACCACTTAAAAGACTACCCCAATTTCCACTAGTTGCATAAATTTGAGCCTAACCCCTTTTTCTTGATTTTAACTCAAAATTTACACATTTAAACCCTTCAATATTTACCTCTTTTAAAACACCTCATTTAACTTGATTGGCTTAATTTTTAAAACAATTGATCACAACTTGATGAAAATGAATAGCGAACAAATGCCTTATATAAAAAGAAAGAAAATCAAACAAAGAAAGAATAAAAATGGTTAAGAAAAGAAAAGAAAATGCATAAAAAAAATGAATGCAAAAGAATCAAAAGAGGCAAGAAATAAAGAAGGGTTCGTTTTGTGCTTGTAATTTCCAAGTTGGATCTTTGTGTTGTGTATTGTTTTTAGCCATCAAGTTATTTGTTTAGCCAAATTTTACCTTTTCCTAAACCTATCCTACACCTTAGCCCTATTACAACCCATTTAAAGTCCATTCAATTTGTGTCGATTACCGAACTAAGTGGTGGAGTCCCAGATTATAGTCAAGCCTATGGTGAATTTATGCATGCTTTTGTGAGCTTTTAAATTGTTTTGCACTACCCTAAACACTTGAGTGTCGGAGTGTAATCATGTGAGGTTCATGCCTTTTGATTAATTTTCGCACGATTTTACCTTGATTGCCTTTATGAAAACTCATACTTATTTGACATGTCCCGCAAGTGATAATGTGACTCTATGTGATTAAAGTATTGAGTACTCTAAATTATGATTGTGCAATTGAGTTGTCGTTAGTGTGCATCTTCATGCGTTGCTAACTTGGAAGGAAGCATTCATCTCTTTATGACTTGTGAATTTAAATGCGGTTTGTGTTTTAGCAATTCAAGTTTGCTAGCATGTTTGCCTAAGCGAGATTCAATTATTGCTCGGGACGAGCAAAGGTTAAGTGTGAGGAGGTTTGATAGGTGTAGAATTACACCTATTTTACTTGTCTATTTTGAGTTATTAATGCCATGTTAGTGTCCATTGAAGGTGTTTTATTGCTCATTTTCATGTCGAAGTGTTTCAGGTACATATTGGCAAGAATCGGGCAAATTGTAGCGTATTTGGAGAAATCGAAGTCGGAAGAAGCAGAATTGTTGAAGCCAGAGGTTGTTTCAGACGTAACAGGGAGTGTTTCGGCCAAAACACTCCCCAAACACCCTTGTCTCGGACGAAACAAGGGTTGGTTCGGACGAGACAAGGTCTAAACATGTCCAAATTTTAGGGCCATTTCGGAAGAAACAAGCCAACTTCTGACAGAAACACATTTTTAATGAAAAAACGTGATGAAGAGCTGAAATGACACATATGGGCATCTCCTTGGTCTATTTTCATTGGTGGCCCCATTTAGACTTGTACTAGGATGTAATTTTGGACCCTTTTTGTCCTTGAACAATAAAAGGACCCCTTTATTTCTATTTTTGGGTTATGTACTCTTATTAGAATTTGTAGCCCCCATCTTACTTTACTATTCTCAGCTTTTTAAATTACTCTTGTTCTTAGATTACTTTTCAAGCTTAATTGTGAATTGAAGTTATTAATTAATAGAAGATTATTGTTCTTTTCATCTTGGTTATTCTTCATTATCTATTTAATGCTTTGGGTTTTTTCTATTTACAAGGTAATTACTTCTTACACAATGTTTACTTTTAGTTCTTATTTGTTAATTAATATCATGTTAGTAGTTAGTAGCTAAAACCCCTTGTTTAAGGGTTGTTAATGAAGTTTGATTGTGATTACTTCATTACGGTTTGATTGTGTTTAAAGGTTTGTAGAGATTTGTATGCTTAATGCCTAGGATAGATTGATCTTCTAATCCTAGGGTCAAAGGTTAATTAATTAGGCGAGAGTCATTTAATTAGGGCTTAATCACGCGAGAGCTGTTTAGGACTTATCGGTTATAGGTTAGCTTCGTGATAGGATTAAATTAGTATAATCGAAATCTAATTACGCGAGAGCGATTTTGATTTTGGTGTATTAATTTAACTACAAATAGTTCTAATGGTGGACTCGAGAGAGCGGATTAGGCATTTTAGAAAGGGTTGACCCGAACCAATTACTCAATCAACCCTGATTACATAGGATCATTTTAAACCTAATTAGCAACCTCTAAGCGCCTTTTACCTATTTGCTAAAACCGTTTAGTATTTGATCGTTTAGTTTATAAACTGCTTGCTTAGTTTATAACTTGTTTGTTTGGTAGTTTAATTGTTGTTTAATTAGTGTTGAAGTTCCGTAGTTATTAATCTAAATCCAATTGTTCGTTTTCTTTCCGAATTGAACTTCAAAATCCGTATTCGTTCACTTTAAACCTCTTGTCTCCGTGGGATCGATACTCGACTTGTCGAGTTCCTACAAGTTAGCGAGTAAAATTGCTAACATAAATAAACAACTATAAAGCCTAATGTGAGGATTAGGAAAACCTTGAAATGGCACAGAGAAGTAGTTTGAAAGAAACTTGTTAAAGTTTTGTTTTACTGTTTAAACGTATAATTGTGCTCAGATGCATTAAAGGTACATGTTGCAAAAATCACTATAAAAGAAGCATACCTGAATTTTATATATGTTATATATATACCTAAAATGATTTTGATTAGGACATGCATCATATATATTGAATCGAGAATTTTAGAATTCACAATTTGTTTGAAAAATGAGATTTTTAAAAGGCATACAGGAGTGACAAATTGTGTTAGGCGGGACAAAATATAATTGTCTCAAACGAGATGAATTGTATTTGTCTAACAAATTAATTTGTATTTTTTAAGCGTAAGTGTACACGAGACAAAACTGCATTTGTTGAAACGAACACTCTGTGATAGTGACAAGGTAGAATGGGAAAAGGGATAAAAGAATCACGGTTTTTATTATAAAGAATAAATAATAAAGACCTAAATTTTAATGTTTCATACCGAGACATTAGAGATTAATGAAAGTATGGGAGAGTAGAGTGAGTGAGAATCTATATTCTTAAAAAGGTATAAACTGATATAAGTCTAGTGATGGACTTTTATGATAAATAAAAGTTCGAGAGTAGACAATAGAAAAATTGTCACGATTAAGATAAGAGAGTAGGATCTAATTGAACATGACTCGGTTTGTTTGACTTCAATTGACCATATGTGAAAAACGTCATACGCACGTGTTTAATTTAACGGATTGGAGATCAGTCTTACACACATAGCAGATGTTAGTAATGGATATATCTCTTGAATCCATACGAGTTATTGGACAAACCAAAATTCATAAGTATGAGAGGAGTAACCTCAGCACGGAAACAATAAACAATAACAAAACATCTAAAAGAAATATAGTGAAAGAGAAGTATGAGTATTCTCAGAGCCAAGCAGGTACACTACTAGTTCTGATATAATTAAACACAAGTAATGATATGTTAACGAATGACGGGGTGGTTAAGTCATGTGAACAGATATTCATTAATAAAGATGATTAATAAATAATATACTTAAAAAAGTATATCAAACGTTGAACTAACATGATATGAAAATGGTATCAAGGTGTAACGGAGCTAGAGATAGTGAATTGATGGAGTGAGTTTCAGATGTTGTCGTGAAGCTAGCAGGGCATAGTAAACCCCAAATAACTGGTGATCGAACCATTAGATCGGTTTTATATTGGGATATGATGGTCCCAGGACGGTTATCTATGTTTTAACCGTTGCGATCGTCAAACGGAGCATTAGAAGATGCTTGATGCAAGAGATACTGCGATGAAACTTGCGTGAAGTTTGACAGTTTGCCAAAAGTGCAAGTGACGATGATAGGAAGTATAAACTTTAATTAACTTGAAATTATCAACATAAGATCCATATATGTATATAAATGAATTTGAAAACTATGATGAGACAGTAATTTCAAAAGATTAAAATTATGAGAACCGAGCCTTGTGACTGTGAGGTCTAGGCTGGCTAGTAACGAAATATACATGTAGTGTATATGTATTTTAAATGTCGGGCTAGAAATGTATAAAGTATGGCCAACAAAAAGTAGAAAAACGTTTAATAAACACTTTGTTTTCAAAGTGAAATGTTTTGAAAGCGGAGCCAAAGTTGATAGCCAGTTAATTAAATATGATAGTAACAACTATGGTACAGTTATGATAACTATTAGCTATGAACTAGGAAAGTATGTACGTGGAAAAGAGGTTAAGAATTACAATTAATCTTATAAATACCGAAAACTAGTAACAGAGTATAGTTTTGCGGTGACTATGGCGTAAGTTAGAAGGTGTTCTACAGTGGGATAGTTAGGTTATAATCTACACCTACACCCTTACAGTCACATCATTAACGTTAGAAGAACCTAGTTAATCAATCTGTAACAGGAAGTTACGATAGAATAACGAGGAGATAAAGGATATTGTATACAAGGAATAGAATCATAAGGGAGTGTAAAGGATGAGTAGTCTATTAGTGAAGAAAAGTTCAAACAGATATAAATGGTAAGGTTAGAGATTAAAATTGTCATGACCCGAAATCTCGAGTCGAGACCGGCGCTAAGGAATGGAAATGGTAGTTCTGAAACCCGTAGCAAGACTAATATTCACTAAAACGTTTTTGCAAATTGTTCAACTAACAATCACATACTTACCTTATACGCGAAAGCATTTGACAAACATACTTTTACACACTAGTAAACATACAACTTTCTTCGGGCTTATCACTTTCATACTATGTACATACTAGCCCGGCATACAAACTACTAGTGTTAAGATAGCCTCACGGGAATCTATCTCCGTGGACAAAATACATACATCGTAGCCAAACAACATATACATAAAGACAACAACTACAATCATCATAAAACATGTTTTCGTACTATGCAATGATACTTGACATACATTATACTAGTGCAACAGCTACAAAAGTCAGGACTGTTCATTGCAAACAGACTTCCGGTCAAAAGGCGGACCTCTAGCCAAATCCAGAGTCTAGGTACCTGAAAGCAAACACTGTGGGGGGTCAGCTTTTAGCTGAGTGAGATATACGTTACTCACCCTATTATCAAATAGCATCGCATTTTAAAATCATTTTGTGCAAACACAAACATTTCATATACATATACTTTCAATCAATTCACACAAGGCACATACTTGATTCAATCAAGTCTTAATCTCAAACTTATACCGCTATAGGTATTCACCTAGTATTACGGAGATGTTGCCTTTTTCGATTCATCATAAATTCTAGGCTAATTACTAGACACAAAGTTTGTGATCAATCAACGAGACACAATTTTTCAGGATAATTCAATTGAGTTCACTCCACACTCCATCATAAAACTTCCACTCCAAATCTCGGGATAATTCCACCGAGTTTACCCCACACTCCATCGCAAAACTTCCACTCCAAATCTCGGTATAATTCAACCGAGTTCACTCCACACTCCATCACAAAACTTCCACTCCAATATTCTAGCCATGAGTCCCGAGGTAATTCAATCGGGTTATCTCATGCTACGTCACTCCACACAACGTCACACTCAAATAACACCACACATTCACTCCACGCATTTACACCACACATTCGCACCTCTGAGAGGCCCCATTGTCAATTAGTTGGGTTCGTTCTATGTTTGTCGTCTATACTTGACTCGATTCTGTGATCACATTTCTAATGCAAACCATTCGCACATTCATGATATGAATAAAGCAATATAAACAATAAAATACAAGCCAAACCATTTAACCCAACACAAATAAGTCGTATACAAATGACACAAACCAATCCAATCAATTCAAACAATTACAAACAATCCAAACCAGACAATACAAATCAATCCAATCCATATACAACCAATCCATACGATACATATATGCGATGCATTTAAATACTATTCATATAGTATATTAAGTAGCATTTAATATGACAAAGCGAGTTAGTAAAATATACTCACGCCTCGTTATCCAATCTTCATCATTCCTTTGTCTTGCCAAACCCTCTAAGCCAAAATCGTCAAATCCGTAGCTTGTCTCTCCCTATTACACAATCACATTTAAATACGTTTACATTTAATAAACGTATAACTAATATCTGTAACCCAAATTATTACTTTAGGTTACTAGTGTCCGAAGGTATCAGAAACTCGCCCGTAAGTTACTAACTTGGGGCTGTCCCAAATTTCAGAACTGTTATGCTCTACATAATATTTTGATTTATTGGAGCCGCTTAGAGGCCGAACTTATAGAAACCTATGCTTATACATTTATGGACAACATCCTTAAGTTTCCGTACCAACAAACGGAATCTAATTCAGAGCCATATAGCTCGATATATTGTCCTTGCAATATGGCTGTTGTGCAGCACAAATTATGCAATATCTTCAAACAATGTTCAGCATATAAATTCACTAATATTCAGCAATAATAACTCCATTGCAAGCTTACAACAATAAATTGAACCTTATACTCTTAGCCTTAATCATGACCGAACCAATCCTCATCGATTCATACCAAAATTTCAGCTTAATCAACCAATTATAACATCTATTCATCAATTCCAAGTTTGAATCATCATAAACATCATTAATCAACATAACCCGAAACTTACAGCTCCAAACCTTAACCTCAAGTTTCAATTTTTACCTTGATTAACAAGTATAGATTTGTAGAGCTCCTCCTCCTCGTTCTGTGGCCATAAGAATCGTCCAATTCCGTCAAGATAGAAGAAGTTATGTTGATTCTAAGATTTGACATGAAAGCTTCTAAAGGAAGGAGATGAAGCTCTTTTTTAGCTGATTGCAATTGCGATTCTGAGTTTTAAACTCATTTTAATTGCCTTAGATATTTATGGTAAAAGTCCCCTTTCGTCCTTAAGTTTGCAACCTTCTCACTTGACACTTCGTGACTTCTCCTTCGTCCAATTTAGTCCGTCGAACGCTAAATCGTTTAGGTTCGATCAATTTCGTATTATTTATTTCTAAACAAATAATATTAGTCTCATATTTTATAATTTCATCTTCCGATAATTTATATTTTGACAATTTCGGCCAAGAATGCTCAAATTCCAATTTTGAGCAAACTTGCACGTTTTCCAACTTTTTCGTCCAAACTTCAATTCAATAATTATCGACAACCATTTTATCGATATTATTTCTACAAATTTTAATTTCCGCCTATAATCTATTAATATTCTCCGGGAATGAAACGCTTATTTTCAATTTTGAGCTAAAGTGGACTTTTCACCACTTTCTCAAACTTATCTCTTTAATCCAATTCCATTTCTCTTATGGAATATTATTATTGACATTTTCTTATTAAAATTTCAATATCGACCTACTCGGGTCCTCTTTTGCTTAATTATTCCTCTCATTTCTTATTTATCTCATTTTAACCACTTAAAATGAGATACACCGCTTTATTTTAAAATACCCAAATTTCAAGGTATTACAATCGCCCCTCCATAGAAAAATTTGTCCTAAAATTTACTCAAATCTTAATTCTTTATCTTGTTACTCACTTTGCTATTTCTTTATAGCCGTGGTACTGTACTCAAACCGTAGTATTCCCGATAATTACTTCTCACTCAAACTTTCTAATTTCCTTATACAACCTTTAGCTATCTTCTTTAACCTTCCTTGGTATTAATCAAACATGATTTGATTAATTTTAGCGGTCCAAATGGTTGACTTGACCTTCTAAATCAACTTGGACTTGTCAAAAAATCTGCTCCTCGAGCCTACTTTGGCTATCCAATCCGTTTATCTAGAAGCGTCTATTTAGAAAATAAAATTGGTATTCCTACAGTCGGCAATATGGTCTACAACTTCCGTTTAGACTTCGAGTTGAGATTCCTTTTTGAAGGTATCGGAAATGGACCTCAAAGTTAGCTCCTTGAGCTAAATTCGAAAGACTACAAAACTGTCGTCATGGCTGTTGTTAAAACTAATGAACCAAGCATTTAAATCAATCTTTTTCCATGTTTTCTTTTATATCGTTATATTTTGATGCATAATCTACAAATTTCATGAAAAGTCGAACTTCATCTGACATCTTCTCGGTTTCCGAAATCGCTTTCAAAGTTGGCTGCTAGCCATACTTGTCCTTCTTGCTTAACTTCGTGTTTTTCGCTCATCTTTGAGCTTGGAAAACAATCAATCCAATTGAACCACATAATGATTAAACTATCCAAGTTTAATCTATGCTATGTCATCTACTTGTGTCCATTGACTTTGATTAAAAGTAATCGAGTCTCGGGGTCCAAACTTTGTCTAACACATGGCCTCTTGGGCTGACTGGGAACTACGCTTTGTAGTTGCAAATTCCAACTTATCTCATCCTGACGATCCCTTTGACATTTTGTCACGACCCATTTTCATAGATCGCGACCGGCGCTATGGTATGGGTATGGTTGTACCAAAATCCGTAGCTGGCCTTGCAGATAACCAAACAAACATATAAACCTATAAGAAACCAATGCTCGGGGGCAACCTAGACTTCAGCCTAGTTCAAGCAGTTCATAATATACAACATATATAAATAATAAAAGCTCGATCAACTACGAGTCTCCAACATGGCATATATATAAACCAAAGTTAACAATATATCATGCCAAAATAATTATATTTCATTAGGACTAATCCGACAACAAACCATAGATAAAAAGACCTATACTTTACTACTGCAGTCTAAGAATTAAAATCAGTTTAAATGGCTTTAATAAACATAATATAGAACCTCCGAGGAAATAAAGAATCGTAGACCAGCTAACTCGCTCAAAATCATAACCCTAGAAAAACTGGAAAAACAACGGGGTCAAATATATTGAGATGAGTTCATATAAATATTTACATGTATTAAGTGAAAACCTTTAAAAACCTTAAAAAATTTATAAAGCATTTTTATCATTATGGATAAGCATTCAAAACCCTAAACCACAAATATCTAATCCGGTTATCGTGTCGGTGAGACATATCTTCATAACCGATCCCCAACTTTCACTCAAATAAATATGTGAGTCCCAGCAGACGTATCTTCCACCGGCAACCTCACTAGGTGAGACGTATCTCTAACCTACCTCAATACCATATGATCATTACCGGTGCACACACACAGTCTCGATGATGCCCATCGAGTAGCCGTTCCAATTCAGATCTATAATGCCGAAAAACTGTTCGAAAACTGTTTATACAATATATATCTATGCAAAAATACAATTTACTTAATAAAGCGGTAAATAGAAATATAAACTCACTGCTTGCTAGTCCACGTGATAATCTGGAAAGCAAATAAATTTGGTTCGACTCCAAAGCACGAGCAGTCAACGAGTCTAAGAAATAAAGCATATGTTAAAATCAACCCAACCCGTAACTCTAAGAATATTAGACACCATTTAAGACTAGCATCTTAAACCATAAAACAATGCGATCGCGCAACCAAAATAGAGCAAACACACATACTCAAGCCATAGCCAAAACCATAAACCAAGTTAAGCCCCATTGAGTTCCATTTGAAAACATAATCCAAAAACATTTTCAATCCATTTGGTAAAACATTTCAAAAGACAAAATGGTACTTAGCCGAGTCAACCAAGACTTCCAAGAATACCTCACATGTCGGGCGACCCAGGTCTAACCCGACCCAGCATAACCAAGTTGTAAGCAAATATTTAAAATCCGGAATCAACTAATAATTCAAAATGAAAAACAAGGAACTCAATATCGCTTAACTAACCAATCAATTAATCAATACACAAATAAGTGTTTGATAAATCCATAACAATTCAACATACTTGAGAAACACAACACAAGTTATATCTTTAGCAAGCAAAATAACAAAGCGTAACATCATGCCCAAACAATATTAACTTAATTAATCAACTTACTTGGTCTATACATACACACCAAGTCAAGTTATGGATACTTGATGTAATACCCCATTTTTTTTTCTTTTCTTTTTGTTGTAAATTCCGCCATTGGGTTGATTGTCTTTCTGCTTCAGTTGTCCTGTTTGACTTATTGAATAAACTAAAAATTTTCGTCATCACTTTTGGGACTTATAGATTTAGCATTTGCTGTTGGATACGTAAAATAATAATAATAATAATAATAATAATAATAATAATAACAATAATAATTATTTTATAATAATAATAATAAAATAAATAAGGATAATAATAAAATTGGGGTAAGGTTGGAATTTAATTTTATAAAAGCCCTAGATTATTAATAGGTTATAAATACCTAAATCCTAGCTTTATTAAAGAAAGACAAAGATAGTGAAACCCTAAAATAAAAAGAAAAGCTCAGCCACCGCCGCTCAACTTTGAATCAGCTCATAAGGTATTTTATTTTCCATCACAATTATACTATGTGTTATGTACACCATTTTTTTTATTGGTCTCTATTTATTAATCTATAGGAATTCAAGGAAAGCCCGTATAAAAAACAATTGCTTTTCTAGATTATAGTGTAGCTATAATACTAAAGTAGGTAATGCTTAATGTTAAAGAAGGGATGATAATTTGTTTGGACAATATGAGAATTACATAGACTATTGCTTGAATTATTGTAGTGATTTTGTGTTTATATTTTGGTTTGGTTACTGTTGGAAGTCATCTTTGGCTTTTAAATTACCTAATATTATGATTTTTAGTTTATTTTGTTTGAACATTTAAAATATGAAATTATTAATTTGATTATTACCAATTTTGAAATCGAACTTTTGATTATCCATTCGGCCGTTAAAATGCTAATTATTTTAAATTTAAAAATAATATTAATTTTGATTATAATTTAAATTGTTTTGCTTAAACCTAATAAATCCCTCAAGTTACTTTATCTATTGTTTTGATAATAACTTGAACTCGTTTGATTTTAAATAGACAATTTGAATACATTAAATATTTTATAACTTAAATTAATATAATGACTCGGGTAATTATATCTAATTTTAATTGAAATGTCAATTTGGCTAAATTACAATTTAGCCCCTAAACGTATTTAAGACTTATTTGATTAAGTTGTTGGTTAGTTAATTTTTATTTTGTTTTGAATTAAAAACAAATATTCTATATTTAATTTCGATTATCTATTTGGCATGAAATTGGATAAATTACAATTTAGCCCTTGAATATTTTTATAACTTAATTAAGTGAGTTTTTGGTTGGTAACTTTATGGTTTGTTTTAATTATAAACAAAAGTAATTAATTTGATTTCGAATATCAAATTGGCTAAAGTACGATTTAGTCCCTTTTTGGCAAAAGTACAGTTTAGCCCCTAATTGGTTAAAGTACGATTTAGTCCCTAAACTTTTATTAACTTAAAATGATTAAGTTTTTGATTTGTAACTTGGGTTACTTTGAATTGAAGTTATTGAGTTCCGCTCTTAAAATGGTTTATTATTTTATGGAATTATTTTATAAATATAAACTCGGGTTTATATTTGATAAACGTTTTGAATCGGGTTAGACTTGGGTCACCCGACAAGTGAGGTTAGCTTAGTAGTTATTGGTAACTCGGCTAACCCACTATTTGGAAATTATTTATTATTTAAAATTATTAAATAATATTTTTTTTTGAATTATAAGCGAGAACTCAATAGACTTATATTAATTGGGTTTTATTACCTAATGGGTATTATTTGTGTGTGCCTTGGATTATTTATACCTACGTGTTAATTGTGCTAGTCTTATGTGGTGTCTAGTACTCTCTAGAGTTAGGGTCTGATTTTAATAATTATTTTATTGTCTAGACTCGTCTACTGTTCGTGCTTCAGAGGCGAATCAGAGTTAGTTGCTTGCCGGTATTTCACGTGGAATAGCAAGCAGTGAGTTTATATTTACTATTTACCGCTTTATTAAGTAAATTGTTATTTTAATATTAAATATATATACTGTACGTATATTTCGAACTGTTTTTATATTATGGCTCTTAGTTGGAACGTGCTACCTAATGGGCATCATTAGGACTGCGTGCGCACCGGTATTGATCTGGGTAAGGTATATATGGAAATGTGGTAACTCGGTGTGAGCATAGCTCTCGGGACCAAGTAGAGTAACTCGGTGTAGCTCAGCTCTCGGGACTCTGGTATAAGTGTGGTCAGTGGTAACTCGGTGTAGCTCAGCTCTCGGGACCAGACCTATTGGATCATGATTATTATTTAGAATTGTGGATTAGGGTTCCAACTATTATCGGTAATATCGTTATTAAATGTTTTAAACGTTTTAAAGGTTTTCCACTTAATAAATGTAAATAGTGGTATGAACTCATCTCAGTATATCTGACCCCGTTGTTTTCCCAATTTTCCCCAGGGTTATGATCTGAGAGAGTCTGGTGATCTCCGCATTTACTTTTCCTCGGAGGTTCCTTTTATTTTGATAAACTGTCAAACTATTTTATTCTTAGACCGCAGTAGTTGACTAGACGTCTTTATTATTATTACAGTTGTTTGTCGGTTTGGTCTGACTAGTTATATTGCTCTGGCATGTTATGTATTTATTTTGGATTATTTATGTTATGCCTATTTTAGACCCAAAAATTGAATAAGCATGTTATATTCACTGTTGATTATTATAACTGCTAGTTTAGGCTGAAGTCTCGGTTGCCCCCGAGCATTGGTTTTCTGCAGGTTTATGTGTTTATGAATTAAGTGAAAGGCTAGCTACGGGTTTCGGTACTACATTACCCATACCCTAGCGCCGGTCGCGATTCATGAAAATGGGTCGTGACAAACTTGGTATCAGAGCTTTGGTTTCAAACCAAGGCCATTGCTTGCTATGTGTTTACTCTGTTAAGTATTGTTGTGTCTTAGGAACTACTGCGGAATTAGGATTCGTGTCTTGTCTTTTAAACGTCATCATTTGTTTTCAAACCTTCAGCCTACATCCTATAGGTGATGTCTGTCAGTCCTTATTTGGTATTGATGCTTTGATTGACAATTTATTTCACTTGGATGTTAATTGCTGTGTTTTATCATGTTGAGATTATTTCACTTGGGTGATTATAATTGCTTTTGATTTCTCGGGAAATCATAGGCTGGTAAATTTTCCTAAAGACTCATACTTGGGTATGATGTTTGATAAAATTTATGGTAATGTTACAGTTATTTTACGTGATGCGTTGAACTGCTTTTGCCTTGTTAATAAAGTACATCTTGGCTTTGGCCTCAATTGTTGATGTTAAATGTGATCGTATGTTGGACGTTAGCCTTATTTTTCAATTAAAGAGATTTTGGGTTAAACCTTAAAAACGTGTTTGATGGTCATGCATTGTTTGATCACATGTTGATTTAGAGATTTTTATCGAGAATATTGTTTTATCCGATTTGTATTTCGACATAGAATTATAAGAGAAGTTTAATTTTAAATTCTTAAAAAGATGGTTTTTGGTTGAGTTGCCAGTAAATATCTTGAAATATTATGTTTGGTCTGGTGTTAACAAGCGATGGTTTCAAATGATGTTTTATGAGATAAGTCATTGTTTTAAGAATTTAACGTTGAAGTTATTTTATCAGGTTGTAGTATGCCAGCATTTTAAATTTTTGGGATTTACAGAATAGATGTTTGAAATCAAAGATTTCTCACTTGAGTTTTAAATTACCGTTTAGCGGTTGGTTTAAATTGAGCTCCCAAAATTTGAAGGGATGGAAATTTTATTAAAATACTTTCCCGGATTTACAAATATTTTAAATACGTTTTATAAACGATTGTTTTGGGTTCGACTTGGGTCACTCAAATTTAGGAGTTGAGCTTGGTAGTTGTAATGACTCGGCTAGCTCGATAATTTTATTGTCTGAGATACTTGGGTATCCATTTTAAAGCAACTGATTAATAAGAAAAGATTTTTTTACAAAATGTGATTTTGTTTTAACCTTGGGGCTCAGCAGAATTTGGAAGTTTTCGTATTTGTTTTTAATTTCAAAACGAATTTTGAAGCGTACTATTAAAGGACGATATATTTACATGGTAAATTTATAATGAGATTTCAAGGAAATGTTGTGGCATATCCTGATTTGTTTTAAGAATGCTTGAGTAAATTGTGTTCAATGGCATGGTTTCGTGGTTTTCGATTTTCAGATTTGTTATCTTGTGAACATTATTTGTGTTTTATAACTCGCTTGTCTGTTGGACTAAGTTGATTGTTTTAGTTTTGTCTCTTCGTGCGGTGTAGCACGTGAGATGATCTAATCATGTGGTTATGGTTGGCTTACCTTGATGTATAGTTTTGACCTTTGAGTAAGATCTTCTTTTAAATCTTGTTTCCCTTTTGTTTCGGTTTTGGGTTGCGCGGGGCTTTACTATTTCTGTTTAGTGGATCGAAACCTTGGGTTTCGATATCGAGGAATACAAGGGAGGTACTCCCTTTGGATTGGTTGATGATTTCTGATTATCCTAGGATGGGTATTGCAAACTCTGAACCGAAAATATAGATCGATGTATTAATACACTGGTGTTTCCCTCAAGTCTGATGATGCGATGCGGGAGCTGGCGGTAAATTTTATAGGAACATATTTTATGTGCTATTTTCTTTGGTTATATGCTCAGTCTGGATTGAGGTTAGTTAGATACTTTTTATAATAGAGTTGTAATGAAGTTATTATGAGGAATTGTTGTATAGCATCGAATGTTGCTAGGTGCAAGTAAGGAAATTTTGAGAAATATTTTGAGGTCATCGAGTGCATCTCACAGAGTGTAACGTCTAGCAAATGTTTATTGAGAAATGGATTTCAAAGATTGATTTGCTGAAATATTTGAAATATTTTCAACACGTAATTGTGCCCAGACATATCATGAACATGCATTTTGAATGTCACGAATAGGTTTGCATTGAACACAGAGTATGTTCACTAAATATAAGATAAAATAATAATTGATACATGCATAATAGTACATGCATCACGTGCATAGAAATTATTAGGGTTGGATGCAACTCTTTGGGGATGAGAGATGTCATCACCCTGGCGCACAATTATGTAAAATGGATTTTATCGATAAAGTGTTTTGAGAAAGATGTTTTGAAACAAACTCGTGAGTTCCTTTGAGGTAGATGTATTTATAAAGTTGTGAAATTTCAAATGATTTTAAAATTGTTACCGAAAGGTAGCTAGACAAATACTCTGTCATGATGGTGATGGTTATTGGATGTTTACGTTGAAAGAGTTGGTCTGTAGAATCAGAATCTTGTGGTTACGAGTAAGAATGATTTTGAGGTTGCGCTCGAGATATAGTTGTGCTAAGTGCGGTATAGTGTATTTTAGAATAGTAAGCTTCATGATAATTAAGGATTTGTGGATTAAGGATGTTGGTTATGCTCCATGTGTGTATATACACTATATTTTTGTTTTAAACGAAACTTTATCTTTTCAGATTTGAAATTGTCCAAAGAATTTTGGTGTATTAATATAAGGAATGTTTATAAACAAGAAATTTACATTGCTGATTTTATCTTTCTGAGGAAATGGAGAATTTTTGTCAAAATTGATTCAAAAGGGATAATAAATTTTTCGCTTGAGCGATTTCTTCAATTTTGTTTTTGTTTGAAAAAAAAATTTAGAAGCGACTTAAAAATTTTGGGATGCTTGAAACATCAATGTGTATTTTGAATACGGAAAATTCTGCCACAGTTGGTTTTTTTTTTAAAGTATAAATTATTAAAAAGTGTATTAGCAAGTTTGAATTAAAAAGAACATAAATTTTTGTCAATTAAACGGTTTTATAGATTTGCAAATGTATTGGAAAATAAGAGGAAATTTCGGATTTAAATGTGGAGGTCTTGAAATTTTTCAAGGGTTTGCAAAACCGATGGTTTTTCAACGGTAAGGGTATTTGATTTCGAATGAAAAGGAGGTGTAAGACGTAGAGTCTTTTAATCAAAGTGGAAATTCTTTTTGTGTATAAAATATTTGATATTAAAAGATTTTATACCCACAGTAGTTGGTTTTGAGCATAACTAACAATCTGATCGTATTGATCTCTCGTTGTATACGAGACTGTAGTCAATTGAATAATTTTGAGGATTTGAATTCGATTTTGTTATATGAGGTAGTTGATTTTAAAAAAAAAAAATCGAAATCGCGGTTAATAGGTTTCGACAACTAAAATAGGTTGATTGATTTTGTTATAGAGGGTATTATCGTAATGATGGATATAGTTGGGTCAGCTGTTGAACCCGTGGTAAGGGGCGACAAAATTTTATGTTGTCAGATGCAGTCGATGTTCAGAGTAGTCGTGGCGTTATATTTCTGGGTGATTGGAAGAATCATTATGATGGATATTGGTTATCATGGATATAGAAATTTATTTTGTTACCATGAGAGAGGTTCGCTTTTCTCTGAATTGCGATATGAGTTTTTGTGTTGTTGATTCACAAGTTAATAGTATTATCGAGCTGGTACTAATCGTTAGGATTAGATGATTATTATAATGTTTGTTTTGGGAACCTAAATATTATCTGAAGTTATTGGGTTTTGTTGTCGGTCATTTTGATGTCGAGATGTTATAAGAGGATATAAGAAATTATTTTAGAACGATAGATTTTAACAGCTATGTTGCAGTGTTATTGTTTTGTTTAAGGCTAAAGAGTTTAGATTTTGGAGAACAGCAGTTGAGTTAGCGCTTAGTCTTATAGTGGACATTGGGAATTTTATAATAGTTAAGTTTCGAACTGGTTTTGGAAACCACTCCGGTATAGAGTAATTGTGACTCTCAATTGGATAATTGTTGATTATTCACATTTTGTTGACCGAGTAATCATAGAGCACCGGTTTATTAGAATCGGAATTTTGTGAATATGTGTGTTATGACTGTTATAGTGCGAATCAGTTCAAATTTAAAATTTGAGGTCAAATTTTTCATAGGTTGTGGAGAATGTAATACCCCATATGTATTTTCGGCATGTTTGGTCTTGTGCTGACCTTCTCTAAGTAGGAATTTTGATTAGAGTTATCAGTAAAAAGATTCGAGGTTCGTTTTGATTTCTCTAAGTATTTAAGTCGAGTTTTCTATGGGAGAGTTTGTATTCCCTCGCTTAATTTCACCTAGATATGGCGTTATCGTATATGTAAATGGAGGTTAGTGTCAATGCTCTAGCGACCATTTGAGTTTGTTTGTTTTAGACAAGTGATGGTATTGAGTTGTTTGAGAGACAACTTGTTGAGTTTTGCTTACGCGTGTGCGTATGTCGTTGAGTATGGAATACCTTTGATTACATTTGGGTTGGGTTCTTGGTTGAGAGCTGTTCTTTAATGAGAGAGGTCGTTTGCAGTTTTGTTGTTTTTTTTTTCTGGTTTACGTTGGGTATCTTGTGGATGCTTTTTCATATCGGCTTTTGTTCAGCTAGACGTGTAACTTTATGTTATGTGGTACGTCTATGGTTTTATTTTAAATTCGAGGACGAATTTTTAATATGTTGGGGAGAATGTAATACCCCATTTTTTTTTCTTTTCTTTTTGTTGTAAATTCCGCCATTGGGTTGATTGTCTTTCTGCTTCAGTTGTCCTGTTTGACTTATTGAATAAACTAAAAATTTTCGTCATCACTTTTGGGACTTATAGATTTAGCATTTGCTGTTGGATACGTAAAATAATAATAATAATAATAATAATAATAATAATAATAACAATAATAATTATTTTATAATAATAATAATAAAATAAATAAGGATAATAATAAAATTGGGGTAAGGTTGGAATTTAATTTTATAAAAGCCCTAGATTATTAATAGGTTATAAATACCTAAATCCTAGCTTTATTAAAGAAAGACAAAGATAGTGAAACCCTAAAATAAAAAGAAAAGCTCAGCCACCGCCGCTCAACTTTGAATCAGCTCATAAGGTATTTTATTTTCCATCACAATTATACTATGTGTTATGTACACCATTTTTTTTATTGGTCTCTATTTATTAATCTATAGGAATTCAAGGAAAGCCCGTATAAAAAACAAT
The DNA here is from genome assembly GCF_937616625.2 of Mercurialis annua. Lineage (NCBI taxonomy): Eukaryota > Viridiplantae > Streptophyta > Magnoliopsida > Malpighiales > Euphorbiaceae > Mercurialis > Mercurialis annua. The sequence goes on along the minus strand of NC_065570.1, from coordinate 43,594,696 downwards.
TGCTTTTCTAGATTATAGTGTAGCTATAATACTAAAGTAGGTAATGCTTAATGTTAAAGAAGGGATGATAATTTGTTTGGACAATATGAGAATTACATAGACTATTGCTTGAATTATTGTAGTGATTTTGTGTTTATATTTTGGTTTGGTTACTGTTGGAAGTCATCTTTGGCTTTTAAATTACCTAATATTATGATTTTTAGTTTATTTTGTTTGAACATTTAAAATATGAAATTATTAATTTGATTATTACCAATTTTGAAATCGAACTTTTGATTATCCATTCGGCCGTTAAAATGCTAATTATTTTAAATTTAAAAATAATATTAATTTTGATTATAATTTAAATTGTTTTGCTTAAACCTAATAAATCCCTCAAGTTACTTTATCTATTGTTTTGATAATAACTTGAACTCGTTTGATTTTAAATAGACAATTTGAATACATTAAATATTTTATAACTTAAATTAATATAATGACTCGGGTAATTATATCTAATTTTAATTGAAATGTCAATTTGGCTAAATTACAATTTAGCCCCTAAACGTATTTAAGACTTATTTGATTAAGTTGTTGGTTAGTTAATTTTTATTTTGTTTTGAATTAAAAACAAATATTCTATATTTAATTTCGATTATCTATTTGGCATGAAATTGGATAAATTACAATTTAGCCCTTGAATATTTTTATAACTTAATTAAGTGAGTTTTTGGTTGGTAACTTTATGGTTTGTTTTAATTATAAACAAAAGTAATTAATTTGATTTCGAATATCAAATTGGCTAAAGTACGATTTAGTCCCTTTTTGGCAAAAGTACAGTTTAGCCCCTAATTGGTTAAAGTACGATTTAGTCCCTAAACTTTTATTAACTTAAAATGATTAAGTTTTTGATTTGTAACTTGGGTTACTTTGAATTGAAGTTATTGAGTTCCGCTCTTAAAATGGTTTATTATTTTATGGAATTATTTTATAAATATAAACTCGGGTTTATATTTGATAAACGTTTTGAATCGGGTTAGACTTGGGTCACCCGACAAGTGAGGTTAGCTTAGTAGTTATTGGTAACTCGGCTAACCCACTATTTGGAAATTATTTATTATTTAAAATTATTAAATAATATTTTTTTTTGAATTATAAGCGAGAACTCAATAGACTTATATTAATTGGGTTTTATTACCTAATGGGTATTATTTGTGTGTGCCTTGGATTATTTATACCTACGTGTTAATTGTGCTAGTCTTATGTGGTGTCTAGTACTCTCTAGAGTTAGGGTCTGATTTTAATAATTATTTTATTGTCTAGACTCGTCTACTGTTCGTGCTTCAGAGGCGAATCAGAGTTAGTTGCTTGCCGGTATTTCACGTGGAATAGCAAGCAGTGAGTTTATATTTACTATTTACCGCTTTATTAAGTAAATTGTTATTTTAATATTAAATATATATACTGTACGTATATTTCGAACTGTTTTTATATTATGGCTCTTAGTTGGAACGTGCTACCTAATGGGCATCATTAGGACTGCGTGCGCACCGGTATTGATCTGGGTAAGGTATATATGGAAATGTGGTAACTCGGTGTGAGCATAGCTCTCGGGACCAAGTAGAGTAACTCGGTGTAGCTCAGCTCTCGGGACTCTGGTATAAGTGTGGTCAGTGGTAACTCGGTGTAGCTCAGCTCTCGGGACCAGACCTATTGGATCATGATTATTATTTAGAATTGTGGATTAGGGTTCCAACTATTATCGGTAATATCGTTATTAAATGTTTTAAACGTTTTAAAGGTTTTCCACTTAATAAATGTAAATAGTGGTATGAACTCATCTCAGTATATCTGACCCCGTTGTTTTCCCAATTTTCCCCAGGGTTATGATCTGAGAGAGTCTGGTGATCTCCGCATTTACTTTTCCTCGGAGGTTCCTTTTATTTTGATAAACTGTCAAACTATTTTATTCTTAGACCGCAGTAGTTGACTAGACGTCTTTATTATTATTACAGTTGTTTGTCGGTTTGGTCTGACTAGTTATATTGCTCTGGCATGTTATGTATTTATTTTGGATTATTTATGTTATGCCTATTTTAGACCCAAAAATTGAATAAGCATGTTATATTCACTGTTGATTATTATAACTGCTAGTTTAGGCTGAAGTCTCGGTTGCCCCCGAGCATTGGTTTTCTGCAGGTTTATGTGTTTATGAATTAAGTGAAAGGCTAGCTACGGGTTTCGGTACTACATTACCCATACCCTAGCGCCGGTCGCGATTCATGAAAATGGGTCGTGACACTTGAACATCACTTAGCCAAAACGACACAACAAGTCAAACTCGTAACAAGCATGCCATAACACCTTAAGAAAATAACAAACAGAATTTGGTATAAACTATCTCCATTTTCAGATTCAAAACCTCTAACCAAAACATACCCATTGATCATAATTATCAAGCCAAACAACTACAATTTGATATACACAAACCATGCTAGTTTAACTCTATCCATTTGATTTTAAATCACCAAACACATTATGGCATTACATAACCAACCTAACATACTTCTATATCAAAAATAACCAATTTGAAATCATCTAAACAATTCAATTAAGAATAGCCCCAAAGCATACAAACACAATTAATATCTAATTTCTAAATCCAAATAATTGGGTATGATCCACAATCTAAGTTTAACCAATTAGATTTTTATCCTAGCATAAATTCCATTGATTAAAACATGTCAAATCTACACAATTACTAAAACACAAACCCAAAAGAAATTTCCAGATTTTTAACCCAATACAACAATCATGCCATATACTTGATATGAACAACCAATCTAATGAATAACCCATCACAAAAATATACCAATCTCTCGTGAAAATTAAAAAGGAAAAAGTAATACATACCTTAACAAGACCAAAAGAGTTTGAATACCCAGAAATTTAATTAATCAAGAGCCTACAATCATAACATACAAATGCTATTTAATCTAGAAACGCATAACACATGAATTAAAAGAATACACTATGATTGATGTGATTAGAATAATTACCAAAGATCAAAACATGGAGGGGGGAGTCTAGAGTGGAGTTTGATAGAATGGAAGCCGTTTTAGGGTTTAGAAAAAGAGTGAAAACTGATTTGGCTCGCTATAATCGTATTTATAGAATTTTCAGAATAAATGATCGTTTAAAAATAAAAGGTAATTCAAAATGGTTTGAACTATCGTTTACGGGATCGTTCAAAATACTGTAAGCACAAAAACACTTTTAAATGATCGTTCATGAAACGAACGATCCTCCAAACGATCCTGAAAGGTAAAACTCGATTTTCCTTGGCCAAAAGAAGGTTTAAACATTAAAAACAATGTCAAACATCAATGTAAAGATTAAGCACACCAAACCAAGGTTTTAAGGAACTAAACCACCAAAAATCAACCCAAAACACATCGGGAAGATCATCAAAACAAGCCAGAAAAACACGGGGAATTACACGTTCATACTTATTGTTTGCTTATAATTTCTAATTAAGTATAAGATTGACCATTTGCTTTATCTTAATGCGTATTTCTTGTCATTTGGGTTATCGTGTTTGCCTATACCAAACAACGCGTACACCTATCTCATGTTCGACGAATGTCGCTCCTTTACTTTCCTTCTTAATCTTATTCCTAACAATTCCTTGTTGGCTTGTACTATTCTTGATAGCCTTTATTTTTGTCTCACATCCTATAACCTTCCGAGTTTATCGGAGTCTAACGTCATTTTCCTTGACGTTACTCGTGTCTTTCTTGTGTCCACTCATGTTTATACTTATCTTTTCCTTTCACTCTTTCGCTGCGACACTCTGATCAACCATTTCCTAACTTAACCCATAATTAGGTTTATACGATCTTTCATGCCATATTGTTATCGATGTCTTATGGTATATGGGACTACTTTTCCTTTTATACCATCACCTAGGTTGAACCTCATGAAATGAGATTGCTCGCTACACATTTCTTAATAGGTGCCATGTCTATACTTTTGGCATACTTCCTATCTCTTGATCCTTTTACAATAACCGTCTATCAGGGATTTGTAACATCCTTACCATTGTCTAATGTACTCCTTTCCTTTTCCTTATCCATCTCATTCCAATGTACATGTTGTACATAATACGTCTTGTTTCTTATGAACATAGAACTGATGATTCCTTTTTCATCGTCCGTTGAAGTTCATATCTTCATACTACCGTATTTCTCGATCATTTTGTACTTCTTGTCTTGATATTTCTTATATCGACTATCGATAGGAGTTATAGCTTCTCCCTTCTCGAATCTATCGGCGTATTGCATTTTCGCTCGTGCATATATCCTTATATTAGACTCTTATATCTAATCTATTAGTAAGGTCCATCTTAGACTTATGTCAAGTCCTTTCGTTTGGCTCTTCTGCCAGCGGTTATTCCAAATATGCTTTCTCTTACATAGCTTTATTCTTTATAATAAGCGTCTCTCCATTAGACTGCCTTATTATGATCTATCCTTCTTTTGCGTTTACCTTTATCAATTACTATGCATTATTATGCGTATCGTTCAATTCCTCTCATCCTTACATGGTCTTTCCATGGCCCGTATTCTTTTCTGGTCTATACGTTTCCTTTTCTATTTTAGCCTCATCTTGTTTCTTGGTAAGTACAAACCTTAGGTATCTTACCGACATTTTATATGTCTCTCCTCGATCAATTGTACTGTTGTTTATTATCATTAAGGCTTTATTCTTATATTGGGGTAAATTATTTAGCACATACGTTGATTCTTATTTAACAACAATCATTTATTTTATTGTCGCAGGGCTTTACATCTGGGTTTCTTACAAAACAAATACATTTCAAAAATACCTGATATTGCTGATCGATCAGTCTTTCTGTTATACCTCGATTTTTCCTAAAAGAGTATATTAAGCCACGTGTCCTAATTTGAGTGACTGAGACTATGGAAAATAGTTTTTTTTTTTAAATTGAAACGGTAAATTTGAATACATGGACATGTGAATAAAACTATTGAAATCATATGATATTATTTTGGAGATTTTTAGATAAAAAATAATAAAATAACAGCTTTGGTATGACAAAATTCTCAAATTTATATCTCATTATTCCGACATCAAAATTTGATGATTCGTATGTCAAATCAAAGATATCGACGTCCTCTTCAATTTTATGAATTTTATTTAATAAAATCTGAATAAGAAACAGTGCAGAAATTTAAAGAACAAGCAGCTCAAATCGAACCGCTGGGTTCGTCAGGATTTAGGTAACCGGGACTAAGGAAACGTATTATTTAAGTTCAAATTGAGAATTTAAATACCAGAGCGAGTATAAGAATATTTGGAGTGCAATAAATAAATTTTGAAATTTTTGGACGAAAAAATATGTTTTAGCGGACTGGAAATTATATAGAAAAATGAATATTAAATAAAACAAAAGTCCCAAAAAAAGAATTTTTGGTTTATTATCCGTGATATAATATTTGAAACTTATTGGAAAATTTTCATTGAAAAATAGGATCGTTTTATAGTTGAGTGCAGTCGAATAATTAAAAAAGCTGGTTAAAGTACAATAAGACTCGAATCTAAGTGGACTTTTATCCCATGTGCTTATATTTCTTATTAACTTCATCTTCTCCAAACCAAAACACCATTTTCAGCCATCCTCCATTGCCGAAGCTCTTAACACAAAGCACAACACCTAATTCCTTCCATTTTTTCATAAAAGTTTCTTAACAAAAAACGTTGAACATTTTCCGTAGATACTTAATCTACAATTGCATGTATGATCAAGGTATAATTGCTAGCGCAAAACCTTGTATTTATTTTTTGATTTTTATTAAGCTTAAAGTATGTGTTTTAGTTGTTAAAGTTTGTGATTTAATTGTGTTTATTTCGGTTTTTGTATATAGTTTTGATATATTCGGTTTTAATTATTTTAAATATGGGAAATTAAATTTAATTAATTTCTGGGCTACTGTTAAATAGTATTTTTACATATGTTTCAAAGTGTGATTTTCATGGATTAAAAGTGTTAAAATTGTGAGTAATTAGTTTAAAGAGATGGGTTTCGGTTTTTGATAGTTTTAAAACTCAAAAATCGTTAAAATGTGGGTATGTAAGTTAAATTTAATTTCTCGTCTGATTTATGTTTTTGATAAATTAAAAATATTTCTTGGTTAAATTTTCATGAGATTAAAGTGTTAAAGTGATGAGTTTTGGTGGTTTAATAATCGGTTTTGATTTTAATTGTTTAATCGGTTTTAAATTATTAAAACCAAATAAATAACAATAAAAATAATTGTTTTCTCTCTCCTGTATTCTCTCGGCGCCCTGTAGCCTAGCTACCCTACGCCATCTTCCATGGCAAAGAAAACAGGAAAGAAGTCGATACCAAATCAGAATAAAGTTGTTAATCAAGTTAACAATGAAGAGAAGAAAGTTGTGAGTGAAGTTAATGAGGTTTTTGAAGCTGAGGTTGAGCCCATTGTCGATGGGATTGCTGTAGAAGTCAATTTGAATTGTGAAGTTTCTGAGAAAACAGATATGATAGTCAACGATAGTCCTAAGCCGGAAGGCAAGAAATGGGTGGATATGGTGAAGACAAATAAGGTTAATGACCCAGTGAATAGCTTGAAGTACATACCGCCGGTGGTCAACAACGGTGTTCATATTGCAAAAATCCTGGAAGAAGATATGCTAGTTGAGGAAGATTGATGGGGAAATGCCATTGTGGGTACGGTGTTTGCTTTATCTCACAGATTCTGCAAACTTCAGAATTTTATAAAGAATAGATGGGGAAAAATAGGTCTCATTAATTTTCATCAGATTAAACCCAATTTGTATGCGTTTATCTTTGAGTCAGAGGAAGGAAAGCTTAAGGCGATGGCTGATGGCCCGATTACTTTTGATAAACATCCTCTGATTGTCCAAGAATGGAGGAGAAATATGTCATTTGACCTAACTGAAGTTGCTTCTGTTCCAGTTTGGGTTAAATTCCCTATGTTTCCTTGGGAATTATGGAATGCTAATTCCCTGAGCGCCATTGCTAGTACCCTGGGGAATCCTCTTTTTACAGACAGATGTACCAGAGAAAGGTCTAGGTTATCCTATGCCAGAATTATGATAGATATGAGACTAAAAGGTACGTTTCTCGATGTTGCTATTATCGAAAATGGTGATGAGCAGTTTTCTCAATTTATTGAGTATGAATGGAAGCCTTTACTTTGTGTGAAGTGCAATAAGCTAGGGCATAGGAACTGTGAAGAGAAACAAATATGGATTGCTAAAACTGATAAAGATGTTGTGCAAATCAGTGAGAATAGGGGAGAACCTGTTGAGATCATTTAGAGTGGTAGTTCTGTTAGTGAGGAGGTTAACAAAGTGGTGGAGGCTAAGGACCTATGTAGTACTCCTCCAAATGTGCAAGATGATGGTTTCAAATTGGTAACTAATAAGAAACAAAAAAACAAGATGCAGCTTAAGGAAACTACGGTTGATAAAACTCAGAAGAATGAAGTGAGGATAAATACAGTGCACAAACCTTTAAGTGCTGACAAATTACCTTCCTAGAGGCTGATTAAGCCCTTGGATTGAGGTAAATGATTTTCACTACTTGGAATATCAGGGGCCTCAATGAGTCCCTGAAGCAAGTAGAGGTTAAAAAGCTGCTTGTTTTTAAGAGGTGTTCTCTTATAGGTGCTTTAGAGACCAAAGTTCGGAGTTGTAACAATGAAAGAGTTTTGGAATAAGATAAATCTCCAGGGGTGGGAGCTTATTCATAATTATAGCCATTATGATATTGGAAAAATTTGGGTGATTTTTGACAGTCTGAAAGTTGAAGTGCAGTGTATTGGGTCCTCAGATCAATTTATTCACTAAAAAGTTAACATGGAGGGGTTTAGTTCTTTATGGACAGTGGTTTATGGGTCTAACCATTTAGTTGAAAGATAAAGAGTTTGAAAGCACTTAGCAGATCTTTCTAGGAGCATTGAGGGGACCTGGTTTGTTCAAGGGGACTTCAATGCAGTCCTTAGAGAAGAAGATAGATGTGGTGGTTCTCCTCTTGATGAAGACCATCTTTATGAGCTCAGCAATTGTGTCTCAGCAGCAGGTTTAACTAAGATTAGAAGTGTGGGGTGCCAATGCACTTGGAATAATAATCAGTTAGGTATTAACAGGATTTGGAGGAGGTTGGATAGAATTTTTGCTAATGGGATTGTTAATGATAATTTTCAGAGGATCTACAGTGAAGCTTTACCCTGTGCCATTTCTGACCATAGTGTGATTATCACTATCATTGAAAGTTATCAGAGGAGTGTTAGCAGGAAATTTAAATTCTTCAATTTTTGGACTTTACACCCAGATTTTAGAACTATCCTGGAAGAAGAATGGAGGATTAATTATAGAGGGTTTCATATCTACAAGCTAGTGCAAAAGCTCAAAGCCATCAACTATAGATTAAGTACGTTGAATAGAAGCCAGTTTTCTAACATTTCTAAGAAAACTGATAACCACATGGAGATTCTGAACAGGCTGCAAGCTGATCTTCAACTGGATCCCACTAATACTTTTCTTATCGATGAGGAAAGAGTTATGTCCAATCACTTTAGATTCCTTTTAAAGTGTGAAGAAAGATATTTCAAGCAGAAATCAAGGACCAATGGCTCAACCTTGGTGATTCTAATACGAAATATTTTCACAATTCCATCAAGATCAGGAAACTGGTGAACTGTATCCCTTTGCTTAAGCTGGAGGATGGCAGAGTGATCACATCCAATCAGGATATTCACAAGGAAATGACTTCCTATTACAGAGACATGTTTAGTAAAAGTGAGATGCAGAGAAAGCACATCAGCAGTAACTTGAGGAATGGCACTATCATTTCTGATGAAGAAGGTACTATTCTCATGAAAAGTATCACTGAAGAATAGGTAAAAGTGGCTGTGTTTTCTATAGGCTCAGACAAGGCAGTAGGGCCTGATGGCCATTTCTATAAAAAAAGCTTGGAATACCATTAATGAGGACCTAGTGATTTCAGTTCAGGAAGCTTTCACTTCAGGTAAAATTCTTAAGCAGATTAATGCTACAGCTATTTCAGTTATCCCTAAAACTAATCATGCTGTGAGTCTCAATTATTTTAGGCATGTTGCGTGTTGCAATGTGCTGTATAAGATTATTTCTAAGGTCATAACTAATAAACTGAGTCCTTTACTTGATAAGATTATATCTCCAAACCAGTCTGCTTTTGTTCCAAATAGGTCTATTGCTTATAACATCATGCTTGCACATGAGTTAGTTAAGAATTACCACTGCAGTAAGGGTTATCCTAGATGTTTACTTAAGATTGACCTCAGGAAACCTACGATTCGATTGCCTGGGATTATATTGAGGAGGTTTTAATCATGTTGAATTTCCCTGAGAGTTTTATTAGACTAGTTATGAATTGTATTAAAACTCCTAGTTTCTACATAGCCTGGAATGGCAGAGTTGGGGATAGTTTTGTTTCAGGTAAAGGGCTCAGGCAAGGAGACCCCATCTCTCCTTTAATTTTTGTGATTTGTATGGAAGCCTTATCAAGAAAGTTGAGTATTACTAGCTCTGAGTTCAAGTTTCATCAAGGGTGTGGGTCTCTGAATATTAATCATCTGATATTTGTTGATGATCTGCTGCTGTTTTGCTATGGTGATATCAAATCTGTCAATTTCTTGGTGGACTGTCTTAATGAGTTTAGGGAGTCTTCTGGCCTGCATGTTAATAACAACAAAAGCCAGATTTTTGTAATGTAGATGAGAATAGTAAAACTGTTATTAAGAATGCTTTGTGTTTTGAGGAAGGGTCCCTGCCTTTAAGATACCTACGCATACCATTGATTTCCACAAATTTATCTAGACAGGACTGTAAGGGGATTATTGACAAGATTACTAGTAGGATCCTCTCCTGGAACATCAATTTTCTCTCGTATGCAAGTAGAGTCCAATTGATCCAGTCAGTTTTAATGAGCATGCAAATTTTTTGGGCCTCCATTCTCATTCTTCCCAAAAAAGTAATTAGAGAGATCCAGAAAATCTGCTCTAAGTTTCTCTGGTCTGGAAAGGCAGATGGCAAGAACAAAGCCATGGTGGCCTGGAAAGAGATTGAGAAGCTTAAGAAGGAGGGTGGTCTGAGTATAAAAGAGATGGGCATTTGGAACTGGGAAGCTGTCAATAAGCATGTCTGGTATATTATGAGCAAACCCAATGCTTTATGGGTTAAGTGGATAAAGTATAATAAGCTTAAGAATGTTAGCTATTGGGGTGCCAAGAATGACAACTATACTAGTTGGATGTGGAGAGGGTTACTCAGTATTAAAAATGATATAAATAGTATCTCTGACTATGAGTTAGGCAATGGCAAGAGCACCATGTTTTGGAGAGACCCTTGGATCCATGGTTGCTCAGTGCTAGAGAAATACCCTAGGGTGAAGATGGGAAGCTCAGGAATTGGGAAAGAAGCTTTGGTTGCAAATTTGTGGAAAGATAACAAATGGTCTTTTTCCAGTTTCTGAAGCCTGCAATCATGAAGATTGGGAGGACATCTGTGATACTATGATTGTTAAAGAGGATACTCAAGACTCCATCAGCTGGAAAGTTTTTAAAAATGGGAAATTCTCAATTAAAAAAACTTGGGAAATTCTCAGGACTCATAACAATGAAGTTCAATGGAATAAAGTTGTCTGGGGGTAAGCATTCTATCCCTAGATATAATTTCATTTTGTGGCTTGCTGTTAAAAAAGAGATTGAAGACGAAGGATAAGCTGAAGGCTTGGGGTGTCATAAATGATGATTGTTGTGATATTTGTGGGAAAGCTACTGAGACCCTCAACCATTGTCTCTATGATTGTGATGTGGCTAAAAGTATCTGGTCGAAGATTCTTTCTGCTTGTAAGTGTAATTCTGATATCAGGTCCTAGAGAAGAATTTTTAGCTGGTTTTGTAGGAAAGCTAAAGGCAGCAGTGCTATGGCCTCGATCAGAAGAATTGTACTTTGTAATAACCCGGAATTTTAAGGGATAAAATATTGCCACATGTCTAATATTTTATTAGACGGGAGTAGGTAAATTAAATTTAAAGATAAATTTAATTTACAAGTATCCCTAAATTTATATTGTGGCAATAGAAATTCAAATTTTAAATTTTAGAAGTTTAAATTTGAATATTATGTAGTTAACGGGGATAATATAGACTTATGAATTTGGTGCAGAATAATCCATAAGTCCCGGGTAAATATTTTTGGTGTCAATATTCGCAGAATATTATAAAAAGGTTATCGTGAAAATTTGATAAAATTTGGAAGTAGAAATTTTATCAAACGCAGTCAATGCAGACTTAATAAATCAAAAATGATTTACTAAGAATAAAATATAAGTCGGATGGTAATAAAAATAATATTTTTAGTCTTGTTATACATTGTTTGATTTTTGGTAAAATTTTCATGAAATTCAAAAGTCGTTTCCGTTTGGGCTACGACGACTAGTTTAAAAGTTGGTTTAAAGTGCATGATTGAGCTAGTATTAAACAGCGCTTTAACCTTTACTATATATATAACATTTCATAGCCATATTAGGGTATCTGAGCCCATTTCTTTCATTTGAAAGAAATGGAGAGCTGCTTAGCTCCAGTGGCGACAGTGAACATTAGGGCTTCGATCCGTTTCATCCGTTTCTCGATTTTAACTCCGTTTCTGCAACGATTACTCAAGTAATCGAGGTATTAATCCCGTATTAAACGTTTATTTCGATATATTTTGATATATTTCGAATATATATTCGCTTATAAACGGTTACCGTATCGAATCGAACGTATACCTATTTTTTTTACGTTCCGAATGTGAATATGTATAGATTGGATTGTGTGCGACTTTTGCTTCAGAGGATGACGGGGGGATTGCGTCGAAGGTTGTTGCTTGGCTGGTTATTTTAGCGTTTGCGTTGAATGATTCTGTTTTAAATTGAAGAATGGAAAACAAGATCGTATTTGTCAAAAACAGAAAGCATAAAAATCAATAAAAAAGAAAAGAAAATCTAAATCTCTAAAATGTAACTTAGCACCGTAATTGTATAATTAATTTGGGTGATTCCCGTTTTTTGTCTAATTAACTCTTAGTTTAAAGTACATGATTGAGCTAGTATTAAAGAGTACTTTAGCCAATATTATATATATAACATTTCATTTGAAATGGTAAGTATCAAAAGCTATTTCTTCATTTGGTTAAGAGAAAGTGAGCTGCTTTGCTCTCCAGAGTGCGATGAACATTAGGGTTTCGACCCGTTTCGTCCGTTTCTCAATTCTAACTCCAATTCTTTGACAATTACTCAAGTAATCAAGGTATTAAACCCGTATTAAACGTTTATTTTAATATTTTTTGAATATATATTCATTTATAAACGGTTACTGAATCGAACAATTGATTTATACATCTAAATTACGTTTGAATTGTCTATACGTGTTTTGGGACATTGAATTAACGTTTTTGGATGCTTGGAGTAGGACGGGGAGGCCCGCATATTGATATTCGGGACTGTGCAAAAGCACATCACACTGACCGCACAGCAGCCCAGACGGGGGGGCTTTTGGGGGCTTTTCCGAGAACTTTTCCGACTTCGACGGTGGATTTCCAATGGGCGATTCCGTGGGGTTTTTGTCTAGTAACCCAAGTTGTTGTCCGACCGAACCTAAAACATTTTAAATAAGTGTTTTTAAACCTAGAGCTAGTTATTTTTAAATGAGATTTTGAAAGTAAAGTTAAACGTTTAAAAAGGACTTTAAAAGGGTTAAAGTCGACGTTTAACCGGTTTAAAAGATTTAACAATCGATTTTGCTAAATATTTAGTATACGACTGTGAATTGTTTTGACAATCAAGTAGATATTATAAAATGATTTTAATCAGGTATCGCTATACTTAAAATGAATTCTAGAGCGAAGTCTAAACGTTTTCTCGAGGTAAAAACGGTTTAAATAATTTTTAGAAGAACAAGACCATAAGTGCTACATGTTATATGTTTGAATGCTTTGACTAAACCCAGGTTCCCTGACCTAGATGTTTATATCAAAAATAAGTATTGATGTGTTGTCTTGTGTATTTTGTATGTTTGATCCGACTAGCTGTCTAGCAATCAGACCACGACTCAAGGTAGTCTGCCACACATACGACATGGCTAAGTAGTTACTTAGCAATAATGTGAGTTTATGTGTTTACTTTTGAATATCAGTATTCAACTATTTAAATCCATAATAGCAGTAGTACAAATTTAGCCAAGAGATATCCATTGCAAAAGGCTACCTATTGGGCGGTAATAGGGTTGCGTGATCACGAACACCGATTCTAGATATACTATGGTCGAGGTATAGATGTATGTCTGTCGTGTTATGTCATTGTGAAAGTGAATGCCCTGACTTCACGTGTCACAACCGAATTACATGGATCGCGACTGACGCTAGGGTATGGGTATGGTTGTACCAAAACCTGTAGCAAGCCTCGCGGATAACTAATCAAACATACTAACCTGCAGAAAAACATTGCTCGGGGGCAACCGAGACTCCAACCTAAGTCTAGCAGTTTATATAACAGCTTAAATAACAACTTAAATATCTAAAATGCTCAGCTAAAATCCGAGACTTCAACATCATGCCTTATATAAAATTAAATCTAGAGTATGACAATCACAAAGACTAACTAGTTCTACTGCGGTCTAAGAGTAATAAACAGTTGACTAGCTTTATTAAAACCAAAAGAACCTCCGAAGGAATCAAAGAAAACGAAGATCGACCCAAAGCTCTCAAAATCATAAACCTGGAAAAATTTGGAAAACAACAGGGTCAGATATACTTAGATGAGTTCATACAAATATTTACATTTATTAAGTGAAAACCTTTAAAACCTCAAAGCACCTCTTTTACTAATATAACTAACATAATGGAAATACTGTATTGAAATGATCCCAGCATAAGTGCGGCGTATCACACTGAATCCTAGAGTGGATGGGAACATATCCTCATCAATTCCCAGCGTAAGCAAGACATTGGTCTGCCGATCCCAGAGTACTTACCGGTGCACACAGTCTCGATACAAGCCTATCGAGTAGCTCGTTCCAATCCAGATCCATAATGGCTTAAAAACAGTTCGTAAACATTTATATATCAAAATACCCAATTTACTTAATAAAGTGGTGAATAGCAATATAAACTCACTGCTTGCTAATCCACGTGATAACCTGGGAAGCAACCTAAACCTGCTCTGACTCCGAAGCACGAACAGTCAACGGGTCTAGAAACAAAACTTAAGTTAAAAACAATTCTTTCCCAAACTCTAAGAATACTACACACCACATAGGACTAGTATCTCAACCACAAACCAAAGTAAAAGCCCAATAGCAACATCCATGCATAAACATTCCATATCCAAAGTAATACCAGAGTCAAACAACTACTATTGAAAATATAATTCGAAGTACTTATATAACTTAGTTTAAAACTTTAAACCCAAGTGAAAATCCCAGAGTAGTGAATTAGCCTTCAACCTTAATCTCACATGTCGGGCGACCCATGTCTAACCCCACCCAACCTTATGCCAGAGTAAAACCAAAGTATAATCTGAAACCTTTAAATCAAAACAACGTTCATTTGAAAACCATGGAACTCAATCATAGCTTAACAACCAAACAAACCATTTATACAACATGCTTAAACCTTTTTCCAACACTTGGCAAAACAACCTAGAGTAGACACACATGTGCCAAAGCATATCAAATGATCCATAAGAGGTCTAAATACACATATGAGTCATTCAATTCAGATCTGAAATAGAGAAGTTAACTTAACCATTTACATGGCACAATTTTTCAAAACTTGAATACAAACAACACGGAACATTGTCAATGATCCTTAAACAATACCAACATGTTACAAACATCCAACACGTCTCTAAAACACTTATGGGCAGCCACATAAGTCTCAAAAAACAATCGAATCAACCCAAATTGAAAACATGCATTAGAGTCCATAAATCACCCTAAGATCTACAAAACATGCCAATCTACTAAGGATTGAATCAAATATGCTACAATAGCCCTAAACCAATGTTTACAACCATGACATGATCAAACCAAGAAATCTAGCATCCAATTCTATCGATATATCTCATAATCTAAGGTAAAACCCACAACAATCATGCTAGAATCATCCTGACAAACAAACTCAGACTATATAAAGAAAAAACAGTATATAAAATCACAATAGCAATGGAACAATAAATCTATTGATCAATAACATGTTTATGCGAGAGAAACAGCACATACCGTGATAAGAACCACAAATCGAATCAAGGAACAAAAAGATAAGGTTAGGTTAGCTCCTCCAACACCCAAAGTCGCTAGAAAACATGAATTGAATAAGCACGAATTGAAAAAAACGAAGGAATAGAGATTAAACGATACACAAGGTATATGAATCACTTACCGAAACAAAAAAAATGTGTGAAAAGAGCAAGGAATGAAGTATTATGAGATTCCAGCCGTCTTAGGGTTTTTGGTTTTGATAAAAGAGTGAAAAAAATTGATTAGGGTCAGATAAGGGGTCTATTTATAGGCCCCGGTACAAATTTACACGACACGCGTGATGCGAGGCACGATGCCCCATTGTGCCTGCCGTCCGCCTTCACAAAAGGCACAAAAAGCCTGGGGCGCGTTGCGAGGCGCGATGGCCCAACACGCCTTCCAACGCGCCTCAAATTTTGATCCAACAGTCAACGTTTTCTCGTGCACAACATATCCAAAACTGAGCCCGATCCCACGGTTAAATTTGGAGATATGGATGTTTTATCAAAAAATGTCAGATTGAGAAGGCACACGAACACATCATCGATTATAAACCGTAAACAAATCAAATCGCTATCGAAAACTCACACGACATATGCGACACATAAAAGATACAAACCAAACCCCAAACATAGTGTCACACTTGCTAATTCCACCATAAACAATCTGAAATCAAGTCAGAAACACAACGAAACCATGACGGAAAAACACGGGATATTACAATCTCCCCAACTTATATAAAATTCGTCCTCGAATTTAACACAAAACAACCCATGAAAAACATATCATAAAACTATATGCTGTCCAAACAAAACGCACATAACCAACGTAATAATGCATAAACAAGATACCCAAGGGAATCAATGACAGCAATAACAACAATTCTGCATAACAAACTCTGTCTTTCAAGAACATTCCTCAACCAAGTAACCAACCCAAATTGTAATCATAGGAATTATGTGCTTAACGACCGAAGTACATGCGTAAGCAAAACTCAACAGGTTGTTCCTCGTACGATAACTAAAAACCACTACTTTCATAAATCGAACAATATTAATAGGTCACAAAAGCCTTATTGCTAACTTCCACTTACCATAAAACGATAACGCCCTTTCTAGGTGAAACCAAACGAAGGAATACAAACTCTCCCACATAAAGTTCGACAGAAATACTTAGGATAAAAAAGAACGAGCCTCCAATCTCCACATAAAGCTCGATTGAAATACTTAGGATAAACAATAACGAACCTCGAATCTCTTTCAAAAGGTACCTCTAATAGAAATTTAACTCGGAGAAAAAATCAACACAAGACGAAAACACGTCTGAAACATATGGGGTGTTATGTTCTCCCCAACTTAAATAAAATTTGACTTAGAATTTTTTAAACCTAAAACTGATTCGTAGTCTGAACGGTCATAACGCACATATGCGTAAAAGTCTGAGTCTGATAACTAGGCGTTCCAATAATTACTTGATCAACACAAGTATGAACAATAAAAATTATCCAATTGAAAGTCACCAAACTCACAAGGGTGATTCCCAAAAACCAGCTTCAGTCTTAACGACTACCAAAGCGACACTATAAAGTGTAAGAACAAGCCTGAAGTTCAAATCGTAGTTCTTACAGTACCAACTCAATCATTTCAAACTAAAATGGACAGAAGCTCACAACTGGAAATAATCCTACATTACTTAACATTTACTCACTATCTTACTTACAGTGTTCTCAACAACAATTACCTCACATCAAAAATACTCAATAAAATATGCTCTATAAAATGGACAAGAAATCCAATTATTCATTCTAATTAATTCATCCTCACAATTATATCGGCCGAAATCTAATCATTATAAGAATTGTCCGGCCCAACCAACTAAGACCAAACTCGATAATACTATCAACTTTTTGAAATACGAAACATGAAAATCACATACTACCATTCCAAAGAGTACACAACTTACACTTTTGATTACAAAAAACCTCAAAATTGATGAACACCTAAGTCTAAGACAATTAAAACATCCAAAATTATTCCATCAATAACTGTAACCTCGAATCCTAACAATAGATCGCCCAGATCAAATTCATCATTAACCAGGTCATTGGTTATACTCAAAGTCAGATTCATAGGAAAATAAAATTTCCAAAACATAAACATTATATATTAATATAATCCACCTCTTAATAAAAGACATTAACCTCTTAAATTTCATTTCATTTTCAAACCGAAAATAAATAACATGTTGGGAAACACCTCCAGTCTTGTAATGCATCAAAATACTAAAACAATCTCATTTTGAATTTGCAATTAAACCATTCATTTTTAAATAAATTTACAAATTTATGAAATCGTTCAAATGGCAAAATTTAATAGTCCACTTTTAATGGGAAATCTCACAAATAAGAATCCATTCGTTTACAAAATAATTTTTATATCGATATATAAGAACTTTTTGGACATAAATCAAATCTGTAAAAACAAAATTTCTTTAAAAATCTTTTCAGTTTAAACACACACGTGGAGCATAACCAAATTCTCTTAATCCAACAACCCTCGATCAATCAAAAGCTAACAAGTAAGCCTTCAATCTGACCTCAAAATCCTATCACACTTATAGCAACAAAAATTCGAGTGCAACCTTATATCCAATACTAATTCCTACGAATCAGAGTTATTCAAATAACATAAAATTGATCATTGCAACGCAATCGTCCTTAATTTATCATTATCATCATAGAGTATTTGTCTAGTTACCTTTCGGTAAAAATTTCAAAACCAATTGAAATCCATCCTCTTTATAAATACATTTATCACATAGTGACTCGCGAGTTCATTTCAAAACATCTTTCTTTTATTTAGTGAACATACTCAGTGCTCAATGCAATTTCCTATTCGTGACATTCAAAATGCATGTTCATGATATGTATGGGCACAATTACGTGATAAAAACATTTCAAATATTTTCACAAATTTATATTTGAAATCAATTTCTCGATAAAACATTGCTAGACGTTTTACTCTGTGAGACGTGCACTCGATAACCTCAATATATTACTTCAAATTCCATACTCGTAATCTACCAAATCATAGGATACCAACATAACCATTCAAACTGATAACTCCTTTCAAATCTCTTATGAATAAAATAATACCTGATTAAAAGCCAATCAAACTGAAATTTAACTTAAGGAAAAAAATACATCACATATGCCTTTACAACACTTACCACCAATTCCCGCATCACATCGTCCAACTTGATGAAAAGCATTAGCATTATAAGATACACCTATTTATCTCCTCGGATAAGAATTTCTAAACTATATTTTTCTCTAATAGTCAAAAATCATCAACCATTTCAACGAACAGTTTACTCATCTTCCTCAATATCAAAACCCAAAGATTTCGATCCACAAAAACAATATAGCAAACCCAGCTTAACCCACAACTGAAACTAGAGCAAACCAGGGTCTAAACAAAGGCTCGACTCTCAATCAAACCAAACATCAAGGTAAGCCAATAAAAACCGCGTGACAGAAATTATCTCACGTGCTTCTCCGCACGAATAGACAAAACCAAAACTATCAACACTGTCCAACCAAACTTGCAAGGTATACAACGCAAATTAAAACCAAAGTATTTTGATTTCCACAAATCATAAATCACCCAAACATATCATTAACCACAATTAACCCAAACCTATTTAAAGGCAAAAACAAAGCATGCTACAACAAACTATGATTCGTCGTAACCAAGAATAACAAGTAGTATGCCATCGATCAAAATACGCATCGAAACTCATTCTAAAATATAAGTCAATCATAAAAGTTTTCAAGTTCTAGTTGAGACTCACGGTTTAAAAAAAAACATTTTCCGGAAAACCTCCTTTATAAATCAATTGCCTTAAAAGTTCTCAAAGTATCTCAATTCATAAAACCATCGAGTTAGCCGAGTCATTCCAACTACCAAGCTCAACTCCCAAATTTGGGTGACCCAAGTTAAACCCAAAACAACCATTTATAAAACGTACTCAAACATTTCTAAATCCAAAAAATGCCTTTAAATAAAATCTCAATCTTTTCTTAAAATTGGGAGCTCAACGTAATCCAAGCATCAAACAACAATCCAAAAACCCAAGTTAGAAAACCCTTTATTGCAAACAACCATTCCGAAAAACGCATACTCTAGGCAAACATAACATATCAAAGCATATGACTAAAGACACCTCCAATGTCCATAACCCAGGCTTGGTATGATCATAAAAGTCGTAATAAATTATCAAAGCCATATTCCATCATTTAAATAATATTACTTTAAAAATAATCGTTGGTCAACCGAATCCAAACGTAAAATTCTGAAATACGAGAAATTTATTTTATTGGCAATATAACCAAAAATCACATTTTTAAAGTATTATAACTAGACCGCTCATACAGCTCTCGTGTCAAACACGAATCAAAACAAAACAATATTTCTCAATGACAACCATAAAACAACTTGTGGTCAAACAATGTATACCACAAAACATGGTTAAAGATTTAACAAAAAATCCATTAAAAACCACACAAGGCCAACTCCTAACATATCATAATACGTGCCAACCTATTTAACACCCAACAACACAGCCAAAACCAAACATTACTCACCAACAAGGTGAAAGCAATCCTATTATAATCAAAATCATCTAAGGCGTAGAAGCCAACAACTAATCACCCAAGATAAACATCATATAAGGCACAACAACCAATAAAGCATCACCCGAAGTAAACGCCATATAAGGCACAACATCCAACCAAAACGTCACCTGAAGTAAACACCATATAAGGCACAACAGCCAACCAAAATGTCACCCGTAGTAAACACCATATAAGGTATAATAGCAAACAAAACATCACCCAAAGTATATCTCATATATGGCATAACAGCCAACAAATCACCCAATGTATAAGTAATAAACATTCCAAAGTAAACCATCAGTAACACATAAGACTAACACTCAACATTCCTATAGATGAAGATAGAAAGTTTAAAATCAAAAGATGACGTTTGAAAAGACAAGACTTGAATCCTCCGCAATAGATCCTTAGACACAACAACACTTATCATGCCTTAAAACAGTAAACACATAACATGCAAAATGGCCTTGGCTTGAAACCAAAGCTCTGGTACCAACTTTGTCACGACCCAATTTCCTGGATCGCGACCGGCGCTAGGGTACGGGTATGGTTGTACCAAAACCCGTAGCAATCCTTGCGGATAACCAATCAAACATACTAATCTGCAGAAAAACACTGCTCGGGGGCAAGAAGACTCCAACCTAAATCTAGCAGTTTATATAACAGCTTAAATAACAACTTAAAAATCTAAAATGCTCAGCTAAAATCCGAGACTCCAACATCATGCCTTATATAAAATTAAATCCAGAGTATAACAATCACAAAGACTAACTAGTTCTACTGCGGTCTAAGAGTAATAAACAGTTGACTAGCTTTATTAAAAACAAAAGAACCTCTGAAGGAATCAAAGAAAACGGAGATCAACCCAAAGCTCTCAAAATCATAAACGTGGAAAAATTGGGCAAACAACTCAGATATACTGAGATGAGTTCATATAACTATTTACATTTATTAAGTGAAAACCTTTAAAACCTCAAAGCACTTCTTTTACTAATTTAACTAACATTATAGGAATATTGTATTGAAATGATCCCACCATAAGTGCTACGCATCACACTGAATCCTAGAGTGGACGGGAACAAATCCTCGTCAATTCCCAGCGTAAGCAAGACATTGGTCTGCCGATCCCAGAGTACTTACTGGTGCACACAGTCTCGATACAAGCATATCGAGTAGCTCGTTCCAATCCAGATCCATAATGGCTCAAAAACAGTTCGTAAACATTGTAAATAGCGATATAAACTCACTGCTTGCTAATCCACGTGATCACCTGGCAAGCAACCTAAACCTGATCTAACTCTGAAGCACGAACATTCGACAGGTCTAGAAACAAAGCTTAAGTTAAAAACAATTCATTCCCTAACTTTAAGAATACTAGACACCACATATGACTAGTATCTCAACCACATGCCAAAGTACAAGCCCAATCACAACATCCATGCATAAACATTCCATATCCAAAGTAATACCAGAGTCAAACAACTAAGTTAAGTATAATTGAGTTCACGTTGAAAATATAATCCTGAGTACTTATATAACTTAGTTTAAAACTTTAAAACCAAGTGAAAATCTCAGAGTAGTGAATTAGCCTTCAATCTTAATCTCACATGTCGGGCGACCCATGTCTTACCCAACCCAACGTTGTGCCAGAGTAAAACCAAAATATAATCTGAAACAGTTAAATCAAATCAACGTTCATTTGAAAACCATGAAACTCAATCATAGCTTAGCAAGCAAATAAACCATTTATACAACATGCTGAAACCTTTTGCCAACACTTGGAAAAACCATCCAGAGTAGACACACATGTGCCAAATCATATCAAATGATACATAAGAGGTCTAAATACACATATGAGTCATTCATTTCAGATGTCTAAATACACATATGAGTCATTCATTTCAGATCTGAAATAGAGAAGTTAACTTATGGGCAGCCAATTTTTCCAGACTTGAATACAAACAACACGGAACATTGTCAATGATCCTTAAACAATACCAACATGTTACAAACATCCAACACGTCTCTAATAAACTTATGGGCAGCCACTTAAGTCTCAAACAACAATTGAATCATCCCAAATTGAAAACGTGCATTACGAGTCCATCAATCACCCTAAGATCCACGAAACATGCCAATCTACTAAGGATTGAAACAAACATGCTACAACAGCCGTAAACTAATGTTTATAGCCAAGATAAATTACCTCCAAAACAGTAAACAACCATGACACGATCAAACCAAGAAATTTAGCATCCAATTCTATCGATATATCTCATAATCTAAGATAAAACCCAACAACAATCATGCCAGAATCATCCTTACAAACAAACTCAGACTATATAAAGCAAAATAAGTACATAAAATCACAATAGCAATGAAACAATGAATCGATTGATCAATAACATGTTCAAGCGAGAGAAACGGCACATATCACTATAAGAACCGCAAATCGAATCAAGGAACAAAAATATAAGGTTATGTCAGCTCCTCCAACATCCAAAGTCGCTGGAAAACATGAATTGAATAAGCACAAATCGAAGAAAATGAACGAATAGCGATTGAACGATAGACAAGGCGTACGAATCACTTACCGAAACCAAAAGATGTGTGAAAAGAGCAAGGAATGCAGTATTATGAGATTCCAGCCGTCTTAGGGTTTTAGGTTTTGATAAAAGAGTGTAAAAATCGATTAAGGTCAGATAAGGGGTCTATTTATAGGCCCCGGTATGAATTTACACGACAGGCGCGATGTGAGGCATGATGCCCCATCGCGCCTGCCGTCGCGTCTTCACAAAAGGCACAAAATGCCTGGGGCGTCTTACAAGGCGCGATGGCCCAACGCGCCTTCCAACGCACCTCAAATTTTGATCCAACGGTCAACCTTTTCTCATGCATAGCATATCCAAAAATGAGCCCGATCCAATAGTTAAATTGGGAGATATGGATGTTTTATCAAAACATGTCAGATTGAGAAGGCACACAAAACACATCATCGATTA
This sequence comes from Mercurialis annua, assembly GCF_937616625.2. NCBI lineage: Eukaryota > Viridiplantae > Streptophyta > Magnoliopsida > Malpighiales > Euphorbiaceae > Mercurialis > Mercurialis annua. The sequence continues at coordinate 43,571,651 of NC_065570.1, read as the reverse complement.
TAAACCGGATACAAATCAAATCACTATCGAAAACTCACACGACACATACGACACATACAGGATACAAACCAAACCCCAAACATAGTGTCACACTCGCTAATTCCACCATAAACAATCTGAAACCAAGTCGGAAACACAACGAAAGCATGACGGAAAAACACGGGATATTATATCACGGATAAACCCTGAGACGCCAGTAATACGATTACGGTCGCAGGTTAAACCATGATGGCAGTTTCATGATTACGGTCCAAGTACTAGAGATATAGAAGTGGACGGTAGTGATTCATTTCACGGTCCTTAGTTTGTTGTCTGTAAGCTCGTAATGTGAGTATGTTTGTTAGAACAATTGTGGACTAGGGTTTCATATGGATCGACGTATTCGAAATATTATATATATATATATATATATATATATAATTGTTTATATATATGATGTGATTTTGGTATTTATCTGTAAATTGTTTACTCACTCAAAAATATTTATATTTCTAACCCCGTTGTTGTTTTCTAAATTTTCAGGCAACGAGCTTTAAGGTCAGTCAAGCTTTCCATGTTCCTACTTCAGGGGAGATCTTCTTTTGGGTATTGTATATAGGATTTTGTGTTAGTAGTATGTGCCCTAGGGCCATTTGATCGTGTATATTTGTAGAACCTATCCCAATGGCAAAGATATATTTGTTCTATTTGAACTAAGTGTCTCATCAACTAAGTGTTCCTTTATTACATATTGTCCTTATCACATTGTGATAGAATTTATTTTTAAGGTGTTAAGAATATGAGTGACATATTCTATTATACAAGTGATCTAAATAACCGTTCAGGATCGATGGGGTCCTACGAATAAGGGCATTGCATTATCTCGGAAAGATCGTTACCTCTATTTATTCTCCTAATTAGTAAAGAGTTACTAATCATAGGAAGTAGTGAGTCTCATACTACTTGATGGGGATCAGAATAAATATGTAGACACTCAAGGTGTTGAGTTAGTCGAACAAGTGACGCTAGATGATTTATATATGGTATTTCATAAAAGTCAATTTAATGTCATCTAGTTTATAATTGTACATATGTCCTTTGCAGTGAAATTATCTTGTATATAGGTGATTATATTTTGATACTCCTTAACCCTAGATCTTTCATGAGCTAGGGCCGCGGGATGTGTTGAATCTAATTAGTTGTACATGGAGATAGGAGTTTAATCTAGAAAGGATTCATCACTCTGGATTAACGGAGTCAAGATTCTATGCTATCTCGAATATTTCTTGATGGATGATAAAACATGCGCAGGTGTATATTACTTAGTTAGAAAGTTGTTTCTAGTGGAAGTCATATTTATCAAGAATTAGAACTGAGAGATGAGGTCATATGATCAAGACAAATAGTGTTTGACTTAACCGTGACACTAGTCGAGATTGGAATCTTAGATCAAGAGAATTTTAAGTGTACGGTAATTATGAACATTGGTTCATAAAGAATGCATTGAAACATTCATCTCTATTTAGGAGTCGTGATATGTTGCTAGACGTCACTCTCGATCTACGAGAATTAATAATTAAATATGTATTATTATTTAATATAAGAAAGGTGTTTCTTATGACTCTCGTTGCCATATAGATGTGAACCTAGTTAGTCACACACAATAGAGTGTGCAACCGATTGAGTTTACGAAAGATCAATTTCATATTGATAATAGCATATCTCGGAAATTAATCTAAGATGAAAACATGTACGAATTAGGGACTAATTTGTAAGAATTATAAATTAGTAGGAACCTAATTGTATTTATCCAAGTTAATTAGGGACTAATTTATAAGAGTTATAAATGAGTAGGAACCTAATTATATTTTAACCAAATATTATGATTAGAAGGCTTAAGTAATTAATTAGTGTAAATAATGATACTTAAAGCACTAGTCATAAATTAGTGGAATGCTAATGCAATATAGTGATGTCATGGAGATGATGTCACAAGTGACACATATGTATCTAGGCGTCACATGGTGGCAATACCTTAACTACATACGCAACACTTATCTTGCCATGTGTCTTAAGGACACTAAACCTCCAAGCCTATATATAGTTCATGGATGTTTAAGGCAAAAGACAAACCATAAGCAACATCTCACTACAACACCAAGTTGTAGAGAGAGAAAGATACTCGAAGGGGTTCAAGTAGTTATCAATCACGGGAAAAACTTGGAAACTTTTTTCATACATCCGAGCAAGGACGTAATATTGGCGAGAGTTTTAGCTTAGGGCTGCTCGGCAAGAGGAACTCTTGCGGATTACTTCAACACAAGGATTCAATCGGACGCATGCTTGTGTGGACGAGCTTGAGGTGGCCGTACTTCCGGGACTACAAGAATCGTTGGAGAATCGACATAGATATTATTCTTACATTTCCTAGATGCGTGCTTTAATTACTAAATGATACGATGATCAATTTGTTGTTGATATGATCAACTTTAGGATCCGGATTGTTGGAATTTCAATTTTGAATTAAAATATACGATCTGGACCCTCGCGTCCCACTGCGCCAACATTTTGTACTCTTAGTGTGATGCAATAGTGTAAGTTTAATATACCAGCAGTTGTGCCACTAGTCCTCTGTTTAGATTCTCTTATAGGATCTAGTGCACGTGTGTATACCTTTTGGGTGGCTGTGTAGTGGCATATTGTATATAGTTACCGAGTCGGCCTTGTGTGTTTTTGGGAGGGTCAAAAACTGTATGTTTTATATACGCCGGCAATGTGTAACCGGTCTGCCGCCTTGTGTGTGTTTGGAACAACCATTCCCATTCGCTAGCGCCGATCCTGACTTTGATTAGGGTGGAATTTGGGTCGTGACATGTTGCTCGATAGATAGATTGTTCCATCAGATTTATATTAGGTTTCAAAATTTATAAAATGCAAAAACAAAGTTAAAATACTGCATTTTTATAAAAGAATGCAAGTATTAATAATCGAAAGTATAAATATAAACTCACGACTTGCTATCCAAAATTTCCAGACCAAGCAAAGCGACATCAAACTCCTCGAGTTTCGGGTCTCGCCGGGTCTACACAAATACGATAACTAATCGTAATTAAAATGGATTCTAATCCAAATACGTTCTAGATATAGAATAGTTAATGAATAAATCGATTTATATCACCTCAGAATAAGTTGATAACCTTTTTTAAAAATATAATTCCATTTATTAAATAACATTAATCCAAATATTATTTATTAGCTATCCAATTTCGCAAAATTAAATTAATTATCGAGCTAAATCGATAATTAACTTAATAAATCACTTTTCCATAATTTATAATTAATCTTAGCTTAAAACGTTAATTAATTAATCGAATAATCTTAGCTTAAAACATTAATTAATTAATCCATAATTTATAATTAATCTTAGCTTAACACGTTAATTAATTAATCGAATAATTTATAATTAATCTTAACTTAAAACGTTAATTAATTAATCAAATAATCGAATAATTAACCAGCTAACGATCAATTTTCAGCTATTAAATCGTCCCGCAAAACAGCCCGTCTCCTAAACTAACTTGACGTTATATATTTTGCAATACCGTCTACAACTTTCATTGAGACCTCGGACTCAAAATCAACTCTGAAAGTGTGGGAAATTAGTCCTGGAGTTGGTTCCCTAAAGTGGTTGTTAAAACTGTTTAAAATAGCCTACTAGGGGCTGCTCTTTGAGCTTAAAAACGAGGTACGTAAAATGGTCACAATCCAAAACAAATCTGACATTCTTATACTTCGCAATCCTATCTACAACTTTCATTAAGACTTCAACTAGTTTCGACATTTTGTTAATTCACAATAAAATCCTAAAGTTGGTTACTTAACCTCATTTTCAAAGCATTTTTAACACTTATTTAAACATATTATTAAAATTCCAACAACTCCATTTCGGGTTCGAATACACGCACATCGGCATAGCCGCCGGTGTGTCCCTCTCTTTCATCTTAAATGCTGCTGTTTGCTGCTGCATTATTCAACTGAGCTACTAAGAGCCATCCGTGGCTTGTAGGATAACATCCTCCTACTTTCATAAATATCATTCTCCGTTCACAAATATCATTTCGTAGATCCTTTCAACTTACTGTACTAGGGTGTGACTTCTAGACTCAATTGGTGATAACATAGCCTATTGACATCCAATAGGTAGTTTGTTTCATCGGGTTTCTATACTGGATTCAAATCATGATGCCTGTATTTCAAAACAAGAAATCATTTGTAAATGATGCAATGCACCTTATATAACATATATCATAAAAGAAATGCATTTTTTTAATACTTCAAATGTAAACATTCCACATAATGTACTCACGGCTAGCTATTCCAATTCTTTAATAATAGTGGTCGTCAAGCTCCCCAAACTCCTTTTCCACTAGTAGGTTGACTTGATAAACCTATCATAACTATCAAATAGATATCGAGTTAAGAATCTAACTCGATAAGCACATAGTCTCGAGAATCAACCTTACACCGAACTTATCAAATCATCGCGTCTAACCACGACACGTTCTATTTATTTGTTGATATGTGATTTATACATATTTTATGTTGATTAGGTTTATTATTTTAAACCTAAGTTCAAAGTGTTATTTGACTTATTTGTCAAATAACCATCTATATTTGGCTTTTAAACTTATTTTCATAATATGTTATGTTTTGTCGAATTTCCTCTTTGTCATTTTATGTCTGAACTTTAAGAAGAGGAAACAAACCCGACATTTTTAAAGTTCAGAATTTCCTCTTCGATTTTCGTTTAGGTCTCAGACTCAGCCTAGCACCCGAAGGTATCGAAAACTTGCCCATAATATAATAACTTAGGCTGTCCACAATTGCAGAACTGTTACGCGCAACTGAATGTTCTGCTGTGTTTGAACAACCTAGAGTTCAAATCTACATAAACTCAAACCTATACATTTTTATCCAACACTCTTAAGTTTTTGTAAAATTAAACGGAACTTAATTAGGAGCTGCATAGCTCTAGATATTGCCCTCTCAATACCCCTATTCTGCAGCGCAACATTTTCAGCAACTATCATCAATCTTCTATTCAATCAAACTTAACTCTAAACCATTTATAATCAGCTCTAGCATCATCAAAATAGTGTCTAAGCCATATAAATCAAGCTTAATCAAACTCTAGTTTATTGCCGAACAACACCTTGTATTTCATACCCAAATTATACATCAACATAACACAACTTATGACTAGCATCACTAACTATCATTTATCATTCAAAACACCTACATCCAAGTTATTAATCAAATTTCCAGGAATTCCATTACCTTGATGGATGATGATTGTCGAAGCCCTTAGGTGCCAATTTTTCCATGAAAATCCTTCCTCCAAGCTCAATTAAACCTTAGGCAAATCAATCAACAAAAATCTCAATCTATAGTTCAAAAACCCTAACTTTCTTCTCTCTAATTACTCCAAAACCAATCAACTAAAACATAAATTGAATTCATTACATATATTATATTTGAGAATAGATTTGTTTTGCTTCAAATCTTATAAGGTTTGATGAAGCATGGTGAGAGCTACGGAGAAGGGGATGGTTCATGCACAAGGAGAAGAAGGTGAAGGGAAATCTTTTTTTTCTTATGTGTTCTATCTTAAAAGATATAAGATAGGCAAACATCTCAATAAGCCCTTAATTTATGCCTCACCATCTCTTTTAGTGATTAAAATTCCATTTTAACTCACTTACTAAACCGACGTACATAATTATCAAAACAATTTCGGAAACCCTTTTTCCGACAAGTCCTTAATTAATATTAATAATAATAAGTCTCATATTGAATTATTATTAATAATAATAATTCCCATATTGAATTATTATTAATAATAATAATTCCCATATTGAATTATTATTATTTCCTAATATTTCTTTAACAATTCTTATGTCGATGTCCATTTCCGACCTACTTGGTCCAAGCTACGAAACTTTAGGACTCGTATGACAATTTTCTTATTTTAAAATTTTAGGTTATTACACCTTATGAATACTTTTATTCACGATTTATCCTTGTCTTAACTTGCTACATCATTTCTTATTTCTTGGTTCCATTTATTATTACCATTTTTCTTGTAACTTTCGCAACTTCCACCATAATATTTCATTCCATTTTTCATTGTTGCACTTCTAATCGTTGATGACAATCTTAGACATTGCTTTCCTTGTATTACTTCAATACCCAACGCGTTAATATTTGTTGATTCTTATGTGATACATCCAACACTGACATTTGTTATGTCAGTAAGACTAATCTCAATCTCCCACTACCGCACTCCTCTAAAGCATTCTTGATTCTTCCGTGCAAAATCCATGTTGAATCTTATATTCCAGCTTCTCAATACTATCCAAATCTTAAGACTTTATCGATTCCTTTCCTTATACTATTTACTTCCATATATAATCACCTCGATCTGTCCGTTATATCTTGAGACTTTCTGGATCCTAAAACAAACATCATTGTCATTACACAAGCTTGACTTTGTTCTGTTAATCTCTCAAAACTTAATGCACTGACTACTAACATTTATTGTGTTCACTCTTCTTATCCAATGATTTATGAACCCTTAACAAACTTTTAACAACAATCCAAGAATAAATTTATATCATACTTCGATATACTTTTTCACATAAAGTAAATACATTTGCTAATTCCGAAGTTACATAAGGTCGAACTCATCGATTCGTCTATTGGTGCGATATCTTCTTTTTGCTTTCAAATTGGTATAATTTGGACCTTAATCAATGTTCTTATACTACAACTTCACTCTTGATATCATAACCTTAACTATTCCTTTTCTTCTTTTTATACTTCATTCTTTATGTACCTTAGTCATTTACCTATACTGTTTCATTTAATGAGCGGTCTTCCTTTACCCGCATATTTAATTCACCGTAGTTTTTGTCACGACCCATTTTCATGAATCGTGACCGGCGATAGGGTATGTGTATGGTTGTACCAAAACCCATAGCAAGCCTTGCGGATAACAATTAAATATCATTAACAACTATGTACCTTCATAAAACCACATGCTCGGGGGCAACCGAGACTCCAGTCTAATCAAGCAGTACATATAAGCAGCATATATTCAAAGTATGCTTAAACTCAAATAACTCCAACAGTATGGCAATATATATAAATACCATAACATACTGTAATCATGCCAAAAGAAATAAAGTAATAGTTTGACCATTCAAATAAACAATAGTCTAAAATATAAATATAAGACTAAGACATAAACAATCTGATACTACTACTGTGGTCTAAGAGTTTAAATAGTTCGACTCTTTTATTTTAAAATAAAATAAAAGACCTCCGAGAATGAAGAAACGGAGATCGACCAATGCTCAAATCATAAACCTGGAAAATTTGGGAAAACAACGGGGTCAGAATTACTGAGTAGAGTTTATATTATCATTTATATTTATTAAGTTAAAAACCTTTAAAACGTTTAATAAAACATTTGTTCATTATGGATTATCAATGAAACCCTAAACCACAATTCTAAATCCATTGTCGTGTCGGTAAGACGTATCTCAATAACCGATCCCCGACTATCACTTAATAAATAGTGAGCCCATGAGACGTATCTTCCACCAGTGCCCTCACTAAGGTGAGACATTTCAAACCTACCTCAATACCATAATCATTACCGGTGCATACGCAGTCCCGATGATGCCCATCAAGTAGCACGTTCCAAATCAAATCCACAATGCCAAAAAACAGTTCGAAAAGCTGCTTATACATATAAATATAAAATATAATAATTGCTTAATAAAGAGGTAAATAGAGATATAAACTCACTGCTTGCTAAATCCACGTGATCTTGACAAGAAACCTAACTCTGGTTCGCCTCTGAAGTACGAACAGTCGACGGGTCTAGGCAAAGTATAAAATAATAATTAAAATCAGACCCTAACTCTAAAGAGTACTGGACACCACAAAGGTCTAGCACACACAACAGCAAGCCAACGTATAAACGAACACATAAGATTAAAACGTATTAAAACTATAACCCAAGTTATAGAAATCAAACCATATAAGTTATATATATTAAATTACAATTCAAGTAATTATTAAACAATTTAATTTAACCCAAGTTAAAATCCATATCAGTGAGTCAGCCGAGTTATTAAAAACTACGAAGCTTCTTCCCACTTGTTGGGCGACCACAATTTAACCCAAACCAA